>NW_024096626.1:0-600000 GCF_016545835.1 Crotalus tigris | reverse complement strand
GAACCTATACCAGTGGTGGAGAACCTATGGCATGCGTGCCAGAGGCGGCACTCGGAGCCCTCTCTGTGGGCACGCATGCCATCGTCCCAGCCCCGCCTCCCCCTGTGGTCCCCTCCTCACTAGCAGCCTCCCTGGAGGAGAGTCACCCCCGGGTGCGGCCTGCACGGAGCAGCGCAGCCAAGGACATAGCCCGGCAGCAGGGACAAGACTCCGCCCTCGTGCCTCATAGCGTGCAGATGCTGCTGCGGGGTGTGGGCAGAGGGCTTGGCTGCCATGGCACTGCAGGGCTGCCTGGGCGATCTGCTGTGGTGGGCCATGGAGGTGGTGCATGGTCCTGCAGGTGGGCGGGGCAGGGGGCAGGCAGGGGCGGAACAGGCAAGACAGGAGGCAGAGCGGGGCAGGGGCGGTTTTTGGGCACTCAGTCTCTAAAAGGTTTGTCATCACTGACCTATACCATTCCAGACAAGTGACTGTCCAATCTCCTCTTTAAAATCTCCAGTGATGGAGTGCCCACGTTTTCTGAAGGCAAGCTATTCCACTGGTTAATTGTCTTCACTGTTAGGAAGTTTCTCCTTAATTTCAGGTTGCTTCTCTCTCTGATCAGTTTCCAACCATTGTTTCCTATCCTGCCCTCTGGTGCTTTGCTGAATAATGTGACCCCCTCTTCTTTGTAGAAGCCCTCAAATACTGGAATACTATCATGTCTCCCCTATTTCTTCTTTTCTTTAGATTAGCCAAACCCAAGTCCTGCAGCCGTTCTTCATATGTTTCAGTCTCCAGGCCTTTAATCATCTTAGTTGCTCTTTTCTGAACTTTTTCCAAATTTATTCAGAATTATCTAATTTGGGTTTGCTTCAAACTCCAAGTTCTTAAAAGCAATATTCAACAAGATGGTGACCAAAATTGATTGCAGTATTCCAGGTGTGGTCTTACTAGGGTTTTTATAAAGTAGTACTGATACTTTGCTGATTTTGATTCTATGCCTCTGTTTATACAACCCAGGATTGTATTAGCTTTTTTGGCTGCTGCTGCACACTGCTGGCTCATATTCAAGTGATTGTCCACTAGGGCTCCAAGGTCCCTCTCAGAGTTACTGTTTTGAGCCAGGTCTCGCCTAATCTGTACTTATACCATTGATTTTTCCTGCCTAAATGTAAAACTCTGCTTTTCTCCACATTAAAATTCATTTTGTTGGATAGGGCTCATTGTTCAGGTTTGTCAAGATTGTTTTGGATCCCGAACTTGTCTTCTGGGGTGTTGGCTATTCTTGCCAGTTTAGTGTTATCTGCAAATTTGATGAGTTCCTCTTGTATTCCCTCATCTAAGTCATTTATGAAGATATTGAAGAGTACTGGACTTAAGATGGAGCCTTGTGGTACCCCACTGCTTACTTCTCTCCATGTGGATTCAGTACCATTGAGGACTACTCATTAGGTACAGTTTGTCAACCAGCTACAAATCCATCTGGTGGAGATGTTGTCTATTTTGCCTCTTTCTAGCTTACCAAAAAGTAGGTTGTGGTCTATTTTGTCAAATGCCTTACTGAAATCTAACTATACTATGTCAACTACGTTTTGCTGGTCTACTAATTTAGTCACTTTAGTAAATAATGAAATAAAATTGGTTTAGCATGATCTGTTTTTAACAAACCTGTGTTGGCTATCAGTTATAACTTTTTTGCTTCTAGTTGTTCACAGATCTGTTTTTTATTATCTTTTCCAGGATCTTCCCAGGTATTGATGTTAGACTGATTGGTCTGTAGTTTCCTGGGTCTGTTTTTTCCCCTTTCTTGAAGATGGGAACCACATCAGCCCTTTCCCAAACCTCAGGTACTTCCCTGATGCTCCAGGATTTTTGAAAGATATGGTGAAATAATTCTGATATAACATCTGCCAGCTTCTTCAGAACTCTGGGATACAATCTGTTGGGTCCCGGTGATTTATATTCGTCAAGGTTGGATAGGTGTTCTTTTACCATTTTCTTGCTTATCTTAATTTTTGTTTCTAGTTTGTCTTTTGCAGTAGGGTTTTTTTGGTATGTTGGGCTATAATTTCTTTTTGTGTGAAGACTGATGCAAAGAATGAGTTAAGCAGCTCTGCTTTCTCCCTGCTGTCTGTTATTTCCTTGCCATTTTCTCTCTTTAGTGGACCTTGACTTTTAGTTTCCTTGACTTTTTCCTTGTTATTAATATGTTGAAAGAAACTTTTAAAATTGTTCTTGATTTCTGCTGCAAGTCTTTGTTCATTTTGAACCTTTGTTTTCTTGCCTTCATCTCTATATGTTCTGGCTATCTGCTGATAATCAGCCTTAGTTATGTGTCCTTTTTTCCATTTTTTGTCCTTGTCCTTGTTGTCTTTCAGTTTGTCAGAGAGATTTTTGTGCAGCCATGTTGGTTTCTTCTTGAATTTCTTGTTTTTCTTTTTCAGTGGTATTGTGCTGGACTGGGCTTTTATGATCATATTTTTCAGAGTTTCCCACACTTTTTTTTTTTTAAAAAAAACAAGTTTTATTAGTTTTTTTATTTTACAAACAAGTGCTTAAGAATCAACATGGTGGCAGGGTAATCAATTGTCCAAAAACAAAGTCATACTTATATAGTTCAGATTAAATCATTAGAAACCCCCTCTCTATTCCCTCGGATAATATATTATATTCAAATTAATGTATTTCAATACAGCTAAGTCAATCAAAACAATCATCAATAACATTTCATCTAAAGAAATCCAAATCCTGTGTTAAGCTTTACTATTTCAATTACTATATTCCATTTTGCTAGTATAAATACATAATTAACACTTCAGGTTTCTCTCCATTTCCTTTTTCCCTGACATAATCAGTAATCATTTATTAATATCATTTCTTCTTTTTTCTTATTCTTCTTCCATTACAAAATAACTATCACGTCTAATAACAAGAATATTAGTTCAAAAAGAAAAGAAAAAAAAAGAAAAAAAAACCAAAAAATACCTTTCTACTCTATTATCCTTTATGATCTATCAATCCCTCAATATCTATATCAAACTCCTTTAATCCTCTCCCAAAATTACTATATCCACAACAAACATATTAATACACAAATAAATATCTTCTTATTAAATTCAAATCTTTAATTAATTTTTATTCACTCTAACATCTTATTTAACTATCTTAGACCATATATCAATCCATATCTAATAAGCCTTTTAAACCCGTTACATAGAGCCTTGAATCACATTCTTAAATCTTATTCTAGCTTTCTTTTTGTGCCAGGCAGATTCCATAGTAACGCCTCTATATCAATGAATAAGTCTCTTTTTGTGCCTTGTAGTATCATTTGGGTCAAGCAAAAATGTTCCCTTTTCTGTTTTAGAGACCTGACTCCTTTGTAAATAGTCCCTTGCTGTTTTAAAGAGTCAAGTCTCCACATTTGGATCTGTTGAATAGCAAACTTAGTAATGTCCAACTTTGTAGTTAATAGTTGCTTATCCAAGCTATCATAGTTCTCGATTAGTTGAGCTTGTCTATCCATTTCTGTTGGTTTTGAAATTATGAGTGGTTTAATTACAGTCTTTTTTTATTCCTCGGAGATCTCATTAGGTTGCATATGAAGTAAAGTAGAATCTTCTTTGGTTGGTTCTGTTTCTGTTGTTTTTTGGTCTATAGAATGCTCAGATAGAATCTGGAGGTCAGTTTGTAGGTTCAAAGCATAACTTCTATTTTTTATTACTGTAGTACATGCTTTTATTTGCAAACATATTTGCTCAGTAGCTTCATAAATTTTTTCCAATATGAGTTTATAATCAAGTTGAGAATAGGGTTTCTCCATTTCAATAATAATTAGAAAAAGTCTGTTATCTTTTAGTAGAAGCTGTGTTCAAAATATATTCAGTCAGTATCCACACCCACAAATACAGCGTTAAGTTTCTTTGTCTTTTCCCTTTTATGGTAATCTGAAGGTCAAACTCAATCTCACCATCAGAGAAAAGGACAGTTGCAATTTTGACTTTCTCCACAAGATGTCCTCAGTAGACTATAAAATCTCCTCCCAGACACCAGGAATGATGTTAACAAGATCAGAAAAAGCAAAAAAGAGAAAATTCTTCACATGTAGACTATGTCCAGTAGTAAATTCAATATTAAAAGTTTTTTCCAAAATCCCAATATGTAGTATTCTCTTACATATATTCTCCCTCCTCTTTTTGTAGATCTATTTCTTTTGAATAATTTGTTTCCTTCCATCAATAAATTCCAGTCATGGGTTTTGTTCCACAGGTTTCTGAAATGCCAACTATATCATACCCATTCTCCAGCACTGGAGATGGATAATCCACGCAGTGGGTTGAGACTGTATTCCTGGCCAATCAGATCAGTCAGCCAAAGTTGCCACGCCCAGTCCTGGACCATGATTCTTCAGTCTTGACTGATCTGGCCATACAGAAAGACCGACAATCTTTGGCTCCTGGGCAGGTATAGTTCCTTTCCATTGGGGGGGATTTCTTCTAGTAGCTGAAATTGCTTAGTTTAAAAGTTAATTAGAGATAATTTAATTCAATGTAATTGATTACTCAAAATTGCCTGGCTAAATTGTAAGACTCAGGAAGTCACATTCCCTACAGGGGAAACCACCCCCACTTAAAAGGGGGAAATCCCTATCTCCCCTCCCTAACCCAAACCCCAACCACCTTCCAGCAGCCGGCAGCAGCCTTAAACAAACGGGGAGGCTCGGGCAACCCCTCGTGTTTAAAACAAACAAAACAAAAAGACAGAAAGGCAAGCAATTAGCGAGGGAAGCGGAGGACAAAGGGGATGCATGCTGGGAGGGAGATTAATTAAGGGAAACAGCTGGCGTGCGAAGGAGCAGTTTCTTTCACTAACCAGGCTGCTCAGGATTTTTTAAACGAGGCGCCATTGTCTGCACAGCTGTGAGCACGCGCAGCTCTTTGTTACAACCCACGTGGCACAGGCAGCCTCTTTAGCACAGGCTTCTTTTAACACATGCGCAGTAGTCTCCTGGCAGCGGCGGCCATATTTTTGTCCAAACAGGGGATCTAAGGCTCCATGTGAAGAATAGGTTCAGCCGCTGGAGTGAATTAATAGGCAAGCAGTACTGGGGTACTAAAGCATCTATTATTCATTCAGAGACATTCAAATCAGACACATAGCTGCGGGTTCCAGGACTTGGTGTCTTCAATCTAAAGTAAATAAGAACCTTTCATAGCTAACTGTGTTTAGTTGCCTTTGGCTCCTTCCGGACTTCGGGTCCCCCATTAGTGGCCCGTACGCTTCTGGATTTAGTGGTGGGTTCCAGGCATCCCCAGTCGCGTGCCTGTCCTTACCCACCATAGTCAAGCCGGGTTCCAGGCATTCCCATTAGCGTGCCTGTTCTTATCCGTGCACAGTGACTAACTCTGACAATTTTGCAGAGTCTGCTCCTGAGTTCCAGACGCCCCCAGTAGTGCGCCTGTCCTTACTCAAAGTTGGAGCTCTCCTACTACCTGGGTCCCCCCTATCGTGGCCCGGCGTTAGTGGAGAATGGAGGAAGCAATCATTCCCTCCACTGGAGCCCCGCCTTCATCCTCTGGAGCACCTGCTTCAGAGGATTCGGAATCCTCTGCAGCCCCTAGAAAGGCTGCAAGGAAGTCATCAAAGAAGGCTGACAAACAGGCAATCAGAAGACACCAGCCCTAGAAAAAGAGTTTGACAGAGCCCAGAAAAGGGCCAGAATTGAAAATAGGCAGAATGGGGGGATAGGTCCTGATCTACCGCTGGGTCTCCCTTCATCCCCACAGGCCATTTGGACATTAGGGAACTCATCACAGTCCCAAACAGAGGGTGGGATAGGCGAATTCTCATCGCTCTCCCGATCAATGCGGAGAGGAAGCTATTTAACGTAGCAAGGGAGCTAGAGGGAACATTGGAGGTGCCGGTGGTGGATGCTCTCCCTCCCACGGAGGTTACAGGAAACCCCGAGGACCATGCTAACCACAGCACCTGCAGGGTCGCAGGCAATGGTTACTCCTCCTGCATTGACGGGGGATTTGCTAGCTACCCTAATAGCGCAGGCAGTGGACCGTGCATTTGAGGCCAGGGCTCAAACTTCCAAAGCCAAGCCTCTAGGACTTAGAACGAGGCATCGGGAGGAAACGGAGGGCCATCAGGACCTCTCCTCCTTCTCAGACTCGTCGGTCTCCGAGGAAGATTACCTGGACCAGCCAGGTACGTCACAAGGGATTCAAATGTCTGAGGAAGAGGAGGACACCTCACCTCAAGGGCCGTCCTTCAGCAGCCTGTTTAACCCTTCTCTTTTTGTTACCATTCTGCGCAAGGCTGAGGCCACAGCCCATCTGGGGCATGGGACACCAGCGGAGCCTGTCACAGTTGACACGGAGGCTGAGCCGACGTTCGCCGAAAAGGTAACCACTCAACACCGCATACCATGCCCGACCATGTTCCTAAACACAATAAGGAAACAGTGGGCAGCGCCAACCTCCCTACCGCTTCCTAGCAATGCGGAGAGGAAGCTATTTAACGTAGCAAGGGAGCTAGAGGAAACATTGGAGGTGCCGGTGGTGGACGAACCCATAGGTCCCCTGATATCGGACACGGCCATATCAGGAGATTTTGCTGAGGCTCTTAAAGCCGAGGACCGAAAGAGTGAGTCCAACTACAGGAGAACGCACCAGGCAATAGCTTGGGCTACCAGGGCGACTACCTCCGCGTCCTTTTTCACCAGAGCCACACTTTGTTGGCTCCGTGAGTTACAGGGCCGGGTTCCCATGGAGGATATACGCACTCACCAGGAACTCAGCAAAATGGTAGCGGCCACGGAATATGCGTCGGACGCGACACTTTTAGCGACCAGGTTTTCAGCCAAGGCAATGGCGGCAAACAACACGAGCAGGCGCATCCTCTGGCTAAAGAACTGGCAGGCGGATACCAAATCCAAGTGGAAATTGGCTTCGGCTCCGTACCAAGGGGCAAAGCTGTTTGGTGAGGCACTAACGCCATACCTGACAGAGAACAAGGACAAGCGCAAGGTCCTTAAACACATGCTTAAAAGGCAGGACAAGAGACCCGGCTCCTGGGGAAGGAAACAATCCTTTCGTACGGAAGCCAGGGTCAACTACTTTCAAAATTCCCAACCCGTCCAAGCTAGACAGGATAGGGAAAGACAGGGGGACAGACAGAACACAAGACATAGGCAAACGCAGGGAAGACGGCCCTTTCGGGGGAGCAACCGCCCCTTCCGCCGTACCAGATGACTCCCACCCAGACCTTCCCATAGGGGGCAGACTAGCAGGGTTTGCTCCCCAGTGGGAAGAGACCACCACGGACGTATGGGTCAGGAACACCATACGTCATGGTCTATCTCTAGAATTTCTCTCAAAGCCCCCGAACCGCTTCCGCCCGTGCCCCTGTCCCACAAACCCAACAAAGAGAAGGCTCATGAACGAGGCCGTTCAGCACCTTCTAAACATACGGGCCGTAGAGCCGGTGCCTATGAACCAGAGAGACCAGGGGTTTTATTCTATCCTCTTCGTGGTCCCAAAACCCTCGGGGGGTTGGAGAGCCGTTCTGGATTTAAAAAGGCTAAATTTCTACATAAAATACCGCAAATTCAAAATGCAGACACTACGCTCCATCCTTGGAAGCGTAAGGAAAGGGGATTTTCTGGCATCGATCGACCTCACGGAGGCATACTTGCACATCCCTATCTCTCTGGCTCACCGCCGTTTTCTACGGTTTGCCTACAGGGGGCACCATTTTCAATACAGGGCACTTCCATTCGGCCTGTCATCAGCGCCCAGGGTGTTCACCAAGATTCTGGCGGTTCTGGCAGCACACCTAAGAAACGTACCAGTCAGAGTCCAGTGCTACCTGGACGATATTCTAATCCAGTCATCGTCTGCCCAGCAGTCTCGGGCGGACCTAAAGTTAGTGATAAAACTGCTGCAGGACCACGGCTTCTCGGTGAACTTTCCAAAGAGCCATCTAACCCCAACTACGAGAATACTCCATCTGGGAGCGGTCATAGACACAAAGGAGTGCAAGGTGTACCTATCATGGGAACGTCTCAGCAGCATAAAGAAAGCCATAAAACAGGTAAGCCGCGGTCAGTCAGTGACGCTGGTCTGCCTCTCCCAGCTGCTAGGGAAGATGATATCGACCATAGCAATAGTTCCTTGGGCAAGGCTGCACTCAAGAGAACTGCAGTGGTTCATGCTCCCGTTTCAGAGACAGCAAATCAGTGCATCCCGGAAGAGGGTAGGCATACCTCTGAGAGTACGACACTCCCTCAGGTGGTGGCTATCTTCAGCTCTCCTCAGGGGGTCCCCCTTCAGGGAACCAGACAGAGTAGTAGTCACAACGGATGCGAGCTTATTTGGCTGGGGAGGCCACTTGGGGACCAAGTGGACACAGGGCCGCTGGTCAGCGGTGGATCTCCGACACAACATAAACTGGCTCGAGCTGCGGGCTATTCACCTAGCGTTAAGGCATTTTCACAGCAGCATAAAAGGCAGGCACGTACTGGTCCTGACGGACAACGTGACAGCCAAGGCCCACATAAACCGTCAGGGGGGCACACACTCTCGCTCGCTCTCGGCCGAGGCCCTCCTACTGGGGGCCTGGGCAGAACAAAATCTGGCCTCCATAAAGGCCGACCACATATCGGGGGAGGCAAACATCCAAGCAGATCTGTTGAGCAGATCAACAATAGATCACTCGGAGTGGCAACTACACCCGAGGATCTTCAGGGAGATCTGTCACCGCTTCGGGCTTCCCCAGGTGGACCTTTTTGCCTCTCCTTCCAATGCCCACCTAACTCGCTTCTTCTCCCGATTCCCATCCAGGGGAGCAGAGCAGACGGACGCGTTACGGAGCCCATGGCCAAGGGGACTCCTGTACGCGTTTCCACCCTTACCTCTCCTTCCGGCGGTAGTACGCAAGATTCTGCGGGAAAGGGCCGAGGTAATCCTTGTGGCCCCTTATTGGCCAAGGAGACCTTGGTTCGCAGACTTGAGGAGTCTCTCCCGCACGAATCCATGGCGGATTCCTCCGGAGAGGATCTCCCTCAAGCAGGGGGAGATCTCCCACCCAGAGCCACAATGGCTACAACTAGCCGTCTGGCTCTTGAACGGTCAATTTTAGCCAAGGGGGCTTGCTCACAGGGTGTAATTAGGGTCATACAGGCATCAAGGCGCCCCTCCACGAACCGTGTCTACGAGGCCACGTGGAGAAGCTTCCAGTCATGGTGCTCTAAACAGGATTTGTTACTCGAGGGGATCACAATTCCCAAGATCCTAGAATTTTTACTAGATGGCCTAGAGAGGGACCTCTCGCCAAACACGCTGCGCAGGCAAATCGCCGCCCTCTCAACTATACTTTCTGCCAGCCCCGGTGAATCCTTGGGCAAGCATCCCTTAATACGATCCTTCCTCAAGGGGGCTGCGAACATCAGACCGCCAACCGTGCGCAGGTATCCATTGTGGGAACTACCACGAGTACTACAAGCTCTTACCAGAGCGCCATTCGAACCACTCAAAACATGTGACATTCGCTACCTGACCCATAAGGTAGCATTCTTAGTAGCTATCATGTCAGCTCGACGGATATCCGAGTTAGCTTCTCTCTCAACGAGGAAGGACCTGTGTCATTTTCACAGGGACAAGGTAGTCCTAAGAATAGACCCTTCATTCATTCCAAAGGTCAACTCCTTTTTTCACAGATCACAGGAAATAGTCCTACCAGACTTCTGTCCAAACCCAGCTCATCCCCTGGAGCAACAATGGCACACCTTGGACGTACGAAGGGCACTAAGACATTACATTTCGCGCACAGCGGAATTCCGTCGCTCGGAAGCGCTTTTCATATCCTTCCACCCCGCTACTAGGGGCCGGAAGGTCTCGTCCTCTACCATTGGTAGGTGGATTAGGGCATGCATCACTGGAGCGTACCAGGCGGAGTCCTTGCAAGTCCCCAAGCATATCATGGCCCACTCCACAAGGAGTGCTGCCACCTCAGCAGCATGGGCCATGCAGGCTTCTATTGAAGAGGTATGCAGGGCAGCCACTTGGGCCTCGCCCTCTCCATTCATTCGTCATTACAAAATCGACAAGTACTCCTCTGCAGAGGCCTCCTTCGGTAGGAGGGTTCTCCAGCAGGTTCTAGACCAAAGTTACACACGGGACCAGTCTATTCCCCAACCCAAGGGACAATAGGCTTTGGTATGTCCCACTGCGTGGATTATCCATCTCCAGTGCTGGAGAAGGGGCGTTGACTTACCTGAACGCCTTTTCTCAGCACGGAGATGGATAATCCACACCCACCCTTATAGACTAGGATAATAGGGTATATTTAGTGGAGCCAAAACGTCTTACTGTCAGTCAATGGCTGCGCTCGAGTCAAGACTGAAGAATCATGGTCCAGGACTGGGCGTGGCAACTTTGGCTGACTGATCTGATTGGCCAGGAATACAGTCTCAACCCACTGCGTGGATTATCCATCTCCGTGCTGAGAAAAGGCGTTCAGGTAAGTCAACGCCCCTTCTCATGTACTATTGCTTTTAGTTCACCCTGTTTGTTTCTCAAGCTTTGAGCATTTGTATATAAGCATTTAAAACTTTTATGCCTGTCTGTGAGTATATTTCCTGCATCTCCTGATTGTTGTTTGAGTTTTTCTTTTTTTCTCATCACTCCCTACCTCATTGTTTGATTTGCTTTCTTGGGATTTATTATTGGTTTTGTGTTCTAGAAATTCTAAAGATTGGTCACCCTTCCCCCTCAATTTTAGTTTAAAGCCCTCCTGATGAGTTGGGCCAGTTTTTTTCCGAGTACATTTTTCCCTGTTTTTGTGAGGTGCATCCCATGGGAAATGCAATCTATTGTCCAGGAAACCAAAGTTTTCTTGGTAACACCAACCTTTTAGCCAGTGGTTTATTTCTAGAATTCTTTTTTCCCTCAATGGATGTTTGCCTTTCAT
The DNA here is from genome assembly GCF_016545835.1 of Crotalus tigris. Lineage (NCBI taxonomy): Eukaryota > Metazoa > Chordata > Lepidosauria > Squamata > Viperidae > Crotalus > Crotalus tigris. The sequence goes on along the minus strand of NW_024096626.1, from coordinate 589,041 downwards.
TGGGAGTACTGATGAGAACACTACTTGTGCTCCTAGCTCCTTAACTTTATTGCCTAGTTGTTTATACTCTCTCAATATTGTACTAGGTTCTTTGTTGTGTCATTTGTCCCAATGTGAAGGAGGAGTAAATGGTAGTAATCTGTGGGCCTAATTATTTTGGTTAGGTTCACAGCCACATCTTTGATTTTTGCTCCAGGGAGACAACATAACTCCCTGGATTGCTGATTCTGTTCCTTTGAGGATAGAATCTCCTATTACCAACACTCACCTTCCTTTTTTGGGGGGGTGCAATCTGGGTGCTTTTCTGTTTATCTCAGGTTTGTTTGTTGGTGTGACTTTTTAAGGGATATTTGGTTTTGGTTCTTTACTAGGTGTCTTCTGCATGTTTTCTTTGAGGGGGAGGTTGTGGGTCTGCATATTTCCATCTATGGGGAGAGATCGATTGCTCAGTTTTAATGAGACTGCTTCTGGTTGGGTTAGATTGGGCAGTGGTGGTTTGTTAGATCTATGCTGCTTCTTTCTTTGATTATTGTGTTTCCTTCTATGTATGACATACCTCCATTTGTCTTCCTCCAAGGGTTTATTAGTAGGGTCAAATCCTCTGGGAGTTATTTGTTCATTATTTGGTTCAGTTTGGGTATAGCTTTTTGTGTAGGTTGGAGTTTGGTTAGAGTTGCCTCTAAGTCCCTTACTTTTTCCTCTAGTAGTTCACATAGTTTACATTTAATGCATGTATAATTTGGGTGTTCTTTGGGCATAAGCACATACATGGAACACGTATTGCATATCACAAGAGTATCAATCATCTGTTCCATGAGTTTGTTGTTGGAAAAATCTCTCTTTTTTGGTTGGTGGATGTGCTTTGCTATTAGCCTTGTTTGTATCTTCTCTGTTCTAGGTAATTATGCCTATTTTTAAAAATCTTTTTTTCTGCCTGTTTGTGCTCATTTTTCTACCTTGTTTTTATTTAACTTTCTTACTATTATGTTAGTTTTACTTATCCTTTTCGTCCCTCTATTTTTTAAAATTTTTGAGCTCAAATTCCTCCCTACCTTATTATTTAAGATTTGGCTTATTAAAATTTGCCTCTTTATTAATCTTATTCTTTCTTGATTTCTAATGTTCCACTCTTTTCCTTATTATTTGCCTTATTTAGCTTTTATTTTCTGTCCTGTATTTATTTTTATTCTCTACTGGGGTCTTCCCTCCTTTCCTATTGGGACCTCAAACTTAATTGTTGCCTTCACTTCCACCGTTTGCTGCTCTGGCCTCTTATTGTCTCTGCTCTGGTAAGGCCTCTGTACAGCTTTCCGGTCAGCTCAGCTCTGCTGTCCAGTCTGCTCCATTCAGCCGGCCACTCAGTTTTAGAGATTAGAGCTGTCTAACTCAATGTGCCTCTGCTGTTGCTGCTGCATTTCTCCCCTCCACAGATGTTGCCACCACCAATTTTTCACAGCTATCGGTTCCCTTTGTTGTTGCTGCAAGCCCTTTGTCCTCCGCCAGATGGGCTGCCAAGCTAGTAGGAGATGGGTAGGGTTCTGATCTCTCTGGGGAGGGAACGTTGATCAAGTCCTCCATCTGGGGCAGGTCACTGGGGTGGGCTGTGGGGCTGGAAGGACACAGGGAGAGGGCTATGGTAGTCAGGCTGTCTCTAATTTGCTGCGCCCTGGGTCGGGATGCCTGGTTGACCCTTTGAGCCAGGGTGCCTAGATTGGAGTATGGGTCTACACTATTCCTGAATATACTGTGACCCACCAGTTCGCTGCCTCCAACAGTCTCATTTCTTGTCTGCTGTTCAGCTGCCATTTTACTGCTCTCAGTTGCCTCTTTTCCAGTTTTGGCCTGCTTAGTTGGGCTCCTGAGCTGGATCTGTTGTTCTCTGCTGCCGGCTCCCTCTGACTCCATGTGCAATCATTCATTCGCTGTGCTCCTGTTTGCTGGTGTTTTCCTCCTTACTCCAGTTTCTTCTTTTCATTTATCCTTTCTATCCTCCTTATCTAACTTTCTGCTCCTTTTTCCTCCCTTCCCCCCTCTCTTTGTACCTTCCTACTTAGTTTAGTAACTTCTCTCCCCGTGATCTGATACTGCTTCCTACGCTGCCACCATATTGAGCCTATGGAATTTGGTTTAATAACATTTCAAGCTGTAAATAAGACAATGGCTTTCTGACTATATTTGTGCATACATACACATTTGGATCCAGATGTGGAACACTTAAAGTAATATTACATCAAATATGCTTTGCCACAATATGGTTTTAATATCTCAAGAAGAGATGCGGAGAATCCCTTCTCCTTGTGAGGTTGGAGGATTTGGATGACGATGGTACTCAGGGGCTTTGAAAATGTATTTCCATATTGTATTCAAGGAAGACTATGAAAATGTAATTTTTCAGTGAGCTCCACCAAGCATATTTATGTTTGTTATATATGTAATAGGCTATTCTTATTTTGTTTGTATTCTTATTTTATTGTTTGGATAATATTGATTTGATTTTATTCTTGTACTCTGTAGCACATTGCTCAGAATCATAAAAATGGAGCTATTAATAAATACAGTAAATAGTAAATACAAAAATAATAGGGCATTCTCCAAAAGTCATTAATTGTGACATCTCTCAGTCAAGTAGTGTTTGCGGTGTGTCTTTGTATATATGTATGTCTTTAAAGGTTAGATGCTGGAAGTTGTGTCACAATCCAAGCCCTGCAATGCTCTTTCTGCTCTGTGATATTGCATTATGCTCACCTGGCTTCACTGTTCTGTGAGCTGCACTGGTTGCCAGTTGACTTCCAGGTATAATTCAAGGTGCTGGTTTATCATCTTTCAATCTATTGATGGCATAGGGCCTGGCTGTCTGAGGCAGTATCTCCAAATATTTCTCCCTTTTTGCTGAGATCATACCAGTCTTCCCAGGTGGGCCAGACAAGAAACATAATCAGATGACCTAATTCTACTTTATTGTAAAGCTACATTAATAGAATTTTATAAGTCTGCGAGTACAAATGTCCTACTTGGTGTGTGTGTATATGTCTGCCTTCTGAACCTTTTTGTCCACTTATTATATGGTTGTGGGCCATGGCTTCTCTTACCTGATCATTCCCTAGGCAGTGCCTCTCTCCCCCCAGGTCATTCCCACATACCATTACAAACCAGAGTAGGTTCACTCAGGGTCCTATTGATTAAACAGTGTAAACGTATGGGTTACAGAAAGTACAGCTTGTATAGCTTCTTTGTTGTACCTGTGCTTTGGAATGACACTCCCCCCCCCAAGTTATATGATGTTTAAAAATCATTAAAACTTGGTTGTTCTCCCAGTACTTGGAATAGGTGGTTGTGGAGTCTCTAGAGGTGTGCTTGTTTGTTTTTAACTGGTTTTTATTGGTTTTCCAGTTGGCTAGATTATTCTTGTGTATTATTTAAGTTCTTTTTATTTGTAAGCTGCCTAGAATTACTAAGGAATTGGGTGATCCCATAATTTAAACAAACAAACAAACAAACAAAAAAGCCATTTTAAAAGCCTCTCCTTCTCCATTACTGGACACCACTGATTTTGCATTACAGCATTCCAAAATGTTATGATAAATCCAAATAACCTTTGATTTTAATTGTCTCAAATGTTTCCCACAACTGTTATTTTTTTTCTTTTCAAAAAGAAAATATAAGGAAAAAAAAGATAGAATATCTCCAAAATGCATTTTGACACAACTAGAAGCTAGGGGGCAAAAAAACAAAACAAAACAAACAAACAAGCAAAAAACCCCTTTCCCTACCATGATTTTGTGATTTTGCTTTCTCATTCCACCAGGGAGACAGCCTTAAGTCTTCCTCGTCCACAATACTTTTGAAAATAGTATTTCCTCCCTTAATTCATCCAAGAAAAGCCTTGATTTAATAATCTTTAAGGCTTATCGTCTATTAACTTGGAGAAAAGTTATATGATTGCCTGATCTGAAGTTATATGATTGCCTGATCTGAATAGCAGTGACAAAAGCAGAATGACTGACATTGAGAACAGAAAATTTTATGCCATATAGTTTTCTGTGGACTCAGGGATGGTTGAATATCACTTTAAAAAAACAGTGAGGGATAGAAACAGAGACATCAGACCCAATAGCAACAACCAAACAATACATAGGCAATTAAATCAAAGTACTGTATATTTACTATATGTATCAAACCAATCAGACAAGTACTGTAATGCTAAAAATTGAAAACAGGCATTGAAATTAAATAAAAATTATAATGTTGGATATTGCAAATATCAAACATGTCTTGAGCTTCAAACTATTTTAATGCACAATTTCTCATATAAATATGGAAATAGCAATCTGATCTTAGCTACATCTGCTGAATAAAACAAAACAGCATTAATGGAACATAGCTTACTCAAAGACTAATTTTTAAAAGAAGTATACCATAACCTGGAATAATTTGCAACATTCCTGAATCATATAATCACTGTTTGTGATTTTCCCAGGCATCTTCCAACAAGCAAAGTCATGGGCACGGGTCAGCAACCCGCAGCTCCGGAGCCGCATGTGGCTCTTTGAGCCTTCTCCTGCGGCTCCCAGCCTCCTCCGCCATTTGGAGAGAGAGAGAGGGGGGGGGCAGGCACTTGCACTTCCCTTCTCTCTCTCTCTCTTTCCCTCTCTCTCTCTCTCTCTCTCTCTCTCTCTCTCTCTCTCTCTCTCTCTCTCTCTCTCTCTCACTGAGTATGAGACCAAGGGCAGGAGACAGCCAGCCCAATAAGAATGTGTGTCAGCTTGTCAGCTTCAATCAAGCTCCCCCCCTCATGCGCGCATGTGCGCGCAGGTTTTGCGGTTCCCAGTGTTTTCTTTTCTCTGGGAAACGGGTCCAAGTGGCTCTTTGAGTGTTTAAGGTTGCCGACCCCTGGTCATGGGGGAAGCCAGATTCACTTAACAACTCCATGATTCATTTAAATACTGCAGTGATCCACTTAACCACCATGGTAAAAATGGTTGTAAGTTTAAGCACAACTCAATTGTCTTGCTTAGCAATGGAAATCCTAGTCCCAGCTGTGATTTTTAGTTGAGGACAACCTGCAAGACATAGGATTGGAAAAGATACAGCTGATGAGAAAATAGTTCCCTGTTCCAAACACTCAGGTACAGAGGAAGTAACACAGTGACATTCACACACCATGTTATATAGCCCAGTATGATATGTGGATATCATCATGCTGTCTTCTCTATGGAGCAATCAATAAATTTAAACAGCGGGAAGCCAGAATGATGCAAAAATGCTAGACAGCAATAGAAGAGATGTTGTAAATAAGTAAATGAACTTTGCTTTATAAAGTTTGATTAGTGTTACAGTGAAATGACAGAACCAACCTACTTCTTTCCCTATACCTCTAATTGCCTGCTGAACATAGCATGGAAAAATCCAGAATCACTTTTCCTTCACTCTCGACTTTCCATGCGTGCCACCTTATGTATGCAGGTGCTCCTGCCTATGTGCAAAAGATGGGCAGTTATTCACATAAATAGAGTGTGTTTGGGTGTGTGTGTGTGTGAGTGCACGCACACATGTGTGTGCTCAAGTGCACTATTCCAGCAATTTCATTAAAAAGAAAATGAAGGGAAGAGAAGACTAGTCTGCTAGTCTGGGTGACTTTGGATATATCATTCCCTCTTTTGAGATGTCAGAAACACCTATCAATCAATCCACACTGGGCCATCATGGTAGATTACAGTCCATAATCTTCAGTGAAGAGATCTTCATATGCAGTGGATTGATTTGAGATGATGATGATGATGATGATGATGATTATCTGTACCTATATGTATGTTTGCTGGATTTCCTTTCTGTTTCTTAAACAATAAAGGAAACTTATGATGGTAATAATAATATAATATGAAGGCAACAAAAGATGAATATGATTAAACTCAACTATAAAATTAGATGTTAGAAACTTTTACCATCTGCCTAAATATTGGAAGGATGGGGGCCAAGTGCATTTCCCTAGAGCAGGGGTGTCAAACTGCTGGCCTGCGGGCCAGATGCATCATAACGAAACCGCGCCCACCCCATTGGCAGCACTGGCAAAAAAGTCATGATATGTCACAACACATCACATGACATTGCGAGATTGACACCCCTGCTCTAGAGAGAACATTTAAGAAATTAGGAACTATGTAAACAAAGGCCCTTTCCCGTGGACCAATGCAAACCTCTGGATGAAAGCTCTTCAAAAGAGTATCTTCCTGGAAAGTTCTTGGGTGGAGAGGTGGTTCTGCAGATGATCAAGTAGATCCTAATTGTTAAGGGTTTTAAAGGTCAATATAAGGCAGACAGTAGTCATGGAGGTCCCTCAGTACAGGAGTCATGTGGTCTCATATGAATCAGAATCCAATATTTTGCACCAGCTACAATTTCCAGATATTTTTCAATGTAATAGCATATTGCAGTAGTTAAGACAGATTGTAATCAATGTGTAGCTAACTGTTGCTAAACACAGTCAGTTCTGGAAGTATCACTGTTGATCCTTTAACCATAATTGTGCAAACATGTTCCCTGCCATGCCTGCTGCTTGTAGAACCAGTAACAGTTAGGAATCAGGCAATAATCCCCAAAGGAGAATATGCTCATTCTTGGATATGCAATCCCATCTAGAGTGAGCTTGCACTTAATTACAGAGTCTACCTTTCTCCTTAGTAATGGTGACTCTGCCCTGTCAGAAATTAGTTTCAACTTGTTTTCCCCAGTCCATCCCATCATGAAAATTAAACAATATTCATAGGCATTGTTTGCTTTTTTGACATATGACACTATGGAGCAATATATTTGTTAGTCATCAACAAAGAAACAGTATTCCTGCCAACCTCCAGCTTAAAAGCCCAACTAAGAAAAACACCAGAGCCATTAAATCCTCTAATGCAGGGGTCCCCAATCCCCGGTCCATGGATCAGTACTGGGCCGTGGCATGCCAGCAACTAGTCTGCACAAACAATCAAAGCCCCATCTGTGGGATGCAAGCAGCACAGAAATTCATGCACTCTTCGGTCCACGGAAAAACCTCTCTTCACGGAACCGGTCCCTGATGCCCAAAAGGTTGGGGACCTCTGCTGTAATGTAATCATTTATTGAGCAGATTCAAACCGGCAGGGTCAAAGGAAAGCTAGCTCTAAAGAAATGGCAGGAAGCAGTTAAATAAAAGAACAAAACTTTCCCCACCCCTCTCTGACAGTACAGGTCACATTGTTCAATACATCTTCTAGTAATTATTATGAGAACAGACTTTAGTTTCTCAAACATGATTCTTCAGCAGCTTGATAAAGGACACCTGTAGATTCAATGCTCTCTTCCTTTCCTCCCCCTCTGTTGGCAAGTTAGAAGCATGCTATGGTCCTAAAGGCAGTAGGGTTCATAGCTTGACAATTCCCAGTAGTTTTATATAGATGTTGAATAGCATAAGGCTTAAGTTAAAGCCCTATGATGCCTTAAGCAAAAGACCTAAATATCAAGCACTACACTCTGGACACATCCTGACAGAGAGAACTGGAATCCTGATACCATGAAGTAGGATTTAAGTAAGTGTGAAAAGGACCCCCTGCCATGCATGGTGCAATTTTTGAGAGCATTCTTCCATTTGCACTTTAATCCTCTGCCTATCAATTTCACCAGTCTTGGCTTCCTTATGAACCATAGCTCCAGATAAATTTTGATGAAGAAAAGTGGATTCTTAGACATGTCAGTGTCAACTGTCTGGACTATTCCCAAGCATGCAAATATTGATGCAATTGTATTAATAAAACCATGCATCATAGAGACCCCTCAATAGAACCACAGAATTAATTTCCTCTTCCTGCATTCTATAGGGGAAAAAAAGAGAGAAGACAAGATAATGTTTTTGTCTTAAAACCAGATCTCTTGGGGAAAGCAGTCTTCTCTGAGACACTGGAATATCCCAGTTAGTTCCTTTGGCTGTCCTCTTGGGACTGGGAAAAATTTTAAGCTTGAATCAGAATTGAATGAATTTCTGCAAGTGCCAGAATACAAACCATGTGAACATAACTTCTACTCCTCCAGATGTTGCAGTATATATCATAGCATCACTCCCTATTGGCTGTACTGGGAATGCTGGGAGTTGTTCAATACATCTGGAGGCTACTATTTTCAAAGAAAGTGTGTGCAATCCATTTGCCAGCCTACATCTGCTATTGGTGGTTACAGTAACAAGCAACTTGAAAAAGCCCTTCTGGTTCTAAATGAATGATCATACTGTGAGGAGATTGGCTGGATAAACCCTCATCCTGAATCACTTTCCCACAGCTGTTCTGAAGTAAAATGCAACCCTGTCATTGCTGAATGGTGTCGAACTAGTTTAAAATATGGAGGCAGGAGCAGCAAATCAATGCATTTAGCAATGCAAAATGTTTCTGCTAGCATCCTGCTGTCAGCTTGATAGGCTTGAAAAAGGAGAAGTCACTTCTAAGAAGCTTCCACCTTTTTCAGTGGAAAAAATGAACACAAAAGAGGGAAAGCAGAGTTAATTCAAGCCATCAGATGAACTATAGGCCCCCTCAGATCAAGGATATTTATTCTCTCGATTTGGAGCTGGATCACCCTTTTGAGGTCAGGAATTGTCTTGTGGCACTGAAGAGGAGACAACTGGCCTGGGGCCCCAATAGGGCTGTGTCATACTGGAGGTGGCTAATGGACTAAGATAAGATTTCACCTCCATCTCCTGTGCATCTTGATCCCTTTCTTCCCATCTTTCTTAATTTTAAATCAACTTTAATGTTAATATCTATTATTTTTAAAATGTAATGTTTTTATTTGGTTGTATGCTGCCTTGCCCCTTTATGGATTACTGCCTTGTCGTGGCGAAGGGGCTTGCGTAACTCAATGAAGCTATAAGCTATAAGCTATGCCGTGCAGTTCTGACAAAATGTGATCCACTGGAGAAGGAAATGGCAAACCACTCCAGTATCTTTGCCATGAAAACCCCATGGACAGTACTAAAAGGCAAAAAGATATGACGCTGGAAGATGAGCCCCTCAGGTCGGAAGGTGTCCAATATGCTACTGGGGAAGAGCAGAGGGCTAGTACTAGTAGCGCCAGAAAGAATGAAGCGACTGGGCCAAAGCCGAAAGGACGCTCAGCTGTGGATATATCTGGTGGTGAAAGGAAAGTCCGATGCTGTAAAGATTTTTTCTCCATAGGAACCTGGAATGTAAGATCCATGAATCAAGGCAAGCTAGACATAGTCAAAAAAGAGATGACAAGACTGAACATCGACATCTTAGGAATCAGCGAACTAAAATGGACAGGAATGGGTGAATTTAACTCAGATGACCATCAGGTATACTACTATGGGCAAGAATCCCTCAGAAGAAATGGAGTAGCCTTCATAGTCAATAAAAGATAGGAAAAGCAATACTGGGATACAATCCCCAAAATGACAGAATGATCTCAATTCGAATCCAAGGAAAACCATTCAATATCACAATAGTCCAAATCTATGCTCCAACCACTGGTGCTGAAGAGGATGAAATTAACCAGTTTTATGAAGCCCTACAGCACCTTATAGAATTAACACCAAAAAATGATGTCCTTATCATCATGGGGGATTGGAATGCTAAGGTAGGAAGCCAAAAGATAACCGGAATAACAGGCAAGTTTGGCCTTGGAGTACAAAATGAAGCAGGGCACAGGCTAATAGAATTTTGTCAAGAGAATACGATGGTCATAACAAACACTCTTTTCCAACAACCCAAGAGACGGCTCTACACATGGACATCACCAGACGGTCAACATAGAAATCAGATTGACTATGTGCTCTGCAGCCAAAGATGGAGAAGCTGTATACAGTCAGTAAAAACAAGACCAGGAGCTGACTGTGGCTCAGATCATGAGCTTCTCGTTGCAAAATTTAGGCTTAAATTGAAAAAAGTAGGGAAAAGCACTAGGCCACTCAGGTATGAACTAAATCATATTCCTGATGAATATACAGTAGAGGTGACAAATAGATTTAAGGAATTAGATCTGATAGACAGAGTGCCTGAAGAACTATGGATGGAAGTTCGCAACATTGTACAAGAGGTAGCAACTAAAACCATCCCAAAGAAAAAGAAATGCAAGAAAGCAAAATGGCTGTCTGAGGAAGCTTTGCAAATAGCTGAGGAAAGAAGGGAAGCGAAAGGCAAAGGAGAAAGAGAAAGATACACCCAATTGAATGCAGAATTCCAGAGAGTAGCTAGAAGAGATAAGAATGCCTTCTTAAATGAACAGTGCAAAGAAATAGAAGAAAACAACAGAATAGGGAGGACCAGAGATCTCTTCAAGAAAATTGGAGATATGAAGGGAACGTTTCATGCAAAGATGGGCATGATAAAGGACCAAAATGGCAGGGACCTAACAGAGGCAGAAGAGATTAAGAAGAGATGGCAAAACTACACAGAAGAACTATACAAGAATGAGCTTAACATCCCAGATAACCACAATGAGATGGTCACTGACCTCGAACCAGACATCCTAGAATGTGAAGTGAAATGGGCCTTAGAAAATCTGAGCAACAACAAAGCTAGTGGAGGTGACAGTATTCCAGCTGAGCTATTCAAAATCTTAAAAGACGATGCAGTAAAAGTGCTACACTCAATTTGCCAGCAAATTTGGAAAACTCAACAGTGGCCACAGGATTGGAAAAGGTCAGTTTACATTCCAATTCCAAAGAAAGGCAATGCCAAAGAATGTTCAAACTATCGCACCATTGCACTCATTTCACATGCTAGTAAAGTTATGCTTAAAATCCTACAAGCTAGACTCCAGCAGTATGTGGATCGAGAACTACCAGAAGTACAGGGAGGATTTCGAAGAGGCAGAGGAACTAGAGATCAAATTGCCAACATACGCTGGATCATGGAGAAAGCTAGGGAGTTCCAGAAAAACATCTACTTCTGCTTCATTGACTATGCTAAAGCCTTTGATTGTGTGGATCACAACAAATTGTGGCAAGTTCTTAAAGAGATGGGAGTACCAGACCATCTCATTTGTCTCTTGAGAAACCTATATGCGGGTCAAGAAGCAACAGTGAGAACTGGACACGGAACCACTGATTGGTTCAAAATTGGAAAAGGAGTCCGGCAAGGCTGTATACTGTCGCCCTGCCTATTTAACTTATATGCAGAGCACATCATGAGAAAGGCAGGGCTAGATGAATCAAAAGTTGGAATTAAGATTGCCGGGAGAAATATCAACAACCTAAGATATGCAGATGATACCACTCTAATGGCAGAAAGTGAAGAGGAACTAAAGAGCCTCTTGATGCGGGTGAAGAAGGAGAGTGCAAAAGTTGGCTTGAAACTCAACATTAAGAAAACCAAAATCATGGCATCCGGCCCTCTCAATTCCTGGCAAATAGATGGGGAAGAAATGGAGGTAGTGACAGATTTTATTTTTCTGGGCTCAAAGATCACCTCAGATGGGACTGCAGCCAAGAAATTAAAAGACGCTTGCTCCTGGGGAGGAAAGCTATGGCAAATCTAGACAGCATTCTAAAAAGCAGAGACATCACCCTGCCAACAAAAGTGCGTATAGTCCAGGCCATGGTTTTCCCAGTTGCAATGTATGGCTGTGAAAGTTGGACCATAAGAAAGGCTGAGCGCAAAAGAATTGAGGCCTTTGAACTATGGTGCTGGAGAAGACTCCTGCGAGTCCCTTGGACTGCAAGGCGTTCAAACCGGTCAGTCCTAGAAGAGATCAACCCTGACTGCTCTTTAGAAGGCCAGATCCTGAAGTTGAAACTCAAATACTTTGGCCACCTAATGAGAAGGAAGGACTCACTGGAAAAGGGCCTAATGCTGGGAAAGATTGAGGGCAATAGAAGAAGGGGACGACAGAGAATGAGATGGCTGGATGGAGTCACTGAAGCAGTAGGTGAGAACTTAAATGGACTCCAGAAGATGGTAGAGGACAAGAAGACCTGGAGGAACGTTGTCCATGGAGTCGCGATGGGTCGGACACGACTTCGCAATTAACAACAACAACAACAACAACAACAACATGCTGCCTTGAGTCACCTCTTGGTGAGATATAAATTTAGTAAATAAATAAGTAAACCCTGGTTGTTTTCAGACTGACTAATGTCAGATCCCCATCCCAGGCTCCCCCAGTTTTGCTTTGATTTAATGGCAAAAAATGATGTTTCCAGTGGCACAGTGCCAGGTGTTGTTTACAGTTGTTGAACTTACCACATTAAGAGTCCCTTGAAAAGGGAGTGCTGTGTTTCATGGCAAAAAAAGGGCGGCCTTTGTCCTTGGGTGAACTATACAAGATTGATTGATTGGCATCCACAAAGCAAGAATGCAGTAAAAGCCCTCCTCCCTGCTAATTTAATTGCCTGTTGATTTCTTGACCTTCCCAGCCACTTTCACAAGACATGGCTTTGGTTTTCATCTGCATGCATTGCCTTTGAATTAAACTACAAAAGTAAGGAAAAGCCACCGATAGAGCTGCAATTTCCCTGTTTTTTTTTTTTTTTTTTTTTTGCTGTTGCTTTCCAAAAATAGAAACCTGGCTCTATGAAGATCAAAGGAAACTTACCAAACTTGCTTCTGTTTTTCTCTTACTTTTGATCTAGAGAGAATTTCAGAAAGTGTTAGTTTAAACTAGGAAGCAAGGCTTTTATACTATGCAGGCTTACTCCCCCCACATAGCTCATTGATCCTGAATTTGCTGCTTGTGGATTGTGTTGTGTTATAAATACTATGCAGCCTTAGGAGAATGGTTGCCTCACTGGTCTAAAAAGCAATAGATTGGAGAAGACACACAAAGAATGAATGGAGGATATGGGAAATTATACAGCTAAGTGCCAAAATGTGAATGACGAACCCTTTATGAAACTGATGGCACATATGATGATAAGATAACATATCAGTATCCTCCAAAGCCAACATTTATGTCTAGGTTCAACTTACATGTAACTAAAATTAAAATTAACTGCAATCCCACTTTTTAACATGCATTTTCTTATTGACTTTATTTATTTGTTAGTTCTCTAGCCTGACTTTCATATCAACTTTAAATCAAATGTAAATGGTTCCTCCTCCTATTTTTTCCCCCCTCAACACAATCCTGTGGGGTAAATTGGTGTCAGTCCTGTGAGGTAGTCCAGGCAAGAAGCACAGCAAGCGGCATCTTTATTGTAAGGTTGCAGCTAGACTGAAAGTATTTCTCTCTCTCCTTTTACTCTCTGGAAAACTAGCGAGTGCCCCTTCTGAAACCTTTCCCATGCCCTTCCTCTTGTGAGCTGAGAAACCTTTTAGGTGTTGGTTGTCCAGCCTGCAGCTCTTCCTCCCCCAAGATCATTCCCATATGCCATTACAGTTGGACTAAGAGAGAATGACTGGTCTGAAGTTGTCCAGCCAGTTAATGTGGCTGATTATGGTCTAGAACAGTGGTTCTCACCCTTTGGGTCGGGACCCCATTTGGGGTCGAACGATCATTTCACGGGGGTCACCAAACAACGCAGTCCGCCATTTTTTTCCCCTTTTCCTTAGCTGTGCTACTCCCTTTTATTCTATTGGCTTTTGAAAGCCAATAGAATAGACTCTCTTGAATAGAGTCTAATTCTATTGGCTTTCAAAAGCCGATAGGAATTGTCCAGGCTGTCTCTGCCCTGCTGAGCCCGCCAGAAGTCCCATTCTGCAAACAGTGCTGTACCAGTTGAGTAGTCCTCGACTTACGATCGGTTGGGGGTCGCGGCATTAAAAAGGTTGAGAACCACTGGTCTAGAACCTGGGTTACCTCAATTCCACCACTTAATTACTACATTGGGTTTTTTTGTTTTAATAATGTGTCAGAACAAACCAATACCTGGTATTGATATCTGGCTCAACAGTAGTAACTGTGAGAGGGATCTTGGAACCCTAGTGGACAATCACTTAAATATGAGCCAGCAGGGTGCTGCAGCTACCAAAAAAGCGAACACAGTCCTAGGCTGCATTAACAGAGGGATAAAAACAAATTCACATTAAGTGTTAATACTGCTTTATAATGCCTTGGTAAGACCCACACATGGAGTATTGCATCCAGTTTTGGTCACTGCAATATAAAAAAGATGTTGAGGCTCTAGATCTAAAAAGAGTACAGAGAAGAGCAACAAAGATGATTATGGGACTGAAGGCTAAAACATATGAAGAACAGTTGCAGGAATTTGATATGTCTAATGAAAAGAAGGACTGGGGTGACATGATAGTAGTGTTCCAATATATAAGGGAATCTAATTACAGTGGCCTAGTAAGGCTATCGGATCTCAGGAGGTAACAGGAACTTAACAAGTTTGTCAAATAAGAAAACATTTTCTTTTTTTGCTGTTGAACTGCTTTACTTTTAGAATCAGGAAAAAACACATGCCAAGACTGCCAATTTCTCAGAAATCAAATATCTGGATTATTGGTATATGGTTTGTGTATGTAATTTTAAAGAGATGTTAAATGTCACCTCGCTCTGTATGACAGAACAATATTTTGCATGACCTAAAATTGACAGAACAACAAGTTGCTCACCAGCATAGTTGGGAATAAGCAATTTAAAACTGCAATTTGTGATTTACATAGTTCAAGTCATTTTGAGGTTTGATTTCTGATCCATGAGACTTGTGAGTCAGATTATACAGTTTATATTTCTAAAGATTCATGCAAGAGCTGTACACGAATGGCTTTCTATTGACTTAAATTGCAATGTTTGTGTGAACAGTAATACTTTTATATTCACATGATGTATTTTCAATAAAGTTTGATTTTGATATTTCTCTTTTATGGGATAAATGTGTTACTTATTTCAGAAATGATGACACATGTTAATCTAAACTATGCCTATGTCATTGGGATACAACCATTTTTAATTTGGAAATTATGGTTCTAACAAGGTGACTTCCCAAGATGACACATCTAATTTTTCAGATGATAAGCAAATGAGGTAATAAAACAATAACAACTAATTGTGATAGAAAAATTATTGAAAGAATGCATTTTGAACTCCACTGTTCATTAGGGAAAGTGTTACTTTGAAATTTGAATTAAAACAGGAATGTGTGTAACTTCTGCAAACATATAGAAAATCAAACTTCTATGCTACTTACAGTTGTGCAATAGGATTCGATTCAACAAGTAGCCACCTTATTATAACCTGCAACTCTCCTTATTTTCAAACTGGTTATAGAAAATTGACATGCAGGAAGGTGCTATTTAATGAACCTTTGATGGACATAAGCATGAGCAGTTTGAATTAAGAATGGGCAAATTTTCCCTATTCTGATTTTGTGATATTCTTCAAAATGTCCTTGGAATGTAAATCTGACATTTGTGATATTAGGACTTTCACACATGCTGTCACACTCCAGAGGAGTAATGACTAAATGATTCAATAGCGCAATTACAGTTACATTGACATCAAGGCCCACTGTGCTAGAATTGTAGCTGCAAACGTTTATTAGGGGAAACACCTCACTGAAATATAAGCTTGTAGTGATTGACCATGACCTGGCTCAGTAAGATGCTTCACTTCATAAACCCCCACACCGCCCCACTTACACAGCTAGTGACAAGCACAAATTTGATCCACTCCAAGCATCAACTTGGCTTTATAGGGAAGGATTTTATGCATGCATTGCTGCTTTGCTACTGTGGCATATTGTTTTGCTTTGCAGCCCTTTGCTGCAAAAATAGGCACAGTTCTTCAGGGCACAATGGCTGAAGGCTTCTATATCTAGCCTGTAAAATTATGGGTAGCCATACGTTCCAATGTACTAGAATTGTGGTATCTCTTTACTGCCCCCTAGATATTGTCCAGATTTTCACCATCCTAAATTGATCAATTGCTTAGCTGTTGTCCCAACCACTAGAAAAGTAACAGTGAAGAAGTGGTTGTGGGTAGATGACTATTTGGCTACTTCATGCATTGTCCTTTATAGCATTTTACTTCTAGCAGGAAATAATTTCCTTTATAAAAAGAAAGAGCAAATGGAAGCATACTTGCAGAATTATTATTAAAAACAGCAGTATTTTTAGGGGAATGAAAAAAAATCTGAAAATATAACCACCAAGAAGGTATCCTATTTACATGTATGAGTTTTTTTTTATGTTTTATTCAAGGTTAATAGAGCTTGGTGACTTTATGAGGAAAGGGCCCTTTCCTTAATATGGAAGGTTATTATCTCAGGGTAGTTTATTTTTTAATGACCCATCTACAAAAGAGATTGTTCTAACAAAATCATCATTTTGCCACTGTTTTAGCTATCTTTCTATTTTATGTGCTTTGCTGTATGTTATATTATACTAACCATGTTTTCAAATTTTATATCATTTGGAAGTCCATTGCACTGGAGACAGTGGGAAATATTCTAAATAATAAACTCATAAAAATCTATAATCATATTTTCCTCCCTGATTTTTATACTATTCCCTTCTTTTAAACAGAAAGGAAGTGAATTTTTCAGTTTTGTGGCTCCTACCTCCATAAATTATCCACCATGTTTTGCTATATATACCACCTCAGCCCTTTTAAGTGAAAACCAGTGTTGGTTATTTCTGGGCACTATTACTCTAAGTTGTAAAAATATACAGTTGATTTTCTTTTTACTTGTGCAAAATGAATAGCTTTGTAGGAGACAGAATATCCCACAATGGACTTAGGTAAAAATGCATTTTCTATAATTTTGCATTTAAGCATAGCTAATGATGCATCCAACATACTTTTAGAAAACACAGATGAGTGGGGAGGGAAGTCAATACACAGCAATGAAAGCCCACCTTTAAATCAACTTTTTTCAAACTTAACAAATTTAAGATGTTTGGACCAAGCCCCAGAATCCCCAGTTGCCCTAAATGAATCATATTCTAATTATATACTCGTTCAAACATTTTTTAAAAAAATCATGTTTTGTCTTCAAATAATCACATGATTATTGCTGTCTCCCTTCTTGGGTCATGAAGGGTTAAGATACAAGGCCAAAGAGGTCATATAACAGGTTCAGTTTGTGTTTTAAATGGAAACTGATCATTATGGAAGTCAGATTGTCACAGTTTACCATTTCCATTTGAATTTTAACTTTTAAAGAGAGGGTGCTCTAGACCTTCCAACCTTTCACCTCTTAGGAGAAACAAGATATGCCTACTGAGTAAAGTGAGGGAAAACTCTTCCACCTGTCTGTTTCTTTTCCTTGGGCTTCTCCTAGCAGCTTAATAGGCTCCAAATTATTATTTTTTCTTTGAAAAGCTTGTTTACCAGGAGGCATCAGTCTCCAAGGCCAGGCTGGATGCTCAGAGGAGCTGAAAAACATCCATGAATTTAGAATCCTTCATACTTTTCTCCCCCTAGTTCAGTGGTTCTCAACCTTTTTAATGCCGCGACCCCCCCAACCGGTCGTAAGTCGAGGACTACTCAACTGGTGCAGCACCGTTTGCAGAATGGGACTTTTGGCGGGCTCAGCAGGGCTGAGACAGCCTGGACAATTCCTGTTGGCTTTTGAAAGCCAATAGAATTGGACTCTATTCAAGAGAGTCTATTCTATTGGCTTTCAAAAGCCAATAGAATAAAAGGGAGTAGCACAGCTAAGGAAAAGGGGGAAAAAATGGCGGACTGCGTTGTTTGGCGACCCCCGTGAAATGGTCGTTTGACCCCAAATGGGGTCCCGACGCACAGGTTGAGAACCACTGCCGTAGTTAGAATTATTGGCTTTGACAATATTATCAGTTCAGCTAGTTTTTTCTAAAACCCTTCACCTACTTCTGAAATCACTCCTCAGGTCTCTTTTCCTGCTGTCCCCCAAGATGCTAAGACAGACAAAAATCTCCATAGCCCCTGATTCCAGCAGGCCACATGCCTTTAAGCCTGCCTGCCCTTTCCTCGGGGGATATATTTTAACCTTCAGCCAGCCCAAAGAAATGTTGTAGACATTTATATGCTTATTCATAGAGCTGATAAAGCAAAAATTGGAGTTTCGGCTATTTTTGTTGTTGTGATTTGCACATAGCCAGCGAAAGACATAAATCTTCTCTTCATTGCTTTCATAGCCTTTCCAGCTATCTCATTTGCATCAGGTAACTGCCAATGTGGCCTTGTGGTCTATCCCCTTCTATTTTGTGGTTTCCCATTTGAAAAGAGGATCAATTAAGAATCACTTTCTGAATCAGCTATATCTTGCCTTCAAAGCCTAAACCTAATTGTCTAGGCAACCATGATTTTTCTTTTAAATGATTTGAATGAAATGTGTGTCAGAGTATATATATACATACATGTATGTATATGTATAGGTAAACAATATGACAGCAGAATAACTTCCATACTACTATATAACGTGGATCATTTCTGTTGACAAATTACATGCTGTTTTCCCATTTGTGTTGTCTCCTTATCATATATGGCCTAGTTTATTGTGCTGAGCATCAGGTATCCATAAATCATCAAAAGAATTTTACAGTGGATTGCAGAATGGCTATCTAATGCAATAATATGCCTTTTATAAGAATAAATTAGAATATAATTTCCACTATGCGAATGGGTTCAGTGAAACTACAACTACGTATTTTTAAAGATGTATTTATAATTAATCAATTGCTTGACCAATTATTAACTTCCATCATCTTAAATGATCTCTCTCAGAAGTCAATATATAGTTGTGCATCTTTGTGTAGAAAACATATGTGTGTGTGTGTGTGTGTGTGTGTGTGTGTGTGCGTGACAAAGCCAATGAATAGAAAAGAAATGCCAGATTAACAGTAGGAGTCCATCAGTTTGTTCTATAAAGAATGATGCATGACTTATGATTACTATTTCTCATTCATTATACATCACTCTACCTTAAAAAAACACTTTTCAACTTTTATTGTATTTTGCTTTTGTAAGCATTGGGCACCTTATAAGCACAGTGATATCTTTAAAAGGGTTCCCTGAGCCTATGAAACATTCTATAACTGGCTAGAGACATTAGCCAACTTTACATTTTATATATGAGGAGATATAAATAAATAGAAGTGACAGTATTGGCTCTGTAATGATCCTGGTTATGTTTGTTACAGACATTAACTAAGCAGAAAAACTGACATTAGCAAAGTGCTTAACTGCCCTTCTACACATTAAGCTCTTTTCAACGTACATAAACTTTTATTATACACTTATCACTCATATTGGATGTTCTAACTTTCTTAGAATTTGCCAGTGTGGGGGAATGTATCATATTCTTCTTGTTCAATAGTGGCAGAGGTAAATGTGCTAAATTTGGCATAAGATTAAGAAAGATTCTAATGTTATTGTGTGTCTAAGTGATGTTGTAACAGTGTAAATAAGGACAGAACCACAGAGTTAGAACTGTTAGAGAAAATAATCCCAGGGTGGAAATGATCAGAAGTCTAATTTACTTATGAAATAGAATGAATAAAAAGCACAAATTATAGGAGACTCCCAGCTCAATACAGTTATGACAACAGCAGTCCTATAACGAGGTTAAATTAGTTTTGCCATCCTCTTACACAACACTTATGGATCATGTCAGTAATAGAAGGCCAGGTAGCCTTTCAGAATCAGTGAACTATGAGTAAATTTAAATGGCAATAATGTGCTTGTTCTCCCTCTTCCTCCCTCTCTCTTTCCAAAGGATGATGCAAGGCTACTGTTGTGAAAGTGGACACAGAACAGGATGCTATAGGAATTCCATTGAAAAGGGATTAGCATACGTGGAACTGCAACTGGCTAGTTAAGGGCCACTCCTTGATTTTTGATTTACCTTATAATGAGGACATTTAATGCAATGCTCTATTAGCCCTTCTTATAATTGCTGTCATGCAAAGAACATTGCTGTCATGCAAAGTAATCTTTATTGTCTTCCATGTCATCACATGGAATAGGAACAACATAAAGTCATTTGGGGACAGCAAATCTAAAATGTATGTAGCCTAGACTATGGAGCATTTTCAGTCTCCATGTCTCCTATGATTTCATTCTACCAAAGTTTCTTAATTGCATATTCACAAAACTACTGTATTAGCTGCCAACTATTAAAAGATTTAATTTTTTATGGTATTAGTTGTAAAAGTTACACTCACTGGATGAAGCAATAAAAATTCACATTTTTTTTATACAACCAAAGCCTTGATATGAGCTTCAGGGAACAGGAACTAAGGTGAGTGAAGTCCTTAAAACTTTTAGGTAGCATTCTTGCCGTACATTTTTATGAGTGAATGGACATTTTATACAAAAGGACAAACTTCTGTTTAATAATAGAGAGGAAGCAAATGAACACTGCTTTCAAGATAATATTTATGAGAAATGAAAATCTTTCAGAGAAGCAAAAGCCAGCATTGCATAATTTCATGGTTTGCTGCAATATTTCTTTCAAAAGAATTATTTGCACTAAGTCATTAACCAAGTACGACTGTTTGAAGAACACTCACACACTACTTCAAAGTGAATAGCATGGCATTTGAAAAGGCTATTTTCTTCTAAGCACTCTTCAGGAGGGATACTCAGCACCCGCTTATGCCACCATCACCTTTGCACACTCAGATTCTATTCAGTTGGATTAATATACAAAATATATTTATGAAGTACTGCCTTTTGCCATCAGTTAAAAGAGACATACATATTTTATTTTGAAATCAAAATTCTATTATAGTTCTCTGACTTCATTTGCCCAAACAAAATGCCACAACAATATGGAAACTTTTGTTTTTCAGTACTCTTTCTCACGCTAGATGTTACATAAAGAAGGGGTTAGGGACGAAGCAAGGAAATCCAACAGGCTAATGTGTATATTTCAGCCAGAAGGCCTGTGGCCCAAAATCATCTCAAGATGAGGACTGCAATTTAAATATGTAATTAGTATTAGGTATTACAGGTATCGGATTCTACTCAGAATTATAGGACAAAGAGTAAGGCTGCTTCAATCCCATACACTTGAAAACACAAAGACCTTTAAGGCTTCTCAAACTGGATCAAGGCCACTGTGCTGGGGAAACTAATTTCTTCCTGTTCAAGTGCCTATGGATATTCTCAGTCATCCAGGTCATAGTTATCTCAAAGGTGCTTTTCCAAAAGACAACTGGACTGGTTTTTGTTTTTTTTTGAGGAAGATGATGACGTTTCGCTTCTCATTCCAAAAACTTTATCAGTTGTGAAGTTCTTTTCATTCAGTTTTCCTCAAATCCTGCTCTACAGGAGAACATAATGTACTCATAGTTTTTCTTCTACTAATACACAATAGGAAAAGGAGAACTATCTTTGACTAAAGCACCGTGACACCAATCTGATCCTTTCTGTCATTCTGATTTTTAAATAACAACATAATCAGAAGCCTTCATGAGGCCTTTCACAGGCCAGGCGGTATGTGGTGATTTCTGATGCTTTATGAATTATCTTCCTCAACCTAATCAGAACCAGTGCTTTTTCATATGAGGCTTCCAGACAAAGCTTTTATTACTGAATCACCAAATCTCAACCCAGAATTTTCCATTGTTCTAACAATTTTTCTTTTATTAGTTTTATACTATTTCTTCCATTTTTTCCTTAGTATAATGCTTTTCTTTTGATGGGCATTGCTAAGAATTCTCCATTTACTATATGAAGATACATTTCTCTTACAAATATTCAGACTCTGAGAATGACGAATGTGAAATGCTGTGGTAAAAAACCTGAATTTTGCAGATAGATGTAATTTCAAAGCAATTAACAGGTTACTAAGTCTTCTTGGAAGATTATCTATTGTATTATTTACAGGTAATGCTATTTAAAGATAAGGTAATGCTATTTAAAAGATAAGGGTTTGTAAATATTAAGGAAAAGAGAATCCAATCATGAAAAGGTTAGAGAAGCAAAATCTAAACAGTAGAGCCATTAGAGGCACTGTGTTGATGCTCTTCTGTTATTACTGTTACTCTTGCAGTACAGGATATCATTGAGCAGAGCAGTGCCAATAACATTATACCAAAGGCACACAGGATTGAGTTTTCTTCACCTTTATGAGGCAATTTCATACACAGGCTAAGCTGCTTCTTTCCCAATATATTCCTGGCTGTTTCTTCAACCAGGTTCAGAAGATCTATTCTGGATTACAGTGGCAATGGAATTGGGCTCGTCTTCAGTCTGTATTACAATAGAACAATTACAATAACTGATTGGTCCTTCCCCCCCTTCTTGACTTTCCTATCTATTTGGGGAAGACAAATTTTGCTGGCTGGCTCCTGATTGGGTTGATCACCAGGGCCTCAGAGGAGGTTTTCCTTTTAGGGATTGTTTTGCCTTTACTAGTCCTTGTTCCTTGCTTTGCCTTCCCAGATGTTTGCATACATAGATACCTTTACCTCCCCTTTCCTATTCATGTTCTTTGATACTAAAGCAGACCCTTTCTACTTTTTCTTTCTTTGTTCCTCTTTGCTCTAATGCAATAGTGATCAAAGCAATAGATTGTTCTTTTGAACCTGTATTCCTCTATAGGAAACTTTGTAGCAAAGAACTAAACGTTCAACTTTGTAGAAACAAAGTATCAATGTGTTGCATCTTAAATATTTTCATAATGGGGAGTGTGTGAAAAGGAAAGAAAACTTTGCATTACTGTGGTCAGGGGGTTAAAAAAAGGCAGAAGAGAACCTTCATCCAACCTGGGCAGATACCAGAAGCATCCCTAATGGGAGATGTAACGATTGAATAAAGCTTGAGAATAGTTCATTGATAATCAATAGCAAAATTATAAAAAAAATGGCAACTGCCAAACAGCAGAATAGCCTGACAGCCCAGCAATATAGTCTGGGTAGAAATGGAAAAGGTACTCATGCAGGGAATATTAAAAACTGAGTGAAGTGAGAAGCCTGGGAAATTACTAGTTATGGAAATTTCACAGATTTAATACTGGTGGCTCAACTACAATATTAATACAATACAAAACAAAAAAGAATCAAGGGCAGTGGAGAATAGAGCAATCTGCAGCTGCCCAGCACAAAATGGCAGCAATCAATTGCTAAAGAGTGAGGGGCATGCCAGGCTCTGCAGCCAATCACAGCTGAGGCTGTAATTAAATCAGAATGATGCATTAGAGATAGTCCATTCTGAGGGGCTCAGGAAAATATCAGTTTGGAATCAAAGCTGGAACATGGGGTTGCATTTGAGTGGGAGAAGGATGCATAGAGGAAGGGATGGTCTGGTCTGTGCTGATAGTGTTCTAAGTAGAAAATGTGGATCTGTCCTAAGGTGGGTAAAACATACCCAAAGCAGAAATTCCAGATTTCCTTCTGTTTCCTAGGTATGGACTGGAAACAGGGTGACCCATAAGGAAAACTGAAAAACAAGAGTCAGGGAGAAGCAGGATCAGGAAGAGTAAAAGCTGGCGTTGAAAGAAAAATCCGGTCCAGTTCCAAGCCGGGAGTAAATAAAATGGAGGCTAAGACCTGGAAATAAAATGGAGGCTAACTGCTTAAGAAAGAAGATTTAATGATGAACAGAACAAACAGCATGCAGTTTTGGGACAGCTGACATAATGAGGTTGAGAGTGAATGGGTTTTTATACCTTCTTTGGGCTTTGTATTTGAGATGCCTGTTGTGAAATGTATTTTGACCTGTGCTTGAGTGTGCCCTTTTGGTATTCTAATTATTATTATTTTTTTAAACAATTTTTTTATTGGTTTTCCAGTTTTACATTTGAGTATTTGGAAAGCAACATGATGATTGAGTTAGTCAATAATTCAATAACAAAATCTTTAGTACATATCTCAGGTTGCATCATCAAAAATTCCTTCTCTATTTCCCTTAACATTTGCTATATCATATCTAAGCTAATAAATTTCTAATTATATCAAACTCAGTTAAAACATTTTTTTTTGAGGATCAGGATATTTTTTTTTGTAAAATTTTTTATTTCAATTTTCAATACCTTTAAAACATTTATCAATATATTTTTTGCTTATACATATCCATATCCTGTTTTTACCTAATTTTAATATTTAATTGCAATATTCCAATTTAACCTTTAATATCCATAGTATTTAAGTTTCGGGTAACCCAAATTTCCTTTATTTCACTGTATAAAAGTTATAATATCTAAAATACACATATTACTTACTTAAATATATTCTTATTTTATTTCATAAACATTTTCTATTTCTCATCCTAGTACATCACCACAATAATGGAGAATCCTTTATTATCTCAAATCCATCATCTACATCAGACATGTCAAACACAAGGCCCGGGGGCCGGATGTAGCTTGCAAAGTGGTTTCATGTGGCCCGCGAAGCCATCCTGGAAACAGTGAGGAAATGGCCCCCGCTGCCTTGGCCCTGGCCCAGGCCAGCTGGGAGACAATGTACAATTTTGTGGTGGCCATCTATGCTGAAACACATTCAGTCTTAGCTCCACAAGGCTGTCTAGAAACAGCGAGGAACCAGCCTCTGCTGTGTTGGCCATGCCCTCTGGGTGCATGTTGGGGAGGTGTCACCCTTTGTGAGGAATGAAGAAATGGACCATGCCTTGGCGCTTACCCTGGTCCCACCCCCTTCTGCCAGAGACCTTCAGATCTGTCCCACTCCTGCCCAGGCCCCCACAGGCACCCTTGACGTGAACAATGTAGAACTGGCCATGCCCACTCTGTAGGCCACACCCACTCCATCTACACCCATCCAGTAGGCCACACACACCCTGGCCACGCCCACCTGGCCCCCCGAGGGCAACTGCAATGCTGATGTGGCCCTCAATGAAATTGAGTTTGACATCCCTGATCTATATTATCTGGGCTAAACAATAATTCAAAGCTATTTCCTAATAATTAATTTTCATTTCCCTTATAAGTTTAAATCCTCAATATTAAGCCAATTAATCTCTTATTTTTTATTAGTTTCCAACAATATTTAAATCTAATAATCAAATTTCCCTTCATCTCAAAATCTCCCTTTAGCCCATTAGTTGAAACTTTAGGATCCTCTCTAATAAATCAAAAGACCCCATTTTTTAAATCTAACTCTAGCTTTATTTTTATGCCAACCAGGCTTCCATACCAATGCTTTTAGATCATCAGATAGATCTCCCTTCATTCTTGTGTATGTTACTTGAATTAAAGACCATCTAATTGTCAATTTTCTAAAGAAACTGGCTCATTTATAATCATTAAGTTGTCGCCCTGATGGCTCAGATCTATCTGATGATCTAAAAGCATTGGTAGTTGCTCTAGTATAGTTGTCTTCAATTCGATCTGGCCTTCTTCTTCCTCAGGTTTCTTCTGGTTTAAGTAGAAAGTCATATCCAATGTTATGATTGTCTAAGTTTGATTGTCTAAGTTTTCAGTAAGCTGTACTTGTTGATCTTGGTATTACTTTCTTCTGCTTCTGCTTCTGTTGTTTTTTGAGTTATAGGTTCTTTAGTTGCAATCAGGGTTTGATTGTCTAAATTTTCAGTACGTTCTACTTGTTGATCTTTAAAGTCCTCTGTCTTGGAGTTAATTTCTTCTGCTTCTGTTGTTTTTTGGATTGTAAATTCTTTAGTTGCAATCAGGGTTTTGCTTTGGAGATTTAAACTGGTGCCTTTGTCTTTTAGCCTAGATTTAATTATCTCAGTAGCTTCAAGAATTTTTCAAGTATAGGTTTATAATTAGTCAAAATTTGTTGCTGGTCCTCCTCCATTTCTGACATGGTTAGGTTTTTATCCAATTTAAGTTCTTTTTCATCTTTTTTATGAGTAGATAAAGTAGAAAATCCCCATGAGAGTAGGAACTTTTGGGGTCCTCAAATATCAAGAAGATGCAAATCCAATTATTTAGTTGTTCTTTTCAAGGCTTTATTTCCCTTAGGTAGTCAGACGCCGCCATTTTAGAGGAAGACGTTCCCTTCCCTCTCTCCTGATAGGGGGAAGAAATTTCAAGAAGCTTTTTACAGGAAAATACTTGGGGTACAAAGAAGGTAAGATCTCACCAAATTCCTCCATGGTGCTTTCAAAGTGCTTGTTGGTAATTTTGACCTCAGCTGGTAATGGCTTAGTGATGGGCCATGTTAATGGCCGATTTTTTCCCCATCAGTTCAAAGAACTGCCCCGGATCAAATGGGAGGGCTGCTTCCCTTCTGCGATCACTCAGGGGTCCTCTTCACACTTGTCGCCCCTCCAGGGGGACTTCCAACTCTTTTCAGGGTCCCCCGGTGGAAAAAAACCAGATGGCGGAGAGAGCAATCGCTCAACACATCTGCCAGAGCCACAATCGCAAACCGGAAGGCTTGGTATTCTAATTATTGTTGCCTGACTCCTATTATGGCTTGGAGATTCTGTCCTGTCCTTGGAGCTGGATGGAGAATGTAGATTTTAGGAGTCTTTGTTTTTCTAATACTTTCTTTCTGTGGGAGCTGTGGCTGAAGGTGTTTTGCTTATGAATAGTGTGGCTCCAGTCTTTCTGAATGGATTAAAAATCTCCATTTCTAAAGATTGACCTCCTCAGGTTTCTGCCAGAGGAAGGGAGACTGAGGCTGTTTCTGCCTTTGTTAAGATTTTTTCCCTCCATTTCTCCTTCAGAGGAAATATTCTATCCTGCCTCTTTTAATATTCCCCAAAATATTTCATTCTCGGGAGGGGGGGGTGCTGACTTCCTACACTGGTAATGTGCACCGGTTATAGCAGAGGTAGCTATTGAAAAAGAATAGAGAGATGATGCATGAGCAGCATGATAGGCTGGGAAAATAAGGCAACTGATCCAAACAAGAACTAAAGTACAAGAACTGTGAGAAGTTGGAAAATAGAACAATGGTATATGTAGTTTTAAAAAAAAAACTGAAGCAAAATCTGAACTAGAGTTACACAGTGAGGGGAAAGGACAATTCTACAATATGTGATAAAAACCAGTTTAGCCAAAATCAAGACTAGCTGCATTGAGTCTACCACTTGCAGCTGAAAATTATGACAGCGCTTAATTTCATTCACAGAAAAAAGTTTTTGAGTAAGAATCTTCCATCCAAAACATGGCTGATTATTAGCAACACACATTCTCCTCCAAGCTGCTGGCTTTAGGCTTCTTTTCATAGAGCAGAACTAGACCTTACGAGTGTGATTCTTTGTGATTTTTCCACCTGATACTGCTATTAGTTATTTATCAGAGAAGCACAGCTGTGGTTGCTACACAGAGAGAGTTTAGACTATGGTGAATAATTCATATATGAATTTTAACTTGGGAAATGCGCATGTTTAGCAGAATTTGAGGCAGTTTTTCTACAACTTCAATTAATAGCTTGCAGGGTGTAGGTAAACATGCTGACATAGGAAAAACTGGGAGGAAGAGAGAACAGAGAGAAAGCCCAGAAGTTGCATCTTCAGCTTGCAAAAAAATGACATACACACCCATGCAATGATACTACTACATTCCTTATTCTTGCTGATTTTGCAACCATCAATTAATGGGTAAAGTGGAAGATAAACAATACATTCCAAAATAACAATAACTGTATCATCACTTGTAAAAAAAATCATTGGAAGGAGTTATATGCAATGTACACTAAAGAATGTATAGGTTTACAACTTCACCAACTAACCCTAACCCTAACCCCCCCAATATATCCCCCAACCCTTTGAAAACTTCAGTACGAAAACATTTGGTTCTGCACCAGTACTTTACAATACAACACTTTGGACTTTATTCTGAAGCTGATTAATCTCAGAACATTGTTTTGGGGAACTGAGCTGATTTATTTCTAATTCCCCTCCAGTTTATTGGGTACAACAGCAAAATTGATATTTTCTTGGATCACAGAAATTCTGCAGATTTTGTGGATAGTACATTTCGCCATTGGTGGGAATTTGTGTCTCTTCCCATCTCCTGCTCCTGGGCTCAGAACAGCCATTAGTCTTTATCCACCTCCCACTGCCTTCCTCTTGGTTTGCCTTTTCCTTTATGCATTATTTAGAATTATTGCTTCCCTTCCCAATCCAGCCACCACTGCAAAGGAAAGCAGCTACCATCAGGGCCACTGGGAAAATTCTGATTAAATTATCCGCATGTATCATATCAGAGACTTTTAAAAACAGCAGATGAATGGCAGCAAGGTTGCTGACAATACTTCAGAGGATTTCAATGCTTTTCTTTTTATAACATTTAACCTTCACATGCATGGCTTCCCACCATTGCAGCCTCTCAGATCTTTTAGCAAACTGCCAGACAAACACAAAAAATATAATGCAGAAAAAAATTCAGCTAAATAGGGGAGGGATTGTGTTAGCAAGCTATGGATAGGTGTCTGCTCCTAAGTGTGATGATGAAAAAATGAAGAAAAGAAATATCATAATGCTGAGTCCATCTTTTTCATTTGTGTTTCAATGTCAGATACAAGCATGCAAGTCATTAGGCTTGTACTGTAACATCAAGATGAACTCTGTCATTTGTCCTCTTGCCCTCCACTGTTGTGGACACTTATGGCAGTGGTATCTCCAGGGAGTAGCACAAGAGCCGCGGTGGCGCAGTGGTTAGAATGCAGTATTGCAGGCTAATTCTGCCGGCTGCCAGCAGTTTGGCGGTTCAAGACTCATCAGCCCAAGGTTGACTCAGCCTTCCATCCTTCCAAGGTTGGTAAAATGAGGACCCAGATTGTTGGGGGCATTATGCTGACATTGTAAACCCCTTAGAGAGGGCTGTGAAGCACCAAGAAGCATAACTCATACTTTGTGTCAGTCTTCACACAAAAGGATACTACAGCCCAACACACCCAAAAAACCACTGCAAAAGACATACCAGAAACAAAAAATAAAATAAGAAAATGGTAAGGGAACACATATCCAATCTTGATGAATAAAAATCACCAGGACCCGACAGGCTACATCCCAGAGTTCTGAAAGAGCTGGCTGGTGTTATCTCAGAACTGTTGCATCACATCCTCCATAAATCCTGGAGCACCAGGGAAGTACCAGAGGATTGGAAAAGGGCTGATGTGGCCCCCATCTTCAAGAAAGGGGAAAAAAAAACAGACCCAGGAAACTATAGACCAATCAGTTTAACATCAATACCTGGAAAAATCCTAGAAAAGATGATCAAAAAACAGATCTGTGAACAACTAGAAGCAAACAAAGTCATAACTAGTAGCCAGCATGGGTTTGTCAAAAATAGATCATGCCAAACCAATCTCATCTCATTCTTCGATAAAGTGACTAAACTAGTAGACCAGCAAAACTCAGTGGACATAGTATACTTGGACTTCAGTAAGGCATTTGACAACCTACTCCTTGGTAAACTAAGAAAAGGTGGGATAGACAACATGACTACCAGATGGCTAACAAACTGTACTCAATGAGTAGTCCTCAATGGCACTACATCCACATGGAGAGAAGTAAGCAGTGGGGTACCACAAGGTTCCGTCTTAGGGCCAGTACTCTTCAATATCTTCATCAATGACTTATATGAGATAATAGAAGGGGAACTCATCAAATCTGCAGATGACACTAAACTGGCAGGAATAGCTAACACCCCAGAAGACAAGCTCAGGATCCAAAAAGATCTTGACCAACTTGAACAATGGGCCCTATCCAACAAAATGAATTTCAATGTGGAGAAAAGCAAAGTCTTACATTTAGGTAGGAGAAACCAAAGGCACAAATACAGATTGGGGGAGACCTGGCTCAAAAACAGTAGCTGTGAGAGGGACTTTGGAGTCATAGTGGACAATCACTTGTCTATGAGCCAGCAATGTGCAGCAGCAACCAAAAAAGCTAACAAAATCCTGGGCTGTATAAACAGAGGCATAGAATCAAGATCACGAGAAGTACTATTACTGCTTTATAAAGCCCTAGTAAGACCACACCTAGAACACTGCAGCAAGTTTTGGTCACCATACCACAAAAAAGATGTTGAGAGTTTGGAAAAAATTCAGAGAAAAGCAACTAAGATGATCAAAGGTCTGGAGAGTAAAACATACGAAGAATGGCTAAGGGACTTGGATTTGGCTAGTCTAAAGAAAAGAAGAAATAGGGGAGACATGATAGCAGTATTCCAGTATCTGAGGGCTGCCACCAAGAAGAGGGGGTCAAATTATTCACCAAAGCACCAGATGGAAGGACGAGAAACAACGGTTGGAAACTGATCAAAGAGAGAAGCAACCTGGAACTAAGGAGAAATTTCCTGACAGTGAGGACAATCAACCAGTGGAACAGTTTACCCCCAGAAATCATGGGTGCTCCATCATTGGAGATTTTAAAGAGGAGACTGGACATCCACCTGTCTGAGACAATATAGGTTCTCCTGCTCGAGCAGGGGGCTGGACTAGAAGACTTCTAAGGTCCCTTCCGGCTCTATCCTATCCTATCCTATCCTATCCTATCCTATCCTATCCTATCCTATCCTATCCTATCCTATTCCTATTGCTATTATATGTTTGCCCCTTTTGTATATATGTTGTGATATCACATGCATATTCAGAAGGGATGGACCTTCCTGAATCCTAAGTATCTGAATTCAAATACAAAATCCAAAGACATCTGTCACCCTTTCTTGCTCTTTCTTAATGTTAATATCTTAATATTCAGTTTTAACAACTGTACATTACCTATGAAAAATCATTGCTTTAATTATTGTAATCTTTGTTTCCATTGAAATATCTTTATAATTCATATATTTACATGATGATTGTTTTCCTTCCAAGGATTAATCTTTTCCTTTCTTCTGTAGCATATTCTTGTCCAGCATTTAGCTATTCTTCACTCAAGAAAACAAAGCTATCAATTATCTTGGCTTATTTGTGTTCATTCGTGAGTTTATTAAACATGTTGGTATTAAACATTATCTTTGACTTGATCTTTAACTAACTTGGACTGTGGTGGTACAGTGGTTAGAATGCAGTATTGCAGGCTAATTCTACTGATTCTCTACTGCCAGCAGTTCGGCAGTTCGAATCTCACCGGCTCAAGGTTAACGCAGCCTTCCATCCTTCTGAGGTTGATAAAATAAGGAACCAGATTGTTGGGGGCAATAGGCTGACTCTGTAAACTGCTTAGAGAGGGCTGTAAAGCACTGTGAAGTGGTATATAAGTCTAAGTGCTGTTGCTAACTTCACAAAGTTTCATTATTTTTACTTTTTTAATGAGTGCTTCTAAGTCTTCTAACAAAGTAGGAACATCGAAACATCTCAAATAATAGTGGCATTATGACATCCAGTTTTAATTCCAGCAGTCATCCCTTCCAAACCAGCCATATTTATAATACATTCACTATACAAGTTAAACAGAATTGAGTCAATATACCTAAGAAAGTGTACTCCCTTTCTTGTTCTAAAGGACTCTGTTTAACAGGTTTTGGTTCTTTGAGTGCCTCTTTTTCATTGTTCAGAGTATGTCAAAGAATACTTTGGTCTTCTGGCACTCTACCCAATCAAAAGACTTAAAAGAGGAAAGCAACAGTGCACCACTTTTTAATTTCTCTTGCCCTCTTTGTTCTTCATGTTACATATTCTTCCCCTATTCATTTGGCATTTTTGTTCCAGTTAAGAGTCTTTTCATCAACATTCATATTTATTACTTCCTTCTAAAATCATAAGCAAATCTTTCTTGCATAAGGAATTAAGGTATTTGTTCATTAATGTGTATATTCTATATCAGGGATGTCTAACTGCCGGCCCGTGGGCCAGATGTGTTATCCAGAAGCTGTGCCCACTCCATTGCTGGCAATGGCAAAACAGTCCTGATACGTCTTGGAACGTCATGTGACATCGCGAGTTTGATATGTCTGTTCTTTATCTTCTTTCTTTGATATAGATTTACATACAGATTTTTTCCCAAACTTTAGAACACATATTCCTATCCCTTAGTTGTGAATATGGAATATTAATAATATTATTAATATTATTTCATATTCACAAATATGGAATAGGAATATGATATTGAACTTAAATATATAATATTAAATAATACAATATTGAACTTTTCTATTTGACAGCTCCATTCAGTTTGTTGTGGATTTAATCCCTAAATATATTTGTTTTCTATAAATGTCTCATTTCTGCATGATTTCCCCTTCTTTCTTTACCTTTTGTTAACTTTACCTCTGTTTGAAGTTTCTCTGAGAGTCAGTTTGGTATAGTAGTTAAAGGCAAAGGGCAAGAAACTGGGAGAGCATGAGTTCTAGTCTTGCTGTAGACAAAAAGCCACATAGCCAACTTTCGTCTTAAAAAAGAAGCAACAGCAAATGATCTCCCCACTCCTCCCCACCCAAAAAAAATTCCCCCCAAAATAGCATGGATTTGTCCAGGTTTTTGCCAGGGATCAAGACAAGAGTCAAAGGTACCCTAGGAATAATTTGTGTTTGGTGATCTGATCTTTCTAAAAATGTATCTCATTTCCCTTTTCTTATTTTTATGCTTATTGACTTTGATTGAAATATACGCCTTGTTCTTTCTTGCTTGGATTCAGTCCACATTCAGTCAATACTTCTATTCTCCATTTTTCTCTGGTTATTGCAATACTTTGTTTTTGCATCTTATGACCATTTTTCACAGTTACGATCTTTGCAGCATCCCCTCGATCATGCGATCAAAATTCAGATGCTTGGCAACTGGTTCATATTACATGACCGTTGCTGTGTCCCCAGGTCATGTAATCTCCTTTTGTGACCTTCTGACAAGCAAAGTCAATGGGGAAGCCAGATTCATTTAATAATTGGATTACTAACTTATCAATTGCGGCGATTCACTTAATAACTGTGGCAAGATGGGTCGTAAAATGGGGCAAAACTCACTGAATAAATGTCTCATTTAACAACATAAATTTGGGGCTCAATTGTGATCATACATCGAGGAGTATCCGTATAATTTTACAGAATGGTAAATCTCCAGATTTGAAGACTGCCTTACTATTATATTATATATCTGTGCTTTATAACACTTTCTATTGCAGCCATTTTTGTCATTTGTATGTTTATGGTAGTGAATGCTTTCCTGATTTTAAATATATTTTCTTTTATATCTCATTCCATTTCTTCAGCAACTGCTTGGCTTACTTTGTAGGAAAGAGCTTAGAACCAATTCAATAAAAATGCGACCTATATTTTTTTTTCTATCTGAAAAGTGATAGGGAACTGCATATTCAGGAGTCTCTTCATCCACTCAGCTCTCACAGATCTTCAGAGATCACACTGCAATATATGATAGAAAGAGGGAGATCTTTGTTGTAAAGCAAATACTCTCAATTATAGAGGAAACATATCATGTAAGCTCATATAGAGTCAGAGACCCTATTGAACAAAACCGGAAGTTTTCTAAAAACAATGTCAGTTCTCCAATATGCACATTGTACACATGGATAGAAAAGATGGATTTGTTCTGTTTCACAGCCAATAGTCCTCTTATTGAAGGTTGTTGGAGAGTTTTTCTCTGGAGCCTTCTCTATTTAAAGGGCTCTCCAGCATAAGTGGCATAAAGTAAAGAACTAGTCTGCCTCATCCAGATGCTGTCCAGATGCTGTCCATTGTTTGGGTACTTTGAAGTCTTGTCTCCCCACTTTAAACTGGGCTATCTTGTAGAAGTAGGACACATGGTCACCATATTCTGAGATATTTGGAAATAATTTTCAAACAGATTAAAAAAGTTAAGGCTTTTATATTATTCATCTTAGCAGGTCTTATAGTGAAATGTGATCTTAATAAGTGAAGGAGAAGCAGACAATAACCTTAAATGGAAAGGAAGCACCCAAAAAGAGTTGAAGCAAAAGTTAGCTAATGGAATGAGGCTTTTTGCTTGTAAAAACAGATGGGTAATCCCCGGTATTTCTGAAATACAGTGCCCAGTGAGCCCGAAAAGCATGGGCAATGATGAACTATAGTTAAATAGCATTTTAAAAGATTTAGATTTTTTAAAAATCTGTGAACTGTCCTCTGAAGGAGCTTTAGAAAATTTAATTCTAAATTGTTTAATTATCAATTAAAACAATTATCTGGAAAAGAATCATAGACCTCTACACAGTAATCAGCCTACACCCCAAAGCTAGTATTGGTGTTGAATCAGCATGTTTCCATATTCAAACAGCATGTACATTCTACTGGCATAATCATTTTTCACATGCGTTCATGATGGCATACTAATAGCCACCGTGTCCTACTAAGCTAATAACTCACAATGTCATTCTTTTTGTTATTTTTCTGTTCCTTGAATCTTCTTTATTCAAAGGGACCAAATGATGCAGAAATGTTGATAGTTATACCTTCCTCTTTAATTGTCTGAGTCCTGTTGCTTGAGCTCCTTTGCTATTTTGACAGAGATTCTCCATTTCTTATGGAGGAACAGAGATATGAGTCATATAGACCAATCAGGGCATCTCCCATTCAGAGAATGTGGTCCATTGTCTGGCAAATTGCTTGGAGTGATTTTACCATGGCAACAAAACCAGACTGCCAATCATTTCAGCTGCTCTGCTCCAGCACCTTTCTATTCTGTCTCAAAAGCAAAAGTTCATCCAGACTCATCAAGACATTATGGAAACAAAACAACTCCTGTCCCTCGCTTTTACGAAGGAGAATGTAATAGAGGTGTTTTCTAAAATGTATTCTTCTGCTCATAATGAATGGCTTTCCATGCTATGGCTTAGAAAAGCATTTTTTTTTTTAAAAAAAAATCTCAAATTAGCAATTATTAGAAAACACATGTATTGTATCAGAGCAGAAGGCCCTAAATGGGATAGAGGCCAAACTACCAAGCAGGGACGTCTCCCCGCTTCCTCTTTCTCAAGCAAAACAAGGCCTAGCTTGTTCCCTGAGGTTTTTACAGCCATGCTCTGCAATTAATTTTAAACAGGGGCTGCATTTTGAAATAAGCATGGGAGTTGAAGGGCAAGGTTGTTTCCACCCACAGACTCCCTCTCATGCCAGCCTAGAGCAAAGAACCCTTGAACCCTTTCTTTTTTTGTCTAAATGGCAAAAGGTGCAAAGGCTATTTGCCTCGGGAAGGAAAGTTCAATTGCCATTCACTTTTTTTTTTTTTAAATTGCAGAATAAACAAGAGCCCTGGTGGGAAATATGTGACTGCTACAGATAATCTTGTAACATCATTGTTCATCAAGAACAAATGATTTCAGCAAGGAGGAAAGTTTGCAACATTTTGATATTTAAGAGTTCTGCTTAATACTGGAAGGAAGGAGGGCTGAGGCCCACAACAGACATGACCTATCAATGAGACTGAGTTTGGGAGGTTTTTTTTTTTTAAATAATGTTTTGCGTAGGGCTTATATACTGCATTTATATACGTGTTTTCTACTTCAGAATTGCAGGAACAGTGCTGTTAGAGTTCAGTATTCCTAGGCAGAGGGTCTTGGCTCCACAGATTGCACTCAATATTAGTAAATATTCACACACACACACACACACACACACACACACACACATACGTACGTATGTACGTACGTATGTATGTATGTATGTATGTATGTATGTATTTCTACAAGTACAATGATCTTTATAATGCGCTTTGTGTGAATATAATTGCATATGCAAAGGTTTCTTTCTGTTGGCAGTTGCAATGAACATGCAGATGTCTTCAAAAATAATTCTGTTAAAGTGATTTTAACAGGGTTGGGATATTATGGATTAATCACAGAATCCAGACTAACTGCAAGGATTTTAGCAAGATGCACAATTTATTTTGCCATGTGGCACTGAAGCACCTCATGAGCTCCAGGGCAGTGGAGGTGGCATTTTAAGTGGCATTGCTATCTACACACTTTATGTATCAAGACTTCCTCTTTTTTTGTTTTGTTTTTGCAGCTGCTTGAATAATCAGAAATTGCTCTGTCAAAGTTGGGCAGCAAACATAAACCACAGAGGAATAGTTTCTTATCAAGGTTTGATGGGTGGAAAAAGAAGTGAGCCATCTGATAACCATAGCAACGTTTAAAAAACCTTTAAAAGAAAAAATGCACCTGAAAATCCAAATAGTGCTTGTGATAATTATAGCCTATAGTTACTTTAGTGCACAGGTGTCAAACTCGCCGTGTCACATGTCACGACGTATCACAATTTTTTTTGCATTGCCGGAGCTGGGATGGGCGCGGCCTCCTCATGATGCAAACGGCCCATGGGCCAGCAGTTTGACTCCCCTGCTTTAATGACTGAGGTTGCATCAAATTGATAACCAGAAGGGAACAATGGATGGGAAGATCATTCAGAGTCACTTAACTCAAGACAAAGCTATAGGAAGACCATCTCTCTCTTTTCAGGCGTTCTTTCTTCAATATGAATCTTATTGTATCTTTTGTCGTGTGCAAATCAGATGTCATCAATTATGGAGATTGATGTCTACTTGGAAACCAGGCTGAATGTATGCCTCTTCTTGAAGTTAACAGAGAATTTTTTATGTGTTGCCAAGAAAAGCTAATATTGATTAGTCAGCATTCTCATCAGACAATGCTGACCTGTTGAAAGATAAATTAATCAATGTTTCTCATCAGAAAACTACATTATAGTTAAAATAATTTTTGGAGTTACCAGTAGGAAAGTATGAAACTTGAATGAATGTTACAAGGCATTTTGTATTGCACATGACAGGTATGGGATTTATTATGGCTAGTTCAGACTGAGCAGGACTTTTCTTGTAGCAGCCTCATCAGTCCCTGTGGCAGTACTCAGAACAGAGCCTTGATATGATTTCCTTCTTTTCCAAGGCATCATGAGAAAGATCATTATAATTATGGAAGCTTCCAGAGATAAAACTCATCATGCTAAAAATCTAAAGGGCTTGTCTAGCTATTTCCTCTTTCCCTCTTTCCAAACTTTTAATGGGATATTAGACAAATAAATGTTGGAAAACATAGCAAGCTTACAGATAAAAGCAAGCTTATATGTGTAGGTGTTTTTGTGTCTCATGTCAAAGATTTTATGAACGAGGCTGGGCAATTGCACAATAAAAACTTTGAAACACTCCTGAAACATTTTGTGAAATTCTGTATATGAGAGAGTAGGTTGCACAATAGAAGCATCATTTAGAAGCACTCTTTGTATTTATTTTACAGAACAAAGAAGAAGAGAATGTTTCCAACTTGGCAGCAATATTTACAGATTCAGTGATTTTCCCACATGGGTAGGATAGAATGAAAATTGTGTAAGTATTTAAGTAAATTTTATTTCTATGTTTTATTTGGTCAATGAGTTGCCAAAGTGTTGCACATGTGATCGTAAAGTAACAATAGAGTGAAAATAAGTATCTAGGGGAAGTAATTTATGTATCAAGTTAAAATATGTGAGGAAGTTCTGGAATACCAAGAGCAAATTCAACAAAAATAATTTCAACAGATGAATGAAATAGCTCATATTCTAAGTCCCACATAATATTACTGTTCCTCAGATGGCAGCACTTCACTCAACATGTGTCTGTTCTCTCCTCTCCTCCTGCCCATGAATGAGTCCCCAAAGTCAACATTTCACTTATCCTCTTATTTGCTTATTTTATCTATCAATTGTAATAAATACAACAATTAGGACCTGCTGAGTGTATAGATATGTTGCAGGATCCAGTCTGGGTCGGTCATCAGGACCAGAGGTTTAATCTTCTGAGCTTTCAGACTTGTGCTGGAGCCTCCATCCGCGGGGAACCTCTCTCTCACCAGAATGTATATAGATATGTCTCTGATTCTCTGAATTACAAAAATAGTCACCTAGTGGGAAACTGAATTTATAAAAATGAAATATAGTAGGAGAAATCTGAAACAGGCAGTAGTCTTGTTGACTACCACTAGGTGGCAGAATTCAACAAGGCTGCCTCATTATTCAGTAAGAATAGGCAGGGTGAATAGCATAACTTGCCATTTTCCCCCTTCGATGAGGGTTTTACCATCTGCATGACTGAAACATGGAGGTGGGATTTAACAAAAGAAATGTTTTTCCCTGCCATAAATTAAAGGTGAACCAACTTTTCAAGAAGAGAAGATAGTATCACAAAGTGTGAAATCTTATGGTGTGCCCACTCACTTTTTAATCCTGCTGCCATTTTGCATAAACAAAGATGACGAATAAATACATTATGCTGGTTTGTAAAACAATAGGGCTAAGCTGCAATGGTGAAAATGAGAGAATGGTAAAATATGTTTAAATACTGGAATTTTCCCATATATATTTCATATCACTGAAAGGAAAATCAACAAAAGAAAACAACTGATGTCTTCTAGTAAACGTCTCACACAATGTAGCACACATGAATACTGGTACCTACAAACATCTTGAATTCTAATTTCTTATTTGACAGACCAACTGTTAATAGTCCTTTGCAGACATTGGGCTAACAGTCAACATCCTGCTTCTTTTCATAGAAACTACAGTAGTGGTGGTATTGTTGAGCAAAAGTCAGCTGTTTGTTTTTTTTTTTAAACTGGGCATGAATGACAGGATTTTCTGCTTGGCTGAAATACAATAATAGAGAGCAAATTTAAGATGTGGCATATAGAGATAGATATGTACAGTATATACATTTTACTTCTTGCAAGGGATGGGGGAATCTCAACTTCCTTCTGGATATGTAAAATGTCTACAGTTTCTTAAAAGGGCTCTACAACCAAGTCTTTCAAAACAAGCCATTTGCCTGGAGACCTCTGATGTCTCCCATTCATATGGAAAGTCAATTCTTAAACAATTTATCCTGAATTTCTGTTGGATGAAAAAGTGAGGGTGAAAAATGTGATAATAAAAGATTATACTCCAAAGAGTTTGGGCTGCTGTCACTGTGACTGCCACAAACCACCGGAGCAACGTGCCCTTATTCTATAGCCTTGAATGGCTTTATCATGATGAGCCTGCAGTGTTCAGATTGTGACCCAAAGGAGACAGAAAAGGTACAAGGAAATATTTGCCAATATGTCAGCTTACCAATAGAGTCATGATTTATTTAATGTGTGCTAGGCATATTCTTAGTTCTTTATTTACTTTTGCTCCTCCAGCTTCTACATGTGTTTTGTTTTTTTAAGTCCTAATGAGATAGTTCAATAAAACAGAACATTTGCAAATGGGGCTGAAACTGTATTGGTTATTGCAGGAGCAAGACTTCCCCATGGCCAACTTCTGCCCTGTCCCCCCCCCCCCAATGCTTTCAAATAATAAGGCCCAATTGCCTACCAGTTTAGCAAAATTGTTCTGCCAGTGATATATAATACTAAATGGAAACGTAATTCTAGTTCATTGCTTTGTGTGCCATTGTTTGTACTGATTGGACTAATTGCTATTAACTCTCTGGGAGATTTTAGATCAGTGGTTCTCAGCCTGTGGGTCGGGACCCCATTTGGGGTCAAACAACCATTTCACGGGGGTCGCCAAACAATGCAGTCCGCCATTTTTTCCCCCTTTTCCTTAGCTGTGCTACTCCCTTTTATTCTATTGGCGTTTGAAAGCCAATAGAATAGACTCTCTTGAATAGAGTCTAATTCTATTGGCTTTCAAAAGCCAATAGGAATTGTCCAGGCTGTCTCTGCCCTGCTGAGCCACCAAAAGTCCCATTCTGCAAACGGTGCTGCACCAGTTGAGTAGTCCTCGACTTACGACCGGTTGAGTAGTCTTCGACTTACGACTGGTTGGGGGTCGCAGCATTAAAAAGGTTGAGAATCACTGTTTTAGATGCTTTTTAGGTGCCCTGACTGTACAGATTATAGAGATTGCCATCAGTTATTGCAAGCTTCTGAATGCTACAAGGGAAAGAGACTCTCAGGGACTTCACAATAGATTCTACGTGGACACTAAGGGAAATAAAATGCTGGCTTGGATGGCATTGAACTTACCTCTTTTTAATTTCATATACCCAGCCATCCTAGACAACAATGATCTTAGGGAGCATACATCAGCATACATCACTATTTTGAAGTTATAGCGGGTTTCTTTTTTTCAAAGATAGTTGGGTTTTGCTTACATATAGACTTGATTATTGCCATGCTCCCTACTTGGAACTGTACTTAATAGAAATACAGGGACATATACAGAAGATCAAAGAATATCTTATTCCACCCAGGAATGGTTGGGTGTGCCTGGTTAGTAGGCTAGAGTGACAATGATGGCAACTGAGCTTTGAATGTCTCAGGATAGCCTATTACTAAATGAGCTTCAATTGTCCTTACCTCTGCCTTCTCAATTTCAATGATTATATAGTTGGATATTTTAAAAATGTTATTATTTCAAAAAATCCAAAAAACTACATACACATTTATTATACTGTACATATTTGGGATACAAAACTGAACAAGAAAGAGAGGCCTAGAAGTGTATAGCACAAACCATATAACACCAAAAGTCGATTACATTTCTTAAGAAGCCTTTAATAAAAATGAAAATCCTCTAATACAACTATTGATGAAAATACATATCAAAAATCTACTGCTGCAAATCAAGTGTAAATTGATCTTACAATATTATATAGCAGTTCTCTTGGCCAACCTCTGAGCATGAAGGAAACATAGATATAATGTTTTGATAGCTTTCAGCTCAGAATAGAAGCAAGAACACATATAATGTGACATATAATGATCACCCTAAGGCCATGTTTATAATAAAGAAATGCCTTGTGTGTGAAGTGATGATCCTTCCTTCCTCCCTTCCTCCCTTCCTCCCTTCCTGCCTTCTTTCCTCCCTCCTTTCTTCCCTCCCTCCCTCCTTTCCCAGTTTGTAATAGGTCTCTTTTCAAATGTTTAGAAATATATCTTGGAAATTATAGTTGTGTTCAGCTAAATAATTTATAGCTGCTTCTATTTGGCAACTTATAACTAGAAATAAATAAAGTCATACCAGTAGCCAGCATGGATTTGTTAAAAACAGATCATGCCAAACCAATCTTATTTCACTCTTGATAAAGTGACTAAATTTGTAGACTAGCGAAATGCTGTGGAGATAGTATACTTAGACTTCAGCAAGGCATTCAACAAAGTAGACCACAACCTACTTCTTGGTAAACTATAATAATGTGGGATAGACAGCATCACCACTAGATGGATTTGTAGCTGGCTGACAAACCATACTCAATGATATTCCTTAATGGTACTACATTTACATAGAGGGAAGTAAGCAGTGAGGTACCCTAAGGTACCACAAGGCTACCACAGCACCAAAAAAGCTAATACAATCCTTCGTTGTATAAACAGAGGCATAAAATCAAACTAACATTAAGTATTACTACCACTTTATAAAGTCTTAGTAAAACCACAACTGGAATAGTGCATTCAGGTTTGGTCACCACATTACAAAAAAGATTTTGAGACTTTGCAAAGAAGAGCAACTAAGACGATTAAGGGCAGTGATGGGATTCAGCCAGTTTGCACCAAGTTTGGCAGAACCGGTGGCTAATTTTTTGTTGCCCTGGCCCAGAATGGACTTCCGGAAGTGGCATCCACATAGAGAACCGATTGTTCACATATTGAATCCCATCTCTGGAGACAAAAACATATGAAGAATGGTTTAAGGAATTGGGTATGGCCAGTCCAGAGACAAGAAGGACTAGGGGTGACGTGATAGCAGTATTTACGTATTTGAGGAGCTGCCAAAAAGAAGAGGGGGGTCAACTTATTTTCCAAAGCACCAGAAAGCAAAACAAAAAATGGATGGAAACTAATCAAGGAGAGAAGCAATTTGGAATTAAGGAGAAATTTCCTAACAGTGAGGACAATTCCTAATCAGTGGCACAGCTTGCTTTCAGAAGTTGTAGGTGCTTCATCATTGGAGGTTTTTAAGAAAAGACTGGACAACCACATGTCTGAAATGGTATAGAATCTCCTGCTTGAGCAGGGGGTAGGACTAAAACAGAGGTCCCCCACTTTTCTGGGTTGGCGGCCCAGAGGGGAAGGGAGGGAGAGGTGCCTTTACATGTGTATCTGTAGACATGAATGGGGCCGCCATCATGCTTGCGAGATGCTCACAGCGATGCTAGCATGCACGTGATACTCATGGTGATGCTAAGGCCTGTGCAACGCTCATGGTGACATTAGCGCCCGTACAACACTTACGGCGGCGCTAGTGCAAGTGTGGGGGTTGAGTGCACACATACACATGGGCGCACTGGCCAGCCACCCATGTGGCCCAGTGGCCAATAGGCCACGGCCCGGTAGTTGTGAACTCCTGGACTAGAAAGCCTCCAAGATCTCTTCCAGCTCTATTCTTACTGATTGATTGATAACTATGGCATGTATCCACCCTACATTTTCTTGGAAAATAGAGAGGACTAATCTATATGATCAATATATCACTGATAAATAGACATTAGAATCCAGAAATATGTTTTTGATTTTTTTTAACCAAATATTTTACAAAAAGGACAAGTAAACCAAAAAGAAGAGGAACATGATAAAAAAATAGTATAAGTGAATAGCTAGGAAATATACAAGTGTCATAAAAAATAAAGATTTCAGTATTTCATTGACTGTAAATGACTGACCATATTGTATGGTTTTATAAAAACTAAAAATCGCTTTTTAACTCTAAATAAAATACAAATATCAGAACAATAATAATATTATAAACTAATACCATAAATTACGATAAATTATATTCATAATAAGAGTAGTCTCTGATGAGAAACAACTTATAATAGAAAGTTACTTTTGAAAGATATCCAGCTGAATATGGTTTGGGAGAACTTCAAATTTGTTTTGTTCTGTACTAGCTAACCACAGAAGAGCTTAGCAAAAGTAGGAGAAATGAAACAGCAATGTAATTAACACTTGTTTCCCCCCTTGGAGAATTTTATCATTAGCTGCTTCAGTTGTGCATGAAATATTAGTAATAGTAGTAAAGTTGGAAGGGACCTTGGAGGTCATCTAGTCCAACCCCCTGGTCGGGCAGGAAACCCTACACCATTTCGGACAAATGGCTGTCCAGTCTCTTCTTAAAAACTTCCAGTGTTGGAGCATTTACTGCTTCTGGAGGCAAGCTGTTCCACTGATTAATTGTTCTCACTGTCAGGAAGTTTCTCCTTAGTTCTAGGTTGCTTCTCTCCTTGATTAGTTTCCACCCGTTGCTTCTTGTCCTGCCTTCAGGTGCTTTGGACAATAGCTTAATTCCCTCTTCTTTATGGCAGCCCCTGAGATATTGGAATACTGCTATTATGTCCCCCCTTGTCCTTCTCTTCGTTAAACTAGACATACCCAATTCTCGCAACCGTTCCTTATATGTTTTAGCCTCCAGTCCCCTAATCATCTTTGTTGCTCTTCTCTGTACTCTTTTATATAAATATAAATTACATTGCCTGGGGACATCATGTCTAAAGAGATGAAATCCTAAGTGATATGTCTTGCCATTTGCACATTATACTCCCTGGTCCAAATTAGCAAAAGGTCAGTTTCACAAAGATTGTGGATATTCATCACTGTGGTTGATCTTCTTCTTCCCAGAGAAACCCTGGGAAAAAGCGCAGAAAGCAGTTTGTAGCCTATTGCAATATACAGAATGGATTTAATTGTATAATTTTAGAATTATTAGTTTTTTAGTTCACCTAAGCAATGCCAGAAATATCCATTTGCTTTATCGGATCAGAGCAGTGACAGGATGAAGAGAGTCATTCCTATTGTCTCATACAAGGAATATCTATTGTCTGTACGTGAATTTTGAGTGCCGGTTACTGCACAGGTTAAGATATAGTGATGTTCAGTTAGAATGAAACTCAGTGGAATTTATTCAGGTGAACAAAATATTCACATTTCAAAAGCTTAAAGGTAAAAGTTTCACCTGTCCAGTCATGTCTGAGTCTAGGGGGCAGTGCTCATCTCCATTTCCTAGCCAAGGGAGCCAGCATTGTATGAAGACACTTTTGTGGCCAGCATGACTATACGCCAAGGCACACAGAATGCTCTTACCTTCCCACTAAAGTGGTACCTATTTATCTACTTGCATTTGCATGCTTTTGAACTGCTAGGTGGGCAGGAGCTGAGGCAAGAATGGGAACTCACCCCGTCATGTGCTACATGCGTCTTGAACTGTCAGCCTTCCAGTTGACAAGTCCAGTGTCTTAACTGCTAGACCCTCTTTCAAAAGCTTACTATGTAGTTTCTATGCT
Source organism: Crotalus tigris (assembly GCF_016545835.1). NCBI lineage: Eukaryota > Metazoa > Chordata > Lepidosauria > Squamata > Viperidae > Crotalus > Crotalus tigris. The sequence goes on along the minus strand of NW_024096626.1, from coordinate 545,092 downwards.
AGTTAAAATGGAAAGCATTGAAAAACATGAACTTGATGACCTTAGTCTAGAAAATGACTATTATCTTGTCCGCTTGAAAGTGCTCTGAAAATACTAGTAATGAAATACAGAACTTCAACCGCATAGTTACACTAGATATGATTGTAGATTTATTACTACAATGGGTACATAGAGTTGAAAAAGTAATTGAAAATGAGCCAGTTAAAATATTATGGGGTTTCTGAATATAGACTGATAAAGCCTTGGCTTTATCACTAGATGTGGTTGGAAAGAAGACTGTGGATAATGTAGAACAGAAGACAAAGAATTGGACAAGATCACAAAGTATCAAGATCTGAAAACTGAAATTGAAAGATTGTGGCATAAACCGGCTGTGGTGGTCCCAATAGTTATTAGCACATTGGTGCTATATTAAAAAAATCTTGGACAGCACTAAGAAAATCTGCATTGACAAAAATTTTCTTCTGTCAATTACAGAAGGCCACATTGCTTGGATCCACACATATATTCTGCCAATAAATCATGGCAGCCTGCCATGATAATAGATAATATTATAGCATAAGCTGGCTGCAATGGACACAGTGTTTATTGGCACTCTGACACTTTGCTGACACTTAAAAAAATCTGTATATTGACAAACTTTTCATCTGTCAATTGCAAAATGCCTCACTACTTGGATCCTTTACATTCGAATATCCTATGTTTTGGGGAAGAACTCAATGCATACGAAAGCCAATACCAGCTAAAGAACTGGCATGTTGTGTGTGTGTGTGTATGTGTGTGTGTATGTATGTGTATGTATATGTAATGGTATGAAACCCTCAAACTCTGGGATAAGTATAAAACAGCTGTTTATTGTTGACAGCAGTAAAAACAATAAAAGCAACTATTTATAAAACAAATAAAATCGACTGTCTTAGCTTTCACTGATCACTATCAGCATCATCAGAGTAAGCATTAGGGGTGGGGAGTTTGCTTAAAAACCTAATTGGCTCCACGCCCTACCTATTGATTGTGTAATGGGCCTGCTTGTTCTAACTAACCGTAGTTGTTCTAGTTGTCCCGCATCTCCTTGTCTGCATTTTGGTCCCATCGCCCTCTTTCTTCCTGTCGTTCTTTTCCTTGCCCATTCTGTTTTGCCCACTCTGGTCAGTGCTATCTCCCCTCGCTGTGTCTCATCCCCTGCCATGTGTTTTCTTATCCCCTGGCATGTGTGATGTCTGTCTGTCTGTCTGTCTGTCTATATCTATGTCTATGTCTATATAAAGACCTATGCCTATGTCTGTCTGTCTGTCTGTCTGTCTGTCTGTCTGTCTGTCTATCTATCTATCTATCTATCTATCATGTCCTGAGCCTGCTGACGCATTCAGCAGGCTCAGATGGTCGCGGGCAGACCAAAAGCTGCCCGGGACCAGACTGGCAAGGCACGAAAATAGCCAGCTTCTTATTGGGTGACACTGTCCGGGTTCAGGACTCTATAAAAGGCCTGCGTGCCTTTTTCTGCTTGCTTGGTTGTAGGAGAAAAGTAATAAAGAGCTTGTTGTTTCATCATGTGTCTTCGTCAATTGCCAATGAATGGAAAACACAACACTATCTATCTATCTATCTATCTATCTATCTATCTATCTATCTATCTATCTATCTATCTATCTATCTATCTCTAGGCCTCTCTCTCTCTCTCTCTCTCTCTCTCTCTCTCTCTCAATGCTTCATTCAACTGTATCAGAAAGTAGGCTGGAAACTTTCCTTATTCCAACTTCAGCAAAAATGTTTATGTATGAAAGAATAGAGGACACACTGCAGTTTGAATGGTATTACTTCTCAGATTGTAAGGAAATTTCGCTTGTAAAAATGAGCTTCATTTTTAATCTTCATTGTTATTGAAGAGCAGCACTAGCCAATTAAGAATAGATGGTATAAATTCTTGCTCTCATTTAGCTTGTCTATCTGACAGATGCATGCTAGTGGAATTACTTTGTAGGTCCAGGCTGGTGGATCTGGCAGCCGTAAACCAAATTTTCATATAGAGTGCATGTCTTCCAAGGAAGGCACTATTATTTTATTTTCATGAGTTATAGCAACCATTTTATTCAAAAATGGCTTGGCCACGAATGATTAGGGATGGTCATAGTACAGCAGGAGGATGGTGTATGAGGAAAGAAATGAATGTTCACCTACTAAATTCCCTGCATTCATCTCACCAAAGCTTAGACTTGTATTTTTTTCCATTTGAAATTCACATTACCAGCTCTTCTAGCTTAAAATGTTGACATTTTTTCACTGTGATCTCAAACAGTGGATCATAGGAACTGGGAAAAGATTCAGATTTGCAGCTGCTCTTTACATGAGAGCTGTCGTGTTTTCATTTCAGGTTACGTATCCCTGTCTCCATCCCCTGCAATATGTTCACTACAAATGATTGTGCAGTGGAATTTTCAGGGACTTCCTCTTCAGGTTATTAGAATTTTTCCCATCACAGACTTTAATGTGAATCTTTTCCCAATTTACATGTCATTTTAAAATAGGTGTGTGGAATTGAAGCAGTACAATACTCAGGACCACTGTGTGGAACAAGCTGTACCCCTAGGCAGGAGCTTTACCACAAAGCTGTGTTGTGTTTTGGAACACTAATGTCCATGAATTTGCTTCTCTTGCACTTGTGCTTTTTCATTTGGAGAGGGAAATAAAGATATAAGCAAAAGATGCATTGTTTAAAGACCTGGAAAGGATGGACACCACTGGAGTAGCAATGAAAAGAGAAATTAAATATCTCTGAAGGAAAAAATACTGGTGCAGCTGAAATCCTATAGATAGATGAAGCCTTATACATACTCCAAGAGATGGCATGGTTTTGAAGGACAATCTTTGTCTGAGATTTCATGAGCCTTCCTGTAAACTAGATATTTCACTTTTTGCATTAATCATGGTTCAATAAAACATAATTAGAAAGGAGCCACTTTGCACATCTACTCTGCCTTTTACTTTTTTGCGAATACAGAAGGTTCGGGAACTTTAATTTTACTTTCTTAGATTTTAGCTAGTAATGTGATTTGTGCTGAATATATAGGTTTATAACAAACTGATTATTTTAAAAAAATGCTTTAAAAACCATAGTTTAAAATTAGTCATCTTAGAAATTGGCTGAAATAAATGGTAATAAATCTGATTTATCATCTGGATGATGTCAAAAGGAGGGATTATGGAAATATACATGAGCCAATAATGACTTCTTTTTGCACATGTGATCATCCCGTGGCTTAGACATGTATGAATCAGTCCTTCATGACCAATATGGCTATTTGTTTAGATCTCCTGGCCTGCATAAAAGAAATGGCTGTGTTCATAATTTCCAAAACCATGCTCTTAGGAAAAAGAGAATCTGTGTTACAATGTTAAATTTATTTGAATATTTTTTAAAAAAATAATTATGGAAAAATTTAATAAAATAAAAATTGTTGTTATTTATCATAATTACACAGTGCTTCTTTTTTTTAAAAGAGAAAGAGTATTTTTCTCTCTCTTGAACGCAGGAATAATAGTATATTCGATGCTCTTTTTTTTTCTATTTTGCTGTAAAAATATCTGGACCAAAGACTGAACTTTATTTTGATTTCATAATCTCTGTTGGCAGCAGTCTGATATATTGGATGCTACAGAATCTGTCTATGTTTACAAAAAGGTAAAGCTAAATTTAGTGAGGTACAAAGTTGACCAACTTTAAAATGGGTGTCTGTGATAAGGAATATAAACAGTTTATACTATCGTTTTGCAATTCTTAAAAGCACTTGCTGACCTTAGCTTTATATTTAGCTTGTGTCTGATGGGCTGGAGCTTTTTCCTTTGAAGTAATAGTTGGATGGCTTCACCTGAGGGCAGAGTTGGAAAAACTAAAACAAACTAAAACTAAAGAGTGAACATTGAAGCTTTCTTTCATCCTTATTGGTGTGCCATAATTTGAGGCAACATCTTTATTTGAGTGTTGGCTTTTGCATAGTTCCAGTCCAGTTAACATTTTGCCCTCAGAGATTAGAATGATCCCAACCTTGTTCGCTTTTCCCAAAAAGCTTTAAAAACGAGGCTATGAACCTGGCGTTGGGGCTCTATGTGTGTTAAGGGGCTTGTTGCTTGGCTTTACTATTAGTTGGTTAATCATCACAGCTACTGCTTGTACTTATATATTTTGTGGATAGTTTTCATTGTTTTAATGTTTTTTAAATTGTTTTGTTTCATAATTTTAGAATTGTAAGCCAACCAGAGTCATTTGGTCGAGTTGGACGGCTATAAAATTGAATAAATTTAAAGTCTTTTTTCTAGATATAGTGAAATTATTCTGGAAACCTTTTGCCATTAGACACAGTAGCAATTCTCATAACACGAGAACTGCTCCAACTAGACAATACAATAAAAGTATTAAGCCATGGACTACTCAGTAGTTCCTTTAGCTTGAAGTTCCTTGTTCCTTATTTTTTAACCAAATAAAGTTGTAGAAGTAAGAGTAATCTACAGTTGAAAGCAGCCTTGTATACATAAGCATTTTTCTGATGGTGGTATTGCATATGTAAAAGGAAACTGCATATAGAAAATTTTACATTCAGACAAGAAGGCTACACAAACACTAGGCGCAGATGGTGTACCTTTTGGAGGAAAGGTAGAAGAGTTATTTAGGTATCTTCACCCCATCAGAAGGCCAATACACTCAAGGCAGTTATAGCTTAATTTATTTATTTGTTTTTAAAATGGTACTGTACATTCAATTCTAACAAGGTTCCCAAAGGTGACTTAAAATTAACTCTGCAACTTATATGTTCAATTTAATAATTATTAATAAGTATAAAACAAGTAAAACCAATGAACCAAGCACCATGACAACTAGGGAGTGAGTAGATACCGTAGCAGACAAATCCCTGGAGAAATCTGAATATTTTTCTTCTTCTAGAGAAGTTCTACAATCAAGGATCATCAAAAGCATTCATTGGTTTTTCTCTAGTGGCAGCCTCCGTACAGCCAAAGATATGTAACTCTTGACTAAGCATAAGATTTAATAAGAGACTTCATAGGAGATGCAACTGAAAAGCTAACTATAATGTCAGTGCTATTTATTTTTTGTGGGGAGGCATTCTATATGCCTCCCCACAAAAAATACATTTTGTTTTATTTTTTGTTTTGTTCTAAATCTTTTCAGAAAGCCTGACAAATATTTTCTTTCAGATCTGCATTTATCTCATGTCTGGTGAGGCAGTACCTTCAATTTTGTATTCAGTGCCTAGAATAAATCTTCTTATAGTTTGCTGATACTAAATCTGGGGATTTCATTTCATTAGATAAATGACTTTTAATTAAACCATTATGCTAGATTTGTCTGCTTATTTGATTACTTGGTGAATCTTTTTAATACACAATTTACTGAGTTATTAAATAAACAGTGAAGAAAAAACTGAGAACACACATTTTGATTCTTGCAGAAATTAGACTAAGTATAATCAAACATAGCAAAGTTGCACAAACATCTTCATATAGTTAATTCTGATCTTAAAAAGTATTTATAGAAATAGAGCATCAACATTTAATTTGTCCATACGTGTGTATGTGTGCATGTGAACATGTATAATTATTTTAATCATTTTTCCAAAAGATGACAGATAAGAGGTATGTGACACTTAACATCAGTCTGGTTCTCTTTGGAAGATTTCTGGAGGCTTATTATCATTTTTTTGTAATGATACAAGTTGAACAGTATGTTTATTACAGCAAATCAACTTAAAATTATACAGTTTAAAAATACATATCTATGAAGTGGAATTTGTCCTATGTCAGCCTGAGGGATAGAACAATGTTTTAAAACTTTATAATTTCTTTAATAATGCTAACTATTCATCTGTTATTTCAATAAGCAATTTGTTTTTAAATCAATCAATTAAATGAAGCTTCCACCCAGAAAAAAAAAATCCTTCATATAAAAGTTGTCTAAAGACCAATATGGGAGAAAAGTCTCAAAACAGGCAAATTATACCAGCCCTTCCCAACATCTCTTTGTAGTTTGAAATCCTTATTCACAACCAGCATTAACCATCATGGGACTGCAGTTCAACATAATTAAAGAGCAATCAGGTAAGGGAATATTCAAGTATATTTTTTCTGATATATTCAGAAAAACCCACAATTAAAGCAGTTGTGTGTGTGTGCCTCAACACGCATACACACTTGGATGATCATTTCCCACTCAGTGTGATTTTTATGGACAATATATATCTTTTACAAGAGGCGTAGGAGATCTGATATCTAAAATCTATGATCATAAATAAATATGATTATCTATAAAGATTCTCAGTCTTGATTATCCCAAAGGTGCTTTTTCAAAAGATAACTGGAAATTTCTTTGTTTTAATAATAATAATAGTAAAGTTGGAAGGGACCTCGGAGGTCATCTAGTCCAGCCCTCTCCTCAGGCAGGAACCCCTATACCATTTTGGACAAATGGCTGTCCAGTCTCTTCTTAAAAACCTCCAGTGTTGGAGCATTCCCCACTTCTGGAGGCAGGTTGTTCCACTGGTTAATTGTTCTAACTGTCAAGAAGTTTCTCCTTAGTTCTAGATTGCTTCTCTCCTTGCTTAGTTTTCACCCGTTGCTTCTTGTCCTGCCTTTAGGCGCCTTGGAAAATAGTTTGACACCCTGTTCTTTGTGGCAACCTCTGGTTTTGCTTGAACACGTTTCTCTTCTCATCCAAGAAACTTCTTCAGTTCTGAGATAAAGAAGCTTCTTGAATGAGAAGCGAAATGTCTTCAAGCAACATCTTCAGACCTTCCAGCACTGATAATTCCAGTCAAAACAAAGAAAGCCCAGTTGTCTTTTGAAAAAGCACCTATGGGACATAAATATAATTGCTTGATCATGTCATCACAGACAATTTTTTTTCATGAGCTTCACCTGATCTACAAAACAAAGTAGTTTCAATTATATGCAATCTTTCTGTAAATAAGGAAGACTGAATTCCTTCCAGAAGAAACTTTATATCCTTGAAACTACACTGAACCCATTAACAAAATCTGAACCCCATTTTTGTATTGGCTATTAGACTTGTATAGCTCCTAGAACAAATGTACCAATATTACTCTTTCGTTTTGTTCTGCATGAGCGTTCGTGAACACTAAGTTATTTTAAAGAATTAGCTTGTTTTAACTTTTGAGAATCCATTATCCAGTAATGTTCATCCCTCTTTTTTTTAAAAAAAGGAACTCTTTATTTTACATGATTAAGAATCAAAAATTCATTTCTGTAATCATTTGCCCATCCAGTAAAGCACCATATAGTAAGATTTAACAAGGTCTGAAGAATTGCAAAGGCATTAGCTAAACTGATGCCTTTAGCTGAGTGAAAACAGATTATCTAGAAACATATAATAGCTGTTGGAAAAGAAAAACAGAATACAGTGGGAGCAGAGAGGAAATAGTTGACTATGGTTACAATCTTCCTTTTAGGATTCTTGCACCATTTTCATCCTTCTTTATTTCAAAAATTTCAAAGATATCTTTCTTTTTTTTTAAAAAAGCTCAAGATGTTTACCTAAGAGCAGTCATGTAGAAAGAACATAAAATAACTAAATACAAAAACTCTTCATTGTCAGCCTGAAAGTGATACTTTCTTGTGTGTAACCTTCTGAGAATTAAACTAACAGCATCATGAGACTGAAGGGAAAAGTTAAATTCCCCTTCATTCTGCCTTTTACTCCCACACTCTTTCAAGCTGACATATTCAGTATCCATTCTCATTTATATCACACGCACGGTTTACAGACACATGGACATTCTCCATCATACACACTTTAAAAAAGACTCTAATTAGATTCAGTGGGAGATTAAATGAAATTGATGGGAAAAGGTTTTTAAGTAGCAGCCTGAAAAAGTTAATTCTCCTCTCTCCAGCTGCAACCCCCTCATCATTCATCACCACAGCATTTTGATTTTAATGAAAATCTTTTCATTAATCCCCAAAGGGTATTAGGTAGTAGGGGTTTTCCAGGCCTACTGGTCCCCCAGGAGGGTAATTTTCTGAGAGGTAGCAGCGTGTGGGAGAGGATGAGTAACACCCTCCAATATTATGATTTTGTGATTCTGTAAAATAATAATTTATTTTAAAAAAAGACTCCCATGCATCTGCATTTACAACACAATCTGAGGAACAGTGGAACCAAATGAAAAATACAGTTTGCTTTGAGGAAGAGGCTGAATTATGTAAACAACAGTGTAGTCATGTTAAATGGTGATATTACAGTGGCAGTTGTATCACAACAGAGAAATAAAGCTAAATGACTAGGAAGAGGGCAACATATTTGTTGCGAGTATCTTAAGAGCGATGAGGCCATGCCTTATACTTCTTTGGAGTATTTCAGATGCATAACTATTCTTTAGATAAAAACCTTGTGAGGTCTGTGTCCATCTTCCAAATACTACATTAGTAAACCACTCGTCACTTCAGCATTACTAAAGTATTACATTTCACTTCTTGAAAACTGCAGATTGTATCTCTGGAATAAGGCCAAAGGATTATGAAAAGCTGTAAAAAAAATTATTCCCATCTGAGGTGAGTCCTGATAGAAAGGACCAACACCAAAATCTGTGCAGGAAGATCTGCAGCAAGGAAAACAAAACTCCAGAACAGTTTAATGCAAATAGTAACAAAACTAAAAGCAAGAGGCATTTTATAGGGGATGTTTGAATCAAAGCTACACAGTTTTGTTGCAGAGCACATAGGCAGATTGTGTGGTTATGTTTGTATGTTTGTTTCTTTATTGAATACACTTGCATATTGCTGAACCTGCCAGAGGCTCCCAGCGATTTAGCATAATCCAGAATAATGGAAATATCCACTGGATTTCTCATCATTAAATGTCCCCAATAAGATTCAATAAACTGACGTACCAAAATGCAATCTTTCTTAATAATGATAACATTGTTAAAATTAAATTGATGGAGCAATCATTACTCACCCAGTCAATTAGATTCAAACTAGAAATAAGGGCAGTAACAGTGATGCTACTACAGATGGTGAACCAATTAACTCTCAGATTCTGTCTGGAAGAGCTCCCTCTTTACCATGAAATGCTATAAAAATAGAGCTAATATAATTTCCCAGGCAAGACTATTCTAATAACAGAAATAGCAGAAAAGCAATGCCTCTTGGCCTCCCTCATTTCATAGAAATGGGAGACAATAGCTTCTTTTGTAATGTGTACTAGGAGCAGCAGTTCTGACTGGAGAAGAAAAGCCAGTCCAATACAATGATTTTAAAATCAAAGCTAGCATTTTGAATTGCATCTGGAAACCCAATGATAAACAGAGAAAGGGTCAGCAGCACCTGCTTTACACATTCCTGGTTACTCATACTCTGCTGAAAGTGGTTGCCTCATTCCCTGGTTCCTAGTTCCTAGTAAGTTTCAAAAATGCCACCTTGCAGAGATGATTGCTCTACAACACAGGTGTCAAACTCGCTGCATCATGTAACATGTTACGACGTAGCACAACTTTTTTTTCATTGCTGGAGCTGGGGTGGGTGTGGCCTCTGCATGATGTAACTGGCCCGTGGGCTGGCAGTTTGACACCCCTGCTCTACAAGGAATGGCTAGGCAAAAGATATGGCTCATAACTATGAACAAATACAGGTGAGGAGAGTTTTGCTAACATTTTGCTGATGGTTAAAGAAATAGGAGCCAACTGCCTCCTCTATCTCTTACTTCATTTCCAATAAAAGCAAGGCTTTTCATTGCAGAACAGCCTGCTCTGTTCCTGTGATCAAACTGTGGGCTGTTCATACATAGGCTGAATTCTCTGTTATAATGCAACCCATGGAACATCTGTCAAAAATCTTGTTTACATTTATATGATGTAGCACTAGGGAATTATACCCGGTAGCGCCAAAAAGTATTTCTGTTTGTAGCATAGATGTGTGTTCCACAGAACTGTGCAATTAATTTAACCACTTGATTGCTAAGTATCATGGGCATTATATTTTGCAGGATTGGGGCAGGAAGGAAGGAAAAAAGTCACAATGACTGCGAATATGGACAAGATCTTCTCCAAAGATCTTAGTCAATAGCCACTGAGAAAAATCTCTCTGTAGAGCTGCCATTGATTGTGGCACTAGCTGAATCCCTGAAGGCTTCATTGCCTCTTTGTTTTCCAAAATTTTATCTTTATATAACCTCAGGTGCAAATGATTTTGCTCCAGAAATCCCCTTTGCTTCTTTTTCACAAGTACGGTAGTACTAGAAACTATAAGAAATTTAATTCTATTGGCAAAACATACATCTGATAAAAGTGTCATTTTTAAATGGATACCTATTCTCACCTAAGCAGGTACAGCATAATAAAGCACATAAATGCTGTAGCAGTATTTCAGCTTTCACTGGATTGAGTTTGTAGAGAAATAACATTTCAGATGATCTACTCTGCATCTGAAATGTCATAAAAGTAAGAAGGAAATGGATATAATAAGGAAGAAAATAATATTAAGAAGTTTTTAAAGGAGCATCAGCACCCTAAAATTCCTATTTCTCTGCCCCCTCCTCAAATATACTGTTCAAATTCAATTTAAAATATTTCACAAAACTTCACAGGCTGGACCCAAAATGAAATCTGAATGAGGCAGCAAGAAAGCAAGAAGAAAAATCAGTACAGGTAACAGGTGTAAAAGGCTAGGAAACCAATGGAAAAAAGTCTCAGTATCACTTTGTTTTATGAGGAAACTCAAATCTTTGAAATAATAGCATTTCAATTTGGGTTCAGTATATGTCAGGCTCAAATGCTGTTTTGGTTCTCTATGTCAGCAGGTTTTAGGACAAAAGTTTTAACTGTTTCTTTTCATTTTGTCTTTTTGTCATTTTGTCTCAACTGTTTCCGAGAATCTTGAGAACAGCATGCAAGATAAACACTGTCTGCTCCAAGGGTTTAATCTTTCACAAAGATACTCATTTTCCGGCCAGCAGGCAAAGTGTCACTGGTAGATTTTCCCCGTAGTTTTGTGCATGCATTTTCATTCACAATCTACTGAGAAAAAAATCATTTTCACTTTTTTGGGGGGGAGGGGGTTGGCCTAAAAAATTACTTTCTTTGCTTTTACCATATCTGCAGTGTGAAGTTTAGGAAAAGAGAAAAAAGGCACATTTCCTGAATCTTGATTATATAAAGAAATCATGATTTATCTTGGTAATGAATTTACAATGAAATTTAATTTTGTTTCAAACTATCTTGTGTTGTCTATTTTTGGTCACATCTACAAAGTGTTCAAATGACACATGCTTACTGAGAGCAGAGCAGAATTGTACTTCCTTGTTATGTTAACATGCTCATCTGCTACAAATCTCCTGGCAACAATTGTGGCAGGTTAATATGTTATCCCATAATATATTAATATATTTGTAGAAAAGTTGGACCAGACAGGCTTGCCATATTTCATAGAAGTAGATGCAGCAGGATTCAAGGACTTTCCTTTACAGTCTGGAATGTTAAAGTACTCAAATTATTCTGCTTTTTGGATGAATAAGATAAAAATCACAGGAAGCATGACAAATCTTCTAGAAATCATTGCAGATGACTCCACTTCTGGAGATCTCGGTGAGACTAATTTATTAATATGAACTATGTTCTTGAGAAAAGTGCTTCCTCAGTTCATGAGAATACATGCCAGCCACCACTTTCAGAGTAGTTCAAACAACTCTCTCTGCTGCATGATTGCTTTGGGTGCTGTTCCTAGCTATCAGTGCATGCCTGTGTATGCATGGCCACCACTCCTCCCTGGGAAAAAAATGTTAGGTGGAATATGAACCAAAATAATCACAGAATATTTTAAATGGGAGATCAGGGAGATTAGGTCCCTCTCTGCCCAACCTCAGGAGAGTTAAAACTTACCTTGAAGTATCCTTTTCAAGGTTGCACTCTGAGTTTGCATTGAGACTTTGATGGGAACTTCAGAACAAGTTTGGGGAACCAGAATTCGAGAAGACGGAGGATGGGTATAATAATGCTTTGTGTCAAAGGAGTATCATATTGTATCATCTCAGATATAGAGTGCAGTTTCTGGTTGGATGTTAACAAGAACTTCATAACAGGATGGAGGGTTGATATCCTAAATTGCATTTAATATTGGTAGAATATATATACTTTGTTCTTTTTCATATCTAATACTCTAATGTATCTAAATAACAGATTATCAAGAATTTAATTCTACTTTGTAAATATTGTTATATTGAAATAGCATAAAGCATCAAGATTTATAATAACAATGTTTTATTTTTATTTTATTTGTATCCTGCCTTTATTAATTTTACAAATAACCCTAGGCAGTGAATATATCCAATTCACCTTCCTCCTCTAGTTTCCCCACATCAGTCCTCTGAAGTGAGTTGGACTGAGAGAAAGTGACTGGTCCAAGGCCTTCCTGTTGGCTTTCATGGCTAAGACAGGACTAGAAGTTATGGCCTCCTGTTTTCTAGCCTGGCACCTTAACCACTAAACCACTGGCAATCTTATATAAAGTAAGTAACCCCCCCCCCCCAGGAACAATGGTTCTTTGAGCAACTAATTGTCTAGGAAACATGAACATTACTTCCAAAATGCCTTAATTTAGATTCTTGCATTCAAGCTGGATTTGCTGCCTCAAAAACATAGCTTGAGTAAACCATCAGGGGATGCCATTGTGTTTACTGTACCACCCTGGTAATGCCAAAATTAGCCTTTAGATATAGGTTCAATATTATTATTGTCATTTTTATTTTAAAGATTACTTGCAATTACTCAGGAAACAGAGCTTTTTGCACAGAAAGAGTTTGCATCTTAAGTAAAACACACTGTAGATAACAGTAATCTATTCCTGCATGATTAATATGACACATAAAAAACAGGAGGTTTGATGACACTGTTGTGACCACCATCTTGACCTTTGTGTCCGTATCCTTTGGACTGTTCTATCAAAGCAGGATACATTGCCAAGGTGAAGCAAATGATTCTAGATGGAACAAATCTTGCTGACTCGGTTGGCAAATTTATGGTCTTTCATTTCTAGAAATCTAGTTCTGACATGGTGTGAAGGTGTTAAGTGAAATGAATTTATTGGTGTCAGCTCATTTCTTAATGGATCACAAAACCAGGGAAGATAATTTATTGTGACAAAAATCTCTTCTTTTGAGAAAAGAGTATATAAGATAGATAGATTTGTTCTTAGCTGCTGTTGAACAGAGAAAGAGCTATGGAGAAATGAGGAGGAAAGCCAATATATGAAGTAAAGAACAACAGCAAGAGTTTGGTTGCCCCTCACCTCTTCATGAACCCAACATAGGAAAGTTACTCTGTGGCTTGTTCAAAACACTAATGAAAAACAGTTGCATTTTATATATTTTATATGCCATAAAGGGATGAAATGTAATGCCATATCCGATCGATGGTAAACTTGTAAGGAAAACAAAATTATCAAAGGATAATGGAAACAACAGACCATTTGTGTGTTTATACCATGAAAAAATGATAACCTAATGAACATTCTAATTTGTTGAGAGGAAATCCGGCTGAAAACCTTCCTGTGTCCCAAGATCATTTAAGGCCCCTGGGCTCTCTGGTTTAGCTCACAGATGTTCTGTTTTCATTTTAATTCAGGACAGTGAAACAAAACGGATGGGAATATGCTTAAATGGGGAAGATTAAAAGGAGGCCTCTTTTAATTGCAACTGAAGGACACATAAATATTTCATTAAGATAGTGCAAAGCTACTATTATAGTGAACAGCTGAGGTTTCTGGAGTCTCAGGCAGAGAAACAGCTTTCCCTTCTTTAAGGGGTTCCTAACGTGTACATCTCCATGTACCCCAGACATACTCTGAATCATTCTGTGCTTTCTGAATTCAGATCATCTAATTAAGTCCAGGATCTAACTTACCTATCTCTTCTAATAAGTGATGGCTTTTGTATGGGGGAGGAACAAAACGAACTGGTTCATTAGTAAGATTTATGCATCTTTCATAAGAATTACATAATCACATGTTAATCAAGATCTGAAAAGAATGAAGGTTTTGTAACATTAAGCTTGCTCAACTGCAATTGTTTCTCATAGCAGAATCTTCAGTCCAAGAATAGTAAAGAATAAAGCTCAGAGATGCAGCTTTATTCAATTAATCAGACCCAAGCAACTATCCCTACCATTGCATCTTAGAAAATGTGTTTAATTCTCCATATACATTCTTTCATTTATTATTCATTAATTCATCCATCTTAATTTATTTTATTTCTATTACATCTTTTCCTTCAGTGCTCAAAGTAGCCTTTATGATAATGTTCTTTCATTTTTATTTCCTCAAAAGCAACTTTTTGACTAAGCTGAGAGAGTTACAGATGAAAAGTCAATTTCCACGACTGACAATGAACTTGAATAACATTGGCATGAAATTGACAGGAAGAAATAATCCATAATAAACTTTGTGTTTCTGATTCCTTGGGAACTTAGTCTTAAAAGTTAATAGGAGGATTTACTTTAAGTAAAATTTCCTTTCTAGTTTGGAAAGTTGGACATACAGTATACTCTTTTGGCCTTTGTTGTTTTAATAACTTCCATGGTCACCGATACATTGAAAATTTGGGGGCTCCACTGTGCCTTTTCAACCAGGTGAATAGTGAGAGATAAAAACCAGTTATGGTACAAATTCAATTGATGAAGCCACAGTAGTGAAGTAGTATACTGATGATGTTACCAAGTTGGGTAATGAAAGGTCTGCAAGCAGACAACCAAGCTCAAGCCTGGGCTATATATATTCTCTTCTGTTAGTAGTGATGTATTTCATGTCCCTACTTAGTTGTTCTTACTGTAAACTAAAAGCATAAAAAAACTTGTTTGTCCTTGTAAGGACTTCAAGCTTACATGCAATGTTCAATATAATTTTTCAATATTCTAGCTCAAAAAAGTTTACAATCCATTAGGAGTAAAAAAAAAAATCTAAATCTGCTTGTTTGTTTATTTTTTCATTGTATTTATAAGATTACCCAATTCCAACTTCCATTCACTCTAGCCCAAACCAAGCCTTTAGATTTTGAAATCAAGTGTGGTGATAGAGAAGGCACACTTCTGAGATCCTATCAGTATTGGACACTAATTCATACTGGGCATTGTGAATTAGAATCCAAAGTAGGCTCCTTCCTCCTACTTTTATCACAAAGGAGAATAAATGATAATTTGTTTTCTAATTGAAATATTCAGGGAAGAGGTTATATCACCTTCTTGGATGCAAGCAGAATAAGGAATGCTGGTTCCAATTTCAAAAGTTTTCTTCTTGTACTTTTGTAAATTTAATTTTTTAGTCAGCACATTTCATTTGCTTTGAATATCTGGTTAGGAAATGCAAATATAGTTCAGAGTGAAAGATAGTATTTATCTTTTTTAAAATTTTGATTACTCAGTGTATTTAACCCAGTTTCTTTGCATCTTTTCTTTGAGACACTTAAGAAACAGAACACTAGCAGGAGAAAGATGCTAACTGGTCAGCAGGAAAAAAAAAGTCAGCTTGTATGTAGATAGAAATAAAACCTAACTGTAGGTGAGACAGAAACAAAATCTGTTTTCTATTGAAAGTACTGTGCAAACTTAAGAATTCTAACCTAATTATTAGATCAGGAAAAGATGAAGTATATATGTGGTCCTGCTACTAATTCTAACGCCAGAGGGAAAATTACAGTACTTAAGCTTTTCTCTATAATTTGATTATCTCTCCATGAAGTCCATAGTAATAATTCCTTAACCTCTCCAAGGTCTTTGGAGGTTTTACAGCTGTTTTCAAAGTACTTAAAGGCCTTCCAGGTTAAATGTGGTGTGACTAAAAGGGCTGATCCATGACAGAACCTTCCCTAACGATATCAATACCCCCCCCCCAAATACTCTCCAAGCAAGCAAGCAAAAGTCAGAACACAAAAAGAGCTTGCTTGGCTCTTCTTCAAATAGTGACGAAAATAAAATATAATGAAAAGCATCAGGGAATGTCTCGTACAAGTGATACCTCTTACAGCTTCTCCCTTGCCCTTTCTAAGCTTTGAGGTCCTTTCTATACTCTTGAATTCTCCAGGCATAAATTTGGGTTAAAGGCATCATTTGTCTTACCCTCTTTTTTATATAAATATTTTATTAATTTTCTAATTTTACAATCATAAGTATTTAATAAGCAACGTGTTGTCTGGGTCTATTAGTAATTCAGTGGTACATATTAACTTTCTCAGTCTAGTCCAATACTACACCATCCAGTGCTTCCTTGGTCCTCTCTTCTTCCGGTAGTATGAATTTTTCCACACTGGGCAAATACAATTGTTGTTACTGTTAATACATATAAAATTAAATATAGACATCTTCATCACATTTTTCTGGTATTATACATAATAGCAATAGTATCAATTTATAATATATTTTCTAGCCAAAATATATCTCAATTGCATTTGCAGTTAAAATCCATTTATTCAATCAATATCCTGTTTTTCCCGCTTTTTAAATTTTTTTTAATTTCCCATCAATGTTCAAAATATATCTATCGCTTTTAATTTTCTCATAATAAATTATATTTGGGGAGCCAAAAGCTTCCCTTATTCAAACTCTTTTAGTATTTTCATATTCCCCATCTCATAACAAAATATAATATTCTAGTTACAAATCCTATCCTTCTAGTTATAATAATACTTTTATTTCTAACAGTTATCTATTCTCTTAACCATATTCAAACATCTATTTAATATCCCATCTAATAGGTCAAAACCTCTATTTTCTTCAGTCTTACTCTAGCTTTCTTCCTTTGCCAAATAACTTTCCAAGTCAGTACATTTAAATCATCAAGTAGTTCTTCCTCTGTTTTGTATATATCAGTGGTGGTGAACCTATGGCACAGGTGCCAGAGGTGGCACTCAGAGCTCTCTCTGTGGGCACGCACACCATCACCCCAGTCCTAGGCCTTCAGATGGGTTTTTATAAAACCTTTTTGCTTTAGGCCTCCGCCGCCGTGTGCAAAAAAAGGGTTCAATCAATCAGTCAATTTCAACTTCTCATGGGAAAAAAAAAGATCTTGCAAAGTTGGAATTGATTGATTGAACTTTTTAGTCCCACCCAGTCTGCTGTTACCACTGCAGCCACTCCCACCCAATGGGCCACACCCAGTCAATGGGCCAAACCCACCCGGCACCCAATGATGCATAAGTGGGTTTTGGGTTGCAATTTGGGCACTTGGTCTCTAAAAGGTTTGCCATCACTGGTATATATTATTTGGAATGAAGAAAAGAATTTGGTTGAAGTGGTTTTGGAAGAACGCTCAACCCATTTATATTCATTAAATAGCCTCCATCCTTCTCCTTCAGTTTTTCTTTTCATTTCTTGTTTGTCAATATTCAGCATTTCTCCTAACAGCTTTATCATCCATTCGATCAGCTCTTGATCCTTATCCTCAAATGTGGTTCTGAGAGCTTGACAAGTACGATGTCTTTTCCATTTCCAGTGTTATCACTGCATCTTCTAATTTTTCATTTGTCTGTAACTGTCTGTTAATTCCTTCCTTTAGGTCCTCCATCTTTGATCTATTTCTTCTAATTTTCCTTCTGTTTTCTGTATTATTAGTTCTTTCTTTGCAGTCATTATCTGGATTTGTAAGTTTAGGTTAGAAAATTGTTCTTTTATTTCGTTTGCATTATTTTTAGTCTCATCCTGAAATAAAACTATTGTCTCGGATTGATTTCGACATGTAAAGAATTTTTTTCTGAGATTCATTAACATTTTCTTGTTAATATATCAAGCTGGGAGCTTTGAAGACAGGTGTTGAAGATGATTTTTTTTACCATTTATGGCTAAGTATGGAACACTCATTTTGTTTTTGTATGTAGTCTTTATAGTCCAATAAGGTCCCCAACCCAGATAAGCAGCCCAAGAGTTTTTGTTTTTCCCTTTTCCCAGCTGGAGTCTAGAAAAGTGAAAGTGTCCAGGAACAACAAAGAGTCTTATCCTAGTCTGGGCTTCAAGCCAAGTTTCCCTTAAGCATAATAAATTGTAGTGCCATAATTCTCCACTAGATGTCATTGACACTGTCTTCCAGCTTTCCAAATCCAAGCTTATTTTGCAAACTTTCAAATATTTTTTCTAAAAAACCACTCAAAGGTACTTTTAGACCGCAAATTTCAAAGCTATAGATCTGTATTATTTCTAAATTGATCTTGTAGTTTCCTCTGTTTTTCCCCAAAGCAATTAATTCACTGCTTTTCTTTTCCTGAGGGAGGATGGCAATAACTTTCCTTCCCTCTCTTATCAGGGAGGATTCTTTGCTTTGGGCATTCTTTTTTCCAGGAAAGTAGTGTTAGGGCCATAAAAAGAGGATAAAGTCTCATCCAGTTCCATCCACGTCACTCAGAAATTGCTAGTTAGAGCTTGTCTTCGGTTATCAGGAGCTTCTGACTGGCCACACAAATATAGCCAGTCTCTCCCCTGCCGGTTTGGATGGCTTCCTCGGACCCACCGGGCTGCCGCTTCTCCGCAATCAATGAGGGTCTCCTTCTTCTTCACCTTGTGGGGGCAACTTTCGACCCTTTTTAGGGTCCACAGTGGGGCGAAATCGAACATGGAAGATGGAGCCCCATCTTCCTGCACCTGTTATGCTGCGACATTAAGCTGGAAGACCTGGCTGCAGGTTTCTTTCCTTTTTTCCTTAGGCCATAATAGTAGAGCATGTGGGTGGATAGCCTTGAGAAAGTGTTATGTAGGCAGGAACATGGCATAGTTGCAGCTGCAGTTCTATGTGTATCTATGTATTATCCATCTATCTATCAGACAGGTGTCAAACTCAATTGCATCACATGCCATCTCCTTATGTATTGTGACATTTTTTGCCTTTGCAGAGCCGGGGTGGGTGTGATGCATTCAGCCTGTGGGCAGCCAGTTTGACAACCATGATCTATCATCTATCTATCTATCTATCTATCTATCTATCTATCTATCTATCTATCTATCTATCTATCTATCTATCTATCATCACATTTAGGAACCACCCATCTCCCTCACAGAGGGAATTTGGCAGTTTACGAATAAAATGAATCATAAGACAAACAAAGCTAGGCTCTACTCTGAAAGACCGACTTTCATATTTAGTAAAATGTGATATAGTAATTGGTTTCCTGCAAATATTTGTGACTGTTGATTTTCTCCCATTTTCAAGTTTTTGTACTGTTCCTTATTTCTAAGTCTGCTGGGAGAATCTCTGCACAAAGGCTGCTTTTGGAGCCACAATTTCATTTGACAATATAAAATATAGGTCAATATCAGTGCTGACATGCACCAATACATGCACCAATGTTATAAAAAGTGGAAGAAAAATCCAAGAAAACAGACCCCCTTCACTTTAGACTATCTCTGAGAATGCTTATCCTAGGAGTATTTGCTTATTATTACTATTAGAGGACAGGAAGACCTGGAGGAACGTTGTTCATGGGGTCGCGATGGGTCGGACACGACTTCGCAATTAACAACAACAACAACTATTAAAGTGCAATTATGAAGGGAAAAGACAAATCTTTAAATAGAGAAATATGGTATGAATGTGAGTCATTGATCATCAATACATAACAAAAATATGACCACTGTGTTTTGTGTAACTATAACTTTATTAGTTTAAAGTTTCATAGGATGCTATATTGTCCTATCTGCATTACAATTATTTACAATTGCTTGAAGTAATAGTGGTTTATCATTGCTTCCTTCCTTCCCTCCAACTTCCAAGTCTAGCCTGTTGCCAAAGGATTTTTGGGGATTCCCTCCAACTCACACCCTGAGTTCAGGATCTGCCAAAGTCAGCTATGTGCTGCTCGCAATTATCTAGTTTCTACATAGTTTGTAAATTGTCTCTCATACTTGCTAAGAGAGCCAGTTGCTAAGCTTGAGAATAATACTTGTTCCACTATGTAGTAGCTAGGGAACTATGAATGCCCAGGTTAAAATGTCAGCATATTGCTTCCAACAATCTGGATCTTCATTTTATCAATCTCGGAAGGATGGAATTTGAGTCAACCTTGAGCTGGTCAGAACCGAACTACAGACTGTGGGCAGATTTTGCCTACAATATTCCAACCATTGTGCCACCAGGGTTCCTATTTGTTGACAGACATCATTAGTTATCAGATTATTTAAAAGTTGAGCTGGTTCTTGGTTTTTTTTTAAAAAATATCTCAGATGCAAGATGCTGGCTCATTTTTATTTTAAATAGTTAAATAGTTCTCATTTTCATTTCTTTTTTAAACCAAAGATTATTAAGTAAATGACAAAAATCATTTCTCTTTAAAAAAAATTATTTAAACATGCTGTGGTCAACAAAACAAAATAATGAGGAACAAAAAGCAAGAGGGAGAGAGGAAAAGGAAGAATATGAGGTTTGAATAGTAAATTACAACTTTAAAGAAAACAGCATTTGTGGCATCTTAAATATGAGGTGATGTATTCTTTTAAAAGCTTAGTCTATTTCATATCAGTTCATCAAGTGAACTCTTTCATATGGACGAATGGCTCTGTGAAAATAATTTATTTTATAATGCTATTTTGGTGAATCATATAATATATTAAGCATTTGAGGTCTAGAGCAGAGGTATCAAACTGCCAGCCTGTGGGCCAGATGTGTCATGGTGAAACCGCGCCCACCCCATTGCCGGCAATGGAAAAAAATCATGATATGTCGTGACATGTCATGTGACGTTGTGAGTTTGATATCCCTGGTCTAGAGGAACAACTTTTCCATTTATTTGCCTACAACTGAATGTAAATGTATTGTTAACCAAGCTAAGTACACACACACAGAGAGAGAGAGAGAGAGGGAGGGAGAGGGAGGGAGGGAGGGAGGGAGGAAGAGAGAGAGAGAGAGAGAGAGAGAGAGAGAGAGAGAGAGAGAGAGAGAGAGAGAGAGAGAGAGAGAGAGAGAGAGCACATTTGACAATACCTGGTTAATTTTCCCCCACAGATCTTGCTAGATCACATGGTACTCTGACAGAAGGCTACCTGCTTGAGTGCTTGAAACCCAGTATTCCTGCATTACTCCACCACTGCTAAACAACCATTTGATTTAGCAAACACAAATTCTCATGAGTCAGTGGAAAACTAAAATGTAAACAAATGACATTTTTCCTAGCTTCAGTGCATAATGACCCTAAAACAGTGCTGCAAACAAATTCTTCTTCTTTCAAATAAAATTTAGACCCAGTCATAAGACAGAAATGGTGTTTCTGACCCTCTTGGAGCTCTCAACAGTATTTTATATTAGCAGTCACAATACCTTCCTGGGCTTCTTGCAAGGCAAGGAATTTTGTTGCAGTGGTTCTGCCTCTTTCTGATCAGTCAGTATTTGTTGATGACAGTTGAGCAGGACAAAAATGATGATACTTAAATGTACATTTCTAAACTGGGCCATGCTAGAGATGTAAAATCCTATACTGCTGACTGTTAGCTGCCAAATTCTAGATGGGTAAAAACAAGCTGAAGTCAAACCATTTTCTGAGCAGAGTAGATTTCAGTCTGCTCTGGTGAAAACACTGGATGGGACAGCATTCCCTCTGAAAAAGGTCTTTGGGGTCTTCCTAAACTCATGGCGACTGCTAGTTAGATGGTAAAGTACTGCATTACTATGAATGCATTTCATATCTATATAGAACACAACCAAATATTATTCTTTTAGCAATATTAATCAATATTTCTAAACACTCCTAAGCAGAAAAGACTGCTTATTGTATGTTGGAGAGGGGGAATGCTGATGGCAAAAGGAAGGAACAATCTAAAACTCACTTGTTGGTCTAGGAGCCCTAGACCATATTTACACAGTCCCTTCTCCCCAGCAGAAGCATAACTCCCTGTGCATTCCCAGAGCATGTGTGTTCATGCCTCTACCCTACAAATTCCTTCAGAGGTTTTATTTAGTCCAGAAGTATTACTTTTCAGCTTATCCTTACTCAAGACTTTTCCTTCAGACCAGTGGTTCTCAACCTTCCTAATGCCGCGACCCTTTAATACAGTTCCTCATGTTGTGGTGACCCCCAACCCCCCATCCAGCTGGCCGTGGGTATCAAAAACTTCACCAAAAAAAAGAGGAAAAAATGGGAAAGTATAGGTAGTCCTCGACTTACAACAATTCGCTTAGTGACTGTTAGAAGTTACAACAGCACTGAAAAAGTGAATTATGATCATTTTTCACACTTATGATTGTTGCAGCATCCCCATGGTCATGTGATTTACATTCAGATGCTTGACAACTGATTCATACTTATGATATTCACAGTGTCCCAGGGTCACGTGATCAATGGCCAGGGGCGTGGCCAGCTGATCACTCAGGTTGCAGAGTGCCTGTGGGGGGGGGAATCTGTGGGTCTCTGGGATGGGACTGGGGTGGGTGCCTGCCTTCCTTCCCTCCCCTTGTCCCTTCCTTCCTTCCTTCTTTTCTTCCTTTCCTTCACCTCCCTTAGTCTCTTCCTCTTTCCCTCCCTCTCTCCCATTGCCCCTTCCTTCCTTCTTTTCTTCCTTTCCTTCACCTCCCTTAGTCTCTTCCTCCTTCCCTCCCTCTCTTCCATTGTCCCTTCCTTCTTTCCTTCCTTTCCTTCACCTCCTTCTTAATCTCTTCCTCCTTCTCTCCCTCTCCCATTGTCCCTTCTTTCCTTCTTTCCTTCCTTTCCTTCCCCTCCTTCTTAGTCTCTTCCTCCTTCCCTCCCTCTCTCCCATTGTCCCTTCCTTCCTTCTTTCCTTCCTTTCCTTCCCTTCCCTCTTAGTCTCTTCCTCCTTCCCTCCCTCTCTCCCCTTGTCCCTTCCTTCCTTCCCTCTTTATCCCTTCCTTCCTTCCCTCCCTTCCATTGTTCCTTCCTTCCTTCCTTCCCTCTCTCATTGTTCCTTACTTCCCTCCCTCTTCATCCCTTCCTTCTCCCCCCCTCCGTGCCCAGGAAGGGACCAAGAAAGGGGGATAGGCTGCCAGCGTGGCTGGGGGCTTTGCTGCCGGCAAACCTGCCTGTGCACAGACAGAGACAGAGGAGAGCTCCGCCCAGCTCACTTGCTCAGCTTCTCTGAAAGACATGCCACTTGCCAAGTTAGCAGAAGCTCCAGGATCAGCGTCGGGCTACAGTTGATTCGCGCTTCTACTAAATTAGCAAGCGGCATGTTTTCTAGCAAAGTTCGAGCAAGTTTGCTGGGCAGAAGCCAAGGAAAGCAGCTCTACAGCTGCAGAAGCGTGGATCAGCTGTAGAGGCTCACCCCGATCCTGGACAAGAGGGAAGGAAGGAAGGATGGAAGGGACAAGGGGAAAGAGGGAGGGAAGGAGGGACAAAGAGGGAGGCGAAAGGAAGGAAGGAAGGAAGGAAGGAAGGAAGGAAGGAAGGAAGGAAGGAAGGGACAATGGGAGAGGGAGGGAAGGAGGAAGAGACCAAGAGGGAGGGAAGGAAAGGAAGTTCCAGCCAGCAGAGGCTTGGCAGCCCGGCTGCCGAGGAACAGAAGAGTGCAAAGCCAAGGAGAAGAAGGTGGCGGTTTCCTCCCAAAGGGGGCTCCTTTTCTCCACCCCTTCCCTGGGTTTGTGGGGAATTTCTCATCACCAACGCTGACAGGTGCTCCTTCGAGCCCGCCACGAGCTTTCTCGCCCCCTTTGCTTCTCCCCCCTGCTTTCGTGAGGATTGTGGCACCCTTGGTAAGCTGATTGTGCTTTGAAGCTTAGGAGAGGAGGAGTCCTCCTTCCCTCCCTCTCTCCCTGTCAAGCCCCGGTGGGCTCAACATGAACAGGCAGAGGAGTCGAGGATGGGCGGGATGGCAAAGGAGACCAGCAGCTGTCGTCAGACCTCCCGGCTGACAAGCGCAAGTTCAGGGGTCACCAGCTGACAGGCGCAGGAGTTGGGTGCTGCGGCGGCCTCCCCTTCGCTGACCTGCATGCACGAGAAGAAGTCAATCCGGTTGCTTCACAATGAGTCTCTGGGGAGGGCAGGGCCTTGCTCTGCGCCTGCGCTCTTCATGCGCCCCCTGCAGGGCACATTTGGTAGAGTTCATGCAGACTGCTGCCAAGCAGCATATTTTCCACAAACAAGTGAGGTGGAGCGGAAGGGGGGAGGGAGAGAAGGCGGTTGACAAGCCCTGCCTAAGACCATTGGAAATATGTGTTTTCCGATGGTCTTAGGCGACCCCTGTGAAAGGCTCATGCGATCCCCAAAAGGGTCGCAACCCACAGGTTGAGAACCGCTGCTCCAGACAATCCATAATGCATGAAGGAAAAGGCTTGAAGTGATGCAGTTGTGATTTGCTCACTCCAAATGGATTTTTGTGAGCCCATCCCTTTCATGTTGGTCTCTGGACTCGGCAACTATTCTTTAATGCTGGCTTAGTTTTGAGACCATGGCTACTTTTTCTTATTCTTTTAAATAAGTTGAGTTACCAGTCATGTGTTCAGTTTGGAGAGTTACAATATGAAGCCCTGAAATAAGCTAGCTGTTCCTGGTTTACTAAATGAAACAGAAAATCCTTGGAATTCTAGAGTCTGCATGTCAGGGAATTCCCTTCCCAGGGGCCTCAGTTTCCAGGGAAGCCTCGTCTCCGCATAATGTTATTAGGAGAGTTTACAGTTCACATGCTGATCTCTACAGCAAAATCCCAGCTCTTCAACAATTCTCCAACAGCTGAATAAATCCAGTAAACTGCTAAGTAGTGGCCAAGGGATATGAAAAAGACTGCTGTTTTGTAGTTGATAGATTAACTAATAGTCCCATTAAGTACAAGGATTTTTAAACATTAAAATTGGATGAGGGAGGGAGGGAGAGGGAGAGGGAGAGGGAGAGGGAGAGGGAGAGGGAGAGGGAGGGAGAGAGAGAGAGAGAGAGAGAGAGAGAGAGAGAGAGAGAGAGAGAGAGAGAGAGAGAGAGAGAGAGAGATGCAGTGCATGGACCAGCCGTAGTAGAAGGCTTCATATGTAGTAAAAGATAATAGACAGGGTAGGAACATTAAAAAATCACTAATAATGTAGGTCAAAACTCTAGAGACAGCAACAATAAAGGCATGCTGTTGGGGCAGTGAAATGGGACAGGGGCAGGGACAGGAGGGGTTATACAAAGCAGCTAGGCTATGGCCCCAATTCAGCAGCTACTCTTTGGAAATTACTGGCAACCCTAGAGTCAAACATGAAATATCATACAGAGATGAAGTCCTGCTCTTGCTTTATTTTTGTTTTTGTCTACAAGCATATCCAAGCATAGTATTGTTGAATATTGCAAAGTATTCATGAGTATTACGGTGCATTATAGAATATTAATGCAATCATTTTCTTTAGACAGACTCAAGAAAGAAGAACCAGTTGTCACATCAGCTTAGACCTTTTCTTTGACAATACCTGCTGAGATGCATTAGTGGGGTTTTGCTCTCTGGGCAACTAAAAAAAAGAAGATAAAAATAGAAAGGGATGATCTTGTCCCATATGCTAGCTAAAGCTTGAAAACAAGATGATTAGCTTCTCAGTGCTGGAAGCTAAAAAAAGATTTTACCAAACCAGCTGAGAAGTGGGGCAACATTAATCTTGGAAACTGCTCATCCTAATTTAGTGCAGTGTACTGATGCATGATAATGCAAATGAATAGTATTATTGCCAAATGACCTGCTATATCAGGCAGAACTTGAAACTGAACATTTTCAGGCTTCATGACTGCATCAATACAATGACAGATGAAATCTAGGCCTTTATCACAGAGAATCCTTGATTTCCTTGAATGATGATAGTGTTTTTGTTAGCATGAATTCTATTTATTATTTTAATATAATTGCCTTGTATATCCACATCTGACATACATGTTGACCTTTGGTCCAATCCAAATATGTTACATTATAATACAACTTTGATTATCCACTTTGTGTATGCTAATTGATATTGGTGGATATTATAATCAAAGGCTTTTACGGACGACTACACAGGGAAGGTTTGGCCTAAGGACATGCTTTTAAAAGAGGCATTGACTCAATTCAGGGTCCTCTAACGTGACCAGCAACAATTTTTTTCAGATCTTCTAAGGAGTCCTACCTTGAAGACTTTTCACTGGAAATGCCAGTATGAATCAAGGTTTCTGGCTCTAAGTTATGATTCCTTTCCCCCTATAATTTGCAATAATTCCATATGATTCTATAAGGTATCAAACACATTATAAACTTCCTGAAATATGGACTCCCATTAATTGCAAGGTCAAGACTGTACATTTTTCAATCGTTTATTCTTTAAAGGAGGACTTTGAGGCGGGAAGATTTCACAAATTTACATTCCCAGGAATCTTGGTAACTGTGTTCAGTTACACACAATTGCTACTATGTTCAGTTACTTGCATATTAGACTCGTCAGTTACATTTTTAATCTCTTTTAGCTTCTTCATCTGCTGTTGTTAATCTAGGTCACAAATAATGCCAGATGTTTTCCACCTACATTTACAGCAGGGGTGTCAAACTGCCGGCCTGCGTGCCAGACGCATCATCCCAAAACCGTGCCCACCCCATTGCCGGCAATGGAAAAAAGCTCTGATACATCGCACAATGTCATGTGACGTCGCAAGTTTGACATGCCTGATTTAGAGGAAGAAAACACCATGTAGGCTCATAGAAGCACTGCCAAAGATGACACATATAAATTAGGTTCCTAAAAGAGGGTATGATTAATGTCTTTTGCTTATGTCATAAATGTGTGATGTATAAAAGCCAAAATGATTTTTTGAATAAAGTGAACAGTTTCCAAATAGGTCATGAGGAAGCATTATTAAAGATTAACATGAGTCAAAGGAAAACCTGAAACATGTAAAATCAAGTATGCTGTTCTTGGAACTTAAAGGTAATTATTAAATGAAGTTATGCTAAATGAAGACATGAAATTAATAATGTTCTTCACTTGTACCTGGGATTTGGGGGGAAATGATAATCCTATGTTAAAAGATATTGAACTTAAGTTTATTTGTTGTTGATGATTCATCAGAAATTATAAAAATTATTTCATTTAGAACTAAAACTTTTAAAATAAGGAATTTGCCCTCATTTGTGCAAAAATATAATGTAGAGCACATTTTATTTTTTTAAACAGAAACATAATCCTTAAAGAGTTATTTCAAAAATGTTTTCTCAAATATATTTTGCTTATTGTAGCCATGCTATATCTCAGCATTTTGATCTGAATTTGTCCAGTGATCAAATATAAATATTTGCTGAAACCACAATAAAAAAGGCTGAAAGTAATTTTCCTTTATAGGAGAACTTAGTGAGAGTACTGTATGAAATTCTCTTTCAGACAGCTCCTAAGCTACCATATTGTTTCATATTTTGCTTCTTAAATGATTTCTGATAAAAGAAGAAATTGGAGGAAGCCTTGGGAAAATACGGTCATTTCAGATGGAAGATGAATTTGTATTCTTTGTAATATATGAATGAGGCAGAGCAAATGCCTGGTCTGAAGCGTGAACCAAAGCACTGCATACATTATATTATTTAGATGTTTGTTACATATTCCCATAATGAAACCATACTTGATGCATTGTATAAAATCTTTTGTGTTTCAATATTTGTATACCTGTATACCTGGTTTGATATTTGTCTTCACCTTTTGTCTACTATTTTATTTTTAATTCCCTGCTGTAGTGATTGCTAATTATTTGACAAAGTAAAGTGAAAACCTGAATCATTCTTTGCTTACTCTGGAAAGCTAAGAAAAAATACTAGAGAAACATCAATACAATTTTACTTTTGTCATTTTAAATTATGGAGTTAGCAATTACCATGTTTCCCCCAAAATAAGACTCAGACGGATAATTCGGCCTAGCATGATTTTTCAGGATGCTTGTAATATAAGCCCCACCCCCAAAATAAGCCCCATTTAAGATCTTCAGCCAGATGGCTGTCATTTAGTACCGTATTTCCCTGAATATAAGCCCTAACTAGCAAATAAGCCTTAATGTGTTCTTTGGAACAAAAATTAATATAAAACCTGTTAAAGATGGTATCTGTTAAGTCCTTCGCGAAATGGCAATGACACGAGAAGCAGTTGTAGTTCTCAGGAACCTCTTTATTTCTGTTCAGCATACTGGTTACAAGACGCCGACAACGCCCAAATCTCCCTGCCCCTTTTATAGGCGATTCCCGGGCCAAACTGCAACATTTGGCGCGCTCGCACCTGCGCATGCGCGCGAGTGCTGGCGACAGCCAGTCTGGTCCCGGGCAGCTTGCACCTGCCCGGGACTGTTGCAATGCCCCGAGCCTGCTTTCACAGGCTCAGGACATAACACCCCTTCCCCCCCGGCTAAGACTATGATCATACAAATAATAATATACAACCCAATACGAGTGTGGAACCCATACTAGCTTTGTACCAGTTATTCCTTTTGCTTCTATTGTTCCCCAGTGTTCTATTTTCCTATGTGTACAGGAATACTCTCTGTTAACTCTGTTTTGCCAGTAGGGTTACAAAATCTTCTAAATACTTAGGAGATCTTTTAGCTCTCTGTGACCTCCTGACTTCTGGGTACCTTCCGAGTATCCCTTGACTGAGGGGTGATGTATGCCTGTTCCCCTTGCTAGGCCCTGGTGATCCCCAAGGACTGTGCTCCAATGCCTGGCCTGCTTGCTTGCCCACCGGGCTCGTCAGGCCAGGGCTTCTTTCTCTGTTTGACCTGGTTGTCCTGCCTGGCTGCAGGCTCTCTGGCCCTCTTAAGTGACTGTCACTGTTGGGCAATTCTGTAGAACCTCCCAGGTCTGTCCTAGACCTGTCAAGAGGTTGTCTTTCCCCGTGTTCCCGTTCTGTACCCGGGCTTGTTGGGGTTTCAGTGCTGTCCCAAAACTCAGTTGTCCCCTGAGTGATGCCAGAGATGTTGTAGTCGGGGTTCGGTTCCTCGACCACCTCCCTGTGTGCTTGCCCCCTTCTAGGGACAGGGGTAGTGTTGGGCCAACTAGACGGAATGTGTGCCAGCTCTCTTGCAGGGTGTGGGTTGTTTGGACGCTCCCGGATATCCTCCCTGGCTGGAGTACTGAGTGATGCGGGTGAGTAGTGATTATGCCCCCGGGGTGACTCCCTGGCTGGAGTAGGCACTGGTGCCTAAGTTCTAGTTGGGCTCCATAAATT
Source organism: Crotalus tigris (assembly GCF_016545835.1). Taxonomy (NCBI): domain Eukaryota; kingdom Metazoa; phylum Chordata; class Lepidosauria; order Squamata; family Viperidae; genus Crotalus; species Crotalus tigris. The sequence continues at coordinate 515,980 of NW_024096626.1, read as the reverse complement.
CCTGTTTGGAGCACTCGTGGAATCTCAGGATGAGCTGTCTGTAGTTCCCTTGTTAATGATAGGCGGCAGCCCGCACTCTTCCCTTTGCCCAAAGGGGTCCCCCTCCCCCCCTGGAAAAGAATCAGGAGTCTCAGTGGGAAGGTCCCATCTAGTGTGGAGCTGGTCGATATGTCGTCGCAGGACACGACCGTCGTCCAGGGAAACCTCGTAGGACAAAGGACCTGTGATCCTGGACACAGTGGCAGGGACCCATGAATGACCAGGCCCGTAGTTACGAGTCCAAACCGGGGCACCCATAAGCAGTTGTCTAGGTGCCCTGGGGTGTGTGATTGTGGAAGGTAGTCTGTCCGGGTGCAACCGGTCAAGCTTGGTAGTCAGTTTGTGCCCCCAACGAAGTTCAGCTGGGCTCCTCCCGGTAGAAGTGGAAGGTGTAGTGCGATAAGAAAGGAGGAAGTCAGCCAACCTGTGATGCCAGTCTCCATAGGTAATTTTCTTCAAAGCGTCCTTGGTGATGCGAACCATGCATTCAGCCATACCGTTGGTAGATGGTGGAAAGGCGCAGAGGTGGCATGACGAATCATGTTGGCCTGTAAGAAAGCTTGGAATTCGGAAGAAGTGAATTGAGGGCCATTGTCCGATACGAGGACATCAGGAAGCCCGTGTGCAGCAAAAATCCCCCTCAGTACCTGAATAGTCTTTGCAGTGGTGATGGAAGAGACAGGTACAACCTCAAGCCATTTTGAATGGCTGTCAACCAGGACCAAGAAGAATTGACCCTGAAAGGGCCCAGCGTAGTCAATGTGCACCCTAGACCATGGAGACTGTGTTTCCTCCCATCTATGTACAGGAGCTTGGGGCATTTCAGGGCGTGAGCGCTGACAAAGGTGGCATGCATGCACCTTAGCCTCAATGTCTCTGTCTAACCCAGGCCACCACAAATGGCTGCGCGCAAGCGCCTTCATACGTACAATGCCAGGATGACCCTCGTGGAGGGAACCTAAGACCCTAGTCCTCATTGAGGCAGGGATGACAACTTTGCTCCCCCAAAGCAGACAACCCTGGAAAGTGGATAACTCGTTCCTTTTGGACCAGAAACTCTGAAACTCAGTGCCTGGACAGCTCTCTGGCCATCCAGATAAAATCCAAGATAGGACACGAGAAAGTGTGAGATCTGTGGCTGATTCAGCAGCCACATCCCTGGCATCTAAAGGGGACTCAGGCAAGGCCTGAATGGAAAGGATATTGATTGTTGGTGCAGGGTCAGCCTCTATTACTGGCAGGGGTAATCTACTGAGGCCGTCAGTGTGGCCCATTTCTTTCCCAGGTTTGTGAAATAAGGAAAAATCATAGGCAGACAGAAAGATAGACCATCTCAGCATTCTGGGGGAGATGATTTGGGGAGTTTGTTTATGTGTGGTAAACAGCCCCAACAAAGGCTTATGGTCAGTGAAGACCGTGAAATGCCTGCCATATAGGAAATCATGGAACTTTTTGATTCCAGCAACAACAGCTAAAGCTTCCCTGTCAATTTGAGCATAATTTCGCTCTGCAGAAGACAAGGTTCTGGAGTAATATGTAACAGGAACCTGAGTTCCATCTGGTCTGAGGTGGCTTAGTACGGCTCCCACCCCATAAGGAGAAGCATCACAAGCGATGCACACAGGAAGGGATTCATTGAAATGTGCGAGCACACTGTTAGAAGTGAGTAAGGCCTTAACCTCATTGAAACTTGCTTCGTGTTTTTGTGACCACTGCCACACTGCCTGTTTGTCCAGGAGCCTATGAAGAGGCTCAGCTACACTAGCTTTGTTTGGAAGGAAGGAGTTGTAAAAGTTCAGAAGGCCCAGAAAGGCCTGTAGTTCGGCCTTGGACTTTGGCCTAGGAGCATGCATAATAGCTTTCAATTTGGATTCAGCAGGGTGAATCCAGGTGGCATCAATTTTGAATCCCAGAAAATCTGTAGAAGGCATCCCAATTTTACATTTGTCCTTCTTAAGTTTGAGGCCCATTTTCCTGAACCTCAGCAGGATAGCCCTTAATCTCTCAGCTAAGTTGTGTGTAGAGTCTCCAGCAATTAGGACATCATCAAAATAGGGGCAAACCCCTGGTATACCCCGTAGTGTGTTTTGCATTATGCTTTGGAAAATTCCAGGAGCCACATTTACTCCAAATTGTAACCTCTTTACCTTGAATGCCCCCCTGTGGGTCACAATGGTTTGAGCGACAGCAGCAGCATCGTCAACAGGCAACTGTTGATACGCCTGAGCTAGGTCAAGCTTTGCAAAAACACGCCCCCCCTTGAGGGAGGCCAGAATATAACTGACCAAGGGAACAGGATAGGCATGTTGCTGCAATGCCTTATTCAGAGTGCATTTGTAATCTGCACAGATGCGAATGTCCCCATTTGCCTTAAGAGGCATGACAATGGGGGTCTCCCAAGGACTGGAGTCGACAGGTTCTAAAACTCCTTGCTGAATCAATTTGTCTAATTCGGTGTCAATTTTACCTTTCAAAGCAAAAGGACCCCTTCTTGCTTTAATTCTAATAGGGTTGACAGTGGGGTCTAATTTCAGTGACACAGGGGGTCCTTTGTACGTGCCCAGCTGTGGGCTGAAAACATCTGCAAATTCTTTGCAGACTTCTTGTAGGTCTACTATTTGGAAGCTATTGAGCCCTGTGACGTGTATTCCCAAGGCCTCAAACCAATCGAGTCCTATGAGACTCGTTCGCTCACCCCCTACTACTATTACATCTAGTGGACCTTCAAAATCCTTATACTGTATGTTAAGGGTGGCCTCCCCCTTAACACACACTCTTGAGTTTTGAAAGTCTGTTAACACAATGTCGGAAGGCCTCAGCTTGGCCTGAAATCCGCTGCCAGAACAAATCTTCCTAAACGTGTGCATGGAAATGATTGAAAGTGCAGACCCCGTATCCAGTTCCATAGCCAATGGAACCCCTTGTAGCTTCACTTTAAGTGACAGCTTTTTCTTAATGGGTTTGTGTGTTCCTGTCCTATAAATGTTTCTTCGCGAAGCACAGAAACCCACCCTGTTTTGGCTGGGGACCCTGGTACCTTTCAGGCGCAATTCTTCCCAAAGTTGTACCTTCTGACGGCCCAGACACACAGCTGCAATGTGTCCCTGTTTTCTGCATGCCCTACAGATAGCGGAGCGGAATCTACAGTCAGTCCTCTTGTGGCGACCTCCACAACTGAGGCACTTGGGGAGAGCTGAAGAGCTTTCCTTCTGTTTCCCTTCTTTCGTGGGGTAGAGACGGTCTACTTCATCATCAGGATCCTCCTCTGGGTTCCTTTGGACTCCTTCCTGGTGCACGGACAAAGCTTCTGGAGTGCTTCTGATCAGCCTCATGTTCTTGATGGCGCCGCCCGCTGCCTCTTCTGCAGTAACCTCTTTCAAGGCATCTTAGAATGATAAGTCTTCTTTAGCGAAAAGTCTCTGCTGCAATTCTCTATGCCTCAGTCCGCATACAAATCTGTCTCTCAGCCGTTCTTCTAGATCCTTGAACTCGCAGTGTTTAGCGGCTTTTCTCAGCGCAGCAATGTATTCTTTGGCTGATTCTCGGGGTCACTGATCCCTCTGTTCGAAGGTGTGGCTCCAAGCGATGACGGACAACTTGGGCTGGAAGTGTTCCTTTAGTAGTTTTTTGAGATCTGTGTAGTTAACAGATTCTAGAGGTACAGGTGCTGCTATGTTTTCAGTGATTTCGAATGCGTCTTGACCGCAAACGCACAGCAGGGTGGCGGCCTTTAAACTATCTTCTCTTACTTGATTGACTTTAAGATAGTTTTCCACCCTGGCTATGTAGGACTCCCATCTTTCCGGATGCGAGACATCGAATTCTGAAAGTCTTCCAACTTTTGCCATTTTTGTAGAAAAGGAAGGGTCTATCAGCCAGCTTACCCCCGATGTTCGCTGGATTGGCGGGCAGCCGCTGAGTTAACACCGTTCCTACTGCTCAGGACTCTAGGGTAAGCTTACACCTGTCTTCAGTCGATGTAAGGCAATCCCATCCTCGTCGCCAGTGTTAAGTCCTTCGCGAAATGGCAATGACACGAGAAGCAGTTGTAGTTCTCAGGAACGTCTTTATTTCTGTTCAGCATACTGGTTACAAGACGCCGACAACGCCCAAATCTCCCTGCCCCTTTTATAGGCGATTCCCGGGCCAAACTGCAACATTTGGCACACTCGCACCCACGCATGCGCGCAAGTGCTGGCGACAGCCAGTCTGGTCCCGGGCAGCTTGCACCTGCCCGGGACCGTTGCAATGCCCCGAGCCTGCTTTCACAGGCTCAGGACATAACAGTATCTATCTAGCATACACTAATACTCACTCAAGAATACACACACACACAAACACAAACATTGGGCCAACAAGGTAGATTCCTGCTATAACTTTTAGTGAAGAGACCTTTACTTTATGGTCCTGCAACAAACTGATTTGGGTTGATAATATATGTCATATGTAATATATCTATATACATAAACACACACTTCGTTTTATATAAACCAGATTCCAGATAGTTCAGAAGATGCCTTGATTAGTTGAACTAATCTCTCTGGTGTTCTGAAAAGAAAGAATCTCATGATCCCTAAAGCCAAATAGCTTCAGAGGGGAGCTGAATGAGGACACAATCAAGTAAAATACCACTACCAAATGATGGAAAAATAAGCTGGAGTATCTAGATACAAACTACAAAGCAGAAACCACTAGTAATTTCTAGGCAGGGTATACTTGTATTTTAATCACTTAACCGATGTATCACTAATCTGTTGCTTTCATTGTCTATATTGAGCCACACAAGTTGGGCAGTTGTTTATTGCATAACTATATTTACCTGTAACAAAATGGAAATTTGAGTTCTTTTAAACAAACCATTCACTAGTATAAAATACACTCAAATAGTAATCTATGTTTGCTAGTAAAACCCCCCCTAAACGTGGCCTCAGATATATTCCTGTCAATTCTTGTCATTCACAGCCAGGCTCAGCCCTGGCCATTAAGAGGTATGAAATAATTTCAGCAGATTCTATTGAAGCAATATTCAAGACAGATGGTAAATTGGGATTTAGCCTTCACTCTCACTAGAGGAGCATATGAGAAAGACAGAGGATCATTTCTTTCCAAATCATTCTCTATCTTGTTTGTTTGTCCCTTATTTATCTTACTGCTTGCATTTTAGCACAGACCACAGGAACAGCAAAGGATCCTAATGTACTTGTTGGAACATAACAATCTATTAATGTCTATGAAAACTCCTATACAGCAAATACACTACATTTAAAAGAACACAAACAATTTAAAGCAAATTAAAAATAAATTTACCTTGTCTTAATAAGGGCCTCATAAATGTACCAGCAAATTACAATGAGATAAGTGTGGTTGAAGCTGTTAAGGAATATTGATCTAATGCAAATTTCTGCCAAAGAATCAGTTCTCATATCTGAGCAACACCAAAATTAAAAATGTAATGTTTCTACAAAAAAGACAAAAGTATAAGAACTATTTTTGTGGCTCTCCACACTCTCCGTTTATCAGAAGCATCTGTAGTCTGTTTAAGTATTTGCAGTGCAAGGCAGAAATTAAAATTTAAAATTTAAAACACAGACAACCTGAAAAATCATACAACTAATTCCTTTTCATATAGATACAGTTAGAACCTTCTGCTACCCATCTCAGAGGAATTACTTTGTTGAAAACCTCAGATGGCACGTCAAAAATGCAGATTACACTGATCTGCCACTGAGCTTTCTGATTTAGATGAAATAAGTTTTTAAATGCCTACAACAGATATAATATAGAAATCTGATTCGTATTATGGATACACTTGCAGGTAAACTGAAATCAGCTACTCTAATTTTGTTGAACACTAAAAAAAGTCTTTGATACAGTCCGGACTGAATTTATGAAATGTTTTGAGAATTTATGGGTTTCCATTATTTTTTCTTCATTGGATTGCAGTTTGGTATCTTCACCCTGTGTCTAGAATTATCACCAATGATTTGTTTTTCAAACCTTTAAATTACATTGTGGCACTCAACAAGGAAGTGTCTTGTGTTCTTTAATTTTCCCAAATCATTGGCTTCTTCTATTAAACAATCTCAAGATACTAAACACATGTGACACTTGACACTGAATACAAATTGTTCTTATATACTGGTAATATTATCACTATTTTGAATAATCATGTAATTTCATTATGAAAACTTTTTGAAATTATGATTTATAGTTTAGCTGCAATTAATTGGAGTAAGTCTAATTTGTTGCCTTTGTGATCTATTATACATATAGATTATTTTAGGACCAATTCAAAGCAGAGAACAGAGCAGCTTTCAAAAATCTATAGAAGAACCAAACCACCACCACCACAAAACATTGATTTCTCTGCTCTTTCATAGTACTAAGGTGACCAACCGTCCTCCTTTAGGGAGGACAGTCCTCCTTTTGTGAGTTCTGTCCTCCCTCAAAAAGTGTCCTCCTACATGTCCTCCTTTTCGATATTTGAAGACTAATCTGCAGGGCTTTTTTTCCCCTTATAGAACGCTCAGAACGGCATTCTGGCACCTTTTTTTGATGTTTTTTTTTTTTCAACTTTTGCATGAGCTGTGCTACTCCCACTATTGGCTTTCAAAAGCCAATAGGAATTGCTGCTGAGTGTGCCAAAACACCCGGCTGGCAAACGTTGCACATGTAAGTTGTGTGTATTATTGTTGCAATGAATAAAATGTTTCTTTTATTTACGATATTTTTTTCTTCAATTTATTTGTGTCCTCCTTTTCATTGTAAAAAAGTTGGTCACCTTAATAGTAGTCCCTAAGAATAAAAGAGTTAAAAGTCATTTAGAGGGGAGCAGGACTCAAGACAAGAAAGGTGGCAATGGCAGCATGTCCTTAGGGTATATTGATCTCAGTCGCCAGAAGTATAAGTGATCCACCTTTGTACTTTCCTGAGCTTCTCATGAGCTGCTATGGTACAATCTGTCAGACCTCATCTGTTTTATTCAAATAGCATTGAGGGTATTACCAAATATTCTCTGCACTGTCATTGAAATGCTTCAGAAGACTATTCCGCATAATGGTTCATGGTTCTTTATTCCCAATAGCATTTGAATATGATTTTCTCATCATTTATTGAAGAAAAAAAATATTTACATTGTTTCATGTTTTTACATGAATGATGACTGAGGCAGAATGCAGACAAAACAGAGACGCATACAAATCTACAAGTATTCTTCTGTTTCCCTCCATCACATATAGTTGCTGTGCTGGTTAGTGACCAAATATAGACTGCTATGCTATGCTATGCTATGCTATGCTATGCTATGCTATGCTATGCTATCGTACACTATACATATAGTTGCTTAATTGCAAAATAGAAATTTTTGATGTTGAAGAATTATTTTTCTTTTCAACATTGTTAAAACTTTTGGTGTTTGTGCAAATGATTAGGTTTTTTGGTTTTTTTTTCAGGGTTTTTTTTTTTAAAAAAAAGTTACAAGAAACAATGGTGATCCAGAGAAAGTTCAAAGGGACCCACTAATTTCAGCTGAGAGTATTTGGCTGCAATCCTAATAGAGAATGTTACACTGCAAGCTATTACCAAGAAACTGTAGAGAACCACACTGTTGGACATATACTTAAATCTCTCCTACTTAAATCATTGAGAGTTTAATAGCACAAGGTAAGGTATTCTGGTGTTCTGTTTGGGTACTCTAATTCCCTACATAATTAGAAGTGCCTGATGCTCAGTATAGAAAAGGAAGTGAGTCATTGCCTTCTCCATTGCAGTTCATAAGTTGGATGGCAAACATCTGGTATGAAAAGTTTATGCAAACTCGACATATTTGGAATGATGCTGCAAAGGAAAGTTGAAGTAAAACCTTGTCCCCGTTACAGATATTTCCCCTGTACCTTGCGATGAATGTCAGGGTAGAGGATGAAAGAGGTAGAGCTGACACACACTTGTTTCTGCTTGCTTCATGCCCTTTTTGAGGCTAAAAGGGGTCTGACTTTTAATTTAGGAGTGCTGCTCAAAATGGTTCATTTGATGAGTTCATACCTTCAGTATTGTGAGACTGGAAAATATCCAGGAGGGAAAATGAGCGATGTATTTGAAGAGAGAAAAAATAAGCCATTTAAATCTCTGGAACTAATTTTGATTTCAGAGGGAGAATTATCTTAAAAGTATATAAGGTAAAGCTCACTATTGTTTCATTTTGAGCTGGATTGCATAGATTTTCAATTTTGTGCAAAGAACCATTTGCAATTTAAAACATTTTCTGTAAAAAGAACAGTCTGTTCTTTGGAAAATATTTTATTGAAATGAACCTAATATCTGTCTTGAGAAGGTTATTTTCGTTCCAATTACATATGTATAACCTTTGTAACCAGAGCAATGAGATGCAAACCAAGGGATTTTTCAGCATTGTTCTATTCAGGCTCATTTGGGCACACGTGCCATGCCCCAGAGATGGCAACCGTCCCTCTTCAACCAGCCACCTGCTAACTAGCTGAGGTCCCACATAGTGCTCGCTGGCCTCTGTGTGCAGGGGCTGATGGTGTCAGACAGCAGCCGCCCCGGCCCGTCTCACCTTGCCCTGTGACAATGGCATCCCTGCCTTGCCTCGTATCATCCCACAGGATGAGCCTTCTGCCCATCACCCCACCTGCCAGAGACATCAAGCAACATCAAGGTGATCACGTCCACCTTGGCCACATCCACCCAATCTGCCATGACCACTACAGCCACGCCCACCCAGTGGGCCATGCCCACCTGGCACTCAGCGATAAATAAGTGGTTTTTGGGTTGCAGTTTGAGCACTCGGTCTTTAAAAGGTTTGCCATCACTGTTCTAGGCAAACAAGTGAAGTTTCTAGAGCATTGTTACTGATGTCAAAGCAGCACACTTCACCACCAGACTATGTGACTTGTGTTCATTCCACCTTTTGAAATCACATGTACCTGTAAATCAATGATGCAGCTTTGGATTCAGACATAGTTTCTTAATATGCCAATATCATCATGACTAACCTAGAACAATGTACTTATTACTCTACTCCTTGAAGCCACTCGCTTTATTTGAATTTATTGATGACATTTTTATCATTTCAATCCATGAAAATGAATCTTTCATCAAATCCCATCAAGACTTCAACAGTTTCCATCTCACCATCCACATCAGCCTAGACCTATCTACTGACAAGTCCACTTTCTTCGTGTCATTGTAAAGCTACATAATGGACACATGAATACTTTATACAGGAAAAGAATTGCCATGCATATCTATATGCTTCAAACTTTCACCTAGAACCCATCAAATCTATCATCTATAGCCAGGGCATTAGATGCATTTTTTATGTCCCACTTGACAGAGATGTCAACTGATGGGATTAAAGTAGGCATTCATATTTTGTTCCTCCATGATCTGCCAGCAGTGCTCCTCTGGATTCTACACTTAGGACAAATAAACCAAACTTTGGACCAATTAATTAATGGACAGGTTTGTCATCAGGATTCAAAATAAGGACCAACTAATTTAAGAAGATTTCAAAATGTCAATACACTCCATAGCAGATCTCAAAGAGATGGGGAAAATTGGAGCTTTAATAGCACCATTGAGTGACAACTTGTTGCAGGAGTTTAAGATAACTCAGCATGGCCGACTTGCCATAACCAACTCACAGCAGGACAATTCAGCACTGTATTAATTGCTTCATTCAGTTACTTTTCTATTGGTGACCACATTTTCATTGAAACTATTGTAACTCTTATATTTCTGGATCGATTTTCTTTATTTTATTATTATTGGCCACAGTTCCATCAAAATTACTTTAATTTTTGTATTTGTTGAATTGTCCTGCAGCAATTTGTCCCTTGGTAAGTTGACCATGGTGAGTAAGCCGTGGCAAGTTGGCTGTGGCAAGTTGTCCCATTCCTTTGTTGAAGTCATGTACATAAAAAGGCTTTACTTATGTCTGAATTAAAGGCCCAAGACAATAGAAAAGGCATACACAGATTCGTTTTGAAACTAAGGTTCCCCCAACATATAAAAAGCACAGTTTCATCATGGTTTTGATCCTTCCTAATGAGGAAAGAGAACTAAGCATCTTTGTAACATACAAAAGTCATGTGCACTCCTAGCCTAATTTTCAGATTTTGATAATTTTTTGTGCTTCTTCTCCATTTTCATTAAGGCATTAGTAGATTATTTTGTTATGTGACAAAAACATCAAAGATGTAAATGTACAGACTAACTTCCAGAATTCTTGTGCCGATTTGGAACACATGGTTGAGAATCTAGGGCATGTATAATAAGCACATATAGGAAACGCTATCTGTTTATAGATAGTTGTACCCTTAGTGATTCTAGCCATTGTTTTTATCTTGTTCACCATCACAATTTCTTGGATAGAACATAAAAATATATTCATAAATAAAATAAAGCATGGCTTGGAAAGAAATGCACGTAGCTATGAAATGAAATATATTTTTGACAAATATATTTCAATGCATAGACAATTTCCAGAAAATGCTACTATATTTATATATAAGTGAACACTAATTTAAGAATTCCTTGAAAGGTATCCAGCTGTCAGAGTACATGACAGCAGATTGGAAGTATTCATGAACATTGAAGGCAAAAAGACAATGCAGGAACAGCTTTTAGTGACATCATTGCAGTAAAAAGACGACTGAGGAGACCATATAATAATGGAGGTGGGGGAAGGCATGTAAATAGCAGCTGTCCAACCTGAGGCATTTTGAGCAATAGCAGCAGCAGCTGCACTTCCACTGCTAGAAATAGAATGGGAAAGGAAGAAAATGTCAGCCTAAGATGATAAGCAGGGCAATGAATAGCAAGAAAATCTCAAGAAATACACATTCACTCTCGTCTGAAACACAAAGGCCAATAACAATAAACAGACATAGGCAACCTTTTCAGTGGAAATTTTCCTATCTTCTTTTGCCCTGTTCTTATCTTTTTCCTGTCCTGCAATTACTTAGTGCTATTTTTGTATCTATTTTTAAATCTACAAGGCAGCACACAGAGAGGTTGCTGTTGTGCAAGAAAAGTATGGCGTAAGCTGTATTTTGTTGTATCACACTGTTCTGCATTTTAAAGAGGCAAATTAATCACTAAACTGCTGTTCGGTGCTTTAAACCACCAGCTGTTCAATGCTTTGAATTGCAAGATTTATCCTTCAGGATTGTTTTGTGAATATTTCTTCTTTCCAAGATTTCATGGAAAACCGTTTTAAGCACAGTGAGAGAAAGCTCCTTCTAGGGAAGAGAGAAGGGGGATTAGGCAAACGGGCATCTGGCTTCTCTTTGGTCTTCCACACTTAGTAAATGACAGTTTATCCCTAGTGGGTCTGAAATTTTAATTAACAGGATTGAGAGTGTTGTGTTCTCCTGTTCACTCATTACAGCTCCTGATAAAGAAATATCTCAAGAGAACAACCAGACTCAAAGAATTCTAAGAACCCTCAGTCCCTCTTACATGCCCTAAATTGCACACTTTCAACATATCCAAACACATAAACTGGAAAATCCAACTCATAAATTTCCTTTAGTTCTAGTCCTGCCCTTCCTAGATCTGTACGTACCTAAACTCAATACATATCATTAGGTTCTGTTTTCCTTCTCCATCTTATGCTCTGACAATACATGTTTTCTTCAGCTCACTTATGCAAAAATAAAGGTCTTATTTGCTTATTTGAGTAATATACATTTCACTTAATCCCTATTTAAAAGATACGTATGCATCTCAAAGAAGAACAAATTTGTCATATCTGGCCAGCTCTGTGAGAATGGTGTGATCACATTGAAGATCTTTGGCGGGAGCGGGATGGAAGTAGCACATTCATCTTGGCTCTTCTTGACCTCTCAGCAGTATTCAATATCATAGCTTTTGGTATCCTTCTGGGCCAGGTCCAGGAACTGGGGTTAGGTAGTACTCTATTGTGCTGGTTTTCCTTCTTCTTCCAAGGTCTGTTCCAGTCAGTGTTGATAGAGGGAAAGAGGTCTAGCCCACTGATGGTGAACCTTTTAGAGACCGAGTGCCCAAACTGCAACCTAAAACCACTTATGTATTGCCGGGTGGGCGTGGCTACAGTGGTCATGGCAGATGGGTGGGAGTGGCCAGGGTGGGCATGGCCAGCTTAATGTTGCTCCTGAGGAGGGACGCTTGTGGGGGCTGGGCAGGGTTGGGGGAGGCGGTGGGCAGGAGGGGCGGTGGGCAGGAGGCTCGTCCTGCGGGGTGAGGTGAGGCAAAGTGAGGCAGGGCGGGGATGCCATTGTCACAGGGCAAGGTGAGGAAGGGGCCAGGGTGGCTGCTGCCTGACACCATCGGTCTCTGCACACAGAGGCCAGCGAGCGCATGGGTGCTGGGATGCATCCGGCCACATGGGATCTTGGCGAGTTAGTGGGTGGCAGGTTGAAGAGGATGGTTGCCATCTCCAGGGCATGGCGCATGTGCCCACAGAGAGGGGTCTGAGTGCTGCCTCTGGCACGCGTGCCATAGGTTCATCACCACTGATCTAGTGCATGGCCTCTATTTTGTAGAGTTCCTCAGGGCTCTCTCCCCTTCTATTTAATATTAACATGAAGCTGCTGGGTGATATGATCCATGAGACTGGGGTGAGATACCATCAGTATGCAGATGACACCTACCTTTACATCTCTACCCCAGACCCTTTGAGTGATGCTGTGGATGTTCTATCCCAGTGTCTAGAGACTGTTGGGGACTGGATGGGATGAAGCGGGCTCTGACTCAACTCTAGCAAGATAGAGTGTCTGTGGGTTTTCAAACCCCCAAGATAAGGGTCTTCTACCTCTGGTTCTGGATGGGGTTGCACTGCCCCAAGCATACTCAGTGCACAATCTAGGGGTTCTCCTGAATTCACAGCACCTGCTCAAAGAGCAGGTGACAGCCATGGCTAGGAGGGCCTTTGCATATCTCCAGGTTGTGTCCCAGTTGCACCCATACTTGGACTGGAAGGCCTTGCTTACAGTAACTCACACCCTCGTAACCTCCAGGTTAGACTATTGTAATGTGGAGCTGCCTTTGAAAACTATTCAGAAACTCCAACTGGTGCACAATGTGGCTGTGTAAATGGTGCTACATATGCAGTGCATGTAACACTATTTCTGTGTAGGCTGAACCGATTATGAGTGTGCTTCTGGATGCCTATAAAGCCTACATGGCTTGGGACTGGGGTACGTGATGAATAGCTTTTTTTCAAGAGTTTCTACCATCCAACTAGGTCAAGCAGAATGGGCATGCTGCAGCTTCCATCAACCAAAAGGCAAGCTTTTTCTTCAGTGGCCCCTGCTTTATGGAATATTCTTCCTTCGGAGATAATAATGGCCCAAAGCCTTATTAGCCTTTCATAAAGCCCTAAACACCTGGTTATGTTTCCAATCTTGGGGTGCTGAAAGTGCCAAGGGCCCTGTTTCCTGGCTATATTGATAATGGACCAGATATCTTGCTCTTGTGCATGTTGAATTATATGTTTTTTATGTTTTTTTTTACTGTTTTTACACTGTTTTTATTGTTAATTTATTTTTTTATTGATAATACATTTTCTGAATTATAGGCCACCGAGAGTCATTGACTGAGATGGGTGACCATAGAAATTGAACAAATAAATAAATAAATATTATATTTGATTGAAAGTGTTGATCATTAACAGGCCTTTTTCTATAGATAAATAGTCCAGTATATATATGGTAGCAAAATAACTAGTATTCCTGTACCTCCCTCTTTGAACAAAATATTAAAGTTGTTTTTCACTAACAAAATCTGTGCTAGTCAAGAGAACTTTTCTTAAGTAAAGATTTTGGAAATATTATTTGTCCTGAGATGCAGTAATCTGTTCAAAGCGAGACTGCTAATTAATAATCTGCTGAAAATGTAAGCATACAGAAAATATAAAGCATATTTTTTTCAGAGGTAAAGGAATTTAATATTCAGAATGTAATCCTTAACATCTGCTGCCCTAATTAAATAAGACTTATGCTAAATACATTGTTGTCAAGTCTCACAAAATCAAGTTTAAAGAATGGCCAAGAAACCAACATTCTGATTGCTGTAAATTTTGAATGCATGCTAAGAATTAGCGGAGGGGAATCAGATGAACTCACAAACTATGAAATAATGTGCCATCTATTTTTTTCTGGAGAAGAAGAGGGATAGAGGAACTGTTTAACTCATTTAGTGCAGCTTCTCCCATTCCATAGCCCCCATTTAGCCCGTTAGCGTGATTTTTAACCAAACCATTAGTCACTTGACTGAGAGCAGTTTGAGGTAATTGATTCTTTCTGATCCATCCCAAGGAATTAATTTCACAGGCTGCAGGGTAGTTTCTGGTAGCATAAAATGGTTCTCTTTGTGCTGTAAGATGCCCGCACATCATGCATTCTACATTTTCTATGCATGCAATGTGAGTCCTTGAAGCTTAGCTGTCCAAATGTTTGATGTTGTAGAGAAAATAATTTATTGAAAGAACTGAACACTGCCTTCCTCATTAACGAGGCCTGGTTTCTAAAATTCAAGAAGATGGCTGAATGGTGAACAGGAAAGAAAACATCAAGCACATAAATATTCATGATTCTATTATTAAGTCAGATTGCAAATCAGTATGCTTTTATTTGGTTTTCTTTCTGTTTTTAACTCAAAGTATCTTTAAAAGCTATGACCAGTAAGATATTATTGCTCTGCTTTTTTTAAAAAATGCAAATCCCTTCCTTTTTTTTTTCTTTCTTAATTTTGATACATTTATACAAGAGATATGGACTGGGATTAGCTGTGTTTTATAGATTTAGACTTTCTCTTGCTCATATGCTTAAACTATTGCCTGTGCTTCCACGCTTCTATCAGTTTGCAGATTCCATCTTCCCTAGCTTGGTGTGGTCCTATGGCTATGAGAATCACAGCCTCAAAGTGTGTAAGTGGAGTCTCTGTAATTAAATAATAGTGGTGCTTGTCAATCTGACATGGGGAGAGTGCACACTAGATTGTTACAATCTCCACATGCAGAAAGATTTATTTCCTCCTCCTCCTCCTCCTCCTTCTTCTCCTCGTTCTCTAAAGTGAAGAACAAAGAAAAAGAGATAGTGAGATTGCACTGATGAAACAAAAGCGAGAAACTCATTTGACTGCCTTTTCTTATTTTTTTTCTTAAGCATGTATGCCCAAGAAAGAGAAAAGAGGAGAATCTCTCTTGCTTTTACTGCCTGAAGTCTCCAATAACAGTGCAGCTCTATTCAGGCAGTGCCTCTGAGGCTTTAATTAATAGGCAAGGAGCAGGACTGGCCCTTAACTCCATTTGCTATTTTTCTTCTTCTCTTCCCGGCAAGGAGGTTTTCTTCTCCACTGCAAATCAGGCTTCAAAATCACGTTGATCCAACTCATGTTGAGGGCAATTGCTGGGAAATAGGAGAAGGAGCCTTAAAGATACAAAAATCTCTTTAGTCCATTTGCCAAGAAAGGTGAACGTTCAGGGACAGTGAAGGAATAAACATCATTATCTTCTTTACATATTCATTAAAATCATGTAAGAAATGTCTGGAAAGAACATAGGTAAACTATTTATCTGATGCTCTTTTGCACAGCAGTTATAAAAAGTCAGCCAATCGTACTTCCGCTCTTCACTTCTGTCTCAGCAGAACAAGAATTCTGTCTGTGTGAGAAGTAAAAGGAGGAGGAGGAGGAGGGACAGTCCCAGAGATTCGTCCACCTCTGTTGTCAGTTATCATTCCATGGGAGAAGGGGCCATTCCTTGCCATTTTTATCCCATTTTTCTTCCTGCACCCAGCAAGAAAGTGGGGGAGAGGGACAAGAGATTCAATCTCCCTTCAATTCCCCCCCCCCACTTTCCCACTCAACTCAGGTAACAGAATACTCCTATTATCAGCTCTCCAATCCCACATAGTGATTAATCATGGGATTGCAAAAAACCATTCTCCTCTTTTCTTCTTGTTTTTTTTTCCGGTCCACTTAGCAAGAAAAGTTTGAGGAAAGGGGGAGAGAAGTAAATCTATATCCTTGTGGAATCACATGTTGCAAACCTACTCTATAGAGAGCCTTTCTTCACACATGTCCAACAGTCCAGTCAAGAACAGCCTCCAGGGGTGAGAAATACCTTCTCTCACCCAACTTGCTGCAGTCAACTTGCCATGGCCAACCTGCCATAGCCAACTCACCGTGGGACAACTTGCAATGGGACAAGAGTTAGACTAATATCGAAGAAATGGTGGAATAGAATCATTAAAGAAAGGATAGCAAAGGAGGGACAAAATGAAATGTGAATGACAAAAATTAAAATAAGTTTTTTATTATTTTAAATAATTAAATCGAATAGTTGAATTGTCCAGTGGCGAATTGTCCCATAGTGAGTTGGCTGTGGCAAGATGGCCATGATGAGTTGGCCATGATGATTTGGCTGCAGTGAGTTGTCCCATTCTGGTCTGAATAGCCTCTGGCACTCCCCTCCTACTTTGGAAAGACAAGTATGAGAAAAGTGCTATTCAATTGCCTTTTCATGGGGCAAAGGGGAGAGATGCTTCTAGCACAAGAAAACTGGCACTAACACCCTCCCCTTCCCCTTCTTCTCCTCCTCTTTCTTTTTTTCTGATTATCTAGCCACCCACATGTGGGAGGACACCTTTTTTTGACCAATGGGGAGAATTTTCACTTTCCCATTGCCAAAAGGTAAATGGCCGTAAAAATAAGTGGTTTTTGGATAATTCAGTCCACTATTCCATTGCTCTTTCTATTAGGAAAGTATTTCTGATTTTCAGGTGGAATATGCTTTCCTATGAATTTATTCTTTGACCCGCATTTTGGGGTGACAGAAGTAGGTCTTCGTTTTCTCCTTTGTAACATTCATTCATTCCCCTTCTGTCTTTTTTCCCCTCAAGGCTAAGCATTCAGAGTTCTTTCCTTTTTGTAGAAAAATATAAAAATAGCCTGGATTATGTTATGTTGGAGCCATTAATGGAGGAAAAATGACAACTTAGTCCTGGGAAAAGGGAAAGAAAGAGTTCAAAATACCCCATTTTGGTTCTGATTGGTGTAAGAGGGAGTTGCAATTTGGGATGATGGAAACAAGTCTTAATCTTCTGTGTTACAACATCCATCCATTCTTTTCTCTTTTCTCAAGGCTAAGCATTCACTGTTTTTTCCATTTTTGTAGAAAAATATGGAAATAACCTTGATTAACGCATGCAGGAGCCATTAATGGAGGAAAAATGATAATGTGGTCCCTGGAAAGGAGAAAGAAAGAAGCCAAAATATCCCACCTTGTTTCTTATTAATATAAGAAGGGATAAAGGAAAACCTGGAGGCTCTTGTAAAAATTCTGTTACAGAGTGCCTCCCCCCCCCATCCCCAAAGGAAAGCAGGCCCAGTTTTTCTTAATAACCCCAAGCAGAGGCCAGGTCTGTAGAAATGAAGATTTGATAGTCCCATTCAGAAAGACTGAAGCCGCATTCATGAGCAAATACTACCTGCAGAAACCCATTCAAGATAGGATCTTTCAAAATGCCTTGCAGAAAACTGATAGCTAACAATAGTAGTGTGATAAAATTAGAACTAGCTACCCCTCACCCATTCAACACAGGACATAGCTATCAGCCACAGCCCCAGAAAAGCAAGACATGACCTTTAGGACATAACAGGATTAACCCACCACCATCAGAATACAGAAAGGGCACACTCAGACTCAGGTCAAAGTACATGACACAGAAAATACAAAGCCGCAGGAACAGGAACAACTCCAAACACAAAAGCTCAAGAAGGTATAAAAACCCACCATTCCCAGTACCAGGTAGTCAGCTGCTCCAGAGCCACATGTCTTGTGGTTCTGCTCTTCAATAAATTACAATCTTCTTTCTAAAGCAGTCTCCATTTTGTTTATTCCCGGCTTGGACTGGACCCTGATGAAGATTTTTCTTTCAACACTAGGATAAGGAAGGAAGTAAATGATAGTCTGGTTAAACCCTTATGTGTTATCTTTGAGAAACTGGAAAAACTGGTGAAGTAGCTTATCACTGGAGGAAAGCAAATGTTGCCCCAGAGAACAAAACAGGTATCAGGTTAACTACAGACTAGCCAGAGTGATATTAGTATCTAGGTAGATTCTAATGCAGATCGCAAAGAGTTTAAACTACAAACAGCTCAAAACCTGTCTTAATTAGCAAAAGTCAGCATGAATTTATCATAAACAAATCTTGCTGGACTAAGCTGTTTTTATTTTTACTGGGCAATTTCCTTAACAGATTATAAAAAAGGTGTAAACAATATATAATTTCAGTAAATGATTATATATGGTTCATGGTGTTGCTTAGGAAGCTAGTTAAATGGGTGTATTGCTGGCTGAAAAATTACTGTAAATGTGTTCATCATCAAAGTTGAGAAAGATATTGAATAGAGTGCAAATGTGATTTGCATTTCCCTTTAATATAAGCATTAATATAATATACAGTAAGCCAAGCCATTCTTGACAACCAAATTATTCCAAGGTAGTTCTTACAAACCCTTTATGAACCAGTATTTTGTTTCCAAATTCATAGCAAACCAAGTCACCACATAAACAAATCACACAGAAGTTTCTGAGGCCACTCCTAGTCAACAGAAACTTGCTGTGGAGCCACTGGTTATTTCTGTCTAAACCATTCCCAATGACAGAGGGCTCATTCCACTTGTAGACAAACTGGTTTTTTGGTTATTGAGGTAAAACTGCATCTAAGCAAAAGGAATTATGAATTCTATTACAAACACCCTGGGGTGGAATATGAACAATACCAACACTTTCACCTAATTAAGGTGACCAACTTTTTTACAATGAAAAGGAGGACACAAATAAATTGAAGAAAAAAATATCGTAAATAAAAGAAACATTTTATTCATTGCAACAATAATACAGACAACTTGCATGTGCAAAGTTTGCTGGCCGGGTGTTTTGGCGCGCTCAGCAGCAATTCCTATTGGCTTTGAAAGCCAAAAGCGGGAGTAGCACAGCTCATGCAAAAGTTGAAAAAAAAACATAAAAAAAAAGGTGCCGGAACGCCGTTCTGAGCGTTCTATGAGGGGAAAAAAAGCCCTGCAGATTAGTCTTCAAATATCGAAAAGGAGGACATGAAGGAGGACACTTTTTGAGGGAGGACAGAACTTACAAAAGGAGGACTGTCCTCCTTAAAGGAGGATGGTTGGTCACCTTAACCTAATACCTCCACCTTCCAGTCTGTCATAAAAATGAATAAAATCTGCGTTCATCTTCTGTTCTGCCAGCTTTGAAATGCAGGGAATACTCAGACAACATTAGCAACCCAAAACTGCTCCTCCTTCCCCCCCTCCAGCTGACTAATAGAAGACTGCAAAGAATGCCATTCCATCAATGCCCATCCCTGAGTTTCCCCCAATTGTGAAGTAACAGAAACATTGCATGTTTTTCTGCACAAGTATCTGACTACATGTCTTTGTTTATAAATAAAATCTGTGAGATTGTTGTGGGAAATTATATGAACAAAACAAAATGCTATTTCTCCATTCCATCTAAAAGTTTCTATGAGTTTTAAAGGCAAAATGTAGGAAATTTTGCATTGGAAAATTATCACTGGATTTTTTAATTTTTCATTCATTCATTCATTGAACAGGGAGTGGGTAGGAAGTAAGTTCAGATCATTGCAAATAGGAAGAAACAAGGTCCAAAAATTGGATAATGAATCTCTGTAAGGGAGTGGAAAAGAGTAATAACTGACTTAAGCCAAGGAGGCAGGAGGCAGGGTGAGGCATCAGTTCTCACCAATTAGAAAATGGATCATCCATAAAGGCAGTAGGACCATAGCAATAGTTTCCTATAAACCAGAGCAGAGGGAGAAAAAAATAAATTCAACTCACCAAAAGATATCACAACATTAATCAGTGTCAGAGCCAATCCTGAAATACAGTAAAGTGCTAAAGTCCCAAGACTCTAAAGAATTTTATAAAATGCTTTTTAAAGATAACTATTCCAGCCCTTTTGAAAATTATATGTATATATATATTGCAGGGGGTGGGTGGAAAGCTCTAACTCAATATATCTAGAGTGGTAGACAAGCTATTTGGAATAGACTAGTTTCTTTCACTGGGCAAAGTTAAAATGTTGCCATAAACATTAGATGCTAAGAGGCATTTACAAGGAGTTGGAGGAGAAAGCTATTTGCCATATATGCCTTGTGAGCAAATTTGATGGCATTAATTGAAACAACAATCACCAGGATTAAAGAAGGATTCAACTTTCAGTGTCCTCTGCTTTTGCAGATGAAAGGGAAGAATGTAAAATCATGTTCTTCACTTCAGGGATCTTTGAGTGATGGAAGAAATTATTGGGTAAAAAAATTAAATAATATTAGGCATATGGAAAGAAGTATTGCTATGCCAGTATTATACTGAAAGGAATAGATTATTAATCAGAAATTTCTAATGAATCTAAAGGTCTGTAGGAGAAGCCACCTGAAAGTCATAAACTCAAACAAGTTAGCTATATGCAAATAAGAAAAGCAGAAGTTGCTAGCTAACTGAAACCGCAAGTAGAGGAAACACAAAAACTGAGGATAAAGTTTAGAGCTTAAGGTAGCAAAGGTATAACCACAAACAAATATAGAGATAATTATAAGAACTGAGCTTTGTTAATAGAAAATTAGATGGTGATAGATAGGATGTGCATAAAGGGGCTTCATGGAACATGGGAGAACAGTGGTTTTAGGCGGTCCAGATAGTTTATCAGATAATTAGGGAAGGGGCCGTTGAGTATGATAGGGGAAGGGGGGAATCTGTATCGGGAGTAGGATATAAAAATGTGTCAAACAGCTCTTTAAGGTGTGGCTGAACTCCTATGTGTGTTTCAGCTCACCAAGACTTTGCAAATGCTTCTTTTTAAATAAAACCTTGTTGCTGGAATTCCAGTTGAGTTTGTTTGTTTTGGGATCTTGAGCCACATTCCAAACAATGCCACATCACAACCTTCAGAAAAGTTGTCCCTCTGTTTGTGTGTTCAAAATAAAGAACATCTGGGGGGGGGGGATAGGGGTGGGTGGATCTTGGGATGTATATTATATAAAACTTTTCAATAAAAAAAATAAAGAACATCTGATTTATAGACAGACCAAGGTGAGATGAATTCATAGTTAAAACAATATTTATATATAAATACCCCTGCTATGACAGACTTTAAAATAGAGTCTCTCCATGTGTTTTGCCATTAAACAGTAAAAAGCAAAGTACCAGAAATAAAGGGTTGCATGCCTTCCAGAATAATAATAATAAAAATCAATACATGCTCAAAATGGTAATCTCCTTTGGGACAATTTCATCAGTAAGAGTTATCATTGATTAGGTCTTATCCCTAAGAGATACAAATTTTCCACATCTTTGTGGTTCCCTGAAAGCCTAAAAACGTAAAAATGAGAAGCTTTCATTGATCAGCTCCTTCAGAAACCTATCCAGCACTTAGTTGATTAGGAAACAAATATAGGATTGTATTTCTTTCAGATGCCAGACACTGAAGTGGCTTTCTACTGTTTTAACTTTTTGAGTAGGCCTATTTCTTGATGTTTGGCAAGTTCTCTTTCTAACACAGCAGCCAGCAACTTGCAGCAAACCTTCTCTTGGTGGTCCCATCTGACCAGTTTTGCTGAAAACTGGCAGCAAAATTCTTAATATTTGGAGGAAGGAAATGCATGAAATCTGTAACCTAAGCCACACAAGTGGAAAGAAACTTGCTCCCAGATGTCCCACCAAACCCAAGGAAACAGTCCTACCCAATCTGCATCTTTTCCTGCACTTACTGAGTTCCTTTGGCTCTCCAAGTCTAACAGCTGTTTTCAAGTGATGGCCCAAGCCTGTTCTAACCCCTTTAGTCTAAAACACCTTAAGAATTGAATTGAATTGAATTGAATACTTGGCCAAGTGTGAATTTGTCAACTGGCATTTTAATAATCAGTGTTTCCGAATCAACATTCATTGGCTTATATTAATTACAACTTGGATGCCTGTATGGGAAACTACTGGGTGCAGTGGCATAGTTATGGAAGGACCTGAAAAAAGAAATCCATGAGCAAGGTTGAACAGAATATTTCTCAGGAAGCCTAATGTGCTAAGTCTGAAACCACCTGATTGCCTCTATGCAGTACTTAGGTACAAAAAGCATTTTGTATGCCTTATTTATTCTTCTATATTGGCTGCTGCCTTGGTACAATTATAGCAACAGCACTCAGACTTATACATCACTTTATAGTACTTTACAGCACTGTTTAAGACTTTACAGAATCAGCTTATTGCCCCCAACAATATGGGTCTTCATTTTATCGACTTCAGAACGCTGGGAAGTTGAGTCAACCTTGAGCTGGTTAGGACTGAACTCCTGGCAGTGGAATGCAGAGTTAGCCTACAGTGTTGCATTCTAACCATTGTGCTATCATAGTTCTTATAATGTTTTAAATATCAGCTAAGAAATATATAATATATGTATATATAAATTGAAGTCTCAAATGCAACTAGAGTTCCACTTTGTTCACTCTTTGTTGTTTTTGCTATGCACTCTCTGCAAATATATTCTGATCTTCTTCAGCAATATGATGATCTTGGTGAATTATATGGATTTCATACACTAGGGCTAGGCCAATCAGGGGCCTTGTGGGAGGTGGTGCATGTTAACAAGTAGTTCTCTCTGTTTTTGTCTTCCTTACAGCTCTTGTTCTGATTAGTAACAGGCAGATATTCATCTTGGAAGCCTTTCAGATTGGTTGCATTATCCAGATCCCGCATTGGAAGCACAGAAACAAGGTTCTAAGTAGGGACAGATTGGCAGGAAGAAATAGGTTTTTTGGAAGCCTCTGGGAGTACAGCATCTCAACTTTCCAATAAGAGCTTGTAATAAATCCGAACATATTTCTTAATGGCCTGATGGCTTCATGGAATAGAACTAAAAAAAAAAAGATTGCTTCCCACCGATCCACAACAAAAGTGTCATAATTATAGAATTATTTTTCCTTTTTCTTTCTTTTTCTAATTGCCAACCACAAGTTAAGGGTTTTTAGCACAAAACACTGAGTTTTGAGATTATTCAGGCTTGATTTATTTTCTGGAAGTTATTCATGTCTTTTAATTTCCTTTCTCTGTTTCATGATTATTTATCACTTCATAGAGCATCCATAAGGAAGTTAAATCTTATGTGTAAAGAACAAAGGGGAGCAGATGTCAATCAAGATTTAATAAGAAATGAATGGGGCTGGAAAAGAAGGAATGCATGATAGTGGCAGCAAAATATTATTTTATACTTTTGGAAGAATCTTTTTTGCATAAAGAAGCTGAGTGACTTGCTGTAGCATCTATTTAAGAAGATCAAAATAGAAGACACTAATTGCTGATTCATCTTGCTTAGGAGCCTGTCTTTAAGAGTAATCAGACAAGCAGTCCTGAAAAACTCAAATATAGCCATGTACAATATCTTGTGCAAATGTGGCTCCTAAGTCTTTAACTGACCTCATCCATCTGTGCAGCCTCAGCTATTGAATCAGACTATGGTTCTTCTCCTTTGTTGTCTACACTGATAACAGTGGCTTTCCAAGACTGCACTGCTTCACCCCTGATTTTGGAGAATTAATTATTATAAGTATAACAAATGGCTGCTTTCCAAGCCTGGTTTTCATTGGGCATTGTAGCTAGTTCTGAAATTTACAGATTGATTATTTTCCTGCAGTCATGGAAGAAGGGAATATGTCAAACTCATACAATTTCATTTCTACAGTGTTAAAGCATAGTTTGACTTGAACTATTATTGAGTTCCGTGCCTAGTCCACAGCAAACCACAGAACACCATTGTGCAGGTTTTTATTTCACAAGAAGGAATAAACTTTGAAAAA
This sequence comes from Crotalus tigris, assembly GCF_016545835.1. NCBI lineage: Eukaryota > Metazoa > Chordata > Lepidosauria > Squamata > Viperidae > Crotalus > Crotalus tigris. The sequence goes on along the minus strand of NW_024096626.1, from coordinate 492,053 downwards.
CAAAAACAAAAAAGGAATTCCAGGAGAAAAATTTCCTTGATACAAGAGTATGTTAAGCAAACCTCAAGAATGCAGATAGGTTTGGCTGTTTGTCCTTCTGATTAGTAAAAACTGCCACAAAGTAACTGATTTGTTAACATGGTCTGTGACTGCAGCCATGTGCATAGTATAAATAGTCAAATCCTTTGTTAGTTTAAAAGAAGCATTTGATTTCAATACATGTTTAGCCAGGGAACTCATACAGGTATACATACCGGTATATGCTATGTCCCAATATGTGAAATTCCAATATGTATTTGTAACCTCAGTTTGGTGTTTGCTTTTGTTTTTTTGAGGCTTAGTGCAGTGTGTAAATCCAACCTGTTTTGTTATAGAGGTAGTCCTCAACTAAAGACCACAACTGAGCCAAAATCTATGTTACTAAGCAAGACATTTATTAAGTAAGTTTTGCCCCATGTTTTGACCTTTCTTTCCATGGTTGTTAAGTGAATCATTGCAGTTGTTAAGACAAAGACAAATAAAGCAGAACTCCGAGGCTTGCAAATTCCTCAAATAACATGTTTATTAGTTACAAAATATCAACATGTCAAAAGTGAAACCAAGTCTGAAGACACACATAACAATTCCCCAGTACAAAGTTAAGAAATCCCACCCTTAAGGCCATGCAAGCAACTACATTTCCCAATACATCTTCTTGGCGGGCTTTTTACAAAATGCCTAGCCTGCAGTCTTGAGAGCAGCCAATGACCTTGGTTCCCACGGGATAAAAGTTTGTTTAGACTAGTGAAGCACCTGGCCATCTCCCCTCCCTCCTTTCTATGTGTCAACCGAAAATAAATAGGGAAGATGGCTACAGCCATGCTCATTTTTAAAGTTGACATAAGTTATGAATCAGTTGCCAAGGGTCTGAATTTTGATCACATGACCATGGGGATGCTGCAAGGGTACAAGTGTGAAAAACAGTCATAAGTCACTTTTTTCAGTGCCATTGTGACTTTGAACAGTCATTAAATGAACTGTTGTAATTGAAGGCTACCTGTATACAGTTCAATGCACTTTCAGATCCAGATAATGGGTTAATTCCATAGCAATGTTAAAGCATGTTACCTGAATGCAGTCACTGTATCTTCTTAGTTCTGAAGGAGCATGTAAGAACTAGAAATAATAGCAAATATTTCAAGGGGGAGGAAAAAAATAGATATATTGTGTTGAGTCCGTCGCGAAATGGTAAGACACGAGAAGCAGTTGTAGTTCTCAGGAAACCTTTATTCTTCAGTTCAGCTTACATTGGAATATGGCGGCAAAAGCCCACAACTCACAGCCTCCTTTTATAGGACTTTCCCGGGTCAATGTGTTACTTTTCGCGCGCCAGCACTTGCGCATGCGCGCAAGCACTGGCGACAGCCTGTCTGGTCCCGGGCATCTTGCTCCTGCCCGGGACCGCCTGCAACACCCCGAGCCCGCTTGCAAGGCTCAGGACATAACACCCCTTTCCCCCTGGCTAAAACTATGACCAATGCCAATAATACATAACCCACTCTTAGTACAATGCTCTGCTCCCCTCCATGTTCGGAGTTCCCCCGTTTCCATTGCCTCAGTGTTTCTACCCCTCTACTGGCTCTGTTTAGCCAATAGTGTTATGTAATCCTCTAAGTACTTAGGAGATTTCCTTGCTCTCTGTGACCTCCTAAGCTCTGGGTGTCTGACAGGTACCCCCTGACTGAGGGGTGATGTGTGTATGTTCCCCTTGTTATGCCTTGGTGACTCCCAAGGACTGTGCTCCAATGCCTGGCCTGCTTGCTTGCCCACCGGGCTCGTCAGGCCAGGGCTTCTTCCAGTGTATGACCTGGTTGTCCCGCCTAGCTGTAGGCTCTCTGGCCCTTCTAAGTGACTGTCACTGTTGGGTGTTTCTGTAGAACCTCCTAGGTCCGTCCAAGACCTGTCAGGAGGCTGTCTATCCCCTGAATCCCGTTCTGTGTCCGGGCTTGTGTGGGTTTCAGTACTGTCCCAAAACTCAGTTGTCCCCTGAGTGTAGTCAGAGGTGTTGTGGTCGGGATTTGGTTCCTCAACCACCTCCCTGTGTGTTTGCCCCCTTCTAAGGACAGGGTTGAAGTCAGGCCAACTAGGAAGAGTGTGTGCCAGCTCTCTTGCAGGGAATGGATTGTTGGGATGGTCCCGGGTATTCTCTCTGACTGGAGTACTGGGTGATGCGGGTGAGAAGTGATCATGCCCCCGGGGTGACTCCCTGGCTGGAGTAGGCATTGATGCCTGGGTTCTAGTTGGGCTCCTGACTTCCTGTTGGGAGCAATTGCGGAATCTCAGGATGGGCTGATTGTGGCTTCCCCATTGATAATGGGCATCATTCCATGCCCCTCCCTTTGCCCAAAGGGCTCCCCCTCCCCCCCTGGAAAAGACCCAGGAGTCTCAGCGGGAAGGTCCCGTCTAGGGCGAAGTTGGTCAATGTGCCGATGCAGGACACGACCGTTGTCCAGGGATACCTCGTAGGATAGAGGACCTGTGACCCTGGATATAGATGCGGGGACCAATGTATGACCAGGCCCGTAATTACGAGTCCAAACCGGGGCACCCACAAGTAGTTGCCTAGGTGCCCTGGGGTGTGAGACAGAAGGAGGCAGTCTGTCCGGATGCAACCGGTCAAGCTTGGTAATCAGTTTGCGCCCCCAACGAAGTTCAGCTGAGCTTCTCCCCGTAGAAGTGGATGGTGTGGTGCGATAAGAAAGGAGGCAGTCAGCCAACCTGTGATGCCAGTCTCCGTAGGTGAGTTTCTTCAAGGCGACCTTGGTGATGCGCACCATGCGTTCAGCCATACCATTGGTGGACGGGTGCAGAGGTGGCATGATGAACCATGTTAGCCTGCAAGAAAGCTTGGAATTCGGAGGAGGTGAATTGAGGGCCGTTGTCAGACACAATGACATCTGGGAGCCCGTGTGCAGCAAAAATCCCCCTCAGTACCTGAATAGTCTTTGCAGTGGTGGTGGAAGAGACAGGTACAACCTCAAGCCATTTTGAATGGCTGTCAACGAGGACCAAGAAGAATTGACCCTGAAAGGGCCCAGCGTAGTCAATGTGCACCCTAGACCATGGAGACTGTGTTTCCTCCCATCTATGCACAGGAGCTTGGGGCATTTCAGGGCGTGAGCGTTGACAAAGGTGGCAAGCATGCACTTTAGCTTCTATGTCTTTGTCTACACCTGGCCACCACAAGTGGCTGCGTGCAAGAGCCTTCATGTGTACAATGCCAGGATGACCCTCGTGGAGGGAATCTAGGACCCTAGTCCTCATTGAGGTGGGAATGACAACTCTGCTTCCCCAAAGCAGACAACCCTGAGAGGTGGACAACTCGTTCCTTTTAGACCAGAAACTCTGAAACTCAGGACTAGGACAGTGCTCAGGCCATCCAGATAAAACCCAAGAAAGGACACGTGAAAGTGTGTGATCTGTGGCTGATTCAGCGGCTACATCCCTGGCGCTCAGGGGGGACTCGGGCAAGGCTTGAATGGAGAGAGTATTGATGGCTGGCGCGGGGTCAGCCTCTATTACCGGCAGGGGTAATCTACTGAGGCCATCAGCATGGCCCATTTCCTTCCCAGGCTTGTGAAGTAGGGAAAAATCATATGCAGACAAGAAGATAGACCACCTGAGCATCCTGGGGGAGATGATTTGGGGAGTTTGTTTACATGTGGTAAACAGTCCCAACAAAGGCTTATGGTCAGTGAAGACCGTGAAATGCCTACCATATAAAAAATCATGGAATTTTTTAATTCCAGCAACAACAGCTAAGGCCTCCCTGTCTATTTGAGCATAATTGCGCTCAGCTGAAGACAATGTTCTGGAGTAATATGCAACAGGAACCTGAGTTCCATCAGCCCTGAGGTGGCTCAGTACAGCACCCACCCCATAAGGGGAAGCATCACAAGCGATGCACACAGGAAGGGACTCATTGAAGTGAGCAAGTACACTGTTAGAAGTGAGCAAGGCCTTGACCTCATTGAAACTAGCCTCATGAGTTTGTGACCACTGCCATACTGCCTGTTTATCTAATAGCCTGTGAAGAGGCTCAGCTACACTAGCCTTGTGTGGAAGAAAGGAATTGTAGAAATTCAGAAGGCCCAGAAAAGCCTGTAGTTCGGCCTTAGAATTTGGCCTAGGGGCTTGCATAATGGCTTTTAGTTTGGATTCAGCAGGATGAATCCCAGCAGCATCAATTTTGAACCCCAGAAACTCAGTAGAAGGCACCCCAATTTTACATTTGTCCTTCTTGAGTTTGAGTCCCATTTTCCTGAACCTTAATAGGACAGCCCTTAGCCTTTCAGCTAGAATGTGTGTGGAGTCTCCTGCAATTAAGACATCATCAAAATAGGGGCAAACCCCTGGTATACCCTGTAGTGTGTTTTCCATTACGCTTTGGAAAATCCCAGGAGTGACATTTATTCCAAATTGAAGTCTCTTTACCTTGAAAGCCCCTCTGTGGGTCACAATAGTCTGAGCTATAGCAGCGTCATCATCAACAGGCAGCTGTCGATACGCCTGAGCTTGGTCAAGCTTTGCAAAAACATGCCCCCCCTTGAGGGAGGCCAGAATATGACTGACCACAGGAACAGGATAGGCATGTTGCTGCAATGCCTTATTCAGAGTGCATTTGTAATCAGCACAGATGCGAATGTCCCCATTTGCCTTGAGAGGTGTGACAATGGGGGTTTCCCAGGGACTGGAGTCAACAGGTTCTAGAACTCCTTGCTGAATCAGTTTGTCCAACTCAGTGTCAATTTTACCTTTTAAAGCAAAAGGGACCCTTCTTGCTTTAATTCTAATGGGAGTGACAGTGGGGTCTAGCTTTAATGACACAGGGGGTCCTTTGTATGTGCCTAGCTGGGGGCTGAAAACATCTGCAAATTCTTTGCAGACTTCTTGTAGGTCAAGTGTTTGCAGATTATTGAGCCCTGTGACGTGTATTCCCAAGGCCTCAAACCAATCGAGTCCTATGAGACTCGTTCGTTCACCCCCTACTACTATTAGATCTAGTGGACCTTCAAAATCCTTATACTGTATGTTAAGGGTGGCCTCCCCCTTAACACACACTCTGGAGTTTTGAAAGTCTGTTAACACAATGTCAGAAGGCCTCAACTTGGCCTGAGTTCCACTGCCAGAACAAATCTTCCTAAACGTTTGCATGGAAATGATCGAAAATGCAGACCCCGTATCCAGTTCCATAGCCAATGGAACCCCTTGTAGCTTCACCTTAAGTGATAGCTTTTTCTTAATGGGCTTGTGTGTGCGTGTCCTATAGATGCTTCTTCGCGAAGCGCAAAACCCCACCCTGTTTTGGCTGGGAACCCTGGTACCTTTCAGGCACAATTCTTCCTGAGGTTGTACCTTCTGACGGCCCAGGCACACAGCTGCAATGTGTCCTTGTTTTCTGCATGCTCTGCAGATAGCGGAGCGGAACTTGCAGTCGGCTCTCTTGTGGTGACCTCCACAACCGATGCACTTGGGAGCGCTGAAGAGCTAGCTTCCTCTTGGTTTTCCTTCCTTTGTGGGGTGGAGACGGTCCACTTCCTCGTCCGGATCCTCCTCGGAGTTTCTTTGGACTTCTTCCTGGTGCACAGATGCAGCATCTGGACTGTTTCTGATCGGCCGCATGTTCTTGATGGCGCCGCCCGCTGCTTCTTCTGCGGTGACCTCTCTCAAGGCATCTTGGAAAGACAAGTCCTCCTTGGTGAAAAGTCTCTGTTGCAACTCTCGATGCCTTAGCCTGCATACAAACCGGTCCCTCAATCGTTCTTCGAGGTCCTTGAACTCGCAATGTTTGGCGGCTTTCCTCAGTGCGGCGATGTACTCCTTGGCCGATTCTCCGGGTCGTTGATCCCTCTGCTCGAAGGTGTGGCGCCACGCGATGATGGACATCTTGGGTTGGAAGTGCTCCTTCAGTAACGTCTTTAGATCTGCGTAGCTGACAGACTCTAAAGGAACAGGTGCTGCGAGGTTCTCGGCGATTTCGAATGCGTCTTGACCGCAAATGCACAACAGGGTGGCAGCCTTCAAGTTCTCTTCCCTCACCTGGTTCACTTTGAGGTAGTTTTCCACCCTGGCTACGTAGGACTCCCACCTCTCTGGATGTGAGACGTCGAATTCCGAAAGCCTTCCAATCTTCGCCATTTCGTATCAGGAAGGGTCTATCAGCCAGCCTACCCCCGAATGCACGCTGGATTGGCGGGTAGCTGCCGAGTCAACGCCCTTCCTGCCGCTCCGGACTCACTCAGGTAAGCTTACACCTTCTCTTCTTCGATGTTAGGCAATCCCATCCTCGTCGCCAGTGTTGAGTCCATCCCGAAATGGTAAGACACGAGAAGCAGTTGTAGTTCTCAGGAAACCTTTATTCTTCAGTTCAGCTTACATTGGAATATGGCGGCAAAAGCCCACAACTCGCAGCCTCCTTTTATAGGACTTTCCCGGGTCAATGTGTTACTTTTTGCGCGCCAGCACTTGCACATGTGCACAAGCACTGGCGACAGCCTGTCTGGTCCCGGGGATCTTGCACCTGCCCGGGACCGCCTGCAACGCCCCGAGCCCGCTTGCAAGGCTCAGGACATAACATATTGGAAGAAATGAACATCATTTTAAAAGGACTATCAGTCAGTAACTACTTTTTGAATGCTTATAAGCTCATGCTTGGGACATCAGTGATATTGTGTTCTGTCAATCTCTCCTTTTTAGTTGCCTTTCATTTTTTTCCAAACATCAAGGATTGCTCTCACATTTCATTATTAGGGCTTTCAGGCAGCAATCTGGTTTTATTTCATCTAGTACTGAATGATTTGTTCGTTCTGTGATCTGAGGTATTTGCAACAATCTTTTTTTTTTTATTGAAAATTTTTAAATATTTTTACAAAAAGCAAAAAACAAAAAAAAACAACCCTAACCCACCCACCCTAACCCTCCCTCTCCATCCCCCCCCGACCTTCCCAGAGCTGAATATAGTCTTAATTAAATTTTTTTAAAAATCTTAACAAAATTAAAAAAGTATAAATCATAAATATGTCTATATACCTTACATAAACAACTTATAAAGTAATTAACAATAAGATATATGTAAAAAAAGCATAAATATTAAAAAAAATACTTAAAAGAGATAATAAAAAAAGAAAAAGAGAAAGAAGAAAAGAGATATAAAAAAGTACAATCTATAAAATATTGAAATTTATATACAAGTTATTAAAAAGCTAAATGATATTTTTTTATATCCAATTTATATTGTATAAAATTTATCCATTTTTCCCATACCACAAAGAATTTCTCTTGCGATTGCTCCTTTAAGAAAGCCGAAATCTTTGCCATTTCCGCCAAATAAGAAACTTTAAGAAACCACTCTTGCAAAGTAGGCAAAGATTCCTTCTTCCAATATTGCCCTACTAACAGCCTTGCGGCTGTGATTAAATTTAACATCAGTGTAACCTCCTTAACATCACAATCAGTAACGATACCCAACAAAAACAATTGTGGGGTAAATTTTACCCTCCTTCTAAAAATTCTTTGAATATTCCACCATATCTTAATCCAAAAAGCTTTTATATTTTTACACGACCACCAAATATGATAATAAGTGGCGTCCAGGCAACCACATCTCCAACATTTAGGCTGTAAGTCAGGATACATAAGAGACATTTTTTGTGGATCAAGGTGCCATCTATAAAACATTTTATAAGAATTCTCCCTTAAGTTCTGGGCTTGTGTAAATTTAACATTCCTCACCCAGATAGTTTCCCAGGTATCCAGTAGAACTGGTTCACCAAAATTTTGTGCCCATTTAATCATACAGTCTTTGATTAGTTCTGATTCTGAATCCAGTTCCACTAGAACCCCGTAAATTCTCTTAATGTGAGTTCGTCTTTGATCCTTTACTTGTTTAAAAAGATTTTCATCTTCTCTAAGCAAGCCCATATTACGATCCATCTTCCATCTATCCACTATTTGTCTATATTGAAACCATGAATAGGTAATATTTTCATGTACTAAATCTTCCAAAGATTTTAACTGCCAATTTTGACCATCCCATCTAAGTAGTTGTGTATAAGAGACCCTATCCATTTTAACTCCTCTCCTTATCCCCTCTATCGCATGCCAAGATATAGCCCATAATGGTATTTTAAAATCACTTTTATAATATTTCCTCCAAACCTGAAGTAGAGAAATCCTTATAATATGAGATTTAAAAACCCGATCCACTTTTTTATTAAAAATTAAATAGGCATGCCATCCAAAAAGTAAATCCCAACCCTCCAGATGGAGTATTTCTACATTTGTTAAATTTACCCAATCACTAATTAATGTTAAAATCACAGCATCATAATATAGTTTCAAATTCGGTACCTTGAGTCCACCTCTCTCACGGAAGTCTTGCATAATTTTAAGCTTTACCCTTGGTTTTTTCCCTGCCCAAATAAATTTATTAATGCCTTTCTGCCATTCATTTAAATTAACCTCATTCTTTAAAATAGGTAGCATTTGAAACAAAAAGAGAAATTTTGGTAGGACATTCATTTTAATCACTGCAATTCTTCCCATAAGAGATAACTGTAGCTTCTCCCAATTCTTCAAGTCTTTCTGTACCCTGACCCACAGCCTTTCATAGTTATTCTTATACAATTTTACATTAGAAACAGATAAAGTAACCCCCAAATATTTTATCTTATCAACAACTTCAAAATCAGTCAAATTAACCAAAATCTGCTTGTCCCGATTAGTCATATTTTTAGATAATATTTTAGTCTTATTATTATTAATTTTAAAACCCGAAATCCGTCCATATTGGTAAATCAGTTGTAATAACTTTACTACAGAATAGGTAGGTTGAGACAAAGTAACCACCAAATCATCTGTGAAAGCTCTTAGCTTGTATTCTTTTTTGTTAACTTCTATTCCGTTTATTTCCTGCGACTCTCGAATTTTAATCAACAAAATTTCCAATGTTAGAACAAACAGTAACGGTGACAATGGACATCCTTGTCTTGTACCTTTTTCTATTGTAAAAACCTCTGACAAACCCCCATTAACAATAAGTTGTGCCGTTTGTTTTTGATATATAGCACCAAAAGCTTGTAATATTTTTTCTCCAAAGTTCATCTCCTCAATTACTCTTAACATAAACTGCCAATTCAATTGATCAAAAGCTTTTTCAGCATCTAAAAATATCAGCCCTGCAGAGATTTGGTTATTCTTATCTAAATATTCTAATAAATTAATAATTTGTCTAGCATTATTTTTCATATACCTACCGGTTATAAAACCCGATTGATCCTTATGTATAAGCTGATGCAAAACCCTCATAAGCCTATTAGCTAAAATTTTTGCAAAAATCTTATAATCTACATTTAAAAGAGATATAGGTCTATAATTCTTTGGTAAAGTAAGATCTTGATCCTCTTTTGGAATCAAGGATATAAAAGCACTGCGCCATGACGGAGGAATCTCTGAGCCCTGTAATATATTATTAAAAAGCTCACATAGAGGTTGAATCATCTCTTCTACTAAAGTTTTATAATAAATGGATGTCAAACCATCCGTACCCGGCACTTTACCTAATTTTAATTGCTTAATAACTGTCACAATTTCCTCATTGGTAATTAAACCATTAATTTCTTGTTTCTGGTCTTCTGTTAGTTTAGGAAAATTAGCCTCACTTAGATAATTATTTATATCTAAAATTTGTACATTGGTACTCTTATATAATTTTTGATAATAATCTAGAAAAGATTTCTTGATCAACTCCTTCTGATACACTAATTTACCATTATAATTTATTTTATCTATAATCCTCTGTCTCTGTTTCTTTCTTAATTGATAGGCCAACCATCTCCCTGGTTTATTAGCGTTACAAAATGTATTTTGTTTCATAAACAATAAGTTAGTTGCGGTTTGATCAGCCATCAACATGTTAAATTGTGTTTTTAGCAACTTTATAGATTCTTTAACCTTTTCATATACGTATGTCTAGTATGTCTAGTATGTCTAGTTTAACGAAGAGAAGGACAAGGGGGGACATGATAGCAGTATTCCAATACCTCAGGGGCTGCCATAAAGAAGAGGGAATTAAGCTATTTTCCAAAGCACCTGAAGGCAGGACAAGAAGCAACGGGTGGAAACTAATCAAGGAGAGAAGCAACCTAGAACTAAGGAGAAACTTCCTGACAGTGAGAACAATTAATCAGTGGAACAGCCTGCCTCCAGAAGCAGTAAATGCTCCAACACTGGAAGTTTTTAAGAAGAGACTGGACAGCCATTTGTCCGAAATGGTGTAGGGTTTCCTGCCCGAGCAGGGGGTTGGACTAGATGACCTCCAAGATCCCTTCCAACTTTACTACTACTACTATTATTATTATTATTATAATCAACAGGAAGTTACTTCATCTAAAGGATTTAGAATCAAAGACTTTTCTTTTAATTTAATCTCATCTTCCAGTTCCTTACGTTTCTGGATCTGATTTTGTCTATGGACATTATTCATTTTTATCAAAATCCCACGCATAAAAGCTTTACCTGCATCCCATACCATTGATATTGATGTCCCCTTATACATATTTAAAGCAAAATAATCGATTAAGCACTCCTTTAATTTTTGAACATTCCTTTCTTATCTGAATAAGTTCTCATTCACCCTCCAGGATCTCCTCTCCTCTTTTTCATCAGCCAATTCCATCCAAACTGGACTATGATCTGTCAATGACCTAGGGAAGATTTTTACATTCTTTACCCTATTATATAAGTCAGTTGTAATAAAAAAAGTCAATTCTTGAAAAAGATTGATGTCTATCTGAGAAAAAGGTAAAGTCTTTCTCCTCTTGGTTACATTCACGCCAATAATCCCTCAGCTCCCAGTCCTCTTTCAAATCAAAAAAGGCTTTAGGTAATTTGGCCTGTTTAAAAAAGATAGAAGAACCTTTTTTGTCCCTTTGTGTATCTAAAACACCATTCCAATCTCCCATTAATATCACAGATCTATAGTCTAGCGAAGTTATTTTCTGATGTAACAATCTATAAAATTGTTCCTGTTGCTGGTTTGGTGCGTACAGTCCCACTATAAGTATTTTCTTACCATATAAACCAAGTTCAATCATAACATATCTTCCTTGAGGATCTGATTCTACCAGACAGACTGGTAGACTTTGCTTAACATAAATAACCACACCCCCTTTTTTCCCAGGGGCAGGACATACAAAATGAGATCCCAGACGAGCATTGGCTAGATATTTTTGATCTTTAAGTAAAATATGAGTTTCCTGCAAGCAGATGATGTCATTATTATGTTGCTTTAAATAATAAAAAAAATTCTTTCTTTTCTGGGGGGAGTTAAGGCCGTTAACATTCCAGGTCAGGAATTTTGCCATCTCCCTTGACCAGGAGCCTGGAGAAGACTGCCTGAAGATCTGCCATTGAAGAATGTGTTGCAGAACTCTTGGGTCTTGCTCCTCCCACCGGCAACGAGACACTTCCATGAGAAGATTCTTTAACTTCTTTCTTCTGTTGTTCCTTTTCCTTACGTCTATATGCTGCACGAGTCATTCTCTGCTCTTTGACCTCTGCTTGACGCAGCCATTCCGCCTGTGACTTTCCAGCAGCAATCAGACCTAATCCTTCAGACTGCTGTTCCACCTCTTTGCCGCCCAGAGCTTTCTGAATCATAGATGAAGATGAGCCTGCTCCCAGGACCGTATTGTAAAACTCTTTGGCTTTAACAACCGTATTAAGTCTGTAACGCGTCCCTGCATGGCTCAAAACAATACCCATCGGAATCTCCCATCTGAATGGCATCAGTCTCGTTTTAAGTTCATTAGCTAGAAAGGCAAAGTCTTTTCTGTTTCTTAAAATTTTGGATGGGATTTCCTTTAAAATAATGACATCTTGGGCAGCAATCTGGAATCTCTTATTATAAAAAGCTTGTATAATTTTATTACGCAGAGATCTCTTTGCAAAATAAATCACCACATCTCTTGACAGATTCTTTTGTTTCGCAATCCAGGAGTTAACTCTGTAAATTTTTTCCACTTCTCTACGTAATCCATCTTTATCCCTATTCAGAACAACAGCTAGATCATTAAGCACCATCTCTGTCAAATCTTGATTCATATCTTCTTTCAGACCCCTAATTCTCAAAGAATACTCCATTTCCCTATATTGGGACATAAGAATATCCTCTTGTGAGGTTTCCATCTTTTTTTCCATATCTTGGAATTTATCTTCGAGGAGGTCAACTTTATCTGCAACCTCTTCCACTCTGGAATCCAACTTCTCGACCACAGAAGCCAGGCCTGATAAAGCTGTTACTATATCTTGCCTCAAAATAGTATTATTCTCCACTAAAAGCTCCTTCATTTCCTCTTTACTTTCAGATTTATTCTGTTTAAGAAGGTCTTTCATTTCCTCTTTGCTTTCAGATTTATTCTGTTTAAGAAGGTCCTTCATTTCCTCTTTACTTTCAGACTTGTTCTGTTTAAGAAGTTGCTTCATTTCCTCTCTGATTTGGGATACAGCATTTCCCATTATATCTTTGATGTCTTGTGCAGATAAGCCTGGCAAAGGAGGAGAAGGTGGAGGTGTAACTTTAGGTTGCAGTACTGGTGGTGTAGCTTTAAGTTGTTGTTGTACTGTTAGAATTGAAGGAGAGGAAACCACCTTAGAAACTATAGAAGCTGGTTGCCTCTTTGAAGCCGTTTTTCAAAATCTTATTCTCTCTTTCTTTCTTCTTTAAAAAAAAAGAAAAAGAAAATACTAAAATCCTTAAGGTTTAAAAGAAAAGACTGGGGAGAGTGCAAGAAAAAAACTTCAAAACCTCCAAGACACTTTCAAAAGAGAAGAAAAGCTTGAAAACAGTCCATACGTTTCATTTAAGTCCTTTCTTTCTTTCTTTCTTTCTTTCTTTCTTTCTTTCTTTCTTTCTTTCTGAAAAAAAGCAAAGCACTTTCAAAGCGCCATCTTACTTTCACTCTCCACACCAGCAAAAAACAAAAGAAAAAGAAATCAACATGAACTAAAAGAGAAATAAAACACTGCACTCCCAATAAAATCCTTTAGACAGCTCTGTCCGCTTTAAAAGTCACTCACCAGAACACTTTAAACGCGGAGATGGTAGCGGCGTTTCACTTTGTTTCCGAAGAAACAAAAACAGCTGGGAGGCGGAGAAAGCACGAACTCCGAGGGAGCACTCTTTCTACCCCCCCCAAAAGAAATCCAGGGGGGGTTAAGAGGTTCTACCTCTATTCGTGTAGTCTCTACCCCTTCCCTTCGCCCGGGAAGGGGATTTCGAGCCGCGGGCCAGCTGGTGTCCGCTGTGCTCCGCAGATCTAACGCCGTCCCAGGAGGATGGCTACAGAGTAGCCGCCATCATCGTCGCTGACCACCGGAAGCCGCAACAATCTTCTTCAACATCATAATTCAAAAGAATAGATTCTAACCCTAACCCTTTCCGAGGGTCCAGCTTTCACAGTCATGGGTTACAAATGGGAAACCATCACCATCACATTTCAATGTTGTCAGTGATATCTATGTTCTTTAATATTTTGTCTAGCTCTGTTATATAGAATGTGAAATTTTGACCCTAAGAATATAAAGCTAATTACTGTACTATTTCAACTTGGGTTGACATTACCTGTTCACATAATCTTGAGTATGTGTGTGTGTGTGTGTGTGTGTGCATGTGTCTTAATACTAAGTATCAGACTGTCTTTTTCAAACTCTTCTATTACCTTCAAGAAGTAATTCAGAGTGGTATCATCAGTATATTTATGGTTGCTAATGTTTCTCCCAGCAATTTTAATTCTAATTTCTATTTCTTCTAGTCCAGCAAACAATCTTGGAATACATTTTTCCTCATTTTAAGCCAATTACTATTATTATTATTATTAGTTAAGATTCTTTGCCACCCAACTCATTTTGAAATGACCCTTTAGCTGTTCTATATTTTGTTCTTGATGTTGCTTCCTACCCATTACACAAATTCTTCAACTGGCAGGTGAGATGTTGCAGTCAACACATGTTTTCTAACTGCAGTCCACAACTTGTTATGTCTACCCATTCAAAAACCTTATTATAGTAAGTAGAGCAACAACAAAAATATTAAAAAAACTAAAAATACTTTATTGCTTTTTCCAGTTTTCATCTGATACTAATCATATGATCTCAGGTGGCTTTACCCATTCTCTATCCAGCATTTACAACTTGCAGTTCTTATTCCATTACATAGTGGTTGAAAACAGTCACCCCTGGCCAATTCTGCCACAGTGCAAAGATCTAATGGGAATGCTGTTTGTTTACCATTAATAGAACAGGATTTAGAGACTGGGACAAGTTATCCCTACTACTTCCTTCTTCTTTTTGCTGGATATGGTGGACATAAACATCACCATGTCAATAGAAGGGGTTATATAGCTACCATTATTTATTATTCCTTCAAATTTCAGAGAATAACAGGCAGTATATTTCAACATCCTTACTATAAACAAACCAAACACCACAAAATATTAAGTAAATGTTTGTAAAGATATCCATTTGAAACAACATTTTATTACTGTTGCTGTTTTTCTGGTTAGAAATAAGGGGATATAATAGAAAGTTGATATTAGTTCCTTGTCATCTGTTAATTCTTCCAAATGCACAGGTTGAGAAAAAGATTAGATGAAAAGGAAGGGTTGCCAAGCGCCAATTTTATTTACTGCATTAATTAATTAGCAGTCCCCTTTGATTAGCTAACTTCCTTAAACAATGTTAATTCATTCCTGAATATATGAAGTTATGAAGTTTAACTCTCCTAACATTTAAAACCTATGTCCATTTTGAAGCAATCTGTGCAGATTCAATGCTTTTTATCTTCCCACATTTATCAATTATCTGTAGCTCAGTAGTATAAGAAAGCAGCTATATGCCTAGAGCAAAATCTCTGGAGAAATGATTATTCATATTGTATATCTGCCATTTCACCCTAGAGGGAATTAGCTTCTCCTGTGGAAATCATCACATAATAAAGTCTATGGAGAGAATCCATCTGCACTCCTAGGAATGCTTGGGAAGGCTGCACGGAGCAAATGATTCACTGGGTCAGAAGAGGGAATTGCCTTTGGTACCATTCAAAGAAGGGCATTTTCCCACCCACGAGCAACAAAAGAAGGAGGCTTTGTATTCATTGGTTGGGATTTCTTGTAGAAATGTGCCTCTCTGTATTTAAAAAAACCCACAGGCGACATAGGATGCCAGCCTGACATGAGATATACTATTGAAAAATAACCTTTGGAATCAGCTCCATGCAGATCCATGGATGACATAACATGGGACAAGATATCATTTGCTGCTCTATCTCATGGAGCAGAGTATTTTAGAGTAGCAATATTAGAGCTTTTTATTAATTTCTGAGTCTCTTCAAAATGATAGTCACAAAAAAATCAAAATTTAGGATACAATCCATGTTTTAATATATAGAATGTGATCTCTTGATGGTTTATAGTAGCAGAGTTTCAATGGCATTCAAGATTTTTTTGCTGGGCAAGAAAGTGACTGTTGCAGTACCATCTTTGTAGTGCAGGAAGTCAATCGTTACTGTCTTATGTAAGTTGATTATTGCTTCAAAGGAAAAAAAAGGATGTTTTTTAGAGAATAGTGTGCTTGCATACACTGTTGGTCTGTATAGTAATCTCCTATTTAAATCAGTATTCCCAGCTATGAATTTTCAGTGCATTTTTTCCAAAACATCATCTGCAGTTAGAAACAGTTCTACAGGGAAAGAGATGCAAGCTGCATTTAAAGATATTCCTTTGCCACTGAAAATAAACACACTGTTTTGAGAAGATTTCCCCTGCCAAAACAATTTAAGCATGTCACTTTTACACAGTACGTAATTTGGTGAAGAAAATACATTGAAAGGGACAGTGATAGAGGCCTCTGAGTATTTTTTCCCAAGGGTCAGATAATTAATTTGTTTCCTTCTTCAGCGACTCTATACAGCTTGAACTACATTTTGTAACTTTGCAACTTCATGGTAATTAGACTGTGGTGCTTATGAATGGTTGAAACAGCAACAGCAAACTACGCGAGAGCTGTTATGTGCAGTCCTATGAAACAATGTGTTTCCCACTTAAAAAATAATTTTTTTAAATATAAATTTTATTTAAAAATTTAAAGAAAATATAAAACTCATAGAATAAAGAGAACAAACAAAGAAAAAAAATCAAAAGAATTTGGGGCATTAGCAAGTTTCAGAATGAATAAACAAAGATGTTAACAATCAGGATGCAGATACAAAATCAAACCAAATTGAATAAAATGGATTTTAAGATTGAGAAGAAGGTAAAATACTTGCATATAGATATGACAAATACGAATTGTATTTTATTTAAAAATAATTAAGACATGGAATGAAATTGAAAAAAGTATGTCAAGATGGGATTTAAGTACAATTGTCACTGTTGGGGACAGTTTCCATGATTAAGACAAATATTTTATCTGCAATGTTATTTTTGTTTCAGACAATACCTGTTCTGACAACTGAAGTACCATCTAAACAATAGCAGAAAGATAAATTTAAATTGTAAGAGCAAAAAAACACAAGTTAAATTTACAGCATTATAAGATACAAAGGAAGAAGGTGGATTGGGCTTAAAAGTTTTGAAACTATATTTTGCTGCCCACTGTTTAGCTTGGATGAAAGAGAGGGTACTGTTTAGAAGTAGGTGGCTATTGGCATTAAAAGGATTTGAGATTTGGGTGGCATGGACAGCTATGGTATGACAAAACTAAAGTTAATATAGATTTCAAAAGCCATTATACTAGGTGGATCATTCTTAGAATATAGAATAAATATAAATCTAAGTTGTGCCCAAAAAAACCTTTGGGGTTTTCAGTGCAAGGAGTATTTTATAGACATGAAATTATATGTAAACAGAAATATATGGTTAACATTGTGATGTAGTAAAATTTCCTCAGGGGATTGTAAGAGGAGATTTGACAATAGGATCTATTTGTCATTGATTATCTTATGTACAATTATCAGAAAGATTTAAAGTGAATAACAGATTTTATAGTTTTGTACAATGTACGACTGAGTTCAAAACAGAACTATGTGTTAAAGAGGAATGTGTTATTGCTAAAATGTATAAACTTTTCTTGAAATATGAGACAGAAGAAGAACAAGTGAAAGAATGTATGATAAAATGGGCAAAAAGTTTTTGCTTATTATATACAAGCGGATCAGTGGGAAAATATGTCTTTGAAAGGACTAAAATTTACATCATGTTCCAATCTTAAAGTATTTTTTGTAAAATGATGTATAGTTGGTATACATAGAAATTCTATACAATGTACAAAGGTACTTTGAATTTTTGCTGGAAAGGTGAACAAAACAGAGACGTTGTATCGTGTTTGATGGATAAGTAAAAAAGCTAACAACTTTTTAATACAAATACATAAATTCAGAAGATTTTAAAAACCAAAGTACAATTAAAACCACAAGCTTTTTTAGGGGACTAATGGGAAGAGTTGGAAAAGTTATGTAATTTTGTTTTTGTATATAACAACAGCAGTGAGACTATTATATGGAGGAAAGTGGAAAGGTTTAACATTACCCATAATGGACAAATGCTTGCTGAAGATGATGGAACTTGCAGAGATGGCTAAATTAACTTCTTTGATTAGAGAAAATATCTAAAGGTCATATGAAGGAAAGTGCCTAATCCTTGCTGTCCTGGAACAAAAATGTGGAAAGGCCCAAGAGCAGAAAAAATGTCTAATGGGAGAACATGATATCCTGCTGTACGAACTGAATAGCTATTTAGAGTACTTCGTCTGGTTAGGATGTTCTTAAGCTGGTTTAGATCAAATCAACATAAGTACTGAATAGAATAGCTTAAGAGTGCAATGCAGATCTATCCTTAGATTTCTTCATAGCATAGCCCAACATTTCTCAAACCTGGCAAGTTGCCAAGGTTGAGAAATACTGATATAGCCATTACCAGGTTTTGTGGCATGCTCAATATTTCATATTCTACTCAAGATGTACTGCTATTTCCCAATCTCAGGTTTATAAATGTATCATTCACTGTCATCACATATATAAGCAGTCAGGAGACATGTTCGTGAATATTTCTAGCAATATCTGAAGGTATTTGTGTTATGGTAACTGAAGCTGGCTTTGTCCCAAAGTACTTTTTCCAAAAGGCAAATGGATTTTTGGAAAAAGCACCTTGGACAATCATGACCTGGGTGATTGAGAATCTCCATAGACACAAGCCTGGCTTTGCTGAAGAAATATTTATCTGTATAGATTGCTCCTGTAACATCAGCACAGTCAGAATGCAATCCCTGGGCACAAAGCAAAAGCAGATAAAAGGGGAAAATGACAACAAAAAGCATGAAAATTATTTTGTAATTCATATATTTGAGGGTTTGGGAGGGAGAAATGTTTTCTCTTCCCAACTCAGAGCATTTTCTGATGCAAAACATTGAAATGAGCAAACTTTTGGTACTGATCCACCCTGTGATAGACCTCGGAAGCTGTACCACACGCACTGGCTTATCACAGGAAGATAACTGCCGCTTTCAAGATTTCCTGTGTGTGGAAAACATGCCACAAAGCAGGCAAAACCTGAGAGGCAGCCGAATCTTTGTACTGCCTGCCTGATTAGTATTTTCCATCACTGCTTTCCCCACCCTGATCTCAGCCCAGCAGGCTCTGGAAGCAAAGAAGGGAAGATTAAAAGCATGACTCGGCAAGCTGGCTTTGTGCTGCTTCCTGCGGCAGGAGAAGGCATTGTGATTGAATCAGCACTGATTGCGCCACAGGATCCTGTGAACTTCAGCACGTGTCTTTTTATTTCACTGTGCTCTTGTTTTGGAAAGGGAGGAGGCTGCAGAGGGGGAAGAGAACAGTGGTTGGATGCTTTGGAAATACTTGCTAACAGAATCCCCAGAGAACACAACTGTGTGCTCGCTTGGGAAGAGCAGTCTAGCTGCTTGCTATGTAACAATATTTTATTTTCTTGCATGCATGCCTTGAATAAAAATCAGGGAAACATGGCTGGCTCAGGAATTCTGGGAGTTGAAGTCCACGAGTCATAAAAGAGCCAAGGTTGCCTACCCCTGCATTGGGGCAATTGGAGAAAAGAAGGCACCAGCTCAGGGCTGGCCCTATAGCAGGACTCACTTGGTAGACAATAATGTTTCTTGCCCCCCAAACTTGAAAAAGGTTGTCAGAATTTGGCACAGATCCTAACATTCCTTGGGAAGCCCTACTATAGCTCAGGATTTTAAATCCCTCATTTAATTTCCAGAAGGTAAAATGGTGTTCCACAACTTTCATCTTCATTTGTTTGCATTTCAAACAAAATGCAGATAGTCCTCGACTCACCATCACAATTGAACCCAATATTACTGTTGGTAAGTGAGAAATTTGTTAAGTGAATAATGCCCCATTTTATGACTTTTCTTGCCACCTTTGTTAAGTAAATCACTGCAGTTAAGTTAATAACTTGGTTGTTAAGTGAATCTGGCTTCCCCATTGACTTTGCTTGTCATAAGGTTGCAAAAGGGGATCACATGACCCCATGATGCTGCAACTGTCATAAATATGAACCAGTTGTCAAGCATCCAAATGTAAATCACATGACCAGGGGGATGCCACAATAGTTATAATTGTGAAAAATGGTCATAAGTCACTTTTTTCAGTGCCATTGTAACTTTGAATGGTCACTAAACAAACTGCTGTAAGTCAAGGATTATCTACTAGTAAAAACATGTACAGTGAAGAAGGTCAAGAACAGCATTTTGAACTGGTCCACATGATATGCATATTAGCCATTTATTTAGAAAATGTATGTGCCACCCACTCTCTTAGCTGTTATCAGCAGCCTAAGAAAAGTAAGTTAATAAAAGAGCCATTTAGAAATATAGAAAGCACTAAAAACTAAAGCAAATAAGTGCTTACCTTTAAGTCATCAAAGAGTAATGAGGAGCAATTCAACCTGGACTATTAGCCTTCTGCCATTGCACTAGATGACACACACACACACACACACAGAGAGAGAGAGAGAGAGAGAGAGAGAGAGAGAGAGAGAGAGAGAGAGAGAGAGAGAGAGAGAGAGAGAGAGAGAGAGAGAGAGAGAGAGAACTATAAACCTGATTCTTAGGAGAAAATGCAATCCTATGCAGGACAGATTATCTCTTGGATCTTTCTGTCTCTCAAATCAGTAACTATTTTGCCTTATCCATGCTTATTTTCAGCTAGTTCTTCCACATCCAGTGCTTAATAGCCTGGCCTTTGGAGACATCCAGTCCCAAATTCACAGAGAAGAAGTATAGCTGAATATCATCAGCATACTGATGACAACTAGTTCCAAGCTGCAAAGGAGTTTTCTTAATAGTTAGTAGTGTTAATATGGAAGACAACATAGCGCCATCTAAAATAATTCTCAAAGAGTTGAACACATATCTCCCCAGTTTTTAGCTCTGTTAGCAATAAACTAGTTTTTGGGGAGGATCTTTAAGACCATGTCTGGGAGTGCAACAGATCCGTTGGAACAGATTCACCAAGAGAATCTCCACTGCAGCTGCTATCATCACTCAAGAGTACATAAAGGTAGTCTTTGACTTACAACAGTTCATTTAGTGACTGTTTAAAGTTTCAACAGCACTGAAAGAGTGACTTATGACCATTTTTCACAGTTAACGATCATTGCGACATCCCCATAATTATGTGATCAAAATTCAGATACTTGGCAACTGGTTCATATTTATGATCATTGCTATGTCCCAAGCTTCAGTGATCACCTTTTGTGACGTTCTGACAAACAAACCAGATTACTTAACAACCGGGTTACTAACTTATCAATTGCAGTGATTCACTTAATAACTATGGCAAGAAAGGTCATAAAGTGGGCCAAAACTCACTTAACAAATGTCTCACTTAACAACAGAAATTTTGGGCTCCATTGTAGTCGTAAATCAAGGATGACCTATAATTAGCTTTTTTTCCTCAATGACATTTTAAAAATATACAATAACAAGTATATAATCATAATTCTTTGATTAGTATTTGCTTCTTAGCCCTGCAGACTCTTATTGCTGATCTATGCTGTTGTTTGATGTATACATTAATAGGATTAGAATGGTAATTATGCCCAGCTACTGAAAATTCAGCTAAGCTTAATTCGCAAACTACTAAACTACAATTTGCATGTGAACCATTTTTACATTTGAAAAAAATACAATTGTATTTGCCCTGAGATAAGCACAGAACAGCTCATGTATCCATGTAATAATGTAATAGTAGTAAAGTTGGAAGGGACCTTGGAGGTCATCTAGTCCAACCCCCTGCTCAGGCAGGAAACCCTACACCATTTCGGACAAATGGCTGTCCAGTCTCTTCTTAAAAACTTCCAGTGTTGGAGCATTTACTGCTTCTGGAGGCAGGCTGTTCCACTGATTAATTGTTCTCACTGTCAGGAAGTTTCTCCTTAGTTCTAGGTTGCTTCTCTCCTTGATTAGTTTCCACCCGTTGCTTCTTGTCCTGCCTTCAGGTGCTTTGGAAAATAGCTTAATTCCCTCTTCTTTATGGCAGCCCCTGAGATATTGGAATACTGCTATCATGTCCCCCCTTGTCCTTCTCTTCGTTAAACTAGACATACCCAATTCTCGCAACCGTTCCTTATATGTTTTAGCCTCCAGTCCCCTAATCATCTTTGTTGCTCTTCTCTGTACTCTTTCTAGAGTCTCAACATCTTTTTTACATTGTGGTGACCAAAACTGGATGCAGTATTCCAAGTGTGGCCTTACCAAGGCATTGTAAAGTGGTATTAATACTTCACGTGATCTTGAGTCTATCCCTCTGTTAATGCAGCCTAGCACTGTGTTGGCCTTTTTGGCAGCTGCAGCACACTGCTGGCTCATATTTAAGTGATTGTCTACTAGGACTCCGAGGTCCCTCTCACAGTTACTACTATTGAGCATGGTGCCACCTATGCTGTACTTGTGCATTTGGTTTTTCTTGCCTAATGTAGAACCTTGCTTTTTTCACCATTGAATTTCATTTTGTTAGTTAGTGCCCAGTGTTCAAGTCTGTCCAGATCCTTCTGTATCTGAAGCCTGTCTTCTGGAGTGTTGGCTATTCCTGCCAGCTTGGTGTCATCTGCAAATTTGATGAGTTCCCCATCTATCCCTTCATCCAAATCGTTGATGAAGATGTTGAAGAGTACTGGGCCCAGAACAGAGCCCTGGGGCACCCCACTACACACTTCTCTCCATATAGATGCAGTTCCATTGAGGACCACTCGCTGAGTACGTCCGGTCAGCCAGCTATGGATCCATCTGGTGGATGTATGCCATCTGAAGAGGAGTTAATAACCTTTCATCATCTGAGGCTATGCTTTGCATGGGTAGTCAAGTCTACAACAGGCAATGTGATAAAATACCTACATCATTGAAGTGAATAGGATAAGGATTGTTGAAGGATAAAATTTGAGAACTTGTGGAGGTGACAGTGTTGTCATTGTTTTGGTGATGTTAAATTTAAATTGGGTATGCTCAGTTATAGGACTGGCATGTATTACACATAGAATTGGATAGATTCATCCAGATCATACTCTGTTCTGAGTTCCTTACCAATTCCTCTCATTCTTGGTCATAGGCCATGCTGAATGTGACTGTACTCCAATACATCTGGATAGCACCATGCTGTTGGCAGCTGAATGCAGTACATTTATGTTTAGTACAAGATTGCTTTGTCTTTCAACATCATCATATAAATATATAATTCTGATATTCAGGAGCTTGTGAAGGGAGAAAAGAGGTGGAAGAAAAATGAACCTAAGGAGACCATGAGATAGAAAGGACATTTGTAGAAAAAGTTTTCTACTTTAGATCATCAGATATTGGCCATCAAGTTATTATGCCTCCACAATTTATGTTTATTGAAGATTGTTAAATAAATAATAAGAGAAGCTAGCATTCTATTGAGTAAAACCCTTTAAAGAAAACTGTCCTGTTTTCTTAAAGAGCTTATAGCTAGAAAGAGAAGGAACATTAGACACATCAAAGCAAATCTAGAACAAGGAAACAAGGAGATAGGAGAGAAAGATTATGTAATGCAATCCTTCTATGGGATCTACACTGCTAATTCTTCAAATCTACTTCATTGCTGCATATGTTTCAATACTGTTTAAGAAGTGCACATTCATCATTTAGCCTTTCCCTAGGGAACATCTGAACTGAATCAAGGCTGAGACATGACTATCATCTTGATGCAAAATGCATCAATGCAATCTTTAAATGCACACAAAATATAATAATTACAGTAGCAGTGTCCCCAGGTTCTCTCTGCTTTCATCAGAATGAAAAAAGCAAAATTGCAGCATTATTTCACAAGCTCCTTCCCTTTAGGGTGTGGGTGGAATGTCCTAATCCACATAGAAAAGGAGCAGGGTTTGTATCCTGACATTGCAATGCTGCTTGCATCACCACAAATCCCTTTATCCTCATCTACAAATGCAACTGATTACCAGCATTATTAGGCAGTTTTTGCTAACATTAATCAGAATATGTTTTTTGAACTGAAACCATTATTTCATGATTTGCATTCTAGAACAAAAGGAAACAGAACTTGGCTTTTTGTATGACATTTTCTTTAATGGTTGAAGAGTAGATCAAATGCTTCTGGATTCCATAGATTAATTATATTGTGAGATGAAATGCTTCCTTTTTCTGTTTTAAATCTCCTTCAAATCAGCTTCACTGGTTAACTCCTCATCCTACAATTTGATAGAGAAGGGAGAAAGGGGGGGGGGAAACCCCTCATTATCCTCTTTCTTTAAGTCTTGCATGATTTTATACAACCTAATCATGTCCATACTCAGTCACCCTTTTTCCCAAGCTAAAGAGTCTCAAACATATCAGTCTTTTCTTATAATAAACATGTTTGAGACCCTAATAAGGCCATGTTTCTGTCTGCCTCTGCTCTTCAATAAACAACAACCTTCTTTCTAAAGCAGTCTCCATTTTGTTTATTCTCGGCTTGAACTGGATCCTGATGAAGATTTTCCTTTCAACAAAGGCTTTTTTGTTTTTTTGGGCTTTCAGTCAGTCTTGACTCCTGGCAACTGCCTAGTCTCTGCAGTTTACTAGTTTATTTTATTTTATTTTATTTTTAAAATTTATAAGCCGTCCCAGTCCCGAAGGACTCTGGGTGGCAACAATAAAAAAAACACATAAAACATAACAAAACAAACAATGCAAAGACAGTCATCCAGGGGTCAGGTTTTATAAACCCCAGGCCTGCCGGAAAAGCCAGGTCTTAAGTAGCTTACGGAAGACCAGCAGGGTGGGAGCGGTCCTAATCTCCGGGGGCAGCTGGTTCCAAAGCGTGGGCGCCATCACAGAGAAGGCCCTCCTCCGCGGCCCCGCCAAATGGCACTGCTTGGCCGATGGGGCCTGAAGGAGGCCCAGCCTGTGGGATCTAACCGGACGTAGGGAACTATGAGGTAGTAGGCGGTCTCGCAAATAGCCTGGCCCTGAGCCATATAGTTAATTACAAATATGTGTGTGATTAGTCTCTGCAGTTTACTAGTTAATTACAAATATGTGTGTGAAGCTAGAGGGATTTTGCCCAAATGATCATGATTTTACACTTACATAAATTGAATTGCATTTGCAATAAGCTGATAATTCGTTTAGAAGAGATCCTTCTGAAACATCCTTCACAAATATTTTTAGTTTTTACCACTACAAATATTTTAATATAGCCCACAAATCTCATTGCTTATTGTTAATCTAGGATCACTTACTAGTGGATAATCACTTGACTATGAGCCAGCAATGTGCAGCAGCAGCCAAAAAAGCTAACACAATCCTGGGTTGTATAAACAGAGGTGTAGAATCAAGATCACATGAAGTACTAGTACCACTTTATAAAACATTAGTAAGACCACACCTGGAGTACTGCAACCAATCTTGGTCACCATACTACAAAAAAGATGTTGAGACTTTGGAAAAAGTTCAGAGAAGAGCAACTAAAATGATCAAAGGTCTGGAGATTAAAACTTGGGTCTGGCTAGTCTAAAGAAAAGAAGAAACAAGGGTGACATGACAGCAGTATTCCAGTATTTGAGGGGCTGCCACAAAGAAGAGAGAGTCAAACTATTCTCCAAAGCACCAGAGGACAGGACAAGAAACAATGGTTGGAAACTAACCAAAGAGGGAAGCAACCTGGAATTAAGGAAAAACTTCCTAACAGTGAGGACAATTAACCAGTGGAACAGTTTGCCTTCAGAAATCATGGGTGATCAATCACTGGAGGTTTTTAAGAAGAGACTAGACAGTCACTTGTCTGAAATAGTTTAGGTTCTCCTGCTTGAGCAGGGGGCTGGACTAGAAGACCTACAAGGTCCCTTCCAGCTCTATTCTATTCTAAGTGTAATGGTCACAATTTCTTATTGATTCTATAGCAGGTACAACTTCCATCAGAACTCAGAAAAATCTGACAGTATCTTTCAAACCAACCAATTTTGTTAAATTTCATCAGATGAGTGGAGTGCTAAATGTGAGATTTAAATTGGAATGAGGTAGGGGTGGAGGGAAAGGAAAGGGAAGACTGGCAGATTATATAAATGCAGGTTAAATGTAAGATATATGAGTACAGTCTTCTATCAATTAATAGTTGTAATCTGTAAAAAAAAAATTAATGGTAACTGAGATCTTCTGAGATAACCTAAAACTTGACATATTGCTCAGCAGTCTGTTAATTGTGCAATTAAAGTATTTTTTTCTCCAAAATGGCTAAAATTTTGACATCTGTAATAGAGTGTCATGAGAAGCTGAAATGCTCTGATTATTTGTTCTTGCTGTAAGTCCTGTCCATTAATTCTTTTGCACATAGTTTGGCCAAGACCAGCTGTTCTAAGGCATGCAGATTTAGGGCACCTAAAAATTAGTTGTTTTTGTGATGGCTTGATCACGAATATACTTATCTATGTATAGAAACCTGAAATTCCCTGTTATTACCAGTACTTGTTCTTGGTATAATTGGATATTTCTTTCCACATCACAAATCATTGTCTATTTTTTAATCAGATGGTTATTATATATTTCAAGGGGTAATTTACACTGGTTAGACATTGCCATGTATCATTTTTCTTTGAGGAATTTGGTCTTCCAGTGTTTTCTAGTATGTTAAATTTTATCCTTTTCAGTTGTGTCCTTCCCTATAATTTCATAATGTTTATATCCAAGAATGAGGTGCAAAGCAGGTAACAGAAATGGCCCCTAGAGTCTGGCATATGGTACCTTTCTTCCAGAAATACAAGTGGTTCCTATCCTATTGGCATTTTGTAAATCAATCAGAGAAGTGCTGTTGCAGTGAGTGATTAGTCCCTAGAGTAGTTTAAGTGATCAACCACCTATGAAATTTTGTTTACTGCTTACTGATTTTTTTAATAATTTATATAATATATTCCTTTGTGTATCTTTGTTGGAGTTTCCCTAAATTTTTATTTGGACAGGATATAACTATAATAAATAAATAATAAATAATCCACTTATTCCTTCAAATCCACCTGCTTTGTATTATACCCACTATACTATTGTCTCAACCAAATACTTTAATTCCCCTGATTTGTCTCAAAAGACTTCTAGAGATTGGCACGTATGCATTATGTCATTTTTAAGTGTTTGTCCATCTATTCAAATTTATAGAAGAATAGAATAGAAACTTTATTGATTTAGTCATCTGACCATATCAAAAGTATAAAACTATTACAAATAATCAGTGGTAGAATTCAGCCAGTTTGCACTACTTGTTGACTTCCGGAAGCAGCATCCACACAGAGAACCGGTTGTTCACATAACTGAATCCCACCACTGCAAATAAGGTAGACGTTCACATTTGTATCCCACTAAGTCACGGGTGTCAAACTTACCATGTCACATGTTGTGATGTATTGTGACTTTTTTTGCATTGCCGGAGCTGGGGTGGGCACGGCATCCGTATGATGCAACCAGCCGTGGGCCGGCAGTTTGACACCCCTGCACTAAATATTTCTATGAATGCTCCCTTGCCATTCCTGAACTTCAGTCTGCTATATAGCCACATGAATTTAATTTTCAATTGGTCAGTTATATTTCCTTAATGTCATTACACCAAAGTGACCCATAACTGCTTTTTTCTGAGCAATATTTATCAGCTTATCTATATGATATGGGACTTCCATGTTCTTTGCAACATGGAGGCAAGTTACCATTTGATCTGCGCTCTTATCACAAAGCCATCTATCTTTCTTTAAATGATCAAATCACTCACAATCAAAACCTCCCAGCTTTGTGCTAATACATCTTGAAAACCTTGTCTACACTATATACCTTATTGGCTGTAATAAGATTCAGTTCATTCTAACTTCATACCTGATAGCCAGGCACTCATTGCACCAAGCACAAACCATGGCTTTTACTAAACAGCCAGCTATTCATTTATCTGTCATTCTATCCCCTGCCCCCCTATCCCAATAAAAAATATCCTTACTTTCCTATTTTTTCTATATTTATACCAGCTATTAATAAATGCATATTCTTTGTAAGTGAAAGTAAAAATATCAGAGGTTAAGTCCCTGGCTTCCTTACCTAAACTCACTCTGATGCTTAGTCTCTGGAGATGGTTGGTCATTCTGCTCCCTCCTACTTCTGTCTTCCCACACTAAACATTTCTTTACTTCTGTATGCCCTTCAGTTTGTGTGCTCCCAATTGCCTCTGATCTTTCCAAAGACTGTCAACATTCCTTCAATGAAAGAATTGCAGCAAAACAATTTCATTGCAAAGCAGCTGAGTTAAAGGTCATTAGAAGATACAATTAAACCTAATAAATAAAACACAGCTTAAGCTTTCAGATTGCTCCACATATATTTACACTCATCAATCCAAGAATACCTATGTTGGAGTTAACTGCTACAGTAGTACCTTAGTACTCAACTGCTTTGAAACTCATTGAATTTGGTACTCAATGCACTTTGACACAAAAAGTTTGTCCCATACTCATTGTGCTGGATCAATGTAACCCTGACCAGAGCATACAGATATGTTGATATCGAAAGTTGATATGAAGGAATTATTGATTTTACCAACGTAAATGGGCAAATGTTCAGCTTCTGGACGCATCTTCAGAAATGTAATTTTCTGTTAAGGATTCCCAGATTAAATATTTGTTTAAAACCATTTTGTTGAGTTATCTGTCTGGTCTTGAATTACAAAGCATCTTAGTTCAGGATCCAGAAATAAAATCAATAATTCCTTCATATCAACTTTAGCCTGGTTACAGACGATGTCCATGCGTGCGGCATGGCTGGTTTTGCACAAAGACAATTACACATGAGCTGGCACGTAGCCAGGATATCCTGTGATGAACTTAGTAGCCCCTCCCACTGACTTGTTAACATAGGATTCACTGAGCAACTGAACTACATTACCCATAAGCCATCTCTTAAGGAGACAGTGCTTAACCCTTTAAATACTAAACATTCTAACATACAGATCTATATGCTCTGGTCAGGGTTACATTGATCCATGTTTTGTATTTACCTTATAGTTATGCATGTTTTGATATCATGTTTTACCTATTTTAGCTAATAGTCAGTTAGTAATGAGAATTGCATACTTTAATGCTACATTTTTTGCTTATTTAGTTAGTTAGTAGTGAAAATTTATATTTCCAAGCAGGGAGTGTGCTGGATCAAGTCAATGGGAGGGGCTACTAAGTTCATCACAGGATATCCTGGCTATGTGCCAGCTCGTATTTAATTGCCTTTGTGCGAAACCATGCCACACACATGGACATCGTCTGTAACCAGCCTAAAGTTGATATGAAGGAATTATTGATTTTACTGATGTAAATAGGCAAATGTTCAGCTTCTGGATGCATCTTCAGAAATGTAAGTTTCTGTTAAGATTCCCAGATTAAATATTTGTTTAAAAACATTTCATTGAGTTATCTGTCTGGTCTTGAATTACAAAGCATCTTAATTCAGGATCCAGAACACTCATTGTTTGTTTGGTACTTAATGCACAAGCTAGTCTTGTTGGTGTTGACTGAATTGTGACTCACTACAATTTTTCTTATGGGAAAAGTGTTTGGTACTTATCATTTTTGATACTCATCACGCCTCCCAGAACTAATTAACGATGAGTACCTAGGTACCATTGTATTTTCTTTCACTATACCTCTTCCTTTCCTTCCTGGTCAATAATTGTGTCTCTATACATGTCTGTATGTCTATGTATGTATTTTTCAGCATTGTACATCATCCACAGGATGAACTGGATCAATGCTTTTTTTGTAAAAAAAAAAAAAAAGATGCCGGAACTGACACATGTCATACAACCCACCTTGCCTACCCTACAAGGTCCCATCCAAAAAAGGTGCCGGAACTCCGTTCTGGGCGTTCTATGACAAAAAAAAGCCCTGAACTGGATTATGATTAACAAATGTTTAAGAATGAGACAATAAATTGATGCCCGCAGGTTTTTTTTCCTCAGTTTTGGTTTTTAAATTATGGTAAACCTTAAGATTATACTTCTGTTTCACATTTCAGACTAACAGGATGTTGCGCTGCTGATCTTTGGCAACTGTAATTAGGGGTGTTACAGTATAAAAAGCAAGCCCCGGTTTAGATGGATAATGACCTAAAAATAAAAGAGTTTCCTCTGAAACAAGGTCTGATCTCGCTCAAGTTGCCCAGGGAAGGCTTCAGATCAGAGAAAGACCATTCATTTCTCTTTTCCTTTATTAAGCTATTATCAGTGCAAAGAGAAATAGGAATGTTGCATTTAGTGGATTAGAATTCAAAGGCATGGAAAATGAAACCATTTGTTTATATCACTCACTTTGCACACGTCTGGCAAGATGCAAGCATCCTGTTAGTCATTATAAGGAAATTTATTGGAAGGGGAATCCTATTCAAAATGAATGAATTGACTTTCCCACATTGTCAATACATTCTCTGAACTGATTATTGAAGGCATGCAAAAATGGTTCTAGGTTCACAGACAGGTGGAAGAACTTCTGCCCGTCTATTATATCTGATAGATGAAGATTTCAGCCTGTTTTCAGGGCAGTAAAAAAGTGCTAAGATATTTGGACTAAAAGTCTTGGCAGGTGAGAGATTATTATGAAACTAAATATCAGACTAAATCTTATTGCTGAGATTGCTTGTTTGCAAGCAATGTGTGAGGCAGCTTCCACAATTTGACAAACAAGGCTGTGTGTCTGCTTCAGCCAGATAAGGGGAGTGTTCCTGCCATTTCTTTTCTGACCAGCCTGTCAATCTTGCCCATTATTTCAGGCCCTGAGCTGGTTTCCTCACTTAATTCTGTATCAAAGTGCAACGTTCCACTTGTCAGTCTTGAAACCACAACTCCATAAGGATGTCAGGAAGGGAGCCAGAATAATGAGACAGCTGCCTGCTACGATGTTCCCCAGTTGGTTGGCAAATGAGAGTGATTCCAGCCCCAAGAGGTTAAATGTCAAATAAAAAACTAAAGGAAGCTCTTCTAGTCAAATTCAGAAACCATTTAAATGATAGTGAAAGTTGAACATTACCCATAAATGAATGAGAATGCAGCAGGAAATGTGTATAGAAAAGTAATTTCTCCTTTTGTTATTTTCAGAATCCTGGTTGATTGTTCAGCTCAGCAAGCAAGAAAGTAAGAGTTTCAGCCATTTTGGAGTGTATTTTGAGCATTTCTTCATGAAAGCATTTCTGTACAGAAAATGGGCCTAGACTATTTTCTGAGTCATGCTGCTTTCTATACCTACACAACACAGAAATGATTGATATTTCTGTTTGGTTTCTGAAAAGATTCATGTCCCCCCCCCCCAAACGTGGAAAGGATCCTGGGTAATAATAAAGATTGTATGTAATTCCACCATATGTTTGTGTGTTAATTAGTCTAACAGCAGCTCTGAGAAGAAGTGCACAGGCAGTCTTATAATTTACACTGTCTTCATCCATCCATCTATCCATTTATATGTTACCCCCAAAATTAAGGTTAGGGTCAGGGGTACAAAATCACAATTAAAAAAACACAACAGAATTAAGACAAAATATAGTCCAAATCAAAAAAAAAAAAAGAAAAACAAAATAGGAGACAAAAATAATATGAACAAGAGGAGCAGGTAATGCTACTGAAAGGGTCTTTGATAAAGCTGTTTTTAAAGAACTTTTTAAATCCTAACAGGAAGGTGGCCAGTCTAGTCTTAATGGGAGCTCTCTGCATTGTATCAACACTGCTATGGAGAAGCAGCGCCTTCTAGCTTCAGTTCTCCTGACATTCAAAATGTGAGACAGAAAGGAGCAGCAAATTCCCTCTCCCATTGTCTAACAGGCCAGGTGAAATTGAGTTGGAAGAGGTGGTCTCATAGGTACCCAGGTGGTGAACCATGAAGGCCTTTATGCGCTAACACAAGCACTTTAAATTGTACATGGAACTGAACTGGTAACCACTTCAGCACAACACAGGTATAATATGTTCCCAATGTCAGTAATCAATCAATCAGTTGGAATAGACCTGGAAGGAGGTCTTCTAGTCCAACCCCCTGCTCAAGCAGGAGACCCTATACTATTTCAGACAAATGATTGTCCAGTCTCTTTTTAAAAACCTCCAGTGATGAAGCACCCACAACTTCTGAAGGCAAGCTGTTCCACTGGTTAATTGTCCTCATTGTTAGGAAGTTTCTCCTTAATTCCAAGTTGCTTCTCTCCTTGATTAGTTTCCATTCATTGTTTTTTGTCTTGCCCTTCTGGAGTGCTTTGAAAAACAAGTCGATCCCTTCTTCTTCGTTGCGGCCCCTCAAATACTGAAATACCGGTATCATGACACCCCCAGCCCTTCTTTTCTCTAGACTAGCCATACGCAGTTCCTACAACCATTGTTCATTAGGTCAAGATTTAGGCCACCATATTCTTATTCATGGTTTATATTATGTGATTGAATTGTTTAAACATTGTGAGGCATCCAGAATTGCCATTGTCAGATGGGCAGCTATATAAATTGAAGAATTAATAAATAAGTTTATTTCCCTTTTTCCACATACCATACTCGACAATGAAAGATATTCCATGCAGTTATTAAAGCCAGGATGTTTGCTGGAGGCCAGGAAGGGATCATTATTAATTTTGTAAGAAAAGACCAGATGGCAACCTTGGAATGCCTGATTATTGGTGACATCTTGATGTTTTTGATTTCCCTGTAAATGCTGGTCAGAGCTGCATATATTCAGGTTATAATTTTATAAAATGTGGTATCTTTTGTGGATGCAGGCAGCAAAGTAGACTTTAGATTAGGAAACTTAGCTTGCTGAATATTATTGCACAAGCAAGCATAGGTAAAGGTGAACTTTGACTATGCTTGAGGTCAAACTGACTGGTAGCGCCCTTTGTATTAGCACAGTGGAAGTATGTTGCAAGAGTAGCTTTGTCTCTCCCTCCTCTATCTTACTAAAAAGCTTCAGTGAAAGTCTTAGTGGACAACAAATACAATAAAAGGTGAGATGTCATTTGTGGGCCCACTTAGGGATAATTTGCAAGGATAGTGTGAGAAGTTTTATATCCAAATATATTTTATTCCTTCTACTGTTTCCATTTCCCCTTAAAATATTAACAGAATCCACAATGGTCTGAGAATCAGTGTCTCCAAGTTAATTAAATTAGCAAACTTCCTCAAACCCCGAAATAAGTTACCCAGACATAATTCACATATTAAAAGCATAAGGTCTGCAAACACAGAGTAATTAAGTTAAATCTCCCAGCAGAATTGCATGTTCATAAGAATACTTATTTACACAAACACACACACACACACACACACAGAGTGTCATTCTACAATCAGCACGTAGACACTTTCCACACCCCCGACAAGCTCCCCTTATAAAAATCTGCTGCTATACCCCATTTCTCTGCAGCCTGCCCCTAAATGCAATCTCTTTTGCTTTTAGGAATAAATACTTCTTATTGCCTCATAGCTGTCTGGATCTCATTTTTATTCATTCTTGTGCAGCCCCGGCTGGAGTTGGAACCCTAAATTATTCTTCTGACAATAGTAGTGTATGGACAAATTTAGCAAATGATTCATTTAGCTATATTTCCATCCCCCCCTTAACTTATTGATTTGTTTGTATTTGTTTATTCTTCTATTTTTGTGTGCCTTGCATGCTACTGCTTATTCTAAAAGGGAATGGTATAATGGATATGTATGCAATATCTATGACCCACAATGCTCCTAATTCAGATACAGATTAAGCCAGGCTAGTATCGGTTAATTTTTTCCAGCTTTATATCTTCAGCATTAATAATATAGTATTTGGACTTTATTTTGATATAAATATATATTTTAGTAGTCTTGAGGAGGAAGCAACTATTGGAGTATATTAAGCTTCTAGCAGGCCTACCAAATTTGGCTTGTGGGTATTTTTCAGCTGAGTTGATCCAACTGGTCCTAAAAGAGTTTGTAAAGTGACTCTAAATACCATTAAACATTAAAATAGCTAAATATGCACTATGGCAAGTTCAACACTTCTGGGAAATTATTTTCCTTGATTCTGTAATTATTGCTCTTGAAGCTGTTTTTTGCTTTGTTACAGAATTTAAATACAAATCTCTCTGAATTATATGGGAGACCTAATAGAAAATTTTATTCTCCTCAGACTGTTGTCTTGCTCAGAAGAACATCAACAAAGCATGATGCATTCATGGCAACTAACAAGTATATAAATACATCACATCTATGAAGTCACTGGGGGCAGATGCCTTTTTCTTCACTAATGCACACAATTTATACTAGCAACAGCAGCCCTTTAGGGGAGGAAGAAAAGACCATGGATGAAGAATACTTTGCCTGCAAGTAGCTTTTTTCTAAAGTATTTGATAATCAACAACAATTTTAAAATATTGAGTCTGGATATTAAATAATATGAATGGTTTTAAAATACAAAAGGGATTTTGCTTTGTTTGAAATTATATTTATTTTTTTTCAAAAGAAGCAACAAATGGAAGAATAGAGCTTCCTATATTTATGTAAATATGAAATTCAGTGGAGGTAGTACCAAGAGCACTTAGACTTATATACCACTTCACAGTGCTTTACAGCCCTCTCTAAGTGGTTTTACAGAGTCAGCATATTGCCCCCAACAATCTGGGTCCTCATTTTACTCACCTTGGAAGAATGGAAGTCTGAATCAATCTTGAGCCAGTCAGGATCAAACACCTAGCTTTGGGTAGAGTTAGCCTGCAATACCGCATTCTAACCACTGTGCCACCACACCTTTAGTACAAATGTACCTAGACAACATTTAAGCTTTAATAAATGTTATTAA
Organism: Crotalus tigris; assembly: GCF_016545835.1. Taxonomy (NCBI): domain Eukaryota; kingdom Metazoa; phylum Chordata; class Lepidosauria; order Squamata; family Viperidae; genus Crotalus; species Crotalus tigris. Next base: position 457,659 of record NW_024096626.1, on the reverse strand, counting down.
ACATCAATTTTTAAAAATTATCAATCAACTGACATCTGTCATATTTTATCTGAACAAGATAAAATATTATTTAACACAAAAGCAGCTTAGTTCTTTTTTTACAGATATGATATGATGATAACCAAAAGAAAAGAGTTGGGTAGCCAGGTAACCAGGTACTTGGCTAAGAGCAAGAACAGCTTCACCGCTCACCTATTATGAATGGAAAGTTTTTAAGTGCCAGCCAGTAAAGCCTCTGATGGGATTAGCCACACTCATCATGCATTAATAGTCAGGAGGCAGCTAATCAAAGGAACTTTTTGAATTATTAAGAAGTGGGTCATATAAAGAATCACTTTCTCTCTCTCTCTCTCTCTCTCTCTCTCTCTCTCTCTCTCTCTCTCTCTCTCTCTCACACACACACACACACACACACACACACACACACACACACACACACCTGTAAGCTATAATACTATTTGCTAGCATTCAGTTTAACACATATCCTAATTGATTCCCAAAACAGAATATTTATATTATGGTTTATTTATTGTTTATTTATTGTTCATGAAGGACAATATACATGGTAAGTTTGTCAATTGTGCTAAGCTAACAAAAAACAAACTCAAAACCCCATATTATCATAGGCAAGCGTAGAATTTGCTCTAATCAGTTAAATATCTGATTGACTGTCTATTTGAGGACTATATATTGAATGGATTGCTGTTCAGAGTTATGTTCTAAGATGGATGGCCATACAAATCTTTTAAATAAATAAATACACTTCCTTTCGCATCATCTGGCATAACAGATTCCTATGTATAGCATAGCTTAGTGTGATGTATGAATAAGTCTGTTTGTTACAATTACAAGAAACAAACCTGTAACTATTTTCATGTGCAGACAAAGCTATTTTGTGCCTCCCCCTCTTTGTTTCTCTGTTTAATTTTTATCTAATTCGTATCTGTTATGTCCTGGGCCCATGATGGACAGAGCAGGTGCAGGAAGCTGCAGTGAGACCTGGGCAGAATATGTGGCCTGCCTGGGCCAGACAGGCTGTCTCCAGCCTATTGAGCATGCGCAGAGGGGGAAAATACATTGCATTTATTGGCTGACGCTGTTCCCTGTAGACGGTATAAAAGGGGGCGGAACCATTTTGTGTTGTTCTGTTAAAGCTGAAATAAAGAAGCATCTGTTGTTACTCCTGCCTCGTTTCAATGCCTTATCAATGCAAAGAACAAAACATTGGTGATGAAGGTGGGATCATGCTGCAAGAGAAAAAAAGAAGAATAGGCTGACTCACCACTGAAGGCCCGAAGTGCTTGGAAGTTCAGCGTTCCAACTTGTGCAACTCTGCCTGCCATTACAAAGACGCTGGAGGAGAGCTCATCAAGATTCGTCCTGGTACCCCTTCGCAAGCCTGAGCAACACGAGGCATTGGAAGAGGCCGCCAAGAATCAATCATGGCAAACATTGGACGTCTGTCTGAATTTGACGTAATACATCCTGAATGTTGGAGCTCCTACGTTGCCAGGGTGGAGAACTACTTTAGAGTCAACCAAGTTCGGGAGGACGGGCTCAAAGCCACAACGTTGCTGTGTGTTTGTGGGCAAGAGACTTTTAACATCGCTGAAAACTTGGTAGCTCCAGCACCTTTGGAATCTATCGCTTACGCAGAGCTGAAGAAAATGTTAAAGGAACATTTTGAACTGAACCTATCGGTGATAGCATGGCATCATGCGTTTGAACAGCGCGACCAACATCTAGGAGAGTCTGCTGTGGACTTTATTGCTGCTCTGCATCAAGCTGAAAGGCCCTGTGAGTTTAAAGACTTGGAAGAACAGCTATGAGATTGGCTAGTTTGTGGTCTGAGGAGCCGAGGACTGCAGCAAAAGATTTTTGCAAAAGAAGCCGTTTCCTTCCAAGATGCGCTAAGGGAGATCACAGCTGAAGAAGCAGTGGGAGGAGCTGTTAAGGCCTTGCGGCTTTCCAAGAACTCTTCGTGCTCGGGCTTAATTCATCAAGAGGTTGCTAGAGAAGTATCCGAACTAGAATCTGAAACTGAGGTTGATTGTCTGCAACAGCCATCAGAAAGAAGGCCCCAAGAGCAAGCTGACAAAGGGTCTAACAAGGCAGTTCCATTCCCTCGGTGTTTTGGATGTGGAGGCTGCCACAAATGTACCAACTGCCATTTTCACTCTGCTACTTGCCGGGCATGTGGCCGGTAAGGCCACATAGCCACCATCTGTTTGGGTCACAAGAAAGACCGTCCATTGGGAGAATTGCTTCAGAAAGGTATCAGGTTCCCCAGCCAGAATAGGGTGGGTTTTTGCGCATCTAGAAGAAGCATATTGAGAACAGGGGCCTACCGGCCATTGAAGAAGAAGAAGTTGCATATTGATGTCAAATTGCAGGGGGTCCCCTTAACAATGGAGCTTGGACATGAGCTCAGCTCTGTCAATCATTTCCCAGAACACCCTCAAGCAGATCTGCTGTAGAAGCAGCCAGAGAGTTAAACTCAAGCTGTCGAATCTTATATTGACGGACTTTCAGAATTCCCGAGTCAGTATGAAAGGGGAGGCCATGCTCAGAGTGCAGCATAGGAACTTTGAAGAGTTTTTGGACATTGTCATGGTTGAGGGTGACCACATGAGTCTAATTGGACTCAATTGGTTTGAGGCGCTTGGAATTCAGGTGGCTGGGCTACACAGTTTGCAAATGGCAGATCTTGTGGAAGTTTGCAAGGAGTTTGCTGACGTGTTCAGCCCAGAACTAAGGTCGTACAAGGGGCCTCCAATTGCCTTACGGTTAAATCCCTCCATTGCACCGATTAGGATTAAGCCTCGTCGGGTGCCTTTTGTGTTTAAGCAAAAGATTAATGCTGAGCTGGATAAACTGATACAGCAAGGCATTTTGGAACCTGTGGATAGTAGTCCATGGGAAACACCCATAGTCATGCCACTCAAGGCCAACGGGGAAGTCCGTTGATGATGCCAGTTGATGATGCAATGGCAGAGGCCCAAATGATCACAACACACCGGGGAGCTTTCAAAGTCAGAAGACTGCAGTTCGGAGTTAATGTAGCCCCTGGCATTTTCCAAAGCATGATGGATCAAATGCTCCGTAACATTCTGGGAGTTTGCCCATATTTCGACGATGTCATCATCGCAGGGGAATCAATCAAAAACCTGTCTGAAAGGCTCCAGTCCATTTTGCTGCGTTTCCATGAAGCAGGGCTGAAGCTCAAACAGGAAAAATGCAAAATTGGAGTAAATTCCACTGAATTCCTGGGGTTTTGCATAGATGCTGAAGGCATCCATCCTGCTGAGTCCAAGCTCAAAGTGATTCAGCAGGCCTCAAGTCCCAAGTCAAAGAGCGAGCTTCAAGCTTTCCTTGGACCTCTAAACTTTTACCATTCCTTCCTTCCACACAAGGCGGCAGTGGCAAAGCCGTTACACCGGCTCTTGGATAAACAGGCTCCCTGGAAGTGGACGGAAGTCCACAAAAGGAATTTTGCTGAGGTCAAAGCATTGTTGTGTTTAAATGCTGTTCTAGCTCATTTCAATGAGCAGTTGCCAGTTTGTATACCTTGTGATGCATCCCCTTATGGAATTGGGCCTGTCTTAAGCCACTTAAAGGCTGATGGAACACAAGTTCCTGTAGCCTACTATTCAAAGACTCTGTCTTCTGCTGAGCATAATTACGCACAGATAGACAGAGAAGCCTTGGCCATTGTGGCTGGCATAAAAAAGTTTCATGACTTTTTGTATGGTCACCATTTCACGGTCTTTACAGACTACAAACCACTTCTGGGGTTGTTTACAATGAACAAACAAACCCCACACATAATTTCTCCTAGAGGTGGTCAATCTTCCTTTCTGCTTATGACTATTCCCTGGTTCACAAACCAGGTAAAGAAATGGGCCATGCCTGTGAATATTGGAATAGGATACGAAGTTGGCTGAAAAATATATTAATATTGGACTTAGAGTTAAAACCTGAACTCTTCTTGTTGGGAATAACTACAGAGAAATACAATAAGGGAACATTCTATTTGCTGTTACACATCTTGACTGCAGCTAGGCTTGCATTTGCGCAAAAATGGAAGAGCAAAGAAATCCCCACAGAGGAAGAGTTACTATATAAAATATTAGCATGTGCGGAAATGGACAGGATCACAATGGTATTGAAAGACAAATGTGGATCAGTTTATTTTGAAACCTGGGATAAATTTTACCGTTGGAGGGATTTGAGGAGGATGGTTGGGATTAAAGGTTAGCTGTTATGGTTCTGGCTAATGAAACACTTCAAAGAACTTCCAGGCATTGATTTTCCTAAAAGTCTTTTATTGTTACAAAATATCGGCACAGGCATAATGGAGGTATGCCAAGATCTAAATTCTCTTCCCCTGAGCCATTAAATTATCAGCATGTTCCCTCCCCAAATTAGCTGTCATATATCATGTTATCCAATTAGTATGAAGATCAATGGTTTCCTTCCTCTCTCTTTCCCATTACCCTCTTCTGCTCTGCATTAACTCTAAAAATACCAGACAGTTCTGCATATTGTCAAAGCAAGAATATATAGTATTTGCAGCATTGACATTAGCGTTAAGATGGAAATATATGTTATTTTAGAATAAGTACTGTATATAAAACTTAGATGTATAATTATAGATGAAGAATCGATTGTAAAATATGGAACAACCTGATAAGAATGTATATACTGGAATGTCACGTTACATCCAATGTTTTTTAATTGTATTACAAATAAAATTTTGCAAAAAAAAGAAAAAAAAAGAAATGGGCCATGCAGATGGCCTTAGTAGGTTGTCTCTACAGCTCTTAGAATTAGATCCTGCTCCAGCCAACCACATCCTGGCTATCCAGGATTTGCCTGAGTCTCCCCTCAATGCAGGGGATGTGGCTGCAGAAACAGCCACTGATAACATGCTAACACGCGTGTTAAACTGGGTGTTGTCAGGATGGCCTGACATCTGTCCTGGCACCAATTTCCAGAGTTTCTGGAAAAGGAAGCATGACCTATCCACCTTTAAGGGTTGCGTCCTGTGGGGTAGCAGGGTAGTGATCCCAACCTCATTGAAGACTACAGTCTTGCAGTCTCTGCATGAGGGACATCCGGAAATAGTCCAGATGAAGGAGCTTGTGTGCAGCTATCTCTGGTGGCCTGGGCTTGATAAAGAGATTGAGACCCAGGTCCATGGATGCCACATTTGCCAACAGTCCAGGCATAGATGGGAGGCCACACATGCTCCTTGGTCGAGGGTTCATATCGACTACACTGGCCCCTTTCAGGGGCAATTCTTCCTCATTGTTGTGGACAGTCACTCCAAATGTCTAGAGGTCATTCCAGTGTCCACCATGACGACTGCCAGGACCATCCATTGAGGGGGATCATTGCCTCTCATGGGCTCCCAGATGTTCTTGTCTCCAACAACGGACCTCAATTCATCTCTTCGGAGTTCCAGTCTTTCCTGAAAGCCAACATGATTCATCATGCTACTTCGGCACCCTTTCACCCGGCTTCCAATGGCCAAGCTGAGCGCATGGTGCGCACTACCAAAGAAGCCTTGAAGAGGCTCACTCATGGGAGCTGGCATCACAGGTTAGCTGATTTTCTGCCACCGCACCACACCTTGCACACCTACAGGCAAGAGCCCAGCTAAACTCCACTGGGGTTGCCGTCATATTACCAAATTAGACAGATTACACCCAGACCGGGTAACTTCACAGGTGTCACAGTCGTGGGCACCAAGGAGATTGCAAGTTGGTGGTCCAGTTTGGGCAAGGAACTATGAACCTGGACATCTTTGGGTGACAGCAGTGGTCTGCAAAGTCACTGGGCAACTGTCATACAAAGTGGCCTTGGAAGATAGTCAAGTGCTGTGTCGGCACATTGACCAGCTGCGATGGAGGTTACCTAGTCACCCTTCTGCTCCTGATTCTGCTCTCGGGGGGGGGAGGAGGACCACGATCACAATCGTGGATCTCAGTCTCTCTGTGAAAGCGGGGTTTTGCATTCTCCAAACAGGGGGTTTGCCAATGAGGTGACTCCTGACTCTGGCACTAGGTCCATGGGACATTGCACTCAATTGGCTTCTCATGCCACATCTACCTCAGGCCTTGTGCCTATGAGACAGTGTTCCCAACCAGGTTCTCTCACCGATCCGGGGAATTCCACCCCATCAAGGAATTCTAGTTTGGGCTTACCAGAAAGGGCCAGCCGAAGTCAAATGGACAAAGGGTTGGGCCTACCAGAACAGGCCAGCCAACAAGATCTGTGTTCACTTGCATCAAACGGGTCTCAAAGTCCCGGTCTGCCGAGCCTGGCAGGTGAGCTGGCAGACTGGGTGCTTGCAGCAGCTCCGAGACAATTGGATTGGGCCAGAGGCCTCCGGAGTTCCTACAGGACTATGTGAGGTTCCTGTCAGTAAGCGGACAGGCCTAGTATTTCCTAGAAATAAGAACACACTCAAAATTGTATTATAATGTTGTAGTGTTTGAGATTTCATTGAATAATAATGCCTTATAATGTGGTGAGTGTCAGAGAACAATAATTGTGTATTATTGATTAATTAACACGGGAGACTAGCAGTAATGTAATATTGTAAATATTAAGTATTGCTATGGAGAAGTGACATTGTAGTAGACTAAAATAGTAAGTATCTACTTTTTTGAACCAAGAGGGGAGGGTTGTTATATCCTGGGCCTGTAATTGATAGAGCAGGTGCAGGAAGCTGCAGTGAGACCCGGGCAGACCATGTGGCCTGCCTAGGCCAGACAGGCTGTCTCCAGCCTATTGAGCATGTGCAGAGCAGGAAAATACGTTGCATTTATTGGCTGACGCTGTTCCCTGTAGAAGGTATAAAAGGGGGCAGAGCCATTTTGTGTTGTTCTGTTAAAGCTGAAATAAAGAAGCATCTGTTGTTACTCCTGCCTTGTTTCAATGCCTTATCAATGCAAAGAACAGAACAGTATCACTTGGCTTGTTAAATCTAGATATTTTTCTCTCTTCAACAGGAAGAAACTTATGTATATGAAAATTATTTATCTATATTTGATGCCTCACAAATCTGTCAATACATGGGAATGTAACCCAGTGAACCCATTTAAGGAACCACAATTGATAGGATTATTTATATTATTCTATTTACTTCCTATCAAAACTGGAGTAATTAAATGTTAGACAACTGCCTGTGGTAATTGTGGGTTACTAGCATTTTCTATTACCCAATTCAGTTGGTACTTGTCCACAAACATTTTTCCCCTTCTCTTTGTACTTTGATTTCTAACACTGCCCACTCACCATTATCCTTTCATCAAAAGCAGGACACGGTAACATCTTTCTCGTAAGAAATATTGAACTTACTTTAGGTTGGATTTAATGAGTATGGACTATAATAGAAATCTCCTTGCTTCAACATCTGAAATCAGTTCTGAGAAGCTAAAGAGCAAATTCATGTATTCAAATTGCCATGTTGCTTACATAAGAGGAATGAATTTGTACATAGAGATAAAGTTATTGTATGATGGATTGTCACACCCTGATCAACCCACATTTACTTTATGAAAGAGCTTAATGTATTTTTGGTATTGTGCTAGGGATTATTAAAGTGTTAATAATGCTTTTTTTGTAAAAAAAAAAAAAGGTGCCAGAACTCATACACATTATACAACCCACCTTGCCTATCCTACAAGATTCCATCCAAAAAAGGTGCTGGAACTCTGTTCTGGGCGTTCTATGACCAAAAAAAACAAAAAAAACCCCAAAACCCTGTATACAATGCATAGTGAATTTCAAAAAACGATATTATCAGTATCAAACTCAACTTTAATATTCAAGATATTTAGCCCCTGAATTGGCCTTCAAGAGAAACAGCAGAGGCTTCTGACCAGGTCTGATCTCAAGATACCACCTTATTCATCCAAATGATTGAAAATTGGGAGATCATAAAGTAAGAATTGGTATATGAATGATCATAAACTGATCATTAACTGATTGCTCAGAGGAGATTCAAAATACAGTATTTCCCTTTAAAATTTCCAATTCATAGTTGCTCTTTTTGTTATACAGTTCTGGAGCAGAGATAATGTGGCTTCTGTATAACCCACTTAATTCTTTGACAACATTGTCTCATTTCTCAGCATGCTAATTTGACCTCACAGAAAATCAAGGGAAAAGGAAGGCACAAAGACTGTTTGAGATAAACATGGCAGAAGATTTAGTACCATAGTTGCATCCTCTGTGCTCTCAGGAATTACTGGTAGAAAAGGCAGGAAGCTAAGATAGTCTTTCTTTTCAAGTAGCCATCATTTAGCTTTAACAAAATAAGCAGATAAGCATAGAAATAATAAATAAATGCTACAGTTGTCATAATTTCAAGGCTGGTTCAAACCATTTTGCTATCTGAAGGACAATATTGCCCTTCTCCCCCTTCTTCCATTCCATATACAGATCAAGCTTATTTTGTTTTTGTTTTTAATCCTCTATGAACAAGTTTTGTTTAGCTGTGACAAAATAAAGTGGTTATTCCCACAGCTTCTGACATTTTCAACTCCAAGTATTAGTTGACCCATTCAATATACCATGTTCGGATTAAGTTCGAATATTTCTCTGTTTACATTTTAAAAATTTGCTTAGAATAGTTTTAAGAAAACACTAAACAAGTAAATCTGTACATATACTAGTCTATAAAAGTATCTTAACTGGGTTGGCTTGTATCAGTTAAAACAAAATAAATAACCTCTTAGCAGAAATAACTTCTTCCTTCCTTTAACTCACCGAAAATATCTACTTTTCTCTCATCTTTGCTGTCTCAGGTGAAACAGGATAAAATCCAGCATAACCCCTTCTAAATCCAATCATCATCATCAACAACAACAACATTTGTTCTGTCATCTTGAAAACTGTATCTCCTTTTCTGCTTGCATCTTCAGTATACAGTGAAACTGGCCTGTTAAACTGAGCCGGTTGTAATTGGAGGATGGAAAAAAGTATTATAAAGATTGTTATGTCCTGAGCCTGTGCAAGCAGGCTCGGGGCATTGCAAACGGTTCCGGGCAGGTGCAAGCTGCCCGGGACCAGACAGGCTGTCGCCAGTACTTGTGCGCATGCGCAAGTGCTGGCGCTCCAAAAGTTGCAGATTGACCCGGGAATGGCCTATAAAAGAGGCCAGGGGTTTTGGGCGTTGTCGGCGTCTTGTAACCAGTATGCTGAACTGAAAATAAAGAAGTTTCTGAGAACTACAACTGCTTCTCATGTCTTGCCATTTCGCGAAGGACGCAACACTGGCGACGAAGGTGGGATTGCCTTACATCAACAGAAGAAATGTGTAAGCTTACCCAAGTGAGTCCTGAGCAGCAGGAACGGCGTTGACTCGGCAGCTACCCGCCAATACAGCGAGCATCGGGGGTAGGCTGGCTGATAGACCCTTATTTGGCAAAAATGGCAAAAATTGGAAGGCTTTCGGAATTCGACATCTCACATCCGGAGAGGTGGGAGTCCTACATAGCCAGGGTGGAGAACTATCTCAAGGTAAATCAAGTAAGGGAAGATAGTTTAAAGGCTGCCACCCTGCTGTGTGTTTGCGGTCAAGACACATTTGAAATCGCTGAGAACATTGCAGCACCTGTTCCTCTGGAATCTGTCAGTTACGCAGATCTAAAAAAGCTACTGAAGGAGCACTTCCAGCCCAAGTTGTCCGTCATCGCGTGGCGCCACACCTTCGAACAGAGGGATCAACGACCCGGAGAATCAGCCAAGGAATACATCACCGCGCTGAGAAAAGCCGCTAAACATTGCGAGTTCAAGGACCTCGAAGAACGACTGAGAGACAGATTTGTATGCGGACTAAGGCATAGAGAGTTACAGCAGAGACTTTTTGCCAAAGAAGACTTATCATTCCATGATGCCTTGAGAGAGGTCACTGCAGAAGAAGCAGCGGGTGGCGCCATCAAGAACATGCGGCCGATCAGAAGCACTCCAGATGCTGCGTCCGTGCACCAGGAAGGAGTCCAAAGGAACTCTGAGGAGGATCCTGACGATGAAGTGGACCGTCTCTACCCCACGAAGGAAGGGAAACAGAAAGGAAGCTCTTCAGCTCTCCCCAAGTGCCTCGGTTGTGGAGGTCGCCACAAGAGAACCGACTGCAAGTTCCGCTCCGCTATCTGCAGAGCATGCGGAAAACAAGGACACATTGCAGCTGTATGCCTGGGCCGTCAGAAGGTACAACCTCAGGAAGAATTGCGCCTGAAAGGTACCAGGGTTCCCAGCCAAAACAGGGTGGGGTTTTGCGCTTCGCGAAGAAGCATCTATAGGACAGGCACACACAAGCCCATTAAGAAAAAGCTATCACTTAAGGTGAAGCTACAAGGGGTTCCATTGGCTATGGAACTGGATACGGGGTCTGCACTTTCGATCATTTCCATGCAAACGTTTAGGAAGATTTGTTCTGGCAGTGGAACTCAGGCCAAGTTGAGGCCTTCTGACATTGTGTTAACAGACTTTCAAAACTCCAGAGTGTGTGTAAAGGGGGAGGCCACCCTTAACGTACAGTATAAGGATTTTGAAGGTCCACTAGATCTAATAGTAGTAGGGGGTGAATGAACGAGTCTCATAGGACTCGATTGGTTTGAGGCCTTGGGAATACACGTCACAGGGCTCAATAGTCTACAAACACTTGACCTACAAGAAGTCTGCAAAGAATTTGCAGATGTTTTCAGCCCCCAGCTGGGCACATACAAAGGACCCCCTGTGTCATTAAAGCTAGACCCCACTGTCACTCCCATTAGAATCAAAGCAAGAAGGGTCCCTTTTGCTTTAAAAGGTAAAATTGACACTGAGTTGGACAAACTGATTCAGCAAGGAGTTCTAGAACCTGTTGACTCCAGTCCCTGGGAAACCCCCATTGTCATGCCTCTCAAGGCAAATGGGGACATTCGCATCTGTGCTGATTACAAATGCACTCTGAATAAGGCATTGCAGCAACATGCCTATCCTGTTCCTGTGGTCAGCCATATTCTGGCCTCCCTCAAGGGGGGGGCATGTTTTTGCAAAGCTTGACCTAGCTCAGGCGTATCAACAGCTGCCTGTTGATGCTGCTGCTGCTGTAGCTCAGACCATTGTGACCGATAGAGGAGCATTCAAGGTGAAGAGACTACAATTTGGAGTAAATGTCGCTCCTGGAATTTTCCAAAGCGTAATGGAAAACACACTACGGGGTATACCAGGGGTTTGCCCCTATTTTGATGATGTCTTAATTGCAGGAGACTCTACACACAATTTAGCTGAAAGATTAAGGGCTGTCCTGTTAAGGTTCAGGAAAACGGGCCTCAAGCTTAAGAAGGACAAATATAAAATTGGGGTGCCTTCTACTGATTTTCTGGGATTCAAAATTGATGCTACTGGGATTCACCCTGCTGAATCCAAACTGAAAGCTATTATGCAGGCTCCTAGGCCAAATTCTAAGGCCGAACTACAGGCTTTTCTGGGCCTTCTGAATTTCTACAATTCCTTTCTTCCACATAAGGCTAGTATAGGTGAGCCTCTTCACAGGCTATTGGACAAACAGGCAGTGTGGCGGTGGTCACAAAAACATGAAGCAAGTTTCAATGAGGTCAAGGCCTTACTCACTTCTAACAGTGTACTTGCACATTTCAATGAACCCCTTCCTGTGTGCATCGCTTGTGATGCTTCTCCTTATGGGGTCAGGTCAGGTCAGATGGAACTCAGGTTCCTGTTGCATATTACTCCAGAACCTTGTCTCCTGCTCAAATAGACAGGGAGGCTTTAGCTGTTGTTGCTGGAATTAAAAAATTCCATGATTTTTTATATGGCAGGCATTTTACAGTCTTCACTGACCATAAGCCTTTATTGGGACTGTTTACCACACGTAAGCAAACACCCCAAATCATCTCCCCCAGAATGCTAAGATGGTCTATCTTTCTTTCTGCCTATGATTTCTCCCTAATTCACAAACCTGGGAAGGAAATGGGCCATGCTGATGGCCTCAGTAGGTTACCCCTGCCGGTAATAGAAGCTGACCCTGCACCAGCTATCAATCTTCTCTCCATTCAGGCCTTGCCCGAGTCTCCTTTAAATGCCAGGGATGTAGCCGCTGAATCAGGCACAGATCACACACTTTCACGTGTCCTTTCTTGGGTTTTATCTGGATGGCCAGAGAGCTGTCCTGGCACTGAGTTTCAGAGTTTCTGGTCTAAAAGGAACGAGTTGTCCACCTTCCAGGGTTGTCTGCTTTGGGGAAGCAGAGTTGTCATTCCTGCCTCAATGAGGACTAGGGTCTTAGGTTCCCTCCACGAGGGTCATCCTGGCATTGTACGCATGAAGGCGCTTGCGCGCAGCCATTTGTGGTGGCCTGGGTTAGATAGAGACATTGAAGCTAAGGTGCACGCATGCCACCTTTGCCAACGCTCGCGCCCCGAAATGCCCCAAGCTCCTGTACATAGATGGGAGGAAACACAGTCTCCATGGTCTAGAGTGCACATTGACTATGCTGGGCCCTTTCAGGGTCAATTCTTCTTGGTCCTAGTTGACAGCCATTCAAAATGGCTTGAGGTTGTACCTGTCTCTTCCACCACCGCTGCAAAGACTATTCAAGTACTGAGGGGGATTTTTGCTGCACACGGGCTTCCAGATGTCCTCGTGTCTGACAACGGCCCTCAATTCACTTCTTCCGAATTCCAAGCTTTCTTACAGGCTAACATGATTCGTCATGCCACCTCTGCACCTTTCCACCCGTCCACCAACGGTATGGCTGAACGCATGGTTCGCATCACCAAGGACGCCTTGAAGAAAATTACCTATGGAGACTGGCATCACAGGTTGGCTGACTTCCTCCTTTCTTATCGCACCACACCGTCCACTTCTACGGGGAGGAGCCCAGCTGAACTTTGTTGGGGGCGCAAACTGACTACCAAGCTTGACCGGTTGCATCCGGACAGACTGCCTTCTTCATTCACACACCCCAGGGCACCTAAACAACTGCTTATGGGTGCCCCGGTTTGGACTCGTAATTACGGGCCTGGTCATTCATGGGTCGCCGCTGCTATATCCAGGGTCACAGGTCCTCTGTCTTACAAGGTGTCCCTTGACAACGGTCGTGTCCTGCATCGACACATCGACCAGCTTCGCCCTAGATGGGACCTTCCCGCTGAGACTCCTGGGTCTTCTCCAGGGGGGGAGGGGGACCCCTTTGGGCAAAGGGAAGGGTATGGGCTGCTGCCCATCATTCATGAGAAAGCTACAGACAGCTTATCCCAAGATTCCGCGAGTGCTCCAAATAGGAATTCAAGGAGCTTAACTAGATACCAGGCATCAACGCCTACTCCAGCCAGGGAGTCACCCCGGGGGCATAATCACTACTCACCCGCATCACTCAGTACTCCAGTCAGGGAGGATACCCGGGAGCATCCCAATAAACCATTCCCCGCGAGAGAGCTGGCACACACTCCTTCGAGTTGGCCCGACGCTACCCCTGTCACTAGAAGGGGGCAAGCATACAGGGAGGTGGTCGAGGAACTAAATCCCGACTACAACACCTCTGACTTCACTCAGGGGACAACAGAGTTTTGGGACAGCACTGAAAACCCCACAAGCCCGGGGACAGAACGGGAACCAGGGGACAGATAACCTCCTGACAGGTCTTGGACGGACCTTGGAGGTTCTACAGAATCGCCCAACAGTGACAGTCACTTAGAGGGGCCAGAGAGCCTGCAGCTAGGCAGGACAACCAGGTCAAACAAAGAAAGAAGCCCTGGTCTGACGAGCCCGGGGGGCAAGCAAGCAGGCCAGGCATTGGAGCACAGTCCTTGGGAACCACCAGGGTGTAATAGGGGGGACAGATACACATCACCCCTCAGTCAAGGGGTACTTGGCAGGTACCCAGAGGTTAGGAGGTCACAGAGAGCCAGAAGATCCCCTAAGTATTTAGAGGATTTTTTAACTCTATTGGCAAAACAGAGTTAACAGAGAACATTCCTGTACACAGAGGAAAGAGAACACTGAGACTGATGGAAATAAAAGAAATGCATAGCATGAGGTAGTATGGCACTACACTCACAATGGGTTATGTGTTATTATGGCATGATCAATAGTCTTAACCCGGGGGGAAGGGGTGTTATGTCCTGAGCCTGTGCAAGCAGGCTCGGGGCATTGCAAATGGTTCCGGGCAGGTGCAAGCTGCCCGAGACCAGACAGGCTGTCACCAGTACTTGTGCGCATGCGCAGGTGCTGGTGCGCCAAAAGTTGCAGATTGACCCGGGAATGGCCTATAAAAGAGGCCAGGAGTTTTGGGCGTTGTCGGCGTCTTGTAACCAGTATGCTGAACTGAAAATAAAGAAGTTTCTGAGAACTACAACTGCTTCTCGTGTCTTGCCATTTCGCGAAGGACGCAACAAAGATACTTTGACATTTTCATGTATAGAGATAGAGTAATAAAAATTCTTTATTGGTAAAAACATGGCAGGGATGTCAATTACCTTGGAATAACAAAAACAAATCTTGGCAGAAATTTTGACATCAAAACTGCCTAAACAGAAGTTCAATGCCATATTTGTATACAGAAACAGTCACAAACATATTTCTGGGAATCTATAACCTTTTTCAGTAGTTTCTTGCTTAGTTGATTCTATGGACCTGATTGTAAGTTTAATGCTCAAATTTCAAACGTTAATATTTATTTATTTGTTTCTCAATCATATTTCTTAATTGCCCATCTCCCTCAGTTTTTAAAAGTACCTTTCATTGCTATGGTAAATGTTTTGCTGACATTAATGTTTCAAGACTATCAAAGAAATCAGTTTATATTTCCAAAACCATTTGAATGGAAGAATATAGTATGTATTTTATAGATATGCCATAATTTACCTTGAGAGAAACAAGGCATCAGTATAAACCTACTTTAGTGTGAAGACATACTCAAATACTTACAGCTATAGTATTTGTATCCTTCTCCCACTTTTTCGGATGTAACCCAAACCATTTAATAAATCTATAGAATTGAATGTTTGTATTTGATTATACACTTATAGTATATGTAAGTACAAGTAGTCTTCAACTTACAGTAGTTCACTTAATGACAGTTTGAAGTTACAATGGCACTGAAAAAAGTGACTTATGACCATTTTTCATATTTATGACCATTGCAGTATCCCCATGGTCACAGCTTGACAACTGACTCCTGGAGACATGTGATCACCTTTTGCAACCTTCCGACAAGCAAAGCCAAAGGGGAAACCAGATTTACCATGTTACTAATTTAACCACTGCAGTGATTCACTTAACAAATGTGGCAAGAAAAGTCGTAAAATGAGACAAAACTCACTTAACAAAATTCTCATTTAGCAACATAAATTTTGGGCTCAATTGTGGTCGTAAGTTGAGGACTACTTGTATACACACACATACACACACTTTATATTATTAAAACATCCAAGGGCATTTTGGAACTAAATAATTACCAATGGAAATTGTTTTGATCATCATAGATTATATGAATTTTGGAATCCACTTAAGCCCTTTCCTGTCCAAGGTTTCTTTCAGTCTGGCTGTTTATTAAAATCCTCAATGCATGGGGGGGGGGGAGGAAATGGGCTGCTTTGAACTGATAGTACTTTGTTCCATTTAATCCCAGCAGATCAAATGTTATTCAATATTCTTCTGTCTGAATTATATTGCTGAGTCATCCAGGGTAAGGCACATTAACTTTTCAATCCTTGATGAACTGAAATAAAGAAACCTCCAACTCTTTGAAGATCTGAAATGGGGCCTAATTTTATTTCCAGCACCCTATGGCACATGTTGTAGAGGTCATTTATTTATGTAACATAAGGTGAGTGCATGCCTTATGTTCTTAAAAAAAACAACCCCTGCCTCAAAGTCTTAGGGGAGCTTCAGAAACAAAAATGTTCAGCCAGGATGCAATTTACTGAGAAAAAGAGGCCCATGAAAGCCTATTCTTCTGTGAAGAGAGTCAACAAATAGTACACTATTGTTTTTCTAAAGAAATAATTGTCTTGATTGGAAAATAACTTTCCATTTCTAGAGGAGGCCACAAGACTACATAATGCATATTTCTTAAAATATTCTTTAGATGGATGTTCAATCTAAAAGCACTGCAACATGGTTTATAATATATAGACAAACCTTAACTAACATTTTAAAAAGTAGGTAGTAATAACAAGAATTGGCAGACAGCAGATAATTTAAACAACTTCATTATGGGCATTATAAAACCACAAGGAAAAAAATCCCACTAGCTACAGGTGTCAAACTCAATCATGTATTGTGATGTTTTTTGACATTTGTGAAGCCGGGGTGAGCGTGGCCTATGTGGGCCGCCAGTGTCAGAGGCAGTTCTTGAACTAAATTGACTTCAAACCATCAAAGGTGAGACACTTTTTGTTCTGGGCAATTATATCAGGGCTGAAAATGCTTTGGTGGTGTGTGTGGTTGGGGTAGAGGGTAATGGGCCACAGTCTAAAGTGCCAATCACATATTTCTCTCACAAGCACCTTACATATACATCTACACATCCAGTCACATTTACTACACTTCTCAGGCATCCCATTCTTACCTATCTCAAAATTATGGAAGCTGAAGTTCAGCCCTTCTGGAAGGCTTCATATAAAACCTAATCTACCAACACTAAAACAAAACCATGTTGTTTTGTTACTTTGTTATCACTCAGGGCAAATAAAGTTAAGTACTTTGATATTGCTTTATCATTCAAGGCCCATAGAGTTTCTGAATTCTGTACCAACTTCTACATAGAAAACAAACACACACACATATATATTAATCAGATTGGTCCATGAACTTATAGCATATATCTAAGAAGCTTGCTCTTATTGCAAAACTGACCAGAAATGAACTCTGAAATCTGCTTCTCCTCACTTTGATAATTAAAGAAAGATCAAGCAGAAAATCTCTCTGCAACCCAATAAAGAAAAAGGAGGATTTATTTCCTACATGAATTACTGAAATACTATTTTTCAAACAGGTAGAATGAAAACCAACAACAAAGGCAAGCACATGAAGGAACTGAGAGAAATGTTTGTTTTCTCTCGTAATTATAAGAATCAGTTTATATAGTTGGAAAATATCTTTTAAGGAGGGCAAAAACTTCATCATCTAATGCCCTTCAATATGCTGGGAAATAGGCTGAGCTTTAACCTGGAGAGCACCATGCTGAAGAAAGTTGGTACAATAACTGATAATATATATAACCAATATATAATATATATATATATTACCTTGAATGTGCACCCTGTCAGCCCAAATATGGGAAAAAGAAATCTTCTTTCTTTTCTTTTCTTTCCAGCATCATAGCAGAGGCAGTGTTGCAGCAATTGGAGCACGTAGCAATGACCCAGTGTTGTTCTAAATTCTGGGCTCGCTACGTGGACGATACATTTGTCATCGTCAAGAGGAGCCAAAAAGCTGGCTTTGTCGGCATACTTAACTCTGTGTGCGTGGATTTGCAGTTTACGGAAGAAGAAGAGCATCAGGGTGAGTTGGCATTTCTTGATGTCCTGATCTATCGCCAACCTAATGGAACCCTGAGGACCAGGGTCTACCGCAAATCCACGCACACAGATAGAATTCTGCACTATGATAGCAACCATCCAGTGGCCCACAGGGCCAGCTGCATTAGAACACTCTTCAAGAGAGTAGGTTCCCACTGCAACACTGCTAAGGCTAGGACGGAAGAAAAGAAGCACCTTTTTAAGGTGTGCAGGCACAATGGTTACCCCATGAAGTTCATCAGGCACCATGGACTACCATCCAGACCCCCCTCCCCATCAGGTCTCAAATAGAAGAACATACATCACAGAGACTTCGCATTACTCTCCCTTACATTAGCAACATCTCAGAAGCCACGGCTAGGCTATTGGCACCCTATGACGTGAGGGTGGCACATAACCCCAACCAGACGTTGCGATCTAAGGTAATGAGATTGAAAGACCCACTCCCCACCATAGAGACGTCCAATGTCATTTACAGGATCAACTGTGAAAGTTGCTCTGCCAATTATGTGGGGGAGACCTCCAAACGTGTCAAAACTAGAATTCATGAGCATAAGTTGGCGGTAAGGAGAGGCGACCAATATTCCCAAATCGGAGCGTATATGCTAGAATCTGGGCATAGGTTCGATTTTAATAACGTGCAGGTGATGGCCAGTGACAACACGAAGGGGGGCCGGCTCCTTAAAGAAGCGTGGCTCTCCAACGAAGAATCCATCAACCGACATGTGGACCTATGCCCAGCACATGTAATATTAAGAGCGTGGGCAATGCGTGACCATCCCTCTGGAGGAAAACAATGTAACATTATGTGCCTTCAGCAAAGAGGGTTGACGGAGGAGACGAGCCTTGGAAATGCCCAGATAGGGAATAATCAGCAGCTGAGTAACTCTCCACCTGCTAAAACATATGCCCATCCCCCATGGGCACAGGAGTGTATTGACAACCAAGAGCCAAGTGCCGATGAATCAAGGGTCTCCCCAGGAACAGCGAGGAGTTTGACAAAGAAGCGATCTTGTACAGACCCTGGATTATTAAACAATCATGATTTGAATGATTGGAATGTCATGTGTAACTCCACCGGCGATCCTGCAACTAACTCCACTAATGACATTTCCCTATTGAGCTGTTCTCGCCTTGGGAATGCAGGAGATGGGAAGCCTGTTTGTTATAATCTTAGAGCCTCCACACGCTCCCACAGACATTTGAGAGGAACGACCCCCCGCAGGAATGTACAAGGAGATGCAAGTCATGACCGCAAGGACCCCGCCTCTCTCCCTTTAAGGAGGATTGCATACCCCCAAGTAATGAGTTAATGTATAAACAACAGTGAGGGGACAGCCCCCTCGGGAGAAGGGGTTAACAATCAACTTGTGGGTACCACGAATTCCGGAGAGGATGTTAAAATCACCCCCATTGAAGAGAAAATAGAAAGGGGAGTTAACAAAGTGATATGAAGGATCGGGAAACAGGATGATACAAACACAATGGAATCTTGGGCTACAGAGACAAACAACGAGGATATAATTGTGAAGGAGGATCGTAAATAGAGAAACAGGGGGAGGAGAATGGAAATAGGGAGTACTAAGAGGGAGGATGAGGAGAATAAACAACATAAACACAGACAGTGCACATTTAACTACGTAGAATTAAGGAGTCCCCCGACTTACAGTCATACAAAGAAGGGAGGAAGAGCTGCGATACTGGCACAAGTAAGGAAAGTGAGGAAATTACAGCTTGCAACACAGAAACTACGATCAAAACGCAAGTGGATTGGCTGGGACCCATGATGAGGTCAAGAAGCTGGGCGCAAAGAGCACCACATTTATAAATAGCTTCTCCCATTGACTGGACGCTACCCTGATGATGCTGGCAGAAGCCAGCGAAAGCTTGGTTTTATTCTGGTTTTATTAAAACTTTTTACAGTTTTGTAACTTCCTGGTGTTCATATATTTCATTGTTTAACATGAGTCTACCCAGGAATCACCGTTTTGTTTTTAATATTCATATACATATATATATATATATATATATATATATATATATATATATATATATATATATATATATGTAGGTCTTTGGTTGTTCGGGTTTTCTCCCGCGTAAAATTGGAAGTGTCTTGGCGACGTTTCGACGAAGTCCCATTCGTCATCTTCAGGCTGGTGCTTTCAGCTTCGTGCTTTGAGCAGCAATGTGTGGTCTTAGCTGTTTATTCCTTTTAACTGCCAGTGGGGGTATGAACTGATTGGGTGGGGCTTGGCTGTGTTCTGATTGGGTGGAGGTGTGTTCTGAATGGTTAGGGGCTTGGCTGTGCTCTGATTGGCTGGGGGAGTGTTCTGTTTGGTTGTGCTCAGGTTAGTCTGAGTTGCAGAGGGGTTTAAGATTTTGGGCTGCCTTGCTATTTTCTGGCTTCGCGTTCGTGGTCGTGTCTCCTCTTCATGGAGGGTGTCAGTTTGCTTCATGTATGGATTGGAGGGGTTTAAAGTGGCTAATGATGCAGCTGTGGTCTGGCTTCTGGTTTGTGGTCGTGCCTCGTCATCGGTGTGGCTTTGGGTTTGTTTTTTGCGTGGATGTGTGGTGGTGACCTCCTGTGTGGTTTTTGTGAGTGTGGGTCTGGTATCATTTTTTGTGTTAGGGAGTCGTTTGTCAATAAGGGCGGGTTTCCAAATGGCTGGTAGGCGGGAGGTATCATCTCGCTTGTTCATGCTGTGTGGGCGTTTTTCTATCTCGATGGCTTCTCTGATTATTCTGTTATTAAAATGTTCACTTTTGGCAATGGTTCTGGTATTTTTAAAGTCAATTTCATGTCCTGTGGCTTTAAGGTGTTGGACCAGGGAAGATGTTGGTTCCTCTTTTTTGACTGAGTTCTTATGTTCTTCAATGCGTGCACTTATTCTTCTGTTGGTTTGTCCGATGTATGTGGTGGGACAAGTGGTGCATGGGATTTCGTATACTCCTTGATTTTCTAATTCAATTTTATCTTTGGGGTTTCTAAGGATGGTGGATATTTTTCTGTTTGTGCAGAATGCTGTTTTGATGTTGTGTTTATGGAGGATCTTACTGATTCTGTCTGTGGTGCCTTTTATGTATGGGAGGAGGGCTTTGCCGTTTTCTTGTTCTTTGTCTTGGATTTTAGTGGGGGTTTCTTTTTGGATTAGGTTTGTAATCTTATTTCTATGGAATCCATTGGATGTTAGTACATTGGTGAGAGTGTGTAGTTCGGGTTTTAGGTGTTGTTCGTCAGCTAAGCGTTTTGTTCTGGAGATGAGTGTCTTGGCTACAGAGTTGATCTGTGCTGGGTGGTGGTGTGAGAGAACCCAAAGCCACACCGATGACGAGGCACGACCACAAACCAGAAGCCAGACCACAGCTGCATCATTAGCCACTTTAAACCCCTCCAATCCATACATGAAGCAAACTGACACCCTCCATGAAGAGGAGACACGACCACGAACGCGAAGCCAAAAATAGCAAGGCGGCCCAAAATCTTAAACCCCTCTGCAACTCAGACTAACCTGAGCACAACCAAACAGAACACTCCCCCAGCCAATCAGAGCACAGCCAAGCCCCTAACCATTCAGAACACACCTCCACCCAATCAGAACACAGCCAAGCTCCCACCCAATCAGTTCATACCCCCACTGGCAGTTAAAAGGAATAAACAGCTAAGACCACACATTGCTGCTCAAAGCACGAAGCTGAAAGCACCAGCCTGAAGATGACGAATGGGACTTCGTCGAAACGTCGCCAAGACACTTCCAATTTTACGTGGGAGAAAACCCGAACAACCAAAGACCTACATACAAATACCCGCGAAAACCTCAGAAAACATATATATATATATATATATATATGTAGATTTTCACAGGTATAGGTATGTAGGTCTTGCCGTATTCGGGTCTTTTCCCATGTAAGATTGAGAGTATCTTGGCGATGTTTCGACGAGGTCCCACTCGTCATCTTCAGGCTGAGGTCTTCAGCTTTGTGCTTGTGCGAGCAAAGTGTGATCGGAGCTGCCGTCTCTCTATAAATATTGGTGGGAGGGTGTGGAGTGCTGGCTTAGTTGCTGTAGGTGGGTTGGTTGGCTGTGTTGGAGTTATTGTTTGCGGATTGTTCACCTGTTTCGTAACATCCTGAGTAGCTGAGGTGCTGGCTATGTGCCCATTAGTTTTTTGTGTTGTAACGACCTGGGTAATGGGCTGTGTGATGACATCCTGAGATCTAGTGTAGTGATATCCTGAGTTCTGTGTTGCAACATCCTGGGTGGTTGGCTGTGTTGTAACCTCCTGAGTTCTGTGATGTGATGTCCAGAGCAGAAGGCTGTGATGTAACATACCGGGCTTTGGTTTGGCTCCGAGTTTGTGGTCTAGCTCTGTGTTCATTTGCTTAGTGTGGGGGTCGGACGGAGATGCAGCAGCTGGTGATGTCGTCGTGGTTTGGCTTCTGGATGGTGGTTGTTCTTGTCATAGAGGACTCATTTGTTGATTAGGGCTAGTTTCCAGATTTCTGGTAGGCGGGAGGTATCGTCACGTTTATTCATGTTGTGGGGGTGTTTTTCTATTTTGATGGCTTCCATAATTATTCTCTTGTTGTGGTGTTCAGTTTTGGAGATTAGTTTGGTTCCTTCAAAATCAATTTAAAGCTACAGGACATGAAATTGATTTTGAAGGAACCAAACTAATCTCCAAAACTGAACACCACAACAAGAGAATAATTATGGCAGCCATCGAAATAGAAAAACACCCCCACAACATGAATAAACATGACAATACCTCCTGCCTACCAGACGTCTGGAAACTAGCCCTAATCAATCAACGAGTCCTAGCCACGAAAACTGACACCGGACCCAGAACTACACAGCATGCTACCACCATTCACCCTCACCAGACCCAAACCCAAGCCCAAACCCATCCCTCAGATGAAATGCAACCACCATCCAGAAGCCAAACCATGACAACATCACCAGCTGCTGCACCTCCGTCCGACCCCCACACTAAGCAAATGGACACACGCCATGAACACAGAGCTATATCGCAAACTCAGAGCCAAACCAAAGCCCAGTATGTTACATCACAGCCTTCTGCTCTGGACATCACATCACAGAACTCAGGAGGTTACAACGCTAAAGTTCAGGATGTTACAACACAGCCAACCACCCAGGATGTTGCAACACAGAACTCAGGATATCACTACACTAGATCTCAGGATGTCATCACACAGCCCATTACCCAGGTCGTTACAACACAAAAGACTAATGGGCACACAGCCAGCACCTCAGCTACTCAGGATGTTACGAAACAGGCGAACAATCCGCAAACAATAACTCCAACACAGCCAACCAACCCACCTACAGCAACTAAGCCAGCACTCCACACCCCCCCACCAATATTTATAGAGAGACGGCAGCTCCGATCACACTTTGCTCACAGAAGCATGAAGCCGAAGACCCCAGCCTGAAGATGACGAGTGGGACCTTGTCAAAACGTCGCCAAGATACTCTCAATCTTACACGGGAAAAGACCCGAATACACCAAGACCTACATATATATATATATAGGATAGTCACAGATTTATTCATTTAGTCATTTCAATAAAGATGGCATATAATAAGAATGAGACAGGTTTTCCTTTAACTAGTAGGAACATGTACAATCCTGAACTAAAATTACACACTATGTGTTTGGACTTAATTATTAGGTGGACTAATTAGAGTGACTTGAAACATGAAATATACCTGAACAACCTGTAAAGAAAATGAAAGATTCCTAACTAATCTGAAAAGGAGCCTGTGGTACTGCAAAACCCTGAAGAAAGCTAAGCAGGTAAATGGGACAGCATACTACAGTATGCAGTAGCTTGCAGGACAAGCTTACTTAAAATCAGGAGTGTTATCTGTCACCAGACTGACTACCAAATAGACATTTCAGTAAAATAGCCATGATCTGTAAGAAGAGCCATGTATTTTCTAACATTAATTTTGGTTGAAAAAGAAAATCCATGGCTTATTCCAGATTAACAATTTAACAATACATTTGTAAAATATGTTTGCATTTTAAATGTTGTTATGCTAATTGTTGTGAGCTCTTTTTATTACAAATAGGCGTCCTCTTTTTTTGGTAATTTGACTAACAACGCAAAAGTTTATAAAACTCATTTTTAACAAAAAGGGGAGAAATAACATATAGAAATTATTATAAAATAATATTATAAAAAGAGTATATATACAAATTATAAAGAGCATATAGAAGCCATAGAATTATGTAAATGTAAAATCATAGAGACACTGTTCCAGAGAGACCAAGTGATAGAAAACCCACTCACACACAAACTAACATGGATAATAAATAAGCACAAACAGAATAATCAAAAAGCCAACTTAAGAACACAATCAAATGAAACACATTTAATGTAGATTTCTAGCTGAAATTCCATAAAGGCAGACAAGGTTCTTGAAACAAAGGATGCATTTCACTTCTGTGAATCTCCCCATTTCTTGTTAAATTGCAACTTTTTTTTCCCCACAAAGGCTTCAGGGTCCCACTCACTGAGGCTGGATTTGAAATCCTTCTTTAAAAAATGGATGAAGGGACCTCCATGGCCCATATACAGTAGGTACTAATTCTGCTTCAGATAAAGGTCATACATATTCCTCAATTTACAACCACAGTTAGGACCAGAACTTCCATTGTTAGGTGAGGTAGTCATTAAGTGATTCATGGCTGATTTTACAACCTTTTTTGCCATGACAGTTAAGAAAATCATCATGGTCCTTAAGCAAATCCAGATTCCCCCCTCCCCCCCAAAATTTATGTTGCTTGTTGGAAGCCGGCTGAGAAAATTGCAAATGGTGATTCTGTGAAGACTTTATTTTGATATTCAGCCTGTGAGAGCAGAACTGCACTGCTACACAACTCATCATTACACAATCTGGCATTATCAGTAAAGGAAAACAGAAAGGACTCTTACTGCATGCAGCTAAGTGGGGTTAAATAGGGTATTTGCTATCTGTCTGAAGTTTCAAAGACATAAAACAAATTGAGAAACACAACATGAAGGTTATCTGAGACAAATGGAAATTGTAAGTAGATAATTATAAGGTGTTAAGTCAGGGGTGTCAAACTGCCGGCCCTGTCATTTGGAAGCCATGCCCACCCCATTGCTGGCAATGGCAAAACAGTCCTGATACGTCGTGCGACATCACGTGACCTGTCTGCGTAAAGTGGGCTTGCAGATATAAAACAGCTCTTTATGCAGAGAAGAAAGTTGTATGCCTTTCTTTTCCTCTCCATTTCATTTCTCTAAATACTGGCATGCTCATCATCTGTTTTTAATACCTTAATACTTTTTTCATTAGTTGATTTGATGGATCTGCTCTCCCCTTTCAACCCTCTCCTTTCATAAACTTGGTTCTGTTATTTTATTTATTTTTAAATTTTCTTTATGTTCTTTCTGTTTAACTTCCTTCAGGACAAGTGTGATTTTTTAATGGTTAACAAGAGTGGAACAAATATTCAACTAGTTGAATTCCAACAATGTCAGCTCAGCTATAATATTGGCCTATATTATAGGATTGTTTAACTTTAACACATTGTCAAAACAACATTTATTGGAGGATCATCAATGGAAGTAAATAACCTCCTGAAAATGTACCTTTTTTTCTTCTTCCATTGAGAACCAATAAATGCTATCTACATATTATTATAGATTGTTTGCTTCACAAGTTCATCTGGCTATCTTTCTCCGTTCAGTATTTCACTCGGCAGTGCAATACATTTGTTACAGTTTCCAGCGTTTCCATAATCTTCTTCTCCTTTTGGAAATGCTAAATAACTGTCACCAGGTACTGTTGCCAGCATCAACCTATATATATCAGCTATCTAATACAATATGAGTCAATTATACGTCTTCCCTTTGGTTTTATCAGAGACACAGCTCACACATGCAAAGCCAGCAATTTTTTCTTTGTATGATTGCTCCTCTGTGAGAAATTATATAAATAAAACACACACACTCCTTAATAATAACAAGGCAGAAATGAAAAAATAGAGTAGCCAGTTATGTAATAAAAATATTTCCAGATAGCTTTAACAATGACAATATGGTGTTGTAACTAACAATCTGAATTGGTCTCTTCACATGTCATCCTTAGTGAAGTGTGCAAGCCAGTGTCTGCATTTCCTGCGTTGGATGAGGAGAACACATCTTTCTGCATCTGTCTTGGCCACTTTTTTTTACAGAGGTGCAATTGATAGTATTTTAACCAACTGCATCACAATCTGGTTTGGTGACAGCAGTGCCTCAGATAGAAAGTCCATACAGAGAATGGTAAGGACAGCCAAGAAGATCATAGGAAGCTCGCTCCCTGGTATTCAGAATGCTGCTTATAAGCGCTATGTGCTTAGAGCTCAAAGCATTGTTAGAGACCCCACACATTCACTTTACAATCTGTTTCTGTTGCTCCCCTCTGGGAGGAGGTTTTGAACTCTTTCTAGCAGGATTACCTGCTAGCTTTGTTCCCTATGCCATCGGTCTGATAAACTCCCAAGATTCGTTTTTCTCACCATGCACATGTATATATAACCCGAACTAGATGGTTGTTTTTCTGTGTCATATAATATATGTGGGTATATGCATAATTCTATAATTATTTATTTATTTTTGTCATATTTATGTAGTGTATGTGACCCTTTGAAAGCTGTATACAACGAAATTTCATTTTAATGTATGCTGATTAGTGTACATTCAAAGTTATTATTCTATTCTATTCTTCTATTGTGATTAGGAATGGAAATCTAGCTTTACACACACAGTCAACCACGTTACACAATTTGCAGTATTGTTTCAAAGATAAAATAGGGAGGAAAGGAATGTGTCAAAAATACAACAGATTAAAAACCACCAAAATTAATATTGTTATAGCAATTAACAATTACAATTGTATGTATGCTTATCTAATGTAAATGTTAATCAAAAAGATATATATTAATTTTAATACATCTATATAATTTACATGTTAATATTTTAAAATTTAAATTTAAGCATTTATTAACAGGATGCCTTCCATAAAAAGCACTCAGTTGTTTTCTTTTATTATATATAGGTTTTCTCTCATTAATGCCCAGGATTTTCCCAAAGCAATCCAATGAATTATACAGCAAATAAACAAATTGGAACTGCACATAGAAAGCTTTCAACAATGTTCACCCTACCTTGCCCAGGACAAAACAACAACTGCAATTCAGTCAAATACCTTGGAAGACTATTCCATTTGATCATTCAAAAGCTCTTTCCATACCAAACTGCAATGAATGGCCTGAACTACATCTCACAGCCTTAGCTTTCCTGCACTCACAATTATAATTAGATTCCAGTCAAGATGGGAACATTCATTGTCTATGGCAGACATGTCAAACTCGCAAGGTCACGTGACATCGCACAATGTATCGGGATGGTTTTGCCATTGCCAGCAATGGGGTGGGCGCAGCTTCTGGATGACGTGTCTGGCTCGCGGGCTGGCAGTTTGACACCCCTGGTCTATAGAGATTCTCAGTTATCCAGGTCATGGATGTCCCAAAGATGCTTTTTCAAAAGGCAACTGGACTTTGTTTTTCCTTGAAGATGTTTCATTTCTCATCCAAGATGTTTCTTCAGTTCTTCAGAATTCAGTTTCAAGTATTACCTACTTGAAAAATTAAAGAAGCTTCTTGGATGAGAAGTGAAACATCTTCAAGGAAAAACAAAGTCCAGTTGCCTTTTGAAAAAGCACCTATGGGTACATTCTGTCAATGTTCCGACTAATGGAACACTTCAAGGAAATTCCAGGCATATTTATTCTGAAAAAGTCTGTAATCATGGACACATTATCGGCACATATTGAATGGATGCCAGAATCTGAATTTTTCTTGCTTGTGTCTAACTTTTCTTGCTAAACCCCTCCCTTATTTTGCAGTCATAAGTCACATCTTCCAATTAGCCCAGAGGGCAAAGATTCACTTCCATTCCTTTTCCCAGGCTTTCCTTATAAATCTCCTCCCGTTCTCTGTCATCTGAATTAACTCCAAAAATACCAGTTCTGTATATTTTGTCAAAGCAATAATATCCTATATTAACAGCGTTGACACATTCATTGTTTATTTTTGCTTTGCATTTCTGCACCTACATTAAAAAATTAGCTTTTGTTAGATGGCTTTTAAAATTTATCATGCTTCCTTACTGACAGGTATGTTTACCTATGTATTAATTTATACTGAAAAAGAGCCAGGAAATATTGTATTCCTCAGCTATTTCTGCAGATAACTGGGTAACACCTTTATTAGCATCAGTCAGTTTAACACGAAGGTACATTATGTGCTTAAAAACTCTTTCTCAGGCAGATGCCAAATAAACAAACAAATCCAGGCTGTGGATCAAAATATGTTTTGAAAAAAAAAGGCTAGTTGTTTAAAGCCATGAGATTTGAAGTGGCAAGTCAGTTATGAAGCAGTGTTTTTTTTCATATTCTTTTTCACTTCTCATCAGATGAGGGGCTTCATCCGGGAACCATTTATTCCCATGATTTATTATGTAAAACCTATATCCAGAAGAGGTCCATAAATCCCAACAGTGTAGAAAGGAGAAGTCATAGCAAATGTCAGTAACAGGTTAAGAAATAGGAAACTGAATTTGGAGAAAAGAACATTACTGGAGTCCTTAAACTACAGTATTTATGAGGCAAGAATATTGCTCATGTTACAAACACTTATTTTAAAATATGAGTTTGGTAACCAGACCTAGGGTGCTTTCATTTTGTTCCATTCCACATATCTAACAGTCAATTTCTGTTTTTAAGTCTCCCTGTTGATTGAGATAGCTCATATCCATTAGAGCAGGGGTGTCAAACTGCCGGCCCATGGGCCAGATGCGTCATGACAAAACTGCGCCCACCCCATTGCCGGCAATGGAAAAAAAGTCATGATACATCGCAACACGTCATGTGACATTGTGAGTTTGACACCCCTGCGTTAGAGGAACCACAGCACAAGGATTTAATAAGATCAGAGTTTCTAAAAACTGCCACTGTTATGGTTTCAAATGGACATCTTAAACCAAAGCTACCCGAGGTGCAGACATATTTCTTCTAATCCACTGAATTGGAATATTTTTCCTCTGCTGAGATCCCAGTGGTTCATACTCTGAGATCTGAAATGTGGACCATACAAATATTCTGGCTTCATTGCAGCTGATCTGCAGAATCAGAAACTGATTCTTAAATCAGAAACTGTTCCAGAAACTGTTCTTAAACAGCACTATTCAGAACATATCCTGTAAATATATTTCCTTCTTGGAGAGTTTGTTGTTGTTGCTGTTTTTTCCCTTTGGCAAATAAAAAGAAAGACAGAAGTGGTGGGATAACATGGGAAAATAACAAATGGGCAAGGAGGTCAGGTGTAGTGTAATTATCAGGACCCATAAATTTCACTGGGGAACACATGTCAGCAAAAGTCTTGTAGAACAGCTTTGGAGATGCATCATTATCAGATGCATCTATTCAAGTGGGTTGCTGCCTAGGGAGTTTGCTTCTATAGATTTGTTAGCTTGTAAAGTGCCATTTAAGTCTCCATAATGTTTTCTCTGTGTTATGTCTTGGGCCTGCTGAATCATTCAACAGGCTCAGAAATGTTGCAAAGGGTCTCGGGCAAACCACAAGGCTGCCTGGGAGCAGACTGGCTGTCTCCAGTCTTGCGCGCGTGTGCAAGGCGCAAAAACAGCCTTGCATTCATTGGCTGATGCTGGCCTTTGGAAGGACACTATAAAAGGCCTGCCCGCCATTTTTTCTGTTGCTGTTTATTGGTGAATGAATAAAGAAGACTTGCTGTTCAAACTACTCATTTCTTTGCAATGCCTTTAACTCGCAAATTTAACAGTGGTGACAAAGGTGGGATCACTGCAAGCAAGATTACCAACAGAAGAAGATAGGACTCACCAAGGGAGTTCTGAAGCCCTAGGGAAAGTTCGGCATCCAGAATCATGACTCTACCTGCCAGTACAGGATCGCTGGAGGTGAGCTCGGCAGAAGGATCCCTTTCCAACAAAAGGTTTGCAGCGAAGGCATTGACGAGGGTTGCAGAAGGCTAAGATGTCTAAGATAGACTGGTTGTCAGACTTTGATATTTCCCACCCAGAACACTGGAACTCGTATGTGGTGCGGGTAGAGAATTA
Source organism: Crotalus tigris (assembly GCF_016545835.1). Lineage (NCBI taxonomy): Eukaryota > Metazoa > Chordata > Lepidosauria > Squamata > Viperidae > Crotalus > Crotalus tigris. The sequence goes on along the minus strand of NW_024096626.1, from coordinate 427,921 downwards.
CTTCAGAGTAAATCAGATAAGAGAAGATGGCCTTAAAGCGGCTACCCTGCTGTGTGTTTGTGGACAAGAAACATTTGACATAGCAGAGAATCTGGTGATCCCTACGCTTTTGGAGTCAGTGTCTTATGCAGATTTAAAGAAGATGCTGAAAGAACATTTCCAACCTAAACTTTCAGTGATTGCTTGGCGGCACGCGTTCGAGCAGAGGGACCAGAGGCCTGGTGAGTCTGCTGTGGACTTTATTGCTGCCTTAAGGCAAGCAGCGAGGACTTGTGAATTCAAGGATCTGGAAGAGAGGCTGCGGGATCATTTCGTTTGTGGCCTAAGAAGTTGTGAGCTGTAGCAGAAGATCTTCACCAAAGAAGATGTTTCGTTCCAAGATGCCTTGAGAGAGGTTGCAGCTGAAGAAGCAGCGGGAGGCGCTATAAAGGTCTTGCGGCTCGCTAGAAATCCTCCAGCCACTGTTACCGTCCATCAAGAGGTCACTCGAGAAGATCCAGAACAGGATCCTGAAGAGGAGGTGGATAGGCTGCACCAGTCAGCAGAGAGAAGGCCAAAGGAGCCAAAGAAGGCTCCAGTATCTCCTCAGTGTTTCGGGTGTGGAGGACGCCACAAGCTCACTGACTGCAGATTCCGTTCCATCATTTGCCAGGCATGTGGCAGGCGAGGCCACATTGCCTCCATCTGTTTGGGTTGCCAGAAGGTCCACTTTCAGGAAGAATTGCTTCAGAAAGGTACCAGGATCCCTAGCCAACACAGGGTGGGTTTCTGCGCATCGCGCAGGAGCATTTTAAAGACAGGAACACATAAGCCATTTAAAAAAAAGCTTCACATTGATGTGAAGTTGCAGGGGGTTCCCTTGTCAATGGAGTTGGACACAGAGTCCACTCTATCAATCATTTCTCATGACACCTTCAAAAGGATTTGCAGCAGTAGTGGCCTACGAGTAAAACTCAGGCCATCAAACTTAATTTTCACTGACTTCCAGAATTCCAGAGTCAGCATGAAGGGGGAGGCCACGCTCAAGGTGCAGTGTAGGGCTTTTGAAGGCCTACTAGATGTGGTGGTAGTTGGGGTGATTGCACGAGTCTCATTGGACTCTATTGGTTCGAGGCCCTTGGAATCCAAGTGACTGGGCTTCACAGCCTGCAAATGTCAGGCCTTGCAGAAGTCTACAAGGAGTTTGCTGATGTGTTTAGCACAGAGCTTGGCTCATACAAGGGGCCTCCCATTACCTTACACTTAGACCCAGCTATCACACCCATTAGGATTAAGCCTAGAAGGGTGCCTTTTGCTTTCAAAAGCAAAATTGATGCAGAACTGGACAAGCTGCTCCAGCAGGGCATCTTAGAACCTGTGAACTCTAGTCCATGGGAAACCCCCATTATAACACCTCTAAAGGCTAATGGAGAAGTCCGAATTTGTGCGGACTATAAATATACACAGAACAAAGTGCTGCAACAGCATGCATATCCAGTGCCAGTGGTGAGCCACATTCTGGCCTCCCTCGGGGGGGGGGGATTTTTGCAAAACTTGATTTGGCACAGGCCTACCAACAGTTACCTGTTGATGAGGCAACAGCTGAGGCTCAAACAATTGTAATGCACCGGGGAGCCTTTAAGGTCAAAAGATTGCAGTTTGGGGTTAATGTGGCCCCTGGTATCTTCCAAAGTGTAATGGAGTCAGGAAATTGGGATTAGAAAGAAAGATCCCTAGAATCAACAACCCCTCACACCAAAAATCTAAGAGTCATCAGCCATAGACATAGGGAAGCAGGATTTGACCTTTGGGACATAATAGGATTAATCCACCACTATCAGAATACCAGAAGGACACACCCAGACTCATGTCAAAATACATGACACAGGAAATACAAAGCCTCAAATAGGAACAGGAAACAACCTCAAGAGCCCCAGAGGGTATAAAAATCCACTCCCTACATGTGCTCTCTCTCTTTTCTTCCAGAGCCACCTTTCTGTCTGGCTCGCCTCTTCAACAAATTGCAACCTTCTTTCTAAAGCAGTTGCCATGTTGTTTATTCCCGCTTGGACTGAACCATGATGAAGACTTTTCCTTCAACACTAGTCATAGAGCAGTGTTTCTTATTTATTTACCAAATACATTCATTTCAGGCATTATAATGGCCTCAGCTTCTTGTTAACTCTTTGTCAACACACCAAGCCCCAGCTGGAAGTGTTAATTGCAATCAGCAGGTGAGAAACCAGCATCAAAGAAATAGAATTATCTTTTACTTTTTTAAAAAAAAAGGAAACCAAAACAATGAAACCCAAATCTGGGGAAATGCAGAGGAACTCACATTTAGAGAAAAGATCAGAGCCCTGCAAAAACTTTTAAAAAACCCCAATGGGTCTTCATGACAAATCATAGTCTTTCAAGCATAATGACAAAGAACCAATTAAATACATTGTTAGGATTCCAGTTGGGTGGTCTTTGTTAAGTGACTGCTTGCTAAATCTCCTAGATAATCAATTGATGTCTCTAAATTGGAGCTAATGGCTAGAAATCTGTTTTTCTCATCCTGATGTTGGTAGGAGAGACTTTCAAGGGAGAAACTATGTTGCTGCCATTTTGCTATTTGAACAAGGGGATTTTGCAGTATTTGAGAGAATGGAGATCACCCAGTACAGTACTTATTAACAAGGAGTTGGTTGAAGTTTGATTCTGGTAGATTCTCACACATCATTCACTTTTGAACACTTTTAAAGATTTAAGGTCAGACTAAATGAGAGGCCATAAATATGGTTAATCAAAGGAGCTAAATCTTGGTTAAGCCCTGACATAGAGTATAAAAGAAACTATAGCCTATCTTCTGTTTTTATCAGGGGAATAAAGCATCCTTTAATGTGAGCTGAATGTTTTTTCTTACTATGGAAATAGTGAGTAATGTCACGTAGTCTCCCTTTTGTGTCCTTTTCTTGTTAACTTTTTGTTAACAAAATTAAAGTGTGATCCTGTTAACCCAGGATATCTCTATATCTCTTTCGACTTTTCTGTCCTATCAAACTCTTCGTTTTGAAAAGCTTTGTGGGTATATATACATATAGTACCTGAGGCTTCATAGCTAGTTGGAACACAGAGAAGATAGAGAACAACACACTTTGTTAATGCTTAACCAAGGAGTTATATTAACTTTTATTAAATAGATTACAATGCCTTATAAATATCTTAATATTACAATGCAATATTATCTGTATGTTATTGGTCCTCACTTTCCCTGGGTGTTAAATGTATGTTCATATACTGGTTTCTCACTGGTGGAAGTTTTCTTTAGTTCCCATTCCACCCATAGCTTCTCCAAGCCTTTTTTTTCTCATGTCCCAATTCCTCCATTATGCAAATAGGAGAGGTACCCTGTGTTGTCATGCAGCTCTGATACGGAATCTTCTCAAGCACATAGACACAATCCAAATCAGAACCTCAACAAGAGACAGTATCAAAGTGTGACTGAGTTCTACCTTGTTGCAGTTTATAGTTGGGATCAGCCTCCTTACTCTGCAGTGCCTGCTACTGACAATTAAAATCCACGTGCTGCCTATATTGAGGACCATATATACAGGTATTCTCATCAAGAACGTTTAGTTCTTGATCAGCTTAAAAAGAAAAAGAAGATTAACAGGTATGATCTTTTTATGAGAAATTGCATATTCTATGGAAAACTACATGTCATGGCCATGGATGGGGAAATGCTTGGAGAAAATTTTCATCATCATGTGGAAGAACCATTCTCTAGCCCCATGTCTATACAAACATGTCGTGCCAATTTAAGCATAAAAACACCAGCACTATCTTGAGTAGCAGGTGTCAGGCAAAGGTGGTTTTGAACAATAGCAGAGTTATATAACTGCTGCAGAATAGTATCCAAAATATATTTCCCAAAAATTCATACAGAGTTTTACCCTGGTTCAAGTGATATTTTTGTGATGGTAAAATTTCTCAACCCAGCCATGTGAGTACAGTTCTTTACTTCATCATATGGAAAGAAAGGTTTTTCAGGATTGTATCTTAATCTAGTCATAGTCAGAATCTCACTACCAGACTCATAGGCATGGCAGAACTTTAAAACAATGGCAGATTCCATCAGAATGATAAAATCCCCAAACAATGTGTTGGGAGGAACTCCCCCGTTCGGTTCTTCCAGCCGGGATTCCCCTTGTTGGCGCGGTGCGGAAGAAATAGATTGTGAAGCCAGCTTCCGGAAAGAGAGGTTTAATCACGAGGATCAAAGTTGAGTGACAATTCAGCTCGAGTCTCCGGCTAGCTAGACAGAATGATCTTTAAACAGAGGTTTTATACCTTTTTGTGGTTTCCAAATTTGTCATTTTTGATTGGTGAGTTTGAATCTGCCTTTTCTGATTTGTTGGTCAGTGACTATTGTTGGTTAAATTTCTTTGCTAATCCTGCCTGAAAGGTGTTAATTACTTTATTGTTGTGTCCTGGTTGTTGCTAGCTGGTTCCTTATTGTGTGTGTCAAGTGTTTGCCATTTAGCCTCAGGCTGCTGTTGACCCAGTTTAGTTGGGGTGTTCCTAGATTATTTCTTTGTTGGGGTGGGGAGTGGGTGTCCAGCTTTCATCAATTCCCCCATTTTGGGCTATCACTGGAGTATCAGTGATTAGCCCAACTGGTTCATATATACAGTAGTGGTGATCAATTTGGCACATCATGAGAGATGTTTTCTTGCTTTGTTCCTTGCTCCTGATGGGAGTTGTGAAGATCTTTAGGCATTTTAACCCTAAAGGAATTAATTGGCATAGGCAACAAAGGAGGACTCCACCTATTATGACTGTGATTATACTACCAATAAGAATTTTCAACCAATGGAAGTCTGGTAACCATGAAAAGAGTCAGGAAAGGTCCCAGGATGACTGGTTGTGCCCAATGTTTTGTGCTAGTTCTTTTAAATGTTTGATATCTTGTTCAATTAGCCCAGATTGGTCGGATAAATTGAAGCAGCAGAGCCCTCTGAATTCTTCACAGCCATCATTGTGCCTCAATAATAGGTAGTCAATGGCTGCTCTATTTTCAAGGATGGCTTCTCTGATTTGCCTTAGTTCTCTGTTTAAGGTGTCCAGTGCATGGGAAGTTGTGTTTAAACTTTTAGCTAGGGTACATGCCAGGCTGTTTATATTCCTTGAATTTCATGCTGCAAGCCCTGGCACTCCCACTAGAGAGACAGCCAATGCAATATATTCAGTTTTCGTGAGAAGGGGGGTTTTGAAATCGCAGTCAGGAGGTAATGTGTGGAAGCTCCTTCTTTGCTGCCTTTGTAGGGAGGGCATCAGCATGGTTAGTTGTCCTAACGTGCAAGGGCCCCCAGTGGAATTTGCAGGCAGGTAGGAATAAGCTCTCAGGCCACATAATAGAAACCATCCCATAGGAAGTTTCACATAGCCATATGAGAAGGTGATGGCCTTGGTGATGTTGCAGGCCAGTTCAGTGTTAGTGAGGTTGTAGCAGTTGGAAACTTTAGGCTGGTGGCATCCAGTCAGTGTGAAACAAGTAGCTGCTTGGGTTACTGCTGCTACTTGTAATGTGTACATGCTGTTGTCTTTTATGTTTGTACTGGTTCCCCAGTAAAAAATGTTGTAGTATGAGGCTATCAATGAGTGTCATTGGTGATAGCTTTTGGTGCTATTGCTACCCCCATCAAGCATGTGGTTAAGATGTCTTTCACTGACCTACCTCCAGCAAGGCAAAAGTCTGTAGTGTTCAGTACTTCCTTCGCTAAATACTCCCACACGTTCCCCTTTTCCGGAAATAGGTTTGGTTCTATGAACCCAGAGGTACATTTCAAATATAAAGACATAATATACATAACACATAAGATTCTAACAATGGTAAACTTAATCCCCTCCCCCATTTGTCTCAATTTCAAAAAAAGATTTTTAGTGTCCATTCTTCAGTTTCTGGGTTTTTCTTGAGCCTCAAAGGTGGGACCTTGGGTGTTGTCTCAGGTACAACGCTGTGGTCTACAACTGCCGGTTTAACATGTGTCCAGTGAATCCAAGCGTTCCTTTCAGCTACCTTGATTGCTGTCTGGGTGGTTAGTAGAACTTGAAAGGGTCCACTCCATTTTGGTTGCAGCGGTGACTTGCGGATGTATGATTTTATCCAAATCCAGTCCCCTGGTTCAAAATGGTGTAGGTTTTCTTCTAATGGTAAGGTCTGTGTTAGGGCACTTTGCTTCCACAATTCTCTGAGTCTCTGGTGCAAAGCTGTAAGATAGGATGACAAGACTATCTCCCCCTTTCTCCAAGCAGAGGGACTGGGGGTCCAGGCCTTTGAGTGTGTCAGGTGGTTGACCAAACAGCAGTTCGAAGGGGGAGATGCCTATGTCTCATCTTGGTCGGGTTCTTAGATGGAACAACGCTATGGGTAATGCTTGGGGCCAGGGCAGGTGGGTCTCCTGACAGAGTTTGCCTAGGAGGGTTTTTAATTCTCTATTTTGCCTTTCCACACCCCCCCTGAGGAACTGGGGTGTCTTGGTGCATGCAGGTCCTGCCTGATACCCAATGCTTGGAGAACATGCGTGATTACCTGTGATACAAAATGTGTGCCCCTGTCCATGTCTAAAACACTTGGGACTCCAAATCTGGGCACCAGTTCCTTTAGCAGGTGTCTAGCAGTTTCCAGAGCTGTGGCATGGCAGCATGGATAAGCTTCCACCCAGTGGATCAGCTGGTCTCTGCAGACTAGCACATATTGGTAACCGTTGCTCCTAGGGAGCTGGATGTAATCCAGCTGGAGTTTCTCAAAAGGGCCTTAGGCCCATGGTCTTCCCCCTGTGTCTGTGGCCTTCCTTGAGGAAGCATTATTTGCTTGGCATATTTGACAGGTCTTAGCTATACGAGTGGCCTCACTATAGACCCCCGGGGCATATCACACTCTCCTTATGGCATCTACTATTGCTTGTGTCCCACAGTGCCCCTTAGAGTGCAACTGTTGACAGATCAGCCGTAGCAGACGTCTGGGGGCTATGGGTCTCCCGTCTGGGACCCACCAAAATCCTTCTCTATAAATTGCCTCGCATTTTTCATCCCATAATTTTTCTTCCCCAGGCTCCAGTAAGTCTTGGTACTGTACTGTTGGTCTTAATTGTAATGTGGGGAGCGTGGTAAATGTTTTCAGGGGTTGAGTGGCAGCCCACTTAGTCATAACGTCAGCAAAATGGTTCCCTTTTGTGACCCTTGAATTGTCCCTCTGGTGTGCTTTGCAATGGATGACTGCTAGGGATGAGGGTAGACGGATAGCTCTCAATAGATCAGATATGAGGTTCGCATGAGCCGCTGGACATAAAAAACCCTCTCTGTTTCCAAAGGTCGCATGGCAGACCCCAAAAGCATACCTGAAGTCTGTATATATATTGGCAGACTGGTTCTCAGCTATTTCGCATGCCCTTTTTAATGCAATGAGTTCGGCTGCTTGAGCGCCGTAATGTGGAGGCAAGGGGGAAGCCCAGACTGATTCATACAGAGAAATGACTGCTGCTCCCTTTATGCGGGTCCCATCCAGAAGGTAGGAAGAGCCATCGGTAAATAACTCTAGGTCTGGGTTAGGAAGAGGATTATCTGTTAAATCAGGACGTGGTAGTTCGGTGTCCTGGACTAGGTGCAGGCAGTCATATAATGCTTTATCTGTTAGGTTAGTCGGTAACAATGTTGCCGGGTTAAGCGTGTTGCAGCGTTCAAAGGAAATATTTTCTGAAGTGAGTAGTTCTGCTTCGTATTGGGCCAGGTGTTGTTGGGTAAATGCCTGGGTTTGCGACTTTAAGAGTATGGCAAACACATCATGGGGAACCCTCAGAGTGAGGGGGCATCCCAAAACCAGGTCCTTTGGTCGCTTAACTAGCTCTACCGTGACAGCCACGGCTCTCAGGCATGGAACGGCTCCTCTAGCTACCAGATCTAGCTGGGCTGAATAATAGGCTACTGGTCTAAGGTTTGGACCGAACCTTTGTGCCAACACCCTGAACCTACACCTTTGCATTCGTGGATAAAAAGGAAAAAGGGTTTCGTATAGTTTGGGAGACCCAGAGCTGGGGCTGAGGCTAGGGTTTGCTTTATTTTCTCTAGGGTGTTTGCCAATTCCTTTGTCCATTCAATAGGATCAGATTGGTCCTTTTTCGTTAGTTGGACTAAAGGCTTTGCTAATTCCCCAAAGGCTGGTATCCATGGTTGGCAGAATCCTAAGACCCCTAATAGGGCGCGCACCTGGCATTTCGTTTGTGGGTGCTTCATTCTTAGGATGGTCTCGACTCTCTTGGGTTCTAATTTTTGGACCCCAGGGGCAATAATATACCCTAAATAGGACACCTCCCTTTTTAAGTACTGTAATTTAAAAGGGGACGCTTTATGCCCCTTTTCCCCCAGACATTTCAGTAGGTGGTAGGTATCTGCCCTACAGCTTTCCTCAGTCTCTGAAGCTAACAGTAGATCATCCATGTATTGGATAAGTGTGGATTTGTATGGTAGGAGGATGGAAGCTAGGTCTTCCCTTAAAATCTGTGAAAACAAAGTGGGGGACTCCATATAGCCCTGCGGTAGTCAAATCCAGGCATATTGTTGCTTATCCCACGTGAAGGCAAAGAGGTATTGTGATGCAGGGTCCACAGGGATACTGGAAAAGGCTGCACAGAGATCAATTACTGTGAAATGAGTGGCTGACGCCGGTACCTCTGTAATTATGGTGGCTGGGTTTGGTACTATCGGTGCTCTGGGTATTACATGATTGTTCACGGCCCTCATATCATGCACGAAGCTGTAAATGGGGTTCCCTTCGATGTCTACCTTTGGTTTTCGAACCGGGAAGATTGGGGTGTTGCAAGGGGAGGTGCATTTACGCAGCACCCCCTGCTCTAAGTATGCTGTTACCAGTTTTTGGATTGGTTTTATCGCTTCCGGTTGTATCTCATATTGGGGAATACATGGTGGTGGTCCTGGCTTAACTTGGATTGTAACCGGGGTAGCTGCCTTTAGCAGCCCTACTTCGGTTGGGTCCCACCCCCACAGAGAGGCCGGCAAGCTTCGGAGATCCATAGGCAGCTGGATCTCCTTGCCGGTTGAACATACCATGAAAAAATGTGCCTGCTTAACCGGGATGTCTAAGTGGAGCCCTTCTGCAGTAGTCGCTCCAAGTTTGCAAAGCAAATCCCTACCCAGGAGGGATAAGGGGGATTGAGGACAAATAGTAAAAGGGTGTTCCAAGGAGAACAGGCCAACTTCTACCTTCAAGTTGTCTGTAAATTCGACTGGGATAAGTTTTCCTCCAACCCCCATTACATTATCTTTGGCCCCAGGCACTATTAAAGGGTGCCGTTGTGAGAAGAGAGGAGGTAGCTCCGGTATCAATGAAGCATTCATATGTTTTTCCCCCCCACAGTGATTGTCAACAGGGGCTCTCCATCGGGGCTGCCCTTTAAGGGGATAGCTAGCCCCTGAAATGTAGCCTTATAATCAGTTTCTAGTCAGGCTAGCTCGTGTTCTGGCTGTTCCCATCGGGGCATACTTTGGTCCCTTTCCTCACTCTGATGATTAGGGGCCCCCCTTGGGAAGGGGGGTCTTGGAGGATGACGCTGATTCCAGGTCTCCCCAATTTGACCCTCCTCGCAGAGTCTACTGGTATGCCCCAGCCTTCCACATCGAAAACAATGCTGGCAGAAGGGTTTTCCTTCAGCCACGCACCGCCGGCAGGTTGCTCTCGGTGGGGGAGGTTTACGATATCTTTTCCCATTGTCCCTATTTATCATGGCAAAAGCTTGCAAGTCCTCCCTTCTTTCCATCCTGTGCCTTTTCTCTTTCTCTCTTTCTCGTTCTGCTTCCTTCCTTTCTCTCTCTTCTTCTGCTAACCTTTCTCTCTGGTCAAATACAAAGTTTGCGATCCTGTGCAACTCCGAGATATCTAAAGTAGACCAGTTGGAAACTATCGTGTGGAAGTGCCCTCAGATATCGTTCGCAGATTGGTTAACGAAGGCAGTTGCAAGAATGTTCTTATCCTTCAAGCAGCTGATATCTAAATGTGCGAATGCGGTTCCGGCTTCTAAGAGGCGTCTGGGGTCTCCTTGTCCCTCTGCATTGTCTTTTGGAATTCAGCCCAGTTGAGGGGCTTTTTCCCTATTTCCTGGAGGGCTTCCATTAGGTTTATTTTTGCCCTAGTATAATCGTCCCAATGGTTCTGATTGTTATAATCCCAATCTGGGTGATTGAGAGGCCAGGCGACCTTGGCGGGAGCTACTTGCCCAGGCACGGATATTACGGGATGCCTGGCTATCTCTTCCGTTTTTTCAAAAAGTTTCATTAATTCGTCTTTGGTCAGAAACACGTGCAGCAGTTGAGTCATGTCTGCCCAAGACGGATTATGAGTGTCTATAATAGACTTTATGGTTTCTATAACGGCATGGGGGTCCGCACCCTTCTTCCTTCTTCCAAATAACCAAATCGGATGGGGAGAAAGAGGTGTGGGTTAAAATGTGTTTAGTCTGGCCCCTCTGTCGCCCAGGTACGGGCCTGTTAAACAGGGGGGCCATGAAGGTCAGTTCAGGGTTATCTAAGGGAGGCTGGGGGTCCAAGTTGACTTGGATCGGGTTCCTCTGTCTGGACAGTTCAGCCCAGCAATACTAATAGGGTAGTTGGGTTGGTTCTATCTTTGATCCAAGCACTTTTAGTGTTTTAAGTTCCAGAGTGCCACCTTCAGCCCAAATTTGTCTTCCGTTTCATCTTTAAACAAAGCCCATTTCCTACATAATTCCTTTAATCTTTTCTTCTTCATTCTGGCCTGGACAGGTAGCTGATTCCTGTCCCAGGCTACGAGCAAGCTCTCAACAGGGAAACCTACTTCCGCCCTTGAATTGGAACCTCCCATGTTTCTATACCAGGATTTCCCTACCAATAAAGGGCACAATTCATCGGAAGTCTCCTTGTGAGACTTTTTCCTACTATCATGATTTTGTGAGTCCAAAAAAAAAGGACTCACAGAGCTTCTCTGGATCCCTCTCAGAGTTCATGGGCTCCTTCAAGGGATCTGTCATGTTTTCAGACCAAAAAGGGGTCTGAAGAGACCTTCTAGTTTCCCTCCTTAGAAGGTACGGGCTACTCTTTGACTGGCCGGCTTTACGCCACCGTTTACGGACACCTGGACCTCCAGTGTCCATGGGCACCTCCGCTTGCCCTTGGAGGTAGGTGGCTGCTCCCTTCTTGGGACTATCTGCTTAAATTTTACTAATGGAAGGGGTCCTGACTTGCCCAGGGTAAAGTCCTTTTCCTCTTTCTCTGCCCGCTCAGTCCTCCTCTCTCACCAGAAGGTCTCACGCTCCGATGCCCCCCCTTGCTTTCCCGAATTCTGCCGGTCATGGCTCCACTGGAGCTAGCAGCAGGTCAGGGTGCGGCTAGAGGGCACACGGAGGGAGCGAGCTCTAGCTGGTTCTAAGAGGAGGGTGCCTCACACACACGTTCATGCATTCTTCCTTTCATTCCCCAGACCCTCTAACCTAATAAATTTAAAATTGGTGGCACTTAGCCTCTTTCTCGGTAGCTGTTTGAGTGCAAGACTCAAAAACTCCCTTTACTACCCGATGCCAACCGGGCAGGGTCCGAGGAGGCTTCCCCGCGGATCAAAGTGTCCACTGCCGGCTGGGTGACGACTCTTCTGGGCCCGATCCGGTGGCTGGGTGAGCTGGAAGTCCCTTCGTGGTCACCAGATTGTTGGGAGGAATTCCCCCATTCAGTTCTTCCAGCCAGGATTCCCCTTGACGGCGCGGTGTGGAAGAAATAGATCGTGAAGTCAGTTACCGGAAAGAGAGGTTTAATCACGAGGATCAAAGTTGAGTGACAATTCAACTCGAGTCCCCAGCTAGCTAGACAGAATGATCTTTAAAGAAAAGTTTTATACCTTTTTGTGGTTTCCAAATTTGTCATTTCTGATTGGTGAGTTTGAATCTGCCTTTTCTGATTTGTTGGTCAGTGACTATTGTTGGTTAAATTTCTTTGCTAATCCTGCCTGAAAGGTGTTAATTACTTTATTGTTGTATCCTGATTGTTGCTAGCTGGTTCCTCATTGTGTGTGTCAAGTGTTTGCCATTTAGCCTCAGGCTGCTGTTGACCCAATTTAGTTGGTGTGTTCCTAGATTATTTCTTTGTTGGGGTGGGGAGGGGATGTCCAGCTTTCATCAAATGCATTATATAATACCTTGTTAGTTATGGCTGCTATTCCTTAGCCAGCAGATTCTTTCCTGGTTATCACCTAGACAACCCCATTTCTATGTATTGGAAACAAAGAATTGAGACTGTTCTTGTAAGAGTGATCCTGCCAAATATGCCAGCTCTTTAAACAGAGAGCAAGTCTCTTTTATTTCAGTGGAAGGGCCAGAGATGCAGTATAGCATATTTGCCTGTTATCTATTCACTTTTTCCAATCATCATTGCCACAAGTAATCTTCAATCATCCTCTGCTTCTCCCTGGCTTCAAGAGGATTTGTAATCTTTTCCCTCAAGTGGAAAAGTGGAAAGTCAGTTGTAATGAGGCAGGGGGGGGGAGTAATGGAAGCACCCATTTTCATTTTCAAGAAACATTTTCAAGAAACTTCCCAATGTGTAACGACTAGGGTTTTTTTTAATGTCACAATTTCAGCTTTAATATACAAGGATATCTCAAATATTCTGTAGTAATCAGTTTTTCTTATTAACAGCAGCAATTATGGGATAGAAAACAACACTTTGAAATCCTTACTTATCCCTCTACAAAACCAAAAACCTTAGCCACCACTGCCCCTTTACCAGAACTCCCAACTGCAATGTGGAAAGCAGTAATAGCAGCTTGTTTTACAACAGGGCTTTTTAACCTTTTCACCGATTGTACCACTTTTAGGATATGGCAATATTCGAGTACCACCTAGCAAGGTGTCAAAAACTTGATGACCAAAAAAAGAAAAGGAAAAAAATGATAAAGTACAGGTAGTCCTCGACTTACAACAGTTCACTTAGTGACTGTTCAAAGTTACATCAGCACTGAAAAAAGTGACTTATGACCATTTTCCACACTTTTGACTGTTGCAGCATTCCCAGGGTCACGTGATTTATATTCGGATGCTTGGTAACTGATTCATATTTATGATGGTCACAGTGTTTCAGGGTCATATGATCCCCTTTTGCAACCTTCTGACAAGCAAAGTCAATGGGGAAACCGGATTCACTTAAGAACTGTGTTGACTAACTTAACAACTGCAGTGATTCGCTTAACAAATGTGGCAAGAAACTTTGAAAAGTGGGACAAAACTCATTTAACAAATTTCTCATTTAGTAACACAAATTTTGAGCTCAATTGTGGTCGTAGGTTGAGGACTATCTGTATGCCCATTTACTACACTTTTAATGGGAAACTTATGCCTCTTTCTCTGACATTGTTCTATCCCCTTCTTTCCCTCTGCTTGTCTCAAAAAAACCTCTCCTCTTCTCCGTCTCTCTTTCTCCGTCCCCTTCTCTTTCTCTTTCTCTGTCTTTTTTTCTCTCCCTTTCCCACCAAAACCTCCTTCTTTTATATCCTCTCCTCTCTCCCCCCCCCTCTTCCTCCTTTCCTCTTTGGTGCAGGTCAGCTGAGTCCTCTCCCTAAGGCTTCGCACTGTCCTGTCTCTCTTTCTCTGTCCCCTTCTCTTTCCCCAACGTCTGTTTTCTCTCCCTTTCCCTCCGAAACCTCCTTCTTTTATATCCTCTCCTCCTCCCACCCTTCTCCTTTTCTCTTCTGGTTGCGCTGGAAGCACCGATCAGCACATATTAGTGAAGATATAGATATGTAGTTCTGCCTTTTAATTAGCATGCTGACATCTGTATTTAATTGATGGAGGCCATAAGCATTCCCTTTTCATAAATAAACATCATATGCTTCTAAATTGTAAAAACTGACAGGCGGTTGAAAGGAAACTTGAGACATTTTGCTGATGATTCTTGTTTGTGGCACATTCCTTTTGGAAATAGGAACAAGCAAAGATTATGCATTTATAAATCTTTTATGACCTATGCAAGGGTCCTTTTGTAGACTGCAGCTTGGCATTCAACACCATCATTCCAGAAATTCTTCACTCTAAATTGACTCAACTAGCTGTGCCTGTCCACACTTCTGTGTGAACTTTCTGACAGATAGAAAGCAGCAGGTGAAGCTAGGTAAAATTGCATCAAATACCTATTCAATTAGCCCACATGCCCTCCTGGTGTCCGTTGCTGTTTTCTTTCTATACCAATGATTGCATCTTGAAGGATCCCTCAGTTAAAGTACTGAAATTTGCAGATGATATAACAGTCATTGGTCTCATTTGAGGCTGTGATGCAGCTGCATATAGATGGGTGGTTGAATAACTGGCCCTGTGGTGCAGCCAGAACAATCTGCAGCTGAACACATTTAAAACTGTAGAGATGAAAATGGATTCTAGGAGGAGTCTTCCTACTTTACCACCTTTTACAATATTAGACAACACAGTAATGACAGTACAGACCTTCAGGTTTCTGAGTTTTATAATCTCCCAAGATTTGAAATGGACACCTAAGATTAGAACCATCATTAAAAAGGCACAACAAAGAATGTTTTTTCTGTGTTAACTCAGGAGCTGTTGATACAGTTCTATGGTGGAATTATTGAGTATGTCATTTGTACTTCTATAACTGTCTGGTTTGCTATAGCAACCAAAGCGGATAGGTACAGACTTCAATGGATAGTTAGGACTGCAGAAAAAACAATTGCAACCAGTTTGCCTTCTATTCAGGACCTGTATACTGCATGGGTCAGAAAGAGTGGTGAAAAAATATTTACAAATCTCTCACATCCTGGAAATAAACTGTTTTGATTCCTCCCTTCAGAATGCCGATACAGGGCATTGCATGGCAAAACAGCTAGACATAGAGACAGTTTTTTCCTTCTTGCCATCACTTTGTTGAACACCTAATTACCACAATATTGCCTTATATCCAAGGATATTTACCCATGTAGTATGGCTGTATTAGTATTATCCTAATCTTTTCTACTACCTTCTTCTATTGATATCTTATGATTATATTACTTTGTTGTTTTTATGTACACTGAGAGCTTACGCACCAGAGACAAATTCCTGGTCTGTCCAGTCACACTTGGCCAATAAAGTATTCTATTTAGCATATCAAAGGCCCTGTTTCTACAACAGATAACTGGTTGGATTATATTCCTACAGCACCAAAAAGAGGTGAATTGACACAATCAGTTAAACCCTAATGGTTATTTTAGTTGACCTGTCTTGCACAGATTTATTTCCACTGTCTGGGTCTTTACAATAAGTGAATACTCTTCTCAATATAGGCTAATAGATCTGAATCGCACTAATATAGATAGTTACTAGATGTCAGCAAACGCTTTGATTTCTGCTTCCATCTAGTGGACATTCAGATTTTTACACCTGGATTACTACCAAGGATATGTCAACTGGCAATGGAATTTTTAAAAGAAATAATCCTTGGTAAAATGTATTGTTCTGATCTCTGAAAACATTAACACAGGCTTACCTACGTGAAATAACAACAGCACTTGAATAAAATATTTAGAGGTGCAGTTTTCATGTGCAATATAGATGAAGGCCTGGGCAGAGCATCCTGAATATTAAGAATAAGCCCTGAATGACTTCCATCTGGATTGCCTTATAACCTGTTGGGATGTTTGGAAGAGGACTTGTCCTCAATTGTTGCTATCCTTCTTTTTTTTTTTTTTTTTTTTTTATTAAAAGTTTTATAAATTTTACAAAAAAGAAAAAAGAATACAAAACAAGAGACAACATATACAAAAAAATAAAACTAAACAATACATATATATAAAAAAAAAACCCCCACCCCTCCCAAAACCCCCCCCTCCCTTCCCCCCCCCCCTGAGCTTCCCAGAGCAGAATATAGGCTTAAAAATAAAAATTAAATTAAGAACTTTATATTTATATATATAAAAAGATTATCTATAATATATATAAAAATAAAACTTATGAAAAAACTATATAATATTTTTGTATACCCAATCTAAATTGTATAAATTTTATCCATTTATCCCAAACAGCAAGAAACTTCTCTTGCGTGTGTTGCTTTAAGAAAGCCGAAATCTTTGCCATTTCCGCCAGATAAGCTACTTTAAGAAACCATTCCTGCAATGTAGGCAAAGATTCCTTCTTCCAATATTGTCCTACTAACAGCCTAGCGGCTGTAATCAAATTTAACATCAAAACAACCTCCTTTGTATCACAATCTGTAACAATACCTAACAAAAATAATTGCGGAGTAAATTTTACCTCCTTCTAAAAATTCTCTGGATATTCCACCATATTTTGATCCAAAATGCTTTTATCTCTCTGCATGACCACCAAATATGATAATAGGAAGCCTCCTTATAACCACATCTCCAACATTTGGGTTGCACGTCAGGGTACATATAAGACATTTTTTGTGGATCAAGGTGCGCTATCCTTCTTATTATAAAGTTTTGCAAGGAATATGAGTGTCTTTTCATATTCTTGGACTACCTATGGAAGACTGACTTGACAATTGGGGCTTAGTGATGTCAACCCTTTTACTAGCCCAAAGACTCATGGAAGCCACACATTTCTTGGCAAAGCTGGATTGAGAATCCATGTTCTCCAGAATGGTGACTTTTGGTTCAGTTAGCATAAGTAAGGGGATCTAATTTAGTTAGTGGCTGATTGAGCCAAAGTTGTTTTGAGAGTATGCCAGAGTGATTCACTTTAGGTGGGCCACAATTCAAAATCTTTTGAAGCAAGAAACCAAAATCACTTTGCACCTAGTATCACAATGAGGAAATGATGATATGTAGTCCTGTGGCACCACAGTCAAGAAAACAAGCACTTGGGAAGAGAATGACTGCCCAAAAATGTTTCTAACTCTAACGCTCCAAAGAAGCATTGGGACAAAAATTAACAAGTGGGAGATCGTTAAAGAGAGATCCTAGAATTAAGGAGAAATTTCCTGACACTGAGAACAATTAATCAGTGCAATAGCTTACCTCTAGAAGTTGTGGGTGCTTTGTCACTGGAAGTTTTCAAAAAGAGACTGGACAACACTTTATCCGGAATAATATAGGACCTCTAGCCATGGGCAGGGGTTGGACTAGAAGGCCTCCAAGGTTCCTTCCAATCCTATTATTCTAAGATCAGGAAAAGCTGTAAATTACCCATAATAAATGTCTTCAAGCCTGTAAGAAACATATGGGCAAACCACAGCTTGAGGACAAGGCTATATGATGGATTGCTTGAAATTAGATCAAGTAGACGTACCTTCTTGAAAGCATTATATTTGTCAGAAGTTTGCTCTGTGACAACTAGAGAGAGGTGTTTTCAGTACTGGACCTCTGATTATGAACGCTGCTTTCTGATCAGTTACAGCTGGCATCAAAGTTTTGTTAAGTTTCAGCAATAACAGCATACTTTTCCAGACTCTATTGAAGTTGCATCTGTGTTATTTAATACTTTGCTGTGGTTGTTGTTATGATAGCTTTAACATTTATAAACTTTACTGATTTGTTTTTATTTATCCAACCTTAAGATCAATTGTAGCATGGAGCAGACTCAAAATTTAATGCATAAAATAAAAATAAATAAATAGATTGTGGAGATGGTCATTATGGAGTTTACTCATACTTGATTACTGCATGATTTTCATAAAAAATTAAACATCAATTTTTGTTCTGAATCTGGTGGCTTTCCCATTCTCCAGAATTTCCCTAACACATCCCTTCCAATGCTGGAATCTTAGCCATAAATTTGGAAAATAGTATCGTGTGGATTTTTTCCAGCGAATTATCTCTTTTTAGTGCATTTATAGTTGTTAGCTGTATTATAAGACTTATGAAGACTTGTTGCCTTGAACTGTTGGAATATTAATACCAAATAAATATTATTTAGTTATAAATACAGATAGTCCTTGACGTATGGGCACAATTGAGCCCCATAATTCTGCTGCTAAGCAAGACAGTTATTAAGTGAGTTTTGTCCCATCTTGCAACCTTTCTTGCCACTGTTGTTAAGTGAATTACTGCCAGTTGTTAGTAACATGGTTGTTAAGTGAATTGGCTTCTTCATTGACTTGCTTGTCAGAAATTTGCAAAAGGTGATCACATGACCCCGGAACACTGAAATCATCCTAAATATGAAATTTCATTTTGATGTATGCTAATTGGTGTACTTTCAAAGTGACAATAAAGCTATTATTATTATGGATCATCGCACAGTCAGCCAGATGTTCAGACTGGATTTGGCATTTTGTCTACCTATCGAGTCCTTACCCAGGACCTGGGATAGGCAGATGTGGATGTTTGATGGTATTACAGATATCGTCGCAGGATGGAAGCAGTTCCTAGTAAGGCCGCCTTTTGCAATTGACTAATAGCGAATTTGTCAATGCCAATGGTGTTCAAGTGGTGCTCCAGTTGTTTTGGGATTGCACCCAAGGAGCCTATCACTATTGGTACTACCCTTGCTTGCTTTTGCCACAGTCTTTCTATTTCTATTTGTAGGTCTTTGTATTTTGTTATCTTCTCCAGTTCTTTCTCTTCTATTCTGCTGTCTCCAGGCACTGCCACGTCCACTATCCAGACTTTTTTGTCTTTCTTATCGACAATTGTTAAGTCTGGGGTGTTATGTTGCAGGTGCTTGTCTGTTTGAATTCTGAAGTCCCAGAGCAGTTTAATTTTATCATTTTCTATGACTTTCTCTATTTTATGATCCCACCAGTTTTTGCTTACAGGCAAATGATATTTTTTGCAGATCTTCCAATGCACCATTGTTGCTACTTTGTCATGCCGCTGCTTGTAATCAGTCTGTGCAATCTTCTTGCAACAGCTTACCAGGTGGTCCACTGTTTCTTCAGCTTCTTTGCATAGGCGGCACTTACTGTCTGTTGCTGTCTTCTCAATTTTGACTTTGTATGCATTTGTCCTTAAGGCTTGGTCTTGTGCAGCCAGAATTAGTCCCTCGGTCTCTTTCTTCAATTTTCCTGCTCTTAGCCATTGCCAGGTTTTGTTATTATCTGCTTTCCCAGCTATTTTTTTCATGTATTGGCCATGTAGTGCTTTGTCTTCCCATGCCTCTATTCTGTTCTTCATTTGGTCTTTCTTGTAGGCCAGTTTGGTCTCTCCAGTAGTCAGTAAGCCTTCCTGATATACTAATTTCAGTGCATCTTCATCATTGTTCTTCAGATATTCTTCCAAAGCCATTTTTTCTTCTTCAACCATCTGATGTACTTGTAGCATTCCACGCCCACCTATTTGCCTTGGTAGATAAAGTCTGTCAATGTCACTGCGTGGATGAAGGGCGTGATTCATTGTCATTATTTTTCTGGTCTGCCTATCCATTGCTTTTAGTTCTGCTTGAGTCCAGTCCACTATTCCAGCTGTGTACCTAATGACTGGGATTGCCCAGGTGTTGATTGCCTTTATGGTATTTCCTCCATTGAGTTTGGACTTTAAGATCTTCTTCACTCTCTTGATGTATTCACCTCTAATCTTTTTCTTGACTTCAGTGTGCTTGATGTTGTCAGCTTGAAGGATACCCAAGTATTTGTAGTAATCTTCCTCATCCAGACTCTTAATGTTATTTTCGTGGGGCATCTTGATTCCTTCAGTTTTCACTATTTTTCCTTGTTTGATAGCAAGTGTGGCACATTTGTCCAAGCCAAACTCCATTACAATATCTTGGCTATATATACGGACAGTGTTGAGCAGCGATTCTATTTCAGATGATGTTTTTCCATACAGCTTCAGATCATCCATGTAAAGGAGGTGGGATAGTCTGGCAGATGTTTTTGATGTTTGATAGCCATGTCCTGAGTTATTCAGTATTGTTGACAGAGGAAACAGTGCAATGACAAATAGTAATGGTGATAATGAATCTCCTTGAAATATTCCTCTCTTGATATTAACCTCTCCCAGCTCTCACCATTGATCTGCAACTGTGTCTTCCATTGTGCCATCGATCTTTGCACAAATTTTCTGATGTTTCTACTGACTCCTGTTATTTCTAGGCACTTGATTATCCAGTCATGTGGCAGAGAGTCAAATGCCTTTTTGTAGTCAATCCATGCCACATTCAGGTTGGTCTTCCTTCTCTTGCAGTTTTCCAAGATCATTTTGTCTATTAGGAGTTGATCTTTTGTTCCTCTGCTATTGGGGCGGTTTCCTTTCTGCTCAGGTGGAAAGAGATTGTTTTCAACTAGATGCTGTTGTACTGCATCAGCTACCACACCAGTTAGTAATTTGAAAGTTGTTGGTAAGCAGGTAATTGGCCTGTAGTTACCTGGTGTTGCCCCTTTTGCTGGATTTTTCATTATTAGGTAGGTTTTCCCAGTTGTTAGCCACTTTTCAATTTCTCCTCCTTGTAGTATATTGTTGAACTGTTTGGCAATGAGTGGGTGTATAACAGTTAGATGTTTCAACCAAAACCCATGCAGTTCATCTTCACCTGGTGCTGACCAATTTTTGATTTTCTTTGCTCTTTTTTCTACCATTTTTGTTGTTATTACTAGTTCTTTCATTTCAACTTCTGTTTTATTTGCATCCACCTCTTTTAACCAAGCCGCATCCTTGTTGTATTTCTTTGGGTTATCCCATATCTGCTTCCAGAACTGCACTGTTTCTTCCTTGTCGGGTACTGACTGATTCCTTGCAGTTTCTCCATTGATGGATTGGTAGAAACGTTTCTGATTGGATTGAAATTGGAGGTTCTGCCTATAGTTTGCAATTCGAGCTTCATATCTACTGATTTTCCTGGCTATAGCTGTTATTTGTTGCTTTATTATTTCCAGTGCTTCCTTGATCTTCCTTGTTTCTAAGTGGTATTTCTTGATTAGGTATTCTTTGGTCTTCTTGTTCTTCAGCTTCTTTTCTTTCATCTGTTCTAGCTTGCTTGCATGTGATCTTAACTTGCTGATCTTATTTTCTAGTCTAACCTTCCATTTTTCTGGTGCACTGTTTGTTTGTTTTTCTTCTTTGTTGATTTTGCATCCCAGGTATTCAGTTATAACTGCAGCTGTGCTGTACATTAGTTGGTTTGTTTCTTGCAGTGAATTGGTGCTTATACTTGCTATTGCAGTATTTGCATCTTTTAATGCTTGTGCTAGCTGTTTCTTTGGAACAAGCTTCAATGCAGGCAGCCTTATTCTGTTGTTTTTGTGCTGTTCTAGATGCTCAGTTATTCTTTGTTTCAATTCTTTTATTTCTTTAGTTAGAGGGTTTTGTTCTTCCTGAGGAAGAGGTGCCTGGTTTCCAAATGAGAACAGTTGTATATCTCTGCTGGATTCCTTCACTGCCAACTCCCCCTGGTTTGCCTCTACATTCTGAATTACTTCTGGTAAGGCTTTGATTTCTTTGCCCTGGGTAAACCTTTGCAGTTCGTCCAATTCTGTTTCTGTGAATACTTTATTTCGTATTATAAATCGGCGTTGATCTGCTAGTCTCTGTTCTGTTATTTCTGATTCTGGATGTTGTTCTTTCCAGAACTGGTGCATTCGTTTTAGATAACCTCTTCTTGTTGGACTTGATCTGTAGTAACAGATCATTATTTCTTTGTTTTCCATCACTGTGTATCTGCGACGGGTAAACACCTTTTCTTCCAGTAGTTCTGCAGCTGCTGGCCCTGGTTGCTCAGCCAACAGTCCTGAGTCCTGTAACCCATTTTTCACCAGATATCCAGGAACTCCAATATCTAGCGCGGACCTTGTTAACCCGGGCGACGTCCGAGCCGGTATGGCATTCTGAAATTTACGTCTCACCATATTTTTTATGGGAGAGACACTCTTTGTCTGACTCCTCTGATGAGACCTGTCCAGTATGGTTGAACCTCTGGCATAGCTCTCATCTTCCTCAGAGTACACAAGCCCCACAACCACGTCAAGGTAGTGCCTCACTGGGGGATTATTATTATTATCGATCATCGCACAGTCAGCCAGATGTTCAGACTGGATTTGGCATTTTGTCTACCTATCGAGTCCTTACCCAGGACCTGGGATAGGCAGATGTGGATGTTTGATGGTATTACAGATATCGTCGCAGGATGGAAGCAGTTCCTAATAAGGCTGCCTTTTGCAATTGACTAATAGCGAATTTGTCAATGCCAATGGTGTTCAAGTGGTGCTCCAGTTGTTTTGGGATTGCACCCAAGGAGCCTATGACTATTGGTACTACCCTTGCTTGCTTTTGCCACAGTCTTTCTATTTCTATTTGTAGGTCTTTGTATTTTGTTATCTTCTCCAGTTCTTTCTCTTCTATTCTGCTGTCTCCAGGCACTGCCACATCCACTATCCAGACTTTTTTGTCTTTCTTATCGACAATTGTTAAGTCTGGGGTGTTATGTTGCAGGTGCTTGTCTGTTTGAATTCTGAAGTCCCAGAGCAGTTTAATTTTATCATTTTCTATGACTTTCTCTATTTTATGATCCCACCAGTTTTTGCTTACAGGCAAATGATATTTTTTGCAGATCTTCCAATGCACCATTGTTGCTACTTTGTCATGCCGCTGCTTGTAATCAGTTTGTGCAATCTTCTTGCAACAGCTTACCAAGTGGTCCACTGTTTCTTCAGCTTCTTTGCATAGGCGGCACTTACTGTCTGTTGCTGTCTTCTCAATTTTGACTTTGTATGCATTTGTCCTTAAGGCTTGGTCTTGTGCAGCCAGAATTAGTCCCTCGGTCTCTTTCTTCAATTTTCCTGCTCTTAGCCATTGCCAGGTTTTATTATTATCTGCTTTCCCAGCTATTTTTTTAATGTATTGGCCATGTAGTGCTTTGTCTTCCCATGCCTCTATTCTGTTCTTCATTTGGTCTTTCTTGTAGGCCAGTTTGGTCTCTCCAGTAGTTAGTAAGCCTTCCTGATATACTAATTTCAGTGCATCTTCATCATTGTTCTTCAGACTATTTAAAGGATCCTTTCACCCATTACAAACAAGACCAGTTGTTAAGAGCAGCAGGAGAAGCTTTCTTGAAGAGGCCTCACTGTTAGAAGCTTTTTCTTTCTGGCATTTCTTCTGCATTAGTCCCAGGTTATGGAATGTACCTGAATTGTGTTTGACTCCAATTCTCTCAGTGTTTGGAAAGTTTTGAAGGTATAGAGATATAGCCTGACTTTGAATTGCAATAACTTCAGTATATATTTTATTGTTGATTTTAAATTGTATTTATAACATGTTACATTTTGTTTTTATTTAAAATATTCTGCTTATTGCCAAGTGCTTTTGAAAGCAGAAAAATAGTCTAAAAGTTAACTAAATAATGAATAAATGTATATTGAGAGGCTTCAAACTATGCCTTTTGATATGTTTTGTTCTCTGGCAGTAATAGCTAGAAAGCCAGCCCAAGATGTTGGGATGGTTTTTGGTTGGTTGGTTTCTTTTTTTAGAATTTGTTATTAGGAAATGCATTCTGAATTCCATGTTTTACTAATAACACATACGTTTATAATACATATGAACACATTTGTTGATTCATAGTTATTAAAAGGAATCAGTAAAAGTGAAAGATCCAGGATGCCAATTACAGTAGGTCAATTCTATCCATCCAGTGTGGTGAAAGAGAACTCATTTATGACATTAAAGATTGACAACATTGGCAGTGTTTTACAAATTAGATTATGGCACATTGTGATAAAAATAACACTGTTATAACTTTTTGTTCTTCTCAATTTTTTAGTCGCTACTGCTTGGAAAGCTTACTGGAAGTGTCAGCACAATTTATCCAAGGTCTTTGAAAAGCTGGAGGAAATATTATAGTAGCAAACATGGGATTCATGTGAGGCTTTACTCACAGTCACTCATGCCCTTGTCACCTCAAGACTGGATTACTGTAACGCGCTCTACATGGGGCTACCCTTGAAGGGCGTTCGGAGGCTGCAGTTGGTTCAGAATGCAGCCACGAGAGCGATTGTGGGCGCGCCAAGGTACGCCCACATGTCATCTATCCTCCTCAAGCTGCACTGGCTTCCTGTGGGTCTCCGGACGCAATTCAAGGTGTTGGTTATCACCTTTAAAGCCCTTCATGGCATAGGGCCAGGTTACTTACAGGACCACATTCTGCCGCACAGCTCCCAGAGACCGGTGAGGTCCCATAGATTGGGCCTCCTTCAGGTCCCGTCGGCCAGACAATGTCGGCTGGCGGGCTCTCGGGGAAGGGCCTTTTCTGTGGTGGCTCCGACCTGGTGGAATCAACTTCCCCCCGAGGTTCGAACTACTCCCATCCTGCCAGCCTTTAAGAAAGCCGTTAAAACTCTCCTGTTCCGGCAGGCCTGGGGCTGATGTCCCCGGGGGGCCGGGATATGATCGGACTCACGGTATGACTGTATTATTTTATTTTATTGTTTTATGATTGTTTTAACTCTGTACGCCGCCCTGAGTCCTTTGGGATTGGGCGGCATATAAATATTTGAAAATAAATAAATAAATAATTCAAAATTATGAAAATTTGGAAACCCTCCCAAAGAGTTGCAAACTGACTGAAACAAATGCTCTCAGAAATGAATAGTTGATTAAATGTATTATAATAATGTAGAAGAATTAATGGTAGCTTGTAAATCAGAATCTAATAGGCACAAATAATTAGAATCTCATGTATTGTCAAGATGTGATCTAAATACTTAATCAATGCAAAAGAAAGCACCCAATTGCTTGGCTGTAAATATTTGTCATCGTTTAAAAGCAGAGCAATTCTATCTGGAATGGGAAACTCTAAGGCTAGGCTAAAGCTAGCTTCTAGGCTATGTTGGTTCAGCTCAGCTCTAGCCCAAAAGTGCAGGGGAAACTTCTTTGCCACCTGCCTAGAATCTATTTTCAGTGATTCTGTATTTTTAAACTGAATCATTCTAGTGCAGTACCAAATGGGGACAGTACCAATTTTGTGTGAGTCTTTCACCACGGAAATGTTTTCCTTTTGTTATGAAGAAGCAATATTTTTCTAAGCAACAGGAATACCAATTACTGTAAGAGAAAAAACAATTCAATGAAGCCTTTGTTAAGTATTTCCTTAGAGATTATTAATAATCAGATTTGTTGGGCTTATTCCACATTCCTAACATGTCTTCAATGCTCACAAAGGTATTAAAAGACTGCCAATAATAACAAATCTCCCATTAAGAACTGATGTATAGTAGATAGTTGCCATGCACCCTGTGTATGTATTGGAAAAGGGAATGTACTGTTTCTCTGTTAAACCTAAACCCTGCATTGCCATTTTACTAAGGTGACCAACTTTTTTACAATGAAAAGGAAGACACAAATAAATTGAAGAAAAAAACATCGTAAATAAAAGAAACATTTTATTCATTGCAACAATACAGAATACACTATAATATGATAAATGCATAATAAAAAACATTTGTAACAATAACATTTTATATTGTAATTATGCTTACATGCCTATTAATTATTATTTAAATGAGTACTTTTCCACTGAATGAATATTTTTTGTAAATGTATCATCTTCTAACAATATATTGGAAATATCTGAACAAGAAATATCCTTCATATTGAATTTTACGGCAAGTGCTGCAGCTAGAGTATCAACATTCAATCTCAATTTCTCACTTTTCCAAAAATCATTAGCAATTGAAAAAACCCTTTCAACTGTTGCATTAGTTCCAGGACAGCACAACGTAAATTGAACAAGAATAAATAAATTTTCACGTGGAATATGTTCATTTTTGAAATGGCTGAATATTTCTACCCATCTTTTATCAATTTCAACGTGTTTATTTTCCCTTTGTATTAATTTTTCAGAATTTAAAAATACATTCAGTCTTCTAATTTCTTCAGAGAGACAATTGTCGTCTATTTTAATGTCTGGCATTTCTTTAGATAAAAACTCAACACAAGATTCAACTTTTGTCCAATATACTTGCAATGAATTCAAAAACACCATTGGAAATGTTATTTCCTGTGATGTTTGTTTCAGACCATTCTTCGATATATTGAAAACATGTTTGGTAAAAATTCTGCACTTCTTTGATAAACTTTTCCGTTATGCCCAGATTTCTCTAAGTCTGACAATTTTCTTTTTATAACTAAAAGAAGAAATTTTTCTTCAAATCGAGTTTTATATTGAAGGATAAAGTCATTCAAAATAAGACTAACTTCTGTAGCTGAAATGTGTTCACCTTCAATCTTTTGAATCGTTTTGTGAAAAATACATGCTCGATTATGTACAAAATACATTAATATCTCAGATATTTCATTATTGAAAAATGATTCCAGGATTTTAGGACATTTGTCTAAATTTAAAAAATATGAACGGAGAGGCTCAAATAATTGTAGAACATGCTCTATAGCAGAGGTTAGAGCAAGCCATCTAATTTTTGAATATCCTAAAAGTTTTTTATATTGAACATTCACTTCTTCACAAAATTGTTTTAAAGTAGCCACATAAACAGTAAAACAACTAAAATACAAATAAATTGTAGTTATTATTACTTCTACATCAATTGGCATGGCACATGATGCTGTGTTAATTGCATTTGACAAAATATGTGCATTACAACCTATTCCTAGTATTTTCTTTTGGAGTAAATCTTGTAATTTTACATACATATTATTCACCCCTTTGCGTCTTCACCCACCAAAATTTGTGTTTGTATTATCAGCTTAGTGCAACAACTTTGGATTTCAAATTGTTTTCATTTATTACTCTGTATAGATAGTTTGACAAAATTTCAGCAGTTTCGCCCTCAATGGATTCTAAATTTAAAATTTTTTACTTGAATGCCCTTGGTAACATTAAAATATCTTACTAGTATTGGATACAATTTAGTTTCATTATGATTGGCTGCATCAGATAAAATCATTACAAATGCTGCAGTTTCCAAGTCTTCTATAAGTATTTTGTCACAGTAATTTTTAAAAACTGATTTAATAATAGCCTCGCATTTTGTCCTGGAGCATGAAAATTTAGCATCGTGAAACTTTTTCAACAATTTAGTTGTACAATCCATACTATGAAAACTTTGATTGTGAATTATGGTATGGTATGGAATGCAAATGTTCCCTCCATTGCAGCTGTTTTTCATTTTCAGAATACTTTGAAGTTTTAAAAAAACCTGTTACTTTACAACTGGAAGCAGATGCATCTGATGATTGCTTATGTTTCTTGGTGGTCAAGTGTTTCGTAATAGCTGCTCTGCCCCCAACTGTAATATAAAATTCTCCGCTGCAAATATTGCAGAAAACAATGTTATCCTTCTTTGATGTGATGAATGGAAATTCCTTATTCAATTTATCGTTGAAATGGCATTTCCTCTTTTTTGATTTTTCCATCCCTAAATGGAAGTTAGTCTCCTCCAGGTATCTTCAGGACTAACTAGGAGATGGTGTAGTTGGGTAGCAGGGAGGGATACAAAGTTCCTGCCAATTCGCCTTCGCTGCAGACAACTTGCATGTGCAAAGTTTGCCGGCCGGGTGTTTTGGCACACTCAGCAGCAATTCCTATTGGCTTTCAAAAGCCAATAGGGGGAGTAGCACAGCTCATGCAAAAGTTGAAAAAAAAACATCAAAAAAAGGTGCTGGAACGCCATTCTGAGCGTTCTATGAGGGAAAAAAAGCCCTGCAGATTAGTCTTCAAATATCGAAAAGGACGACATGTAGGAGGACACTTTTCGAGGGAGGACAGAACTTACAAAAGGAGGACAGTTGGTCACCTTAATTTTACTCCTTGAGTTCTGTTTAACTAGAACTCAGATTTCTCATTGTAACTGCATGCCTCTTTTGCAGAGAAGAGAAATAGCAGGAAAGAGCACATTAAATTTATCCCCAATGCTATAATTATAATTCTACTCAGCATGTAAAATGTTGTTGCGGTGGAGAACCTTCTTGAACCATTGAAGGTTACATTGTGATTTAGAATTCTATTTCTTCAGCTTCTAAATCATGGGGAAGGCCTCCATAATTTAAGGACACTCTTTGATATGTACAATCATTTTGTGGCACTCTGTGAGCGAGATAGGCAATAGCTAAATTTGACAGATGATGGATAGATAGATAGATAGATAGATAGATAGATAGATAGATAGATAGATAAAAAAATAATCAGTTTTCTGCATATAGAGAGTAATCAGAATGTCAATGAAGGAGAGGCAAAAGAGCCAATGGACTGATCCTTACTAAACCATCCAACTGAAGGGGAGGGGGGATTCCATGCAGTAAAATAAAGCTTGCCAAAATTGTTGTGGAGTTTTAATGCAGGAAGATGAAGAACCTTCTTTCCCAGTCAAGAGCCATACGCTGATGGGACAGATAGTCAAAACAACAACAACAACAACAACAAAAGGTAGGAAAGCTTTCAGAAGTCCACAACTTTCTCTACTCCTATCTTTATCTCCCCAGATAGTATTTGCATTTAAATTTAAAAGCTCACACAAAGTTCCTGAATTTCAGGGATTCAATAGGCAAGTCGCTATGGGCACATAGGTTATGCGATGGATTCACGTCTGACCCAGCTTTAGGGTGTACAGTGCATAGCAGGAAACTGCAGTTCATTTGTTTGCGATCTGCATAGAGGATCTGATCTCTACCCCCACCCCATCTTGATGCCTGAACTTTCCACACAGGAACAATGTGGAGTGTACCATCTACGATGGTATCACACTGATTTTAGTCACTCTAAAGTGACTAAAATCACTGAGTCATTTTTCTTCTCTGTGTCCTTTATTATGAGATGTTGGAGTAAAAACTAACATCTTTTATTATGAAACAGCTGGTTGTACATTCTCTGGAATGAAGCAAAGAACAGAACAGAAAGCTCATAAAAAGCAGATGGATCTTCTCAAAAGTCCATAGTGCTGTCAACATGTTTTGACTTCCTGTTGTCACATATGTGAGAGATTGGGATATTAGTGAATCAAAGTATGCCAAGTCAAAAACTGTCTGGATATTTTCTTGCCCCGATCACCTTTCCTGCTGGCAATAGACTCCTGAAGTCTGCTTTTGGAGGAGGAGAGTGCAAGCTTGTCTATCATATATTTGGTTGCAGGATTTTTTTTTTTTTCCATTGCAGAAATAAGGAGGAGGGGTAGGAGAGATCACGGACAAAGAAATCAGTCTGTTCTATAAGCTCTCCTACCTGTATTCTCTGTCTACTTGTTTGCCTCCTCACTATTACAGGTACCCCTCATTTAACTCTGTTGCTAAGTAAAACATCATGTGACCATGCCAGACTTACCATGTCAGTTCTGGCAATGGGCATTTGAAATATGCTACCTTTGATTCTGGAAATAGCATGGCCATTATCATTGGTAGGCATGAATAAAAACTGGTTGAAGAAAGAATTGGAATAAATTGGAATAGGGGCAAACATAGCATAACACAGGGTTTCTAAATCTTGGCAGCTTTAAGATATGTGGACTTCAACTCCCAGAATTCCCCAGCCATCACTTTAAAGCTGTCAGTGCTGAGAAACACTGGCACAGGAAAATATTACATTATATTACATTTCTCAATCAGTTTAATCTTGCAGGAGGGCAACACAGGCGATATGATCTGTTCATCCAAACCAGTTGTACTAGACTCCAATTTCCAAAACTCAAAGATCAATAACTGCTCTGTCCTTTCAATACTTGCCCTAACTACAGTACAATCATGGCCAACTTTTTTTGTTTTTGCCCTGAAGGTGTCATCTTTCCCAATTTATCAATGAGTTGTCCTCAGTTGTACCAGTGTTAAATTAGCACCCCCCCCTCCAATTCCCTGCCCTCCCTAATTAAAAACTCCACTGCCCTGCAAAAGCTGTCCTGTTTTGGCAACCAATAAGTTGGATGAAAAGTCAGGTGACTGGTGGTGAGTGGCATCAAAACAGTGCTTATCTGGCAATTTCAGGCTGACCTCTCAACGATACATCATTTTACTGTTCTCTTTCTAAGAGCTGCACCTCATATAATTACACAAATACATCATTCACCAATACTGAAGCTCTTTTGTGGCATGCTCACAGGATTCTAATCATAGAAATTCATTCAAAAAACTTCATATTGTTTGTTCAAAGAGTCACTTAAAAGCTTCAGTGGAGAACAGTTGACTGCAACTATTGAAAACAAAATCAATTCTAATGAAGGATTACACAAGTGCATATTTTTTTAACAGAGAATTTGCCTTGGGATTCATAATGCCAACTAATCTCTGTTGGAAAATGAAATGCACGTCAATCACCACAGCCAATAAAATTATATTGCCCATTATATAAACAAAAGCTCTAATCAGAACTGGTCATCCTAATCAGCAATTGCAATGCTCAATATATGACTGGTTGCACTTCATTAGTCATGACAATAGTTTGAGTTGTATTGGGTACTGTTAAAAGTTGTGCCAATTAGACAAATGCTTGATTTTTATCTTGCTATATAATAATAAGAAGGGATAGATGAGTAAGCAGAATCCAAAAATCTAAGTATCTTCTGTTGTTGCCTAGCTGAGACCATGGAGTGAAAAGTTGGAAGTCTTAAACGTCCCTTCTCTGGGTTCTGGCTTGGTATAAATAGCAGTGCTACCTCCCTTCCTAAGGGGCATCTCATCTATTGAATCCCATAACTGTATTGCTCTTCTGGCAAATTAAAAACAAATTAAAATATTTGAGATCTGAAATCTGGAACTCTCTAGATTAAGATTCCAAAAAGTGATTTGGGGACAGTATACCATTTATATGAAAGAGCCCCATCAGGTTCTTTTTCTGTCATGCCTTCCGACATCTAAATGGAAACTTGACAGGTACTATTGGGGATATCCAGATGGCTTCCTTCCTCTTGACTACTAGACAGCTACTAGAATGCTGCTTTTCCTTTGGGACTAGAACTCTGATCTTATTCTCTCTGGTAGTGAAAAAGGCTTTAAATCTTCAGTTGTAGTTATGTACTGTATTTTGTTATATGCCGGTTGTTTCCTTTTTATTAAACTTCATTTACACAGGTTGTATTTAAGCAGGTGCCACAGTATAGGAAGGCCAAGGGGCAGATTGGCAGCTGTTCTTCTCAAATGCGGTCTCCAGAGCTCCAGAAATCACATTCGAGAGGGAGAGCCAGTCACTCCAGCCAGTCAGATTGAGGAAAACACACCTGGCATTTTTAGTTTTGTGTGTCCAAAGATTCCTAATAGCTGAAAAACAGTTAACAGGCAATTATCAAAAGTGATTAGAAAAGGAAGTACGTGAACTCTGGGTCTATAAAGGTACCAATCATGGTTTGAGCAAAGATGGTGTTCCCTTGTCTCCCAGAGTTCTAAACTTGCTAGAGGTTACTCTCTTGTGATCTTCTTACAAGGAGCAACTGTCTGGAGCACTTTCAGCAATCTCAAGTCCTCTGCTTGTGGTGAAAGGGATCGCAAAAGGCTTGTCTACTCACCAACTCTTCATTTTGATGCAGTCATCAGCTCTACTTTTAGCAGAGGCATCTTCAGTTCACTATTTATTTCCTGGAAGTCTCCACTGTATTTCTGCTTTAAATGCCTTGCTATGCTTACAGTGTGAAAATTGGTTAAAAATGGGTACATTTTATTAATAATTTATACTTTTTAATACTATGAATTTGTCTTCCAAATTTCAGTATATTGGGAATTTCCAGTATTGCTATTTATTATTGTTACTCTTCTTTAGTAAATACTTATAATTTTAGGTGCCACTATTTATTCTGTTCCTTAAGAAATTTACATCTCGATGATCATTTTTGTTTTGAATATTTACAATAGATTAAGTTTTAAAAATTAAAAAAAATAATATGAGAAATAACTTACCATAAAAATAACACCAGATTACAAAGAAAAAAAAATAGCAACCACAAAAGAATGTCCAGAGTGCAGAGAGACACTCATCATCTGCTATTTCTTCCAGACCAGGGGTGTCAAACTGCCGGCCTGTGGGCCGATTGCATCATATGGAGGCTGCACCCACCCCAGCTCCGGCAATGCAAAAAAAGTCACGATACATCGCGACATGTCATGTGACACAGCGAGTTTGACACCCGTGTTCTAGAGTATAAACTAGATTTGAAAGTAAACAGCTACAACAAAATAATAGAAGGAAACAACAGCAATTCTTGTGAAATTATCAAGAAAATTACATGAATGTTTCCATGAAGCTAGAGAGTGAAGCACAATGTGAAAGAGAGTTTATTATTATTATTATTATTATTATTATTATTATTATTATTATTATGCCATCTACCTACACATATTTTAGATTAAAAAGTAACCTTACCCACCTACCAATATCCCAGATATCTAAATTTTGGTCCATTCAGTGCTAATAATGGCAAAGGTATCTATAAGTATGTCCTGATCATCTATGATATCCTCACAAAGATTGAAGGAAATACTAGATTTCAGCAACACCATAATTATATATGCACCCATCTTCAGTCTTAGCTTTCCACTTCAGCTTTATTCCTGGGCATGCATGCATGCATTCATTCATTTCATTGGTTTTAAAAGAAGCAATAATAACGTAAGGCCAAACACAAAATGGCAAATATGTGTGTGTGGGTGTGTGGAATCTGTAGGGGTCCAAGTCAAAGCCTACTATTATTAGTACTATTGTTACCAGAAGAGTGCTTATTCACAATCATATCAACTGTGATCAGAACAGAATTCTCTACATTTTCAGGAAGTAAGAATAGAAATGTTGATAGGTTAAAAGTGAATTTATTATTAACTAAGCCTGGCAAACTTGTTTGTGACATGAGTCATGCATCCCTGCATTTGCATTTCATTTATTCTGAAATTACTGGGCATAAAGGTTATTGTCAATTCATATCAATCTGTCCATTCAATACTATTTCTATATATCCAAATGTACCAAAATAATCTGTCTATTGGTTGTCGTACACTATGTATCTGAATAATTTCACAGTAGCTGTCACTCGGACAATATCTTTTGTTTCTGGATTACTTGAAACTTTCCTTTTGAAGTTCATGATTTATATTTAAAACTAATAGCTCCAAATATAAATATTTTTGCATTTCTCATAAAGTGGAGCCATTCCACCAAATGCAAAACTAGAAAGGAAGTTTCAACCATGTTACTGGGTAATGTAGCAACTAACATGCACATTTCTGACATGTGATAATATATTTACATGTATAATTGAGTCATTTATCACTAAAATAACACTTTCAGTTTTTTATATATTTGGGTTTGTATAATCTAGTTTGAGACTAGACTGAAATGATCTAAATAGTTATATGATTAAATAGTTATAATTCTTGCAGCCCTAATCACTATTATAAATTCAGGTATTGTACTGCATTAAAGTGGGTTTGATATTGAGCAATAATTGCTCAAAAAACCAGAATTCATAGATGAGCTCTTCAACAAACTACCAAATAAAAGGATTCTTGGTATTCACTTCATGCCAAGAATATATAAGACTTTCTGCCTCCCAATTTGCCAGACTCTTCTCTCTGCCTGTTTCTTAGAAAAGCTAAATTTCTGCATGATTAGTGATTTTCAAAAATATACATGGGGGAAAAATAAACTTGCAAAAGGGACTGATAGTTTGCAGGAAAGGGAGCACATAATCTGTTCTGCATCAAGAAACCAACACACAAGGCAATTGCAGTATATTTAGCAAGGCAGCAATTTGATTGAGGATTTGACTGAAGTGCAAATTCCAAAGCAGTCTTAAAACAGGTTCATCGAGGAGTCCATGAGGTACAAATTCACCAATTAATCCATAGATCTTAGTGGTTACTTGAGATCAGTTCCATTTCTTTACATTTCCCACCTCTCCCCACAGAGAGGTTCATAAAAGACTTAACATTCTCAAAAACATTATTTTTATTTTGATGAGCTCTGAAGTGCCTAGATATGTTGTATTTATACTGTAAACCTATACTCCCTTACCTGAGAAGAAGTCCCATTGATCTCACAATGGCTTATTTTTTAGGAGTTGCTTGCAGAATTGATTTTACATCTTTCTTTTTTATGCATCTATATCACTTAAAAATTATAATTTGCACTGGAGAGGGGAAAACTAGAAACTGAAAATGTTAGACAGATCATTAAACCAAAAACAAACAAACATTATTTCCTGTTCTCACTGCTTTATGCTCTCTCTCCTCATCTAACTCTGAAACCATGACATTCCTGAAGTAATCTCACACTCTCTTTTTCATATTTTTTTATATTTATCTCATATTCCTCTTCCCCCTCTGAGACAACAGTTTGAAATATCCATCAGCTCACCTGTTGAGTCCTCGGTTAATGGCAGTGATTTCACAAAGCATTCTGTAGTTTCAGGAACTCTTTATTAGTCTTCAGTAGCCCCCGTTACAACACTGAGGAGTACAAAGCTCTCAGCCTCTCTTAAAGACAATCCCTGGGCCAAAAGGCAACATTTAGGCGCGCTGCGTGCCTCGCGCATGTGCGTGAACGCCGGCGCCAGCCAGTCTGGTCCCAGGCAGTTTGCACCTGCCCGGGACCATTGCAACGTCCCGAGCCTGCCTTTCCAGGCTCAGGACACAACATCACCCATCCTGTTTTGCAAGCACTAAGGCAAATAATGAACAGCATTTTTAACAATGACCAAGTTTTAAATCAATTGATTACTTTGTTATTTCAGGAATGACTTATCAGCTCCTTTCCTGACCTCTAGACGCAAGCATATTTGAAGCATTTCCAAGCTTAATGGCTCTATAAGCTAACAAACCTTTTTCTTATTATGCTGAGCCTACTTTCTCTGCATTTCCTCTGCCTAACATTTTCTACCTTTCATTTTCTTATTTCTTATCCTTGATGACTTTCCACAAGCTTACTTCCTTGCTGGATAGCTCATATAACTCTCATGATCTACATGTCAGTATATTTTGTCCTTTCTCAGCTCACTTAATGTACTTTCTCTTTCTTTTGCCATTGCCTTTTCTACTGAGTTCCAAGAAAATATAAAGCCAGATATTATATGGAAACTTATACGCTACCCATTTCCTTAATGGCCTTGTCACAACACTTATGATCCATTAGAAATAAGTAAAAAAGGATAGTAAATGATATAAAACACAAAAGCTAAAGTAGTGCTCTTAAGAGATTGCAAAATAAATATTTTGAATTCTCCTGAAAACAATTGTAGTTCCAGTGGCAACTGGATCTGTAATATGGGAAAAATAAATTGATGCTTGATATCAAACCTATACGTGGCAAGACCAAAAATGGTGGCCTTTTTACTAGTAAGAATATGAGCAGTTCTGTAAGTAGCTTGAGGCCTAAACTTTTTAAGGCTTTATGCAGCTTTAGAAACACCTTGAATTGGACCTCAACTTACAACAATTCTTTTAGTGACCGTTCGAAGTTACAACAGCACTGAAAAAAATGACTTATGATTGTTTTTCATACTTAAGATCATTGCATCATCCCCATGGTCATGTGATCAAAATTCAGACATTTGGCAACTGACTCATAGTTTTGATAATTGCAGTGTCACGGGGTCATGTGATCACCTTTTGCAACCTTCTGACAAACAAAGTCAATAGGGAAACTGAATTCACTTAACAACTATGTTACTAACTTAACAACTGCAGTGATTCACAACAACTGTGTCACGAGTTGGGGCAAAATGGGGGCAAAATTCTTTTAATCACTGTTAGCTTACTATTTCATCTAATCCCTCAGCCATGGAACATTTGAGCTAGTCATGCTTTCTTAGCCCAACCTATATCACAGGGACATACTGTGGGAAAAATTGGAGAAATTTTAAGAAAGAAGGGTTGAACATGGACCTCTCATCTGGTCCTGCATCCCTGAGATTTCAGTGAAATCATACAGGTTTGAAACTGTGTTAAGCTTTGCCTAAGTGTCAAATGCAGCTTCAACTGATAGAAAGCAAAGCTCCGAAATAGGTTCATATGTAGAATATAAAAGCAGAATTCAGCACAAATATCTACATGCTATTAATTTTGAATAAGCAGCAAAGAATCCCATGTAATTCTTCTGAAATATCTCTATTGTTTCTAAATGTTTTAATGTGTCAGGCCCAAAATGGAAACTGCTCTCCTTCCTTCTTACTGATTTCATCTAAAGAGTTTGTCCTTCAGCATTTATTAGATTGGCTTGTGTTTCTTCAGATTTTGCTTGATATTATTGTGCTTTTAATACACAAGTATTCATACTGAACATATGCCAGATCCAAGCATATTTTATCACCTCTCTTTGGGGCATGGCAGCTTCACTTCCAAAAGTGTATTAAAATATTTTCATTAAAAGAATGTGGGCTTTGATGCATTTTATTCAGCAGGTATCTATTATTGTTGTTCCAAACATTTTCCATCTATTTGCAGATTATGGTGTTCTCTATCTCTTAATTGGATTACTTTCATTCAGATGAATATTTCAATGTGATTATTAATTTTCTTGACCTTCATGTTTTGCAGGCTCATAAAGTTACAGATCCCTCACTCAAAAGCAGTGTGTAGTGCAACCAAACTGTTATTAAAAGTTTTTGGACCAAAATATTGCTGAGACTAAACAAATTTAGGGTATGGTGTATTGTGTGCAATTTAATTAATTTAATTTAATGTGTTATACAACCCATTAAATTACATTAAATACATTAAATGTAATTATATTAGGCTCAGTAAACCCTGAGTATATATACTCTCTAAACAGAGCTACTGTAGTGATACTGTTGAAGGAAAAGTCTTCATCATGGTTCAGTCCAAGCCGGGAATAAACAACATGGCGACTGCTTTAGAAAGAAGGATGCAGTTTATTGAAGATGAGAGCCAGACAGAAAGATGGCTCTGGAAGAAAAAAGAGAGAGAGCACATGTAGGGAGTGAGTTTTTATAGCCTCTGGAGCCTTTTGTTTGGAGTTGTTTCCTGTTCCCGTTTGAGGTTTTGTATTTCCTGTGTCATGTATTCTGATCTGAGTCTGAGTGTGCCCTTTGGCATCTGTGAGTTAATCCTATTATGTCCTGTCTTAGACTTTGGTGGGGTATGTAGATTTTAGGTGTCTTTTTCTTCTTAATCTTCCAGTTGGGGGCTTCCAACCTTCCTGGATTATTTACATCTGCATTTGTACAGAGCTGGTTTCTGCTTGGGGGAGGGAGACTTGGTGCTATTAAGAAAACTGGGCATGCTGTTCTGCCTCTTTAAGATCCTTTGGAGAAATATAATATTCTGCCCTTTTAATATTTCCTTCTCTAGGGGGCTGACTTCCCACAATACTTTGCTTGTATCTTTGGCAGAGTGATATAGGTGACTAGCTGCCTACTTAAGTGACTAGCCTAGAAGTTCATCACCATTGGATTGACACTGCTCATGAAAGCCTGCATCAAAGCATTGTATATGTTTTAAATTAATTAATTTAATTTAATTAAACATATATATTTATCTATGCAATAGTTTTCTTATAAGGAATAATGGAGATTTGCAGGAGAAAAAAAAAACAAAATTTTAGGCACCTGACATTGAATCTACAATGGGAAAACACTTAAAGAAAAATGTTACTTAATATTTAGGCTGGTTAGTCTAATGCCCAAAATAGAATACATTTATCAGCTCATAATTGCCTTATACAAGTTGAATCAAATTCTGACAAATAACATGTATATTGAAATTTTTAGTTTTCATGAAAGAAAATAGTGAGTTTCAAATTTTAGCCTTTAAGGTCTGAAAAAGAATGGGACCTCCAGAGCTGGCTAGAAGAATAGAATGGTTAATCATTCAGAGGCCAGGATCCATTGACTTTCATGATCTTTGTTCCCCATCTTTAGCAGCCTAAGCAAAATAAATCTATTTATTTTATATAATTTTAATTAAAAAGGAGCCATTTGTTGCATTTCCTTGATAATGTAATCCACTGTTTATGTTTTATTGCTTGCAGCATAATTATGCACTCCTAAGAAAAACAACTCTGAACATTATTCTGATTTCTCCCTCTTTTCCTAACCAATCACAAGCAGGCATTTTTTTGACAAGGAAGGGAGGGGGATATAGGGAGAAGGCAAGTGAGAATTAACAAAGAAAATCTTGTTGAAAGGATGCTTAGACATCCAGGATCTAGACAAAGACCCTTTCTTTTTTTAATCTAGCCTATTTCATTATCAATTGTTTCTTCTTAGGCATAGTCCATTGTTTTATCAATGGACTATGCCTGGGAATAAACAATTGATAATGAATTCTATCATTACAAAAAGTTTACTTCTAATTTACCCTGGAACTTGAACTAAGAGAAGAAAAAAATATGCACATGCTACATTTGTAACTTAAAAGAGAAATACAGCATTAAAAAAAATGAAACAAATTTCAAAAGATATTATGAGCTTACAGCTTTAAAAAAAACAACTGCTGGAATCTGAAGCATACAAGAAGGAAAATAGGGGTTAGCGTGAGATTAGCTTGTTCAAGCCTTTAACAATTTTACAAGAAATATTCTAGAAAGGAGCTGGCTGGGCAAGTGCCATGAGATTAGATCATATTTTCTTTATGTGCAGATATTCTAGAAAGAAGGAAACAGGAAAATACTTTTTTTTTAATTCTACAGAACACACAGCAACAATTGTTAAGAACTACTATAACTCTATTCTTGTTCCCCATAGTAAGGTGGAATTGTCACGCAGGAGTTCATAATACCCTTCAGAGATGCTGTATCACAGATAACCAGATGTGAGATTTTGTGGTTACAGTTAGGGACTAGGAAGCAATTGCTGCAGTACTAGTTTCCATGTGGCATAGCAAATTTCCTATCTGAGCTGCTTAACTCCATCTCTGAACTAACAGTGGAGTCTCCAGGTCTCAGAGTTCTGGAAGATTCTAAATTACCCTCATACAATTCAGTTTGACTAAGGAGTTTGTGGCCACCATGGATCTGAACCAAGTTACTGAGGGCCCAACAAACGTAGTAATTAAAGCTGGGTTCAATTGGTTTTTATTTTGAAGCAGTTGGGACGTGATCTAAAGTGAGGACAACACCATCAATGTCATGTCCAGACAATTCCCTGGTTGTGTTTTTGCTTGCTGGTATTTAGTTTCCCCAGCTACTGGAAGACAGAATATAGTTGACAGTCTGCTCCAGTTAACTAATAGACCTGGATGGGATTGAGTACTTTTTTGGGGGAGGGGGGCTTTCCTAGGATTCTGTTAAGACTGTTTGACTGAGACATTAGTCTCCATCTGGAATGGGTATATAAACAAGACTTTGGACCAAATTATTCTTATGTGGCCTGTTCTTGTTTGTTGATCCCAAATCATTTTCTGATTTTCCAAGGAGATTCAGAAGATGAAATGACAGATGGGACTTTGAGCTCGCCTAGAGAAAGACAATGTGCCAACCCAGTCAAGTCTGTACAATCATATTGTGGTGTTGTGAGTAGCAACATTTAATTATGTTTCTGATCTTATATTTACAGATAGCTGGCTGGCAGCTAGGGGATGGTCACAAGATTATTTACAGAGCCACTATGAAGAACACATTAGGCCAGGGCTTTTCAACCAGTGGTACGGGTACCACCTGTGGTACATTGGCACCTGGCAGGTGGTACGTGACCATCCTAGAAAAGTGGTAGCGGGGGAGGGGAATGAGCTGAACCAGTGGCAGCACCGCACAGGCCTGAGCGAGAGATGGCTGGAGCTGCAGGGCTGTTAGGGCTCAGCGGAAGTGCCAGGATCAGTGCTGCTTTCTAGCTGATCGGCACATCTTTGGGGCTGTCAGGGCTCAGTGGAAGCACCAGGATCAACACCAGGCTCCAGCTAGAGCTCTGCGCTGATCCTGGTGCTTATGCTGAGCCCTGAAGAAGCACCAATCAGCTGGAAAGCAGCACTGATCCTGGCGCTTCTTCTGAGCCCAGAAGCGCTGATCAGCTGGAATGTTGCAGCATCTCCAGGGTCTTGTGATTTACATTCAGATACTTGGCAACTGATTCATATTTATGATGGTCACAGTGTCCCAGGGTCATGTGAAGTGACCAAAACCTGCTGCAACCACCCAGCAGACAGGGGGAATAAAAAACAAATACCCCCACCCCACCCCCACTGCCAATCTTCAACAGAAATGCTCACAACAATGAAAACTTCGGACAGGAGGAAGAGCACCGCCGGGTGGGCAGGCAGGTGTCTTGCTCGGCTGTGGCTTGGGGAGCACTTTTTTCAGTGCCATTATAACTTTGAACAATCACTAAGCGAACTGTTGTAAGTTGAGAACTACCTGTACTTTATCACTTTTTTCCCTTTTTTTTTTTTTTTTGGTCATCAAGTTTTTGACATCTTGTTAGGTGACTGGTGGTACTCGGACATTGCCATATCCTAAAAGTGGTACAATAGATGAAAAGGTTGAAAAGCCCTGCATTAGGCATCTCACAAATAAAGTGATGCACTTTGTTAGACTCTGTCTCCACAGGTCTTGTGTATGTCTAGTTGGGTATGTCTAGTTTAATGAAGAGAAGGACGAGGGGGGACATGATAGCAGTGTTCCAATATCTCAGGGGCTGCGACAAAGAAGAGGGAGTCAAGCTATTCTCCAAAGCACCTGAGGGTAGAACAAGAAGCAATGGATGGAAATTAATCAAGGAGAGAAGCAACCTAGAACTAAGGAGAAATTTCCTTAACCTGTGGAACAACTTGCCTCCAGAAGTTGTGAATGCTCCAACACTGGAAGTTTTTAAGAAGAGACTGGACAGCCATTTGTCTGAAATAGTATAGGGTTTCCTGCCTGAGCAGGGGGTTGGACTAGATGACCTACAAGGTCCCTTCCAACATTATTATTATTACTATTATTATTATTATATCTTTTTTAAAAAAAAGATCAATGGGGAGCTGGCAAGATACACTACAAATAATTTGCTTTTACCATCATTTACATGAAAGCCCTGAGATCCAGATAAGCCCCATACACATCGTTAAGAGTTGCAAAGGGCTGTGCCCACTAATTCATTCAAAACTATTCCTACCCTTTCAGGAAAAAGAGAAAATAAAAAGGTCTTAAACAGTGTTTTCATCAGTTTGCCTTCCAGGAAATGGATGTTGTGAACTGCTATGCAAAAAAACCCCAACTACTTTGTAAACAGAGAAAATCCTTTCACAACACTCATTTCATGAGAAGAACCACAACAGGCTGTCAAAAATTCAGATATGTTTATCAGTACAGAAAGATTTAATTTCTTGGCTGCAGTCCCTATCTACAGTGATCTTGCAGCCCAGGAAGATAAAATCTGTTACTACTTCCATTTCTTCTGCATCTATTTGCCAGGAATTGAGAGGGTCGGATGCCATGATCTTGGTTTTCTTCAGTGCTTTTTTTGTAAAAAAAAAAAAGGTGCCGGAACTCACACATGTCATACAACCCGCCTTGCCTACCCTACAAGGTTCCATCCAAAAAAGGTGCCGGAACTCCATTCAGGGCGTTCTATGGCCAAAAAAAGCCCTGGTTTTCTTAATGTTGAGTTTCAAGCCAACTTTTGCACTCTCCTTCTTCACCCACATCAAGAGGCTCTTTAGTTCCTCTTCACATTCTGCCATTAGAGTGGTATCATCTGCATATCTTAGGTTGTTGATATTTCTCCCGGAAATTTTAATTCCAACTTTTGATTCATCTAGCCCTGCCTTTCTCATGATGTGCTCTGCATATAAGTTAAATAGGCAGGGCGACAGTATACAGCCTTGCCGGACTCCTTTCCAATTTTGAACCAATCAGTGGTTCCGTGTCCAGTTCTCACTGTTGCTTCTTGACCCACATATAGGTTTCTCAAGAGACAAATAAGATGGTTTGGAGGAACGTTGTCCATGGGGTCGCAATGGGTCAGACACGACTTCGCAACTAACAACAACAACAACACAGAAAGATAGCGTAATCTTCTCTAATTTTGTGATCCTTTTTGCACAATAAATTACTTACACAAATGCCAAAACTGAGTTTTCAGGTCCTGATCACATCATCTTCCTCAGATCATGAGCAAAACCTATCAGCACAGAAAAAAATTA
Source organism: Crotalus tigris (assembly GCF_016545835.1). Taxonomy (NCBI): domain Eukaryota; kingdom Metazoa; phylum Chordata; class Lepidosauria; order Squamata; family Viperidae; genus Crotalus; species Crotalus tigris. Next base: position 385,995 of record NW_024096626.1, on the reverse strand, counting down.
TGATAACAAATCTCAAAAATACAAAATACAAAAATGCAAAATAATGATTTGCACATGGTGATATAATCACACAAATGCCAATTTTATGTACTTGTGTACTGACTTCTGACTCAAGTATGCAAGTAATTTCAGCATTTCACTGTGCCTTTCATCATTCTCTCCCTCCTCCACACCCCCAAAGCATTCCCACAAGGCTTTGAAGATTCGATGCATGTCCTACCACTTCTGATTTTGATACAGGGAATTCTGATTTAATACAAAAGGCAAGGCACTGAGCCTTTGTAAATGCCAATGGGCAGAGTACCTAAAGATAGAAAGATTACTGTCAATCAAGATTTCTTAGCTTCAGTTGCACTCAGGTGGGGACTAAAGGAACGTTTGCTATTTACAGTCCCTTCAGCGGTGATCCTCTTACCCTAAAGCTGTGTGAATTTATCATCCCAAAGTGGGCTTGACAATTGTGACTGATAACTTCTACCCTAGAATGTCTTCTAATGTTTAAAACTAAAAATAGGTCCATCTCTTAACCAACCAAACTATCCTAGATTGTGTGCTGCTGATGAACTAAGGTGAATGGATGGATTAAAGGAGATCAGCCATGTTGTGTAAAAAGGGCCAATACCTAGTAGAGCAGGTAAGATTTTGAATAGAAGGGAGCACATTCAGCTCTTAAAGCTACACTTTGCTTTGTTTCAAACTTACTGCATCTGAATAGGAGGGTATTTCTTTTGAAGTGTGGTTGAAGATCAATTTGTTTACAGTTGATAACTTCTGGCTAAAAGTGTGAAGCAACTCTTCTAACAAATCTATTGTGCCTGAAGTCATGTATGAAGTGATAATAATAATAATAATAATAATAATAATAATAATAATAATAATAATAATAATAGTAGTAGTAGTAGTAGTAGTAGTAGTAGTAAAGTTGGAAGGGGCCTTGGAGGTCATCTAGTCCAACCCCCTGCTCGGGCAGGAAACCCTACACCATTTCGGACAAATGGCTGTCCAGTCTCTTCTTAAAAACTTCCAGTGTTGGAGCATTTACTGCTTCTGGAGGCAAGCTGTTCCACTGATTAATTGTTCTCACTGTCAGGAAGTTTCTCCTTAGTTCTAGGTTGCTTCTCTCCTAGATCAGTTTCCACCGTTGCTTCTTGTCCTGCCTTCAGGTGCTTTGGAAAATAGCTTGATTTCCTCTTCTTTATGGCAGCCCCTGAGATATTGGAATACTGCTATCATGTCCCCCCTTGTCCTTCTCTTCGTTAAACTAGACATACCCAATTCTCGCAACCGTTCCTTATATGTTTTAGCCTCCAGTCCCCTAAGCATCTTTGTTGCTCTTCTCTGTACTCTTTCTAGAGTCTCAACATCTTTTTTACATCGTGGTGACCAAAACTGGATGCAGTATTCCAAGTGTGGCCTTACCAAGGCATTAAAGAGTGGTATTAATACTTCACGTGATCTTGATTCGATCCCTCTGTTAATGCAGCCTAGCACTGTGTTGGCCTTTTTGGCAGCTGCAGCACACTGCTGGCTCATATTTAAGTGATTTTCTACTAGGACTCCGAGGTCCCTCTCACAGTTACTACTATTGAGCATGGTGCCACCTATGCTGTACTTGTGCATTTGGTTTTTCTTGCCTAAATGTAGAACCTTGATTTTTTCACCATTGAATTTCATTTTGTTAGTTAGTGCCCAGTGTTCAAGTCTGTCCAGATCCTTCTGTATCTTAAGCCTGTCTTCTAGAGTGTTGGCTATTCCTGCCAGCTTGGTGTCGTCTGCAAATTTGATGAGTTCCCCATCTATCCCTTCATCCAAATCATTGATGAAGATGTTGAAGAGTACTGGGCCCAGAACAGAGCCCTGGGGCACCCCACTACACACATACATTCACATAATGAATGTATGTCCTCTATGTTGCTTCATCTATAATGACTACAGTCATTGGATGATAAACATGGATGTTTGCTCCAGTTAGAAGCTAGACTGTCATATCATATAAAACATATTCACACATAAAAACTCTGAGGTTAACTGCTCCAAATCAGTCAACAGCCCCAAGATTAAAAACAGTTTCTTTAGCTGAATTTTTATGAGCTCAAATGTACTCAAGACATAGAGTATAATTAATACTGAACTTTCCTCTAGATCAGGGGTGTCAAACTCGCAATGTCATGTGACATGTCGCAATGTATCGTAACTTTTTTTCCATTACCGGCAATGGGGTGGGCACGATTTCGGCATGACACATCCGGCCCTGGGCTGGCAGTTTGACACCCCTGCTCTAGATCTCCAAAGAAAGAAATGGAGGAAATAGTACTACATCTTACCATCTTAATCTCTATCTCTATCTGTCTGTCTGTCTGTCTGTCCATCCGTCCGTTCGTCCATTCATTATTTAGAAAATTTATATGGCCGCCCACTCACACTCAGTGACTCTACATTGCTATAGAAGTGTGCACCTATAGTAGATAGCAGCACCTTTGTCATGTTTCCTCTCTCCTCAAATGATCACAACATTCCTAGCTCCTAGATAAGGAGTCAAAAAGAAGGATGACAGATTGTGATCACCTCAGGGACCCTTTGAGAAAACCCGGGAATATGTTTATATGACTGTTGGCTAAGGCTATTTTGTTATTGTGATGGAATGTATCTGAAAGGGGAAAGTGATGTAATGAACTATAGTGAAGGGACAGTTTCTCAGTGTGAGAGGATAGGCTGCCTACAAAATGGTTAGCACCTGTGCTGCTGTTGTCCTGTCCCATTAAGGCCTCCTCCTAGCCAGCCTAGCCTAACCACTGTTGGATACAAGAGCTGAGCAAAAAGGAAGCTGGGTTTGGTGGTATTAGATGTAGGAGAGAGGGAAGGAGGTGTGTATGTTTGAGGAAATAAAGCAGCCTACAGCAGATAGAAAAAGATACTGTTCTCGAGCATAGGACTCATAAGGAGTAGTAGTTGGGAAGAGCTGTAGGGGGAGGTACAGTAGAAGTGGAGTAATGAGCAGCGAGTACTAGCCTTTGAGTGCTTGTGTGTGTGCCAAATGACTGAGGGACCTGAGTTGCTGTGTTGGCTGTCTTGGGTTTTGGAGCCCACTGACTTGGATATACATAAAAGGATGTGTGACACCCAGGAAGGAGGGAGCACACTGTAAAGAAGGTGGTGAGACAAGAATCAACCCAGCTTGGAGTTGGATCAGAGAAAGAGGAGATTTAGGATAGCCACTCCCTAGAATCTCCCAGGGTATATTCATTAGAGATAGAGTAGTATAGGTTAAGACTCTACTTATATGGTATGAGCAAATAAAGAATTGAACTTTGGTTGTATTGTTCTATGTTGTTCTTGGGCTGAGCCTTACAGTTATATAGTATGGTTACAGTTAGCGTAACGCAAACAATGGGACCATACTATTGCTTCAACTACCCTTTGGCATAAATGTGGCTCCCATTAAAATCTCATTAGTACAGGATAAGCCTTTATCATAGCAGGAGGAATAATTGCACACACAGTTGAGAACATTTAAAAAATGTTCTGTTCTCTGAGCAGACATTCATCATAGCTTCTAAAGAAGTGTATTTGGTTCTTGTCAAAAACTAGATGTCAAAATGTATCCCTCAGTCATAGAGTACCATTCTCTTTGTTGGGAAAGAAATAGTTAAGCATTAGATAGTATGGGGATTTGGTAATGGAAATGAAACTTTTGTCTGTTAACTATTCACTTGCAACCCAGATTATTAGAAACCAAAAATCATTTTTATATGAAGACTATTCAGTGTCTTCTATAAAATAAAATGCAGATCCTTTTATCTTCTTTTCATCCTAATCCCTCTCCTCTGTCTATGTAGAGTTTATAACTATAAAATCAGTTGAAAAAATAAATTACAATTTTGATATACCAAATATCTTTTCAAGCTTTTCTTTTAGACATTAAGGTGCCCTTTTTCTTTTCTTTTATTTTATATTGTCCCATTTCTCAATAGTGTACAATTACTCTGCATACCAACTGATAAGAAATGTTAATTCTCCTCTCTTTATTTCCTCAGATGAACTAATTTGACATACAAATTTTTTTCTCACAATTTTTTTATATGTTGAGGTGAACTGTGTGAGATTAACCTGAATACTGCTAAGTCTGAAGAATGAATTTGAATCCAGCCTGTTCTATCAGGATATTCCCTATCCACTAGACATAAGTATATGTCTCAAATAAAGCAATTCTTTTGAACTTTTAAAAGTTGTTTACTTTGTTTTTATCTACTCAAATACATAGCTTATCACAAAGAACAAAAGTTAGCTTTTGACATATTTACCAAAAGCTTCGTAAATGTAGGCTTCCAATGCAATCAAATTGCAGAATAAGGTCTGTGGGAGAAGCTGCTGAAATTTTGTTTTATAAACAACTGTAATGAATTTCAGGAAATTTCTGCTATCAGAGTCTAGTACAAGTAGCTCCCTTACATTCATACATATAATATTATGGAGAAGCAACTTAGGAAAGCCATAATTGCAGTGCTTTATTTCTAAAAAAAAAAAAAAAAAAAGGTGCCAGAACTCACATACTTTATACAACCCGCCTTGCCTACCCTACAAGGTTCCATCCAAAAAAGGTGCCGGAACTCCGTTCTGGGCGTTCTATGAGAAAAAAAAGCCCTGCATAATTGAAGACATATTTAGCATTCCATTTTTGTTCTCAAGCTATTTCCCAAGAACAGGCAATTAAGTCAGATGCAAATTCACAACACAACATATGTTTGTAAGGATGAAGAGGAGATACCAAGAGGAAGTGGAAAGCAGTGACTTTGGAGAAAAATTTATATACACACGTATATATGCTACCTGTTTTTTTTCCTAAATAGTTCTGCTTTCTGAGGCAGCAGCTCACAGGGTTTTAATATATAGACACAGTTGAATATAACGTGCTATTTTTAGGTTCCTTTCGCATAAGGCATACAGTTTTCCTTCTGACAAGAAAATCTTTCTTGCTTAGAAATTTTTTTATTCATGTTATTCTTATTATTAATTTAGATATTTTTATTAATTGTAATAGACTCATCCTAATGAAATAGTGGAGAATTTATCACAAATTTTCATTTAACTTGCCAGTATGATATAGTAACAAATGATTATCAGTATTTCATTTATCAAGTAATTTTTGTTGTAGCAAAAGTATGGGATATCGAGCTCTTCGGTATGGAAGTGCCATGGGATGCTGGGATAAAATTCCCACTTCTGATATAGATCTTTATTCAGTGGTGGAGAAAAAGGCAGTGCACAGACACAAGCCAGTCTTTTTGACATATTTTGAACAGACACAGGCCTGTCATGCTTCAGCAAAATCCACTACTCTCCAGGTCATATGATTGTAAGGCTATGATTCACTCATGACAAGTATTTCTAAAGCATTTATTACAATATATGTATATGTAAATCAGGGTATAGTACTGGTTTGTATAAAGAAATGGAGAGACATGGAATCAAATTCTTGTTTAGTCATGAAGCTCATTGAATGATTTTGGGCCTTATCTTTCAGGCTGATTGTGTGGTGGGTGAATGGGAGTGAATTTCCAGTTTTAAAAGATTGGGTAATACCTTATGAAGCTCTCAGGTATGTAATGTAATTATATGATATATGATATGATATAAGGCAGATTTCCTTCTTCAACTCTATACATAAGTCCCTCTTAGTTTCATCCCATCTGATATATAACCTTATCATTGGAACTCAGAATTTCTCTCTCTCATTGGTTATTTGTACAGAGTAGGGCAATTGCAGAGTGTTTCATATAAGGAGGCCTTCTATGGCCTGTTTTCATCTTGAAATCATACAGTGATTAGGTGTCTAGCATTTCAACATTCAATGTCTTACTCATGCTTCACAAAATTCAAGGGATGTAATTTTGGTGAGAGTGAAATTGTTACTATGGCTTACCAAGTGGGGAGTTCCCTGTATTCAGCAATTGTTATATGAGTAAAATTTTTAAAAAACAATAAAGGTTTTGTCAGCTGCCATAATATAGGATATATTTACATACACCTGTTGGCAATACCAGCTGCCTTGGCTCACTAATTACCCTGGTATATTAGTTGATTTTATTCACAAGTTTCTTGATTTTATCAGTTGAGTATATCAGCCTTGGATGAAAAGATGTATGACTTAGAATATGTTCTTGTGACATGCTAATTATGAGACATTTGTTGGTGCTTCTTTCTAAAGTGCCCATTAAAGCAGTCGGCAGTGATACATTTTCCTCTAAGTGTAACGTGTTTCCTCTAGCCAATTAAAACAATAACATTGTTTATAAAGTGCTAGGTTTTAGCAATTAACAATCCAGGAAAGGATGCTGATATAACACTGTCATTGTAGTTACACAACCTCCAAACATGGCTGAGCATCCAAACTTGGAATGGAATGCAGGGGGTGAGATCCAACATCTGTAAATATAAACACATTACAGCTGTGCTGAATCAGTCCTGTTCCCATATCAGCTAATACCACCGGAAGGCCTGCAAATACAGCATGAGCACAACAACCTCAATCATGTTTCTCAGCAACTGATTAAAAGTGGATAGATCATCCCTGAAACAGCTTGTGAATGATAGACATTCAGATTTTATCTTTACAAACCTAATTTTTTATTTAAAATTAGACACATTGGAGGTGGAAGACTTTTTGGGGTAGCGGTTAGAGGCAGCAGGCTAAAAACAACCAGACTGTGAATTCTAGTTCCACCTTAAGCCAAAAGCCAACTGGATAGCTTGGGGCCAGCCAGTTATTCTCTTAGCCTGAGGAAGATGGCCATGAGAGATGACTTCCAAAAATCTGGCCAAGAAAACTACATGGACTTGTACAGGCAGTTGTCAGGCATCAAAACTGATTCAAACATAAGTTGGAATAAATAAATATCAAATCAAATATTTATTATGGTCATAGACCAGAATAAGGAAGGTGGGATACAGTCATTAAAAAGCATCAAGAACATATCAAATCCAAAATCTGTATATATTGATGCAGAAGATAAAAAAGAAATGTTAGAAGAGAATCTAAAGTACTAGAATTTAAAACTAGAATCCAAAATCTATATATTGATGGTAAAAGATGTAAAATAAATATAAGTTAGAAACAAAAGCATTTATAAAAAGCAAGAGTCCAAAAGGAGCAGGAGCATTAGATGAGTATAAGGGAGCATAAAAGGTTAGTATGTGGGAGACTATATGAAGTTACAAAGCACTTTAATATGGTGAATTACCGGTAAGTGCTCATTAGCTCTAGTTTCTAGCACAGGTCATCATCCAACAAATTTTGAGTGCTGCTGCCCAATATTGTACATTGTAGCAGGGTTGTTATTTGAAAGCAAATGGGATGATGTAAAAATATCCTGTGTGCCCTGGGTATTTAAGCAGTAGTGGTGAGATGAATGTCTCTGTAGAATAGGCACTGGAGAAGCACATGCTTTGTTGTTCCAGAGTCACAGGGGCAAATGTGGTAGATATCTTATTGAAACAAACTCTACATCTCTCTTGAGTTGTTCACTGTGCAGAGAAATGAAAGTGATCTTGATGGCCCATTGACAGAGAGAAATACAGACTTTAGAGATCGTCTTATCCTTTATGTTGACTGAGAAGAATAGAAAATGCTCCTGAAATAGGTTGAAAGGCTGGTGGCTCTGAAAATTAGTCAAGCCTTAGGAGGGACTGGGAAATTTAACCCTTTTTAAAAACACCTATAAAGAGAGCTCCTTTTTAAAATGTCCTTTTCTTTTTCTTTACTTCTGCCTCACTCCCCCCACCCCATCCTATTTTTTTTTCTTTTTTGCTGGCTTTGCTGGGAGGGGAGTGTGCTTGTAAATTTGCAGATTATTCAGAAAGAGGAGGCCTATCCTGTGAAATCACTTAGAGAGGCCAGGCTTAAATTTCTATTCTCAGAAGCAGTGAGAAAAGTCTTCTCTGGGGTGCTCCAACAATGGTCTGCTGTTCTATTGAAATAGTGTGTTTGGGCAACTTTGTCTTGGTGTTCAGAAAGGCACTAAAGACTTTTCTCAAATGTTAGATGGAAACTGGGCAGCCAGTGTTGGATCTGACCTGATGCTGAGTTTTAGGCTAGCTGAGATGGTGAGCCTGTTCCTTATTAGAAGGAGGATTGGCTTAGCTGAGAAGGGATGGATGCCTTATATTTAATATGTTTTTAATTGTACACTGCCCAGAATTGTTATGAGAGGACAGAATAGAAATTGTGTAAAATTGGATAAGGGGATTGATGGGGAACTTATCAAATTTGCAGATGATACCAAGCTGGCAGGAACAGCCAACACTCCAGAAGATAGGCTTAAGATACAGGAGGATCTTGACAGACTTGAATATTGGGCGCTTTCTAACAAAATGAAATTCAATGGTGAAAAAAGTAAGGTTCTACATTTAGGCAAGAAAAACCAAATGCTCAGGTACAGTATAGGTGCTACCTTGTTCAGTAGTAGTAACTGTGAGAGGGATCTCAGAGCCCTAGTGGAGAATCACTTAAATATGAGCCAGCAGTGTGCTGCAGCTGCCAAAAAATCCAACACAGTGCTAGGCTGCATTAACAGACAGATAGAATCAAGATCATGTGAAGTATTAATACCACTTTACAATGCCTTGGTAAGGCCACACTTGGAATACTGCATCCAGTTTTGGTCACCATGATGTAAAAAAGATGTTGAGACTCTAGAAAGAGTACAGAGAAGAGCAACAAAGATGATGAGAGGACTGGAGGCTAAAACATAAGGAACGGTTGCTGGGATTGGGTATGTCTAGTTTAATGAAGAGAAGGACGAGGGGTGACATGATAGCAGTGTTCCAATGTCTCAAGGGTTGCCACAAAGAAGAGGAGTCAAAACTATTCTCCAAAGCACCTGAAGGCAGGACAAGAAGCAATGGATGGAAACTGATCAAAGAATGAAGCAACCTAGAATTAAGGAGATATTTCCTGACAGTTAGAATTATTAATCAATGGAACAACCTGCTTCCAGAAGTTGTGAATGCTCCACCACTGGAAGTTTTTAAGAAGAGACTGGACAGCCATTTGTCTGAAATGGTATAGGTTTCCTGCCTGAGCAGGTGGTTGGGCTAGAAGACCTCCAAGATCCCTTCCAACTCTGTTGTTGTTGTTGTTGTTGTTGTTGTTATTATTATTATTATTATTATTATATCTACATCTCTACATTTTAATAAATAGGATCTTGCAGACCTAGTTCTTTCATTTTGGGAACTGTAGCTATGTAGTGGAATGTATGTACATATATGCATAGAAATGTACAAGCATGTTGCTAATTCATGTAAAATGAGAATCCCCAAGTTTGGTTTTACCTGGATCTGCTAACTTTAGATGGACAAGTGGGAAGCCATTAGACAGGATTTTTTCTTCTGAAGGAAGAGCATCTTTAATTTAGATTTATCTTCCTTTCAAGTTTATATGATCTTTCAGTGTGCATTATTGTAGAGAACATACATTGAATTCTGTCAGATTTTTATATTTAGATTACCACAAGGAGAAGCCCATGTTTAATGAGTTTTGTGAAAATATCTTAGATTTACGTCTCTCTGTTTCACACACAAACACACATACAGAGAGAGAGAGAGAGAGAGAGAGAAGAAAATAAAGCTTGAGTTCTGCTGTGGAAATGTTCACATGAAGAAATGCTTGAGGAACAAATATACATGTACTCTTCGAAGTCAGGAATAGGATTTTCACATAAGGCTTATGTTACATATATTTTTTATTGTTTCTATTTGATCTTAATTTTCATGGGAGAGAAAATAGGAGGCATTCATAATGTCATTGACTGTTCTATGATAAATTCATTGGATTATGGCTTCAAGGGAAGGAACAGCTAGATAAGTGGTTCTCAACCTTTCTAATGCCGTGACCCCATAATACAGTTCCCCATGTTGTGGTGACCCCCAAGTGGGTGTGGCCACCAATAAGAGGGAGTAGGAAAGCTAGGGAAAAGGGAAAAAAATGGCGGACAGTGTGGTTTGGTGACCCCCATGAAATGGTCATTCGACCCCAAATGGGGTCCCGACCCACAGGTTGAGAACCACTGAGCTAGATGAAGTGTTCTGCGATAAGGTTGATCTACTGATATTAATCTTCAGTTAACCGTTGCTCATTCAAGCAAAGCTGATCACAACAGCAGCAAATAAATTAATACATATGCTTGTATGTGGTGAACCTCCTAATATACATTTGGAGGTGGGGCTTATGTTGAGAAAAGCTGAATATAACCACCCTAAAATGAAAGAAAAGCTAATATAGAGCTTAACTTGATTAGGGAGGTTCTGACACATTTCAACACTTTATCTTTTCCTTCTTCCCTCCTTTCAGTTTCATTCCTTTTTAAATAAATGAGTCAAATGCTGAATGTTTGATTTGAGTCAGAGAAAATAGTAGCATTGTTCCACTTAATACCTGCAATTCTTTAAAAAGTTCTTTACATTTTCCCCAAGTGCCTAAACTAGTATACCTCTGTATTTTTCTGATGGTGACAACAGTCATGTTGCTATGAATAGGCTGCAGGCATATTTGAATATAACTGTGTTGAGGAAGAGAAAAAATGTTTCTATCTTGCCTGCTGGTGGTGATGATGCCTTTGAGTCATTGCTGGTGATTTTCTGCACAGTTTCATTTAGTTTTCTTGGCAACATTTTTAGACATGATTTGCCTTTGCCTCCTTCCTAGGGCTAAAAGAGAGTGACTCACCCCAAATCACCTAGCTGGCTTTGTGCCTAAGGCAGGACTAGAACTCACAGTCTCCTGGTTTCTAGGCCAGAGTCTTAACCACTACCAAACTGGCTTTCTTTTCTCTGAGATACATAAGGACATCTCTCTCTTTTTTGCTCATTGACCTTTCCCACACAACTGTTTTATTGTCATTTTTAGACAAGGATGCCACATCAAATGTTTATTACTGACTGAAATGGTAACAAGTGCCTTGCTTTAAACATGTAAGGCTTTAGCTACTCAAACACATTATTTCCTATTGTTTTTCATATGTAATGTTTAGGGCATGAAAGGAAACAAATGTAATGTTTGATGTTACTCTGGCGAGACTGAAAAACTGTCATAAACATTCAGTACCTGAATATGAGAAAAAAAATCAGAAAAAACAACACAGTAACAGTATGATTTCAGACTTTAACAAAAAATGTTATTGTTTGGAGGAACAGAGAATAATATTCTGTAGAGTCCATTGTTAAATGTTCTCCTGTCCCTGTAAAACAGCAACCATACACTACAAAATATATTTTCTTAAATACTATTATACAAGGTAACATGTTTCACTTCTATAGCAAAAGAATAGGAGCTAGTAATTTCTGATTACTGTTTTGTGGTGTTTTTGTGCAGCTGTATGTATGTGTGTGTTGCTTATTATCTTTTCTTTAATAATCTATCTGAAAATGGAAGAGTCAACCTTTTATAGCCATTCTTCTCAGAGTGATATTCTGGTAAAAGAGCTCAGGTGGCATGGATTGGTGGCCAAGAACATAAATAGGGTGTTCTCTATTTCAAACATCATCTGAATTAATAGTTAAAGTTCTGCTTCTGCTTCCTTCATATTTTTAGGAATAGCCATAATTTGTTATTTCTAATTTTTGTGCATTATATAGGATTTTGTTTAAGGTAAGTTAATACTATTAATATTACCATGCACTGTGTGGCTTTAAATTACAAGAAGGCATTTTATTAATCTTTTGGGACATTTACCACTGGCATACCCGTTTAGTTTAATGAGTGGAAATGTCATCTTTCTATGTGGAATGAAATTGGCCCAATAAAATAGGTTGCATGTAAAAGATTGAATTATTTTTAAGAAGTTGTCAAACAAGGTGGGAAAATTTACATTTGGAGTTTAATATAGATATTGACTTGAAACAAATTAAAGTTGAAACTTTGTCAGTAAAGTACTTTTAATTTACCTTTAAGTTAAACCCAATTCAATAAATAGATCTGATTAAACCTCATACTGTAGGTCTATATTATTAATAATAATAATACCTCCAAATCACAAGACATTGGTTTTATTCTTATTCTTCCCCTCTGCAGTTTGAATATAAAGTATAAAAGATTAAAAAGAGATTTTCATAGATATCCCAGCCTTTGAACTACCCAAGGAACTGAAACAGCAAAGTTTTGCTGTCAGGCAAACTTCCACACCAGCCACCTTTCTTTACTCTCACTTCACCTCTTTTTAACCTCACACCCCACCTTCTGTAAGGGAAGGCAAAAGACTCACTCACCCTCTTGTGAAAAATGGCCTCCATATTTATGTGTCTCCCACTGCCACCATCGGCTTCCACACCACATATATAAACAGAGTGCTTTTTTTGTCATAGAACGCACCGGAACAGAGTTCCAGCACCTTTTTTTGATGGATTTTCCAAGTTTTAAAAGTAACTTTTGAAAAATTTGATGTTTAGTCCATATGGACCTGAATTGCCCTGTTGAGCATAGCAGGTCGGCAGCAAAATCATTAAAATGATGCATACAGGCTGCTTGTGGGTCGAGTTTGATGCATGCGTACTTTGTCCATGCTGGTTGTGATGGCGCTGCTAGACTTGTGGTACTGCTCAGCTTGTGATTGGTCATGTGGTCGCGCGCTGAGTGCTTACTGCAGGCGGCAACCGTTATGTTTTATTACACAACTGACATGTGTGGGTGTGTGTACAGTGATTGACTACATGTGAAAGGTAAATAATTTATTTTTAAAAATCGGTGAATTGAAAATCTTTTTTAATTTTTAGTGTAAAATTTACTACGAGCATTTGCCTTAAATACAATAAATTAAATTTATGTTAAGAACTGAATATATATTTTTTTAAATAAAAGATTAACAAGATGTGAATTCTGGCATCTTTTTTCTTACAAAAAAAGCATTGTATATACATACACACACATGCATATATACACACACACACATATATACACATACATATACATATATAATTTGATTATCATAATATAAAACAATTTTTTAAAAAACAGCCTGCAACAGTTGCAGACTAGACATTTCTTTGATTCAGTATATCATCCAAAATTTGAACAAAATCTAAATCCAGAACTGATTAATTTTCAATTATTTCAAAAAGTTATTAGAGAAGTAAAAGTAGATATGGAAGTTATGTAAAACATGTCTTTCCAATCCCTTACTAGACCGTTACTCTGGAAGGTATTAATAGTAGCTCCATGTTGTCAAATTGCACTCCCATAGGAATGTCCTGCTGATAAAAATTCTGATTTTTTTTTCCTCTGCTGCTCCTAACCTCCTCTGGACCATTTTCAAACTCCAACTTTTTTGTTGTCCTTGTTGAGTATGCTCTCTTCCATACCAAAATTTGCCCTTTTTTTAACATTTCTGGAGAGTTAACATTTTGGTGGATTCATCGGTGTCCATAACAAAACATGATGCCATCGAAATTAAAAAGCTGTGATTACCTACATTAGTTTTGATCTTAGTGCCATGACATTAACATGTATGTGCTATCCTTTGCCCTTCCACAGGGAATTAAATACCTTCAATGGTATAGATCAGAGCTTTTCAACCTTTTCACAGATTGTATCATTTTTAGAACATGACAATATTTGAGTACTACCAATGCTTAGCAAGGTGTCAAAAACTTGATGACTAAAAAAAGGGGGGAGATTTTGGGTTTTACTGATCAGATTCATTTGTTGTTATAGAAATGGCTAGTTTATACTATTATGGAAAAGTAAAAAATTGAGATTTGATGTTAATGCTTCCTTCTACTGCAACAGAGGAAGTTGGAAGTCAATGCCTTTTCTTTTCTTTTTCCCTTCTCCCCCTCACTTTCCCCCCACTTCTTCCTCCCCACTGTGTCCTACTATTTGCTTTTGTATTTTAGTATTTTATTCTATAATCTAATAAAATGTTACAAATTGTAAAAAAAGGTGGGGAAAGTACTGGTTTTAATTTCTTCGTTGGAGGTTCCTTTGCTAAATCACTTTCCCTTTGCACTGACAAATGTATGATGAATTTATCCATATTTGTTAATATGCACCACGACGTTGGTGGTCAGCTGGCTGGTCAACCCTTCTTCCTCTCTCCCTCTCCTCTCTTGTCTTCCTCCCTGCCTGCTGGGCTCTCCTTCCACAGCTTCTTCTTTGTCCCTTTCTCTTTCCCTGTTGTCTTTTTTTCCCCTCTCCCACCAAAACCACCTTCTTTTATATCCTCTCCTCTCTCCCCCTCTTTTTCTCTTCAGTGCTACTCCAGTTGATTCCTCTCCTCAAGGCTGCACTTTTTTTCCCCCGTTGTCTTTTTTCCCCTCTTCCTTTCCTGCCAAAACCTCCTCCTTTTATATCCTCTCCTCTCCCCCCCTTCTCTTCCAGAAGCCCCAGTCAGCTGGAGGCTAGCACTGATCCTGGGGCTTCTGCTGAGCCCTGACAGTCCTGCAGCTCCAGCTGTCTCTGCCTCAGGCTTGTGCGGCACTGCCACCACTTCAGTTCATTCCCCTGCCCCGCTACACATGTCTAGGATGGTCACATATCATCTGCCAGGTGCCAAAGTACCACTGGTGGTACACATACCACCAGTTGAAAAGCCCTGGCATAGATTACAGGTTGTCTTTGATTTACAATTGGGATTGGAATTTTGGTTGTAAGTTGTGGCATCCATGTGACTGGATCCATTTTTTTCAACCATTTTTGCGGTGGTCATCAAATGAATCGCATGATCATTAAGTGAATTCATTCTTCCAAATGGGCTTTTTTTTTTTTTGCTGGAAGCCAGCAAACATCCTAGCAAATTGTAGTCATGTGACCATGGGATGCTGCAACTGAGCTGATTGCCAAGTGGTTGAAATGTAGTAATGTGACTGTGGACTGAGAGGGGAGTAGTCTTACGTTTTACGATGGTTGGAAGTGCTTTAGGGGTATAAAGGGGCTATGTTTCCAAGACTATCGTAACTTTGAAGGGTTGTTAAACAGCCGACTGTAAGTTAAGGACTACCTTTACTATGATGACCTTTGGTTACATGGTTTTCAGGATTCTGGCTTGGTTGGGGTCCCCCCCCCATCACTTTTGGAACTAATCTTTCCTGCCACTTCTAAACTGATCTGTTATACAACAATTTGTAGAGTTGGAAAGACCTAGCCAAACTGTCTAAACTGCCAAAAAGATGTCCTGATCATTATCCATTTTGTCTTCTTCCCTTATGTCAAATTTGGGTTTTTCAATAATACTTTTCAAGTGATTACAAACTGAAAAAAACAAAAAAATAACTCAGGGCAAGTATGGAGAAATCAAAGAGATGCTGGACCTACCTGTGCTACAGAGGGCCTTGCTGTCTCATCTTACCTTAGCTGAAATGAAAGGTTGGGAATGAAGGCTTATGTGCTGCTAAGCAGTCAGCTAAACCCTGCATGATCACATAACCACATTCATAATAATCATACTTACAGCCTTGATATATACAAGGAAAGATGCTCCCTATCGGGTAAGAAGCATAAATCTGTCTTCACTCCAACAGGGAGATACTATGTTTTTCCCATTCTATTAAAACAGTTCTTTATTGGGCTGCAAAGAGCGCAGTGGATCTGGAGATGGATCCCTGGAGAAAGTTAAAACCTCTTCCCATTAGAGATTTTGACTGAATTCACTATATAAGGGAAGTCAAACTTCTCCCACTGGTGTTATTAATGCAGGCAAGATGCTGTTTCTACTGTTATTAACAATGGAGAAACAGCAGTTAGTTACATTAAGATTGCTGGCAAGAGTAACAGCACAAGGAATTGCACCAATCAATACCTGTCATGCAGAAATATGAAAATAATGAGCATTGCAGATTTCTCACTGTTCACTGTTTTTATATTTCTTGCTTCAACCTGGAAATGGATTGTATTCTAGCATTTGGTATTGGTTGTATAATTCTTCCTGGAGAGTTCTTTCTTTCTTTCTTTCTTTCTTTCTTTCTTTCTTTCTTTCTTTCTTTCTTTCTTTCTTTCTTTCTTTCTTTCTTTCCTTTCTTATATAATTTTTACTAAAATCTTTAAAACCAGAAGATAAAAGCTAACACAAAATCATGGAAAGGAAGGAAAAAGAAAAAGAAAGAAATCAAAGCAACATCAAATGGTATAAGAAAGGGGGGGGGGAGGTTTAGAAGAATATATGTGCTGTAGTATTAGTAATTAATAAATAGTCATAGAATTAAACTTAAAAACATCAAAATGGCAAAATGGATACAACAATGGATCGTTGCTATTTTTCAATCAATATGTGTCAATGGTTGATCAATATAATCATCAAACTATGCAAGGCTTGTGTTGTAGGAAGTAGTTATATTTCTATCCCATGGAAGTTTCCTAAAGTGGTAAGCTTAGTGTTCAATAACACTAAGCTTACCTCTTTTACCAATTATGGCTATTACTAGAATTGATTTGCCAAATTCTGGATATCTGATGACAGAAAAGAAGATGTATGTATCTCTTTGCTATTTTTGCAGCCCAGATGTGATAGGGGAGAAGACAACAGAGGAGAGGAGAGATCATTTGGAATAAGGGAACTAGAGTAAAATGACAGTGTTTTTTGAGCATGGACAAGAGTCTACTCCAGAGAACCCTTCTACATATGATATGCTGAGGTTAGTGTTAGAAACTTGGACCCAGGGTAAACATAGGAGATCCCATTAGCAATAGCAATAGCATTTAAATAAACATATATGGCTCCATAGAGCTTTACAACATTCTCCAAATGGTTTACAAATGTCAGCATATTGCCCGCAACATTTTACCGACCTTGGAAGAATGGAAGGCTGATTGAACTCCTGGCTGTGGGCACAGTTAGCCTGCAATAATGCATTCTAACCACTGCACCACCATGGCTCCTTCCAACTACTTTGTTATGGAGGGGAAGTGTTAATAAGCACCACTATTGCCATCATTTTATTGAGAGAGAGAATCCTATTTCTACTTACAAAATCAAACTAAAAAGGAAAAATGCAACACTTTAAAATGAAGGCCAGTTTTTTTCTTTTTTTAATATAGTTAGTGAAATTTCTCTCTCAAAGCAAAAGTGTTTCTTTCTAATCCAAGTGCTCCTTCTTTAGAAGTTTTACTTAAATAGACTTCTAACTGACCTTCTGTGGTCTTAGTTTGCTGGTACTTTTCCACATGACAAGTTAGTTTGACTCAGCTATTCCTTTATGCAGGGCATCAATCAGATTCTTTATGTGCAAGTGTGGGCATGGTACAGTGATATTTGCACAACTATCAGCAAATCATAGTTTCAAAATATAGAAAGCAACAGAAAGGAAGAGCCACATTAGTACTGCTTCTCTGGTAAAGTATTATGAAATTGTATTTATACACAAATAAATAATTATCTTAATGTTCTCTTTCTTTCCTTCTCTAGCTGGATATGCCAGTCTGTGGAGAGATTGTGAAAAGCCCCACCCTTGACTGAAAAATCAGCTCCATTTCAGGAAACATTTTTACTGATTAAGGCTTCTGTGGCACTACTTGCTTCCTCCTAAACTGGGGAAAAGGACATATTCTTGTTCTAATTCCATTTTAAGATGACCTGCATACATAGATTGGAGTTGGCAGGGCAGGGAACACCCTTCTCAGATGTTCTATTTTTGAGTTCCATTTTCTGAGGACTCACTTTAAGTCCAAACCAATTATAGGCAAGATTTACCATGCAGAAAGAGCACTCTGTCAGTGAAGTTAAAATGAAACCCTAAGGAAGTTCTTTCCCTGTGACAAATGCCTCATAATTTGAGATAGAACTAGAAAGAAGTAGGGATCTGACTTAATTTCACATGGTTAATGTTAGGTAAACTCTAGACTGCCTGTCTGCAGAATTGTAAGTTTGTGTTTGGGGCAGGAATAACTGCTTTAATTCTATTGGCCGCCACCTATCGGCAGTCTGTATAAATAGACGTTAAGCAGCTGTTAGAGCTGCTTCTGTGTTAACCAATAAACATGTTGTTATTTTCACCTTCGCCTCCTCAGTGTCTCAAAGATCCCAGTACATAATGGCGGATCAACACAAAAGCCCTTAGCAGCACAAGGCATTGAGAGGTCAGTAACAGCTGACCATGGCCAAGGTCGGCAAGCTGTCGGAGTTCAACATGTCGCAGCCTGAGAGGTGGAGCTCGTATGTTTCATGAGTCGAGAACTATCTAAGAGTGAACCCAGTTAACGAAGATGTTTTAAAGGCTGCAACTTTACTTTGCGTGTGTGGCCAGGCAACCTTCGATATAAATGAAAACTTGGTTGCTCCAGCTATACTAGAGTCGGTCGCCTACCCCAAGCTCAAGAAAAAGCTCAAGGAGCATTTCGAGCCTAAGCTCTCCATCATTGCATGGAAACATGCGTTCGAACAAAGAGAGCTGCAACCAGGACAGTCAGCTGCTGAATTTGTGGCTGTGCTTTGACAGGCGTCCAGGGTCTGAAATTTCACAGACCTAGAAGAGAGGCCTAGAGACCATCTGGTATGCACTTTACAGAACAGGGATCTCCAGCAGAAATTGTTTGCGAAGGAGACCTTGACATTCCAGGATGCTCTGAAAGAGGTAATGGCAGAAGAAGCTGCCGGGGAGCCGTCAAACCTTACAACCCTCCAAGAATATTCCCAGCCCAGCAACTGTCCACCATGAAGATGCGGAAAGAGCCGACAACCCAGACAGGGACAATGAGGTCAACTGGCTGCAGAAGCTACCAGAAAGAGGGTGGCAGTCACTGGTTAAGGCAGCGCCCTTCCCTAGCTGTGTGGGCTGTGGTGGCAGATATCGGTGCTCAGAATGTAGATTCTGTACAGCAGTGTGCTGAGCAGGTGGCAAACAAGGCCACCTCACCAGTGTCTATAAAGGTCGCCAGAGGGATTCTCTACAAGAAGAATTTCCCAGGAAAGGTACAGGGGCCCCGGGGCAAAACAGAGTTGGATTTTGCTCCAGCAGAAGGAGCATTTTTAGAACAGGAGCCCATCGTTCCCTTAAAGAAAAGCTTAGGCTTAAAGTCAAGCTTCAAGGAATTTCATGTTCCATGGAATTGGACACCAGGTAAGCCCTTTCCATAGTTTCTCAAAGAACTTTTAACTACATCTGCAGTCGCAGCGGCAAAAGAGTCAAACTCAAGCCGTCAAATCTAGTGTTGACAGATTTTCAAAATTCCTGTGTAGCAGTTAAAGGGGAGGCTATGCTAACAGTACAGTTCAAAGAGTTTGAGGGTTCCCTCGATGTCATGGTAGTCGAAGGCCATCGCACAAGCCTCATTGGTTTAGACTAGTTTGATGCCCTGGGCATCCACGTGACTGGCATAAATAAAATGCAAGCAGCGGACCTGATGACTGTTTGCCAGGAATATGCTGATGTCTTCAACCTTAGCTTAGCCAAGTACAAGGAAGCTCCAATCGCCCTTCACCTTGACCCAACCTTAACCCCAATCAGGATCAAGCCTCGCACAGTGCCTTTTGCCCTCAAATCAAAAATTGATGCAGAGCTGGAAGAGCTGGTGCAACAAGATGTGTTGCAGCCAGTAGATAGCAGTTTGTGGGAAACTCCCATAGTCACAACACTTAAGTCCAACAATGAGGTCTGCATATGCGTGGATTATAAGTGTACTATAAATAAAGCACTTCAACAGCATGCATATCTGGTACCTGTAGTTAGCTATATCTTGGTATCATTGCAGGGAGGTCTCATATTTGCCAAATTGGATTTGGCACAGACATACCAGCAACTGCCCATGGACAATGCCACGGCAGAAGCTCAAACTATAGTAACCCACAGGGCAGCATTCAGGGTTCGTCGCGTGCAGTTTGGGGTCAGTGTGTCCCCAGGTCTTTTCAGGAGTGTGATGGAGCACACACTCAAAAACATCCTCATAGCTGGGGAGTCAGTAGAAATATTACCAGAATGGCTCAAAGCCATCCTTTAGCGTTTCCGCAAAGCGGGGCTGAAGCTTAAGAGAAACAAATACCAAATAGGTGTGGACTCAACAGAGTTCCTCGGTTTTCACATAGATGCTGCAGGCATTCACCCCGCCGAATCTAAGCTCCAAGCTATTCAGCAGGCTCCCAGACCAAAGTCAAACAGGGAGCTATGGGCATTTTTGGGGTTACTCAATTTCTACCATGCATTCCTGCCTCATAAGGCAGCATTGGCAGAGCCCTTACACGGACTCTTGGACAAGAAGGCCCCACGAGAACAGTTTCAAGGCAGTCAAATCACTGTTGTCTTTGCACTCCGTGCTTGCTTATTTTAATGAAAAGCTGCCTATCAGCATTGCATGTGATGCATCTCCTTACAGAATAGGAACCATGTTGAGCTATTTAATGGCCAACAGGAGGCAAGCTCCCATAGCTTATTATTCAAGGACACTGTCACCGGTGAAACACAACTATGCCCAAATAGATAAAGACGCACTTGCCATCGTGGCCGGCATCAAAAAATTTCATGATTTCCTTTATGGTCTCCCATTCACAGTCTTCACCGACCATAAGCCACTACTTGGTCTGGTCACGACAGATAAACAAACTCCTCAGATCCTATCTCCATGGATACTGAGATGGTCCATCTTTCTTGCCGCTTATAATTACAATCTAATTCACAAACCGGGCAGGGAAATGGGCCACACTGACGCGCTCAGCAGACTGCCCCTGCCAATGTTGGCCATTAACATTATTTAAAATAATTAAAACATTCTTTTAATTTTTATCATTTACATTTCATTTTGTCCCTCCTTTGACATCCTTTATTTAATGATTCTATTCCACTATTTCTTTGATATTAGTGTAACTCTTGTCCTGCAGCAAGTTGGCCACAGCAATTTAGCTGCAGTGAGTTGGCCGTGGCGAGTTGACTGTAGACCCTATTCTAAGTGTGTTTAACTGAGCTCATTACGAATAGACCCCACAATTTGGTAGTTTGTTAACTGGCATTTTCTTTTCCTATCTCACATTTTATTTATATTTCTTTTAAAAATCCCCTCTGTTCTTCTGAGCACCAGACACCTTTAAGAATTGTGGAGAATTCTAAAATTCACACATTTTGTGAAGATAATAATATTAGTAGTAATAGTAGTAGTAGTAGTAGTAATAATAATAATAATAATAATAATAATAATAATAATAATAAAAAATTCTGGCTGCACAAAACCAAGCCTTAAGGACAAATGCATATAAAGTCAAAATTGAGAAGACAGAAACAGACAGTAAGTGCCGCCTATGCAAAGAAGCTGAAGAAATAGTGGACCACCTGGTAAGCTGTTGCAAGAAGATTGCACAGACTGACTATAAGCAGCGGCATGACAAAGTAGCAACAATGGTGCATTGGAAGATCTGCAAAAAATATCATTTGCCTGTAAGCAAAAACTGGTGGGATCATAAAATAGAGAAAGTCCATAGAAAATGATAAAATTAAACTGCTCTGGGACTTCAGAATTCAAACAGACAAGCACCTGCAACATAACACCCCAGACTTAACAATTGTCGATAAGAAAGACAAAAAAGTCTGGATAGTGGACGTGGCAGTGCCTGGAGACAGCAGAATAGAAGAGAAAGAACTGGAGAAGATAACAAAATACAAAGACCTACAAATAGAAATAGAAAGACTGTGGCAAAAGCAATCAAGGGTAGTACCAATAGTCATAGGCTCCTTGGGTGCAATTCCAAAACAACTGGAGCACCACTTGAACACCATTGGCATTGACAAATTCGCTATTAGTCAATTGCAAAAGGCATCCTTACTAGGAACTGCTTCCATCCTGCGACGATATCTGTAATACCATCAAACATCCACATCTGCCTATCCCAGGTCCTGGGTAAGGACCTGATAGGTAGACAAAATGCCAAATCTAGTCTGAACATCTGGCTGACTATGCGATGATCCATAATAATAATAATAAAGCTGGAAGGGATCTTGGAGGTTATCTAGTCCAACCCCCTGCTCAGGCAGGAAACCCTATACCATTTCGGACAAATGGCTGTCCAGTCTCTTCTTAAAAACTTCCAGTGTTGGAGCATTCACCGCTTCTGGAGGCAGGTTGTTCCACTGCTTAATTGTTCTAACTGTCAGGAAGTTTCTCCTTACTTCTAGGTTGCTTCTCTCCTTGATTAGTTTCCATCCGTTGCTTCTTGTCCTGCCCTCAGGCGCTTTGGAGAATAGCTTGACTCCCTCTTCTTTGTGGCAATGCCTGAGATATTGGAAGACTGCTATCATGTCCCCCCTCGTCCTTCTCTTCATTAAACTAAACATGATCTCAGAATCCAATTATATTTTATCTCTAGTTATCGACTATGGAAAACCCCATTTCTGCCCTCTCTGGATTCTGTCCTATGATGAAGGGAAGAGGAGGTGAACAAAGGGGTTTTATGGCCCTCACTTCCTTCGGTACAACTTCAAAGGGACTGAATGTGGATATCACCAAAAGGACTAATCATAACAATGGGGCCATCAGCTTTCATCTACTCCTCTCTGAAGTCTCCCTTCCACCGGCAGTGAGGAAAAAGGGGGTGTAAATGTAACGCCTGGGATTGTCGCTGGAAAGATGGTGGGGTGGAGCTGCTGGGAACCCCTTAAAACCTTGAACCGTAGAGCTTGGGCCCCAGGTCCTGTCTAGAACGCCTGCAACCATTTTCTCTTAATAAAGGATGCCTGTTGGAAGAAATATTCCAAGAGTTCTGTCTTCTTAAGATGCAAAGTGGGGTGGGTCCTTACACATACCCAATTCCAGCAGCCATTCCTTATATGTTTTAGCCTCCAGTCCCCTAATCATCTTTGTTGCTCTTCTCTGTACTCTTTCTAGAGTCTCAACATCTTTTTTACATCGTGGTGACCAAAACTGGATGCAGTATTCCAAGTGTGGCCTTACCAAGATAAATTTGCCTGATAAAGATATTTGTGATGGAACGTGCATCTGGAGAAGGAGTGGTGAGGGAGTCTTGGCAAGAGCACCAGGGTTTCCCAGGGAGTAGACAGTACATTCCAGAGAGAAATCCAAAATAAGAGATTGTGCTGTCCTAAACTGGATGGGGAAGGAAAGAAGAGATTCAGGGTAACTGCAGTGTAGAGTCTCTCAGGATACAGCTATTAGGTTAGGATTTTATAGTTTTAATCTGACAAGATTCTGCCTATTAGGAATAAGCAAATAAAGAATTGGACTCTATATGATTTCACCATGTTGTCTTTGCCAATATTGCTGAGATGTAGAATGTAATATATCTTTTTTTACTGCTTGGACAGCTGTTTTATAAAGTTATGCTTTTGCATAAATACTGCATATTTAATTCTAAATTAAAAAATAAATAAGAATAACTGAGAATACTAAAAATCACAAATATCTATAGAAAAATAAAAAGGCTTTCAATTAGCATCAGCTTGATTTGTTTCACAAAGAAACAAATATTTCTTGAAACTTTTTCAATTGATAGAGTGCTAATATACATAAAAAATGCCCTCAGTTACCACTCCTTTCACCTCTGAAATAGTGACATGCACAACTGTAATGTTAATAAAAGCCTGAATACAGGTTATAAAGCTTGCACTCTGATCCCAAACATGCTGCTTTCAAATAAACCTGCAATTCCACTGTAATGACCTTGAAATTCTTGTTCTAAGTTAGATTTGTGCATATTTAGTATGCATATTCATTGAAGTAATTTTTCATGACCCAACATGTCCCAGATGCAAAAAAATTAATCCAACAAAATAATAACTATTCTGAGATTTATGAATAACAGTTTTCTTTAATTTTTTGTGGGAAATACATTTTCATAAATGTACTTTAGAAGTATTCAATATAAATTAATATTTGTTTTATTAAAAACAACAATCCTAGGCCCATTTAATTGCACATAAGTTCTACTTGTTTCAGGAAAACTTCCTTCTAAGTAGACATGCACAAATATTTGCAATAGAATGAGTTGGTAGACAGATCAGACTTTTTTAAAAATTACTTTGTGGAGGAAGATGTTGCTGCAATTGATGTCAAACACAGAAAATAGAAGGGTAGGCTTAAGTCAGTGCTTCTGAACATCAGCAACTCTAAGATATGTGGAATTCAACTTTCAGAATTCCCCAGCCAGCATCTTAAAGTTGTTGAGAACTCAGCTGATGTAGAGAAACACTGATTTACTTGATTGTATTTGCTCCCTTTTGGAAAAGCATCAAATTAAAATTAAACATTTTTGAGGTAGTGCCGTTTGAAATTAGAGATACTGTTAGAAACAGAGTTTGAAGAAGAACTCTACCTGAGATATAATTACAACAATAGGTTGAGGGGTCCTTAGTTCTCTCCAAGCTTGGCTGTTTTCTTGCAGATATTTTATTATTCAAAGTTGGTAATGTCATCAGTGCAGAGAAGGACTCCTCATTTCAACCCTCTCTTTCATGGGCAATGCAGCTTTTAGAAGGTTGTGATTGTAATACATTCTTCATAAGAATTTTGAAAATGCAACTTAATTTAAAGCAACAAAATTAATCCTCTTTATACACCAACAGTATTAGAAACATAAATAGATTCCCCACAATGATTCATAAAAGCAGGGCTTTTTTTCTCATAGAATGCCCAGAATGGAGTTCTGGCACCTTTTTTGGATGGAACCTTATAGGGTAGGCAAGGCGGATTGTATGACGTGTGTGAGTGCCAGCACCTTTTTTTTTTTAAAGAAAAAAAGCACTGCATAAAAGTACAATACAAGTGACTTCCTCAGTGTGTAAGTTAACACTATGGTGATTTGTTTTTCATGATAAATTAATATTGAGAATCATTCTGTCTTAATGGAATTGAGAAAGCACTAGATCAGTGGTGGTGAGCCTATGGCACAGGTGCCAGAGGTGGCACTCGGAGCCTTCTCTGTGCGCACACATGCCGTTGCCCCAACCTTGCCTCCCCCCGCAACCCTCTCCTCACCAGAAGCCGCCCTGGAGGAGAGTCGCCCCCAAGTGTGGCCCACGTGGAGCAGCGCAGCCAAGGACATGGCAGCCAGGCAGCATAGACAAGATTCTGCCCTCATGTCCCATTGTGCACAGCTGATGCTGCGGGGTGTGGGCAGAGGGCATGGCCGCCATGGCGCTGTTGGATGATCTGTGGTGGGCCCTGGAGGCAGTGAGTGGCCCTGCGGGCAAGTGGGGTGGGGAGGGGCAGGGGGAGGGGGAGGGGTGGAGCAGGGGTGGGGCCAGTTTTTGGGCACTCAGTCTCTAAAAGGTTCACCATCACTGCACTAGATGCAAACTGCTTGCCTCTTCTTGACAGCCGGAACAGCTAAACAAATCATGAAATCCTCTTCAAGATTTAGCATTGCTTGAAAAAGAGGACTCACACTAACAGCCAAAAAATCTGCAGGTCTGCAAGAAAACAACCAAGCTCAGAGAGCACCAAGGAGCCCACAGTTCAAGCCTGAGCTACAAATATTCTCTTCTAATCTTACAAGTCAGAAGCATAAATCCAAATGGACTTTGGCTTCTAATTCTGGCTGGGAAGGTGGGCAATAAAAAGGAACTAATACAAAGGTTCCTATGATTTTTTTAATAGATCCAGTGGCTACTAAAGTTAGCAAAAAATATTCTGAAAGGCTTACCAATTCATTTGCTTAGATATTAAGATGTACAAGGTGAGCAACAAAAAAATTAAAGTCTTATTCACTCTTATTTTGTACTTCTGTTTGACAGTTTCAAGGAGTTTTTCCCCCCTAGGAGGGACAATAAGGACTATTCTTGGTGCAGTATTTGAGGTGAACAGATGGACAGATCATTTTCATTTCAGATACTAAATCTGTTTAAAATTGGATTCTTATGGGCCTCCAGTAAAGAAATGGGTATATGGCTTGCCATTTTATAGTTCTTCTGAACTGGATAATCTAGTGCAGGCGTATCAAATTCGCAACATCACATGACATTGCGCAATGTATCACGACTTTTCCCCCATTGCCGGCAAGGGGGTGGGTGTGGTTTCATCGTGATGCATCTGGCCCGCGGGCTGGCACTTTGACATGCCTTATCTAGTGGACATCCATAAGGTGAATAGATCAAGCTCAATCCACTCACTTATGCCATTCATCATCTATATGAAACCACAGGAGGATCACTATCAGTTTGGAGTGAGATGTCATTAATACATTGCCTCCTCAGACACAGCTGGAAAAGCTACAGAGATGTCACTCTGAGATAGGCAAGATTACAAAACAAATATAGCAGGGATTCTGGAAGTCAATGCAAAATAAGTAATTAGCATATAAATAAGGAGTGGCTACCACCATTACACCAGGACACCAGCATGTTTCATGTCTGATTGAAGGTGCTGGCTCTAAGCCATAAAACTCTGCATAACTTAGAAATGGTGTACTTAAAAAATGTCTTCCATCTAGATTCAGTCCATTCTCTGTGTTCATCCTAGGAGCTATGAACATCCCTTTGACATTTGTTGTGAAGAAAGTGGGGATCAGGGGCCCTATATTACAGAATATCTCAGCAGGGAAAGGTCTTGCCCTGTTATCTGGGAACAGCTTGATCCTGTTGGACCTGATGAAGTGGATAGGGTCCTCAATGCTGTCAGTGCAACCACCTGTCAACTAAATCCTTGTGCTACTTGGTTGGTGAAAGTCCTACAGGATGGTGACTAGCAAGTCGGTTCAAGTAGCAATTAATTCCCAAGCCTTTTAAGGAGGCCCCAGTTTACCCCCTCCTTAAAAAAACTTCATCCCAGTTGCCTGGAAAACATTCGTCCTGTTTCCCATCTTCCCTTGTTAGGAAGGGAAACAGATTATCTGGACTCCTTCCAGTCAGGATTCAGGCCCAGTTATGGAACAGAAATGACATTTGTGTCATTTGGATGATTATGTAGTGCAACCATTTTTGCTCTCCTTGACCTCTCCAGCGGCCTTCAATACCATCAACCTTGATATCCTTTGAGCTGGCTAGAGGGGTGGGTGGCACAGTTTTGGGTGGCACAGTTTTGTGCTGGTTTGGCTTTTTTTTCCCAAGCTGATCCCAATCAGTGTTGATAGTGAGTGTTAGATTAAGCCCACGGCCACTGCTTTATGGCATTCTGCAAAGCTTGGTACTCTCTACACTCCTTTTTAATATCTACATGAAGCTTCTGGGTGAGATCATTCACTGCAAGGGGTTGAGATATCTTCAGTATGCTGATGATATCCAACTTTATATTGCCACCCCTGGTGATCCAAGTGATGCTGTGACTGCACTCTCGTGGTGCATGGAAGCTGTGGGGTCCTGGATGGGGGAACAACAAACTTTGGCTGAATCCTGGCAAGACTGAATGGTTTTGGATACATGGAGCTCCAAGATCCGGGACTTTAACTTAGTTCTGGATGGGATTGCACCACCCGAGACAGAACCAATTTGCAACATGGGGGTTCTCCTGGACTCACGACTCTTATTCAAAAAAACAGGTGACAGTTGTGGCTAGGAGAGCCTTTGCACAGCTTGTGTACCAATTGTGACCTTTGCTAGGTCGGGAGACCATGCACTCACTCATTCAAGCCCTGGTCATCTTGTACCTGGACTACTACAGTGCCCTCTACATGGGGTATCCTTGAAGAGCATTTGGGAGCTTCAACTAGTGCAGAGTGCAGCAGCGTGGGCAGGATGGCCCATGTTACACCACTGCTCCATGAGCTGCATTGGTTGCCAGTTTGTTTCAGGTGCAATTGAGGGCGTTGGGATTAGCTTTAAAGCCCTGCATGGCATGGATCCAGGTTACTTGAGGAATTGTTTCACCCATTGGGACTGGCCTGCCCCACCCATGCTGGCAAAGGAAGCATGCCATGGGCCCTGTGAGTGAAGGAATTCCGGCTGGCGGGGTCCAGGAGAAGGGCTTTCTCTGCTGTGGCCCTGCCCTTTGGAACATTTTTCTCCTTGAGGTGAGATCCGCCCCCATCCTTCTGACCTTTCACAAGAGCCTGAAGACCTGGCTCTGCCAGATGATTTAGGGACCCAATGGGAGAGCGTCACACTGGAGGTGATTCCTTCCCTGTGCATCCTGTTCCTTCCCTCCCTCCCTCCCTCCGACCTTTTAATTAAAATTTTATTTTGATTGTAATTTCCATTTTCATTGTTTTAGAAATGTTTATCTTTTATGATTTTAATGCTTTTAATGCTGTTTCAAAATGAGATGGGTAATAAATAAATTTAATAAAAAATAAATGAAAAATCGGAGGTTTGCTGTTCATAACGAGATAAACGAGTTAAAATCATCATGTTTAATGTGGATGAAGACCTGGACCACTATTATAATATTTTTGAACAGATTTAATGTTATTCATTGTTTAATTGCTATTGTATTATGATTGGTAGCACAGTTATCAACCACCATCCAGTCAGATGTTTAAATTGGATTTGGCATTTTGTCCACCTATTGAATCCTCCCCAAGGATAGGCAGATATTGGTGTTTGATGGTATTAAAAGTGTTGTTGCAGAATGTAAGCAGTTCCAAGCAAAATTACTGATAGTGATTTTGTCAATGTTGATGGAATTCCAGTATTTGGGATTGGGTTCAAGACACCCTTATTACTATTGGTACTATTCTGGCTTTCTTTTGTCAGTCATTCTGCTACTATTTGTAGTCTTTATATTTTGTGATTTTTCTCAGTTCTTTCTCTTCTGCTGTCTCCAATATTGCCACTTCCATTATCCAGACATTTTTGTCTTTCTTATCAACAATTGCTAAGTGGGAGGTATTATGTGGCAGGTGTTTGTCTGTTTGAATTCTAAAGTCCTAGAGACCTTTAGGTTCTTCATTTCTTTACCTATTTTATGGTCTCACCAGTTCTTGCTCGCAGATAAGTAGTATTTCTTTCAGGTATTCCAGTGCACCATTGTATCTACTTTGTCATGCCATTGTTTGTAATCAGTCTGTGTTATTTCTTTCAGCAGCTAACCAAGTGGTCCACTGTTTCTTAAGCTTCTTTGCGGAGATAACATTTGCTGTCTGTTGCTGTCTTCTCAATTCTGGCTTTATATGCATTTGTTCTTAAGGCTTTGACTTGTGGAACCAGAATTATCCTCTCTGTCTGTTTTTTCTATTTTCTTGCTCCTTGCCATTTCAAGTCTTGTTACCTGTTTTGCCTGATAATTTTTTTTTAAGGTACTAGCCATGTAATACTTTGTCATGTCTTTTTTCTATTCTTCATTTGCTCTTTCTTATGGGCCAATTTGATCATTTTGGTGTTCAGTAAGCTTTCATGATATACAAGCTTCAGTGCATCTTCTTCATTATCCTTCAGGTATTCTTCCAATATCTGATGTACAAGTAGTCCTCAATTTACAACAGTTCATTTAGTGACTGTTCAAAGTTAATATTAAAAAAGTTTAATATAAAAAGGGACAAGACAAGGGTGTCCACTATCTCCACTATTATTTATTTTAACTTTGGAAGTGCTGAACTGAAATTTTAGACAGGACCCAGAAATTAAAGGAATGAAGATAAAAGATGAAAAATATAAACTACAGGCATTTGCAGATGATTTGGTATTTATATTAGAAGATCCCTTGGAGACAAGCTCTAAACTATTAACAAAGATTGAAGAATTTGGACAAGTAGCAGGACTGAAAATAAACAGAGAAAAGACCAAAGTAATAATTAAGAACCTCACAGACAACCAAAAAAACCCAATTGTTAGAAAAACAGACCTTTAAGTAGTTAAAAAAGTTAAATATCTGGGGATATATTTAACAGCAAGGTGTGCCACAATAAAAAAAGATAATTATGTAAAACTATTAAAACAAATAAAATTAGACCTGGAAACATGGAAAAATTTACAACTATCAATTTTGGGAAGAATAGCAATGGTGAAAATGAACATTTTACCAAAACTACTTTTTTTTTATTTCAAACAATACCTATAAAAATTAAGAATTGTTTTTGATGAATTAAATGTATCGATTCTGAAATTTATCTGGCAAGAGAAAAAAGCCAGAATCAGACTGAAAATGTTACAAGAAGTGAAAGAAAATGGAGGATTCGGGCTACCAGACTGGGTTCTATATTATCAAGCAGCTGTATGAACATTAAATGAATGGATAACCCTTAGACACAAAAGATTATTATACTTAGAAGGACATGACCTACAACTCAGATGACATGCCTTCCTATTGTACAGGAAGAACAAAATCCATAAATATTTTCAAAATCACTATGTAAGAAATGCTTTGCTTCTAACATGGGAAAAGATAAAAATGAAAATTTATATGAAAATACTAGGATGGATCTCAACAATGAAAGCATTTGTACACCTAAATTTAATTAACTATGAGAAACTTGTGACTTATAGAGACATTTTGAATACTGATGGGAAATTATAAACTAAACAAGAACTGGAAGAACAGGACATTGAGTGGCTACATTTGCAAATGCAAACAAGATATGAGAAAGATGCCAAAACATATGGTTTTTATAAAGCTCAGGCAGTGTTTGACCAGATACTACTGTCATCAGATGAAAAACTGATTTAAGAGATTGTATAGTTTTTTTGTTAAATTTAAAGATGGAAGATGAACAAGTTAAAGAAACAATAATAATTTGGGCAAAAAAAAAAAAACCTGGGCACAATGTACAGTTAAAAAAATGACAAAACTTGTGGGAAAGAAACTATAAAATAATAAGAGCAGCTACTTATAAAGAAAATTTATATAAAATGTTTTATAGATGGCATTTACCACCTGCAAGACTAGCAAAAATGTTTAAAAATATGTCTGGCAATTGTTGGAAATGTAGCCAGGCACATATTACCCCCTTTGGTGGACATGCCCTAAAGCAAAGAAATTCTGGTCAAAAATACAAATGTGGTTAGGAAATGTTAGGAATGTTAGGGAAAAAGTAGACTATAAACTGGAACTATTTCTTTTAGGTATAATCTCAGAAAACTATGATAAAGAATGTGTATATTTAATATTACATGTACTAACAGCAGCGAGAATTACATTTGCTCAGTATTGGAAAAATGAAGAAACACCAGCTGAAGAAGATATAATTAAGAAAATTCTGGATTGTGCAGAAATGGATAGGTTTACCTTGAAAATGAAAGAGAAACAAGATACAGAATATTTTCAAACATGGGATAACTTTTACAAATGGCTAGAAAAACGCACTAAAGAGTAGGAATGGAAACTGTATTATTATTAATGTTAAATATGTGAACCCAGACAACACGTTGCTTACTAAGCACTAAAGATTGTAATTGTAAAAAAATCAATAAAATATATTTTTTAAAAAAATCAGACACTTGGCAACTGACTCATATTTATGACAGTTGCAGTGTCCCCCGGGCTCACATGATCATCTTTTATAACCTTCTGACAAGTAAAGTTAATGGGGAAGCCAGATTCACTTAACAACCATGTTACTAACTTAATCACTGAGACAAGAAAGGTTGTAAAATGGGGCAAAATTCAATTAACTATCTCGCTTATCAACAGAAATGTTGGGCTCCACTGAGATTGTAAGTCAAAGGTTACCTGTACTGATTTTAAACATGGATTTAGGGTTGTCAAGTTTTATAGTGATGGGAATGAGACCACACATTCCAGAATATCAGCAGAGGTAGTATTTTAAAACTGCAGTAATTCAACAGCTGTGACTAGAAAGGTCACAAAATGGTGGAAAACAAATAGCTCACTTAGCAATAGAAATTTTGGTTTCAATTTTGGTCATAAGTCGAGGACTATCCGTATTTGCAACATTCCATGCACACTTATGCTCCACTTATGGTAAATAGAGTATGCCAATGATTCATTGGCATGATTCATTGCCAGTATTTTTCTAGTCTTCCCATCCAGGGCTTTTACTTCAGCTTGAGTCTAGTCAACTATTCCAGCTCTATAGCTAATGACTATAATTGTGCACATGTTAATTGCCCTGAGGATATTTCTGCCACTGAGTTTGAATTTTAAGATCTTCACTACTCTTCTTACGTATTCACTACTAATCTTCTTCTTGACTTCAGGGTGCTTGATGTTGTCAAACTGATATTTGTAGTGATCTTCTTCATCCAGATTCTTGATGCTATGACCATAGGGCATCTTATCTCTTTCAACTTTCACTATTTTTCTCCTAATGATAGTAAAGGTGGCACATTTGTGCAGTCTAAACTCTATTGCAATATCTTGGCTTTATATAGATCCAATTACATTTTTACAATAGATTAAAACTAAATCCACCCTCTTCAAAAGATAATTTCAACTAGTGAAATCCTTAATGGCCTCTTTTCCCAAATAAGTTTCCTAAATAATTTACTTATATGAAGAAAATATTTATTTGGTATTAATTAGAATTGCTGTAAGGACATAAATAAAAAATAGACATTATTCATTTTAATAACTAATTTTATCCGATAGGCTTAATGGAAGCTTAGATACAGAAATGCAAAGAGAGAGGTGCAGCAATATGACATTTCTGGCTTCATATTTTTCTGTAAGGCAAAGTTCAAAAGAATAATATACGGGCCCATTGGAGTAAAATTAAAATAGGCTTGGTTTTAGGTATTATGAGGAAATGTTGCAATGAAATACAGCACTGTATTTCTGTTTACCTTCATGACTAATGATAAGATCTGAAGGACAAGCATTGAGAAAACTGAACATGCCAGCTTCCAAAATGGTTATTAAATTTTTCTGCAACCAGGGGGAATAGATAATCTTTTTGCATAATGATGTCATTGTGGGGGGCACCCAAATACTATAAATTCAGTAGGAAAGACTTTCTAACAGATAAAATGGCAATGATTAGAATGAATCTTTTTAGCAGGGATTTTTTTTTCCTTATATGAAAATTTGATAATAATTTTCTTCTCTATATGGCTAGAAATTGCTGAGTTTTAGGTTGAATATTAGAAGTTTTTAGCAGGGATAGTTTACCACATATAGAAAGACAGAGATAATTCTAATTAGAGTTAGAATTTACTTTAGGTGGTTGCAAAAGACAATAATAAGAGAATTTTCCCTGTTTTTCACTTCTCCCCATAGGATGATTCTTTAGTAACCAAATTCCTATCTGCAATTTCTCATACACAACCAAATTCTAATTAAATCAATATCTTCTTTTAAGTGTTGTGATCTGTTTCTGTTAGTTCTGTGACCTTAAATTCAAGATAATTTGAAGGATGTGGTTATTATAGGGCTAGATCTAGAAAAGAGATGTGAAAGCAAGTAAAAACACCTTATTAAAACTAACAGGAAATACTCCTGTATCTGGTAATAGAAAATATAATTTATTATCATTCATACTCAAGCACAGCATACATTGCTCCCTAATTACTTCTTCCATCTCAAATAACATCAATAGGATATTTATAAAAAAATACAGCATTTTTAATAAAATAATATTTCCATGCTATAGCTAAAGAGAATTAAAGTGGATGAAGAAACTATCCCTATCTTAATATTTGCTTTAAAGGTCCTGCAGAATATCCATCTGAGGGTAGAAAATCATAACGATACTAGAAATACAAACATGCTTTGATGAAACAGAAATTACCTCAGGAGCAAAGCTTCAATCTTACATTGATTAACTGAGAACAAGTACAACTGAACTCTATGGGGGTACACCTATGAGTACACTTTAAGTATATACTTTAAATCAGCCAAGTAGGTAAGAAAATATTGCTCAGGGAGGAGATTTTTTCTAATATAAACAATAATAAATATATATTATCAGACTGTCCAAATGACAGTTTGGATAATATCAGAGAGGCCTAAGCAATTTTTGTGCCTATAATAGATATTTGATATGACAACCTATACTGATAAAAAAGATTAGATGTTATGAAATAGATTAAATATTTTGCTGACTTTGAAATGATGTGTCCAAAGCTGCATCTGAATCGGATTTCTTGACTATGTAGATAGGTAATATGTATGTGCTTGTGCAGCGGAAATGTTTCAAATCCTTTGAGTGAATGCTGCTAACACATGACTTAAAAATTACAGGGTTGGGTACAGGAAATGGATTATACTACACCACTAGAGTTAACCGTTAACCTCAGATGTATAACAAATATGAAAGATTTCTCATTCCTTTGTATTTTTTTACCCAAAATTTATTTGAGTACATTGCATAACTGAAGCCAAAATCTGGGCTTTAGTTGACTGTCTAGGAATGACAATCTTCTTATCATCTTTCACATCTAGGAGCAAACAGATAGATCTTTTTTGAGTTCACCTGTTTTCCTTTTAATAGGATCTCATGCAAGTCCCCACAGTGCAGTCAGGCAAAAGTGCAAGGCCCAAATCTGAGAAACAGAAGGGGAAAACTTAATTGGAGTTCAGGCTGAAATTGGTTACGGTACCTCAAAATTGATGCTTATGCTTATGCAAACATTTCTCTGTTTTCATGTATCTACTGCATGTCTTATGAAATTACATCAGAAGCAGTGTTTTAAAAGATCAACTCAAGCACCATCTGAATGCTGAGCTGCTACCTCTCTAGAAAGAGAAAGTGTCCACAGTAAATGCATTGTATTCACACTGACTCAATCGTCCACTGTGTGGTTAAGATCAGTTCTTAGTCTTATCTCTCCCACTCCCTTTAAAGTTGACAACACTCTGTTGCAGGCCTCTGCTAAGATCCCATGGCCAGAGAACTGTAGATAATCTTATAAATAAGCCAGTTAATTTATCAACACATATGCATGGAATCCAAGTTCATTGAACAAAGTTTAATATCCAGGAAACTCTAGAACATATTATTTGAAAGCCAGAAATAAATGACCCTTTTTTATAGTATGAGGAGGATGCTCATCTCTGCCTCATATGGTTGGCAATTGCCATGGAGGAGATACTTGCATCAGGCTACATTACACATTCACTAAGCCAAAGGCAATCAATCATACAGTATGTACCCAGAGCTCTGAGTAAGGATGAACTCAAACTGAGTAAGCCCTCAAAGCACGAACCTTTACTAGATTATGCAATGTTGCATTGCCCAAGCAAAGGTCTCACATGTGTCTGATACAGAAAGTAATAAGTTCTTCAACCAATTCTAATTTGTTTAATATAAAGAACTCTGGGCTAGCACTGAAGGTAGTTCTTCAGAAGGTCACCAATAATGTCCACATTTGTTATTCAGTCTTGGCCTCTCACCAGGAAACATCAAAAGGAGAAAAGGGGATATGAAATAATTATATCAGCGTTTTCCTGTACAGAAAAAAAAAACAAATTGAATTTAAGATTATAGGAAGATTTGTGGATGGACTGTTAAACCTAAATTAAAACATGATTATAAATATAAAATTGGCCTTCACTTATTTATAATGGCAAATGACTTACTTTGAAACTGATTGTGAATATTTTTCAGATCAATCTTAATAATATCTATACATTTCTGATTTGTATTAATTCATTTTTATATTTAAAAGCTGGATTTATGGGTGTAGCAATTTCTATGGATGTATTAATTCCTTGCCACAACAATTAGTCTGCTAATCCAAATTCATGGAAATAGCCTCTCTCTTTCAAGAGTCAAAATTCACTTTCCATTATAAAAATTGACCAGCTTATAACAGAAAGGCTGCAATTAAAATATATCCTGAAGAGAAATCCCAGATTTTGGTACTTAAGGGGTCTGAGGGTGAGTTTAATAGAACCGTCTTGAATATGGAATAAATTTGGCTACAGAAAACAGAAAAAACTGAATGACAATTTATTTAGCAAATAGAAATGGATATCACAAAATACAGAAAGAATAAAGACTTACTTAATATAATGTTACAGGAAATAGGAATTAGCTAGAAGGCAAGTCAGCAAAAAGCTATGCTAAGAAATTCATGAGGTATGTAGGCATGAGTCAGGAGAAAGAAGCTAAAATAATATTCATGCCCTCATTCCAGCTGCTGGATGGATAGCTTTTTCCATTTGTTAAGTATGTGGAATACCATAACTGCCAGTAGACATCTACATTTTATCTTTTGGTTTAGACTTAATTTCTGCTTTTTGTTCAAGGTCATAAGATGATACAGTTCTTTCTGTACCCTCAACAATAAACCTGTGAGTTAGGTGTGCTAAAAGAAAGCAACTGGTCCAGAGACCCCCACCCCATCAGCTTCCATGGTACAGATCAACTACAGCCTGTAAAGAGCCAAAGATACGGCCTTGAAACAAATATCTAAGGAGAAAAAAGCATTCCTTAAATCCTGGGAACAGAGATAACATTGAGGAGAAAGTCAGGTTGGCCCTTTCCTAACTTCTTTGGGTAAAGAAGGAGGGGAAGAAAAGCACAATTAGACCTGTATGATTCTGTTATTATAGCCTGCCAGTAAAGTCTATTACAGACTTTCTATAAAGCTGATTTTCAGGTCTGAGCTAATTTATGGGATTGACATATCCATTACACCACACCAGCTTTCTGTTTGCAACTGTGTCCAAATGACTGTTAAGAAAAGAACATTCCAACAATGATACATTCCAACAATGAGGTGGTTTAAAATGTGTGACTGTTCAGCTGTGGTTGAAAGGAAGATACTTAAATTGTAGAATTCCAGTCATATCTATCTATTCACCAAGACTAAATTTTACATGTGCCTTCAATCCTCAAATGATCATTTCGGCATAGAATCATATGCCTGGAACTTCTTCTGGGCTGCAGGTTTTCCCCTAACCATAGTTAGGGAACATATGAAATGGTAGTTGTTTTATCTTCTCTTCTAGTGTGCCATCAAGACTTAGGCAAGCCCCTCTTGTGACAGCCCCTGCCTTTTGCAACAACATTCCCCTAAAGATCTGGAAAAGCCTGATCCAGCTGTTCTTCAAGACAGCCATAAAGACCTAGCTGTTTCCGTGGGTTTTATGTGTAGAAGTATCCAGTTTTCTCAGCTTGCAAATACCTGCCTCATTGCTTTCTGTGACCGAATACTTTATCATAGAACATAGGACTTTTTTTAGCTGTTATATTTTGGATATTGCATCATCTTTAGTGTGAAACTGGAATGTTTCAACACTTCTTATTCCTCTAAATAGGTTTTTATTTCTTACCCAAAGAATACTAAAATCTTCATTTTAGAGTAATTAATTTCAAGGTCTTTCCTTCAGCAGTAAGACAAAAGTGCTTTAAGGCATTTAGATGGAATGGCTGCAGTATCAGCATAGAGGAGAATAGAGATCATTTGATAGATGAGAGAAAGAGGATGGCAAAATTTTCATGATGTCATTTTTGTACAAATAAATAATACAGAAGTAAGAATACACACTTATTCAATTCGGAGGGAGTTGAAATCACTGTTGTGATTACCATTGACCATTATCAATTCAAGGATACAATAATGATCCATGTAGTGGCTAATATTGTCTAGAGTTTGTTATGTGGAATTGAATTAAAAGCCCTACTGTACTTAAATCTATATAGGCAACTTAAAGGGCATTTTTTTGGGAGGTGGTGAATATTTCTTTGGAAAAAGTTGGATGTTGAATCGGGTTGTTCTTGTGCAAGTTAAAACCTTTAAGCACTTTCAGTTTTCTATTTGCTGGACCAATCAAGCAAATAATAAAAAAAAAAGATGGATAGGAACTATTTTCCATTGGCACAAAAACTAGGAAATAATGAGTATGAGTTTCAGCTACCTAGATTTTGCTTTCAATATTAAGAGAAATATCTCTTGAAGTGAAGCTGTGTGTACAACATTGGAAACAATCTAACTGTTGAGACTGTGGACCCTCATGTCTGGTGATTATTTAAAAAGAAATCAGCCATCACCTCTTGAGACTGGCTTAATTAATTACATTTTCTGACATCACCAAGGGTTGGACTAGGTGATATATGTTATCATTTACAATTCTATAATTATATGATTTGGTGATGGCCAGAACTAAGACTTCCCCCCTTTTCACCTAAGAGAATACCTGCAACTATTCTAGAGGACAAATTCAGAATGGCAAAAAGTATGAGAGAAAACTGTGGGTTGGTTTGTTGTTTTTTTTTTTGGTTTTTTTTTTTGTACTTCCTCCAGTAAGTTTTTCCATGTGAGATTGAAAATGACTGTTCACAATCTAAATTCAGAGTCACACCCCATTTGAAAAAAAAAAAATCCCCTATAAATCAGGTTTAGTTTTCCAGTAAAGTTGACTCAGACGCTTCAATAAAATGACAAGGCTTACTATAGCAAGGTCATATAAAGAAAATGTTCTTCCCAGTTCAAGGACTGTAAATACCATGGATTCTTTTTATAATCCATGAGTGCTTTTGAAAATGCTAAACAGGTT
This sequence comes from Crotalus tigris, assembly GCF_016545835.1. NCBI lineage: Eukaryota > Metazoa > Chordata > Lepidosauria > Squamata > Viperidae > Crotalus > Crotalus tigris. Next base: position 347,813 of record NW_024096626.1, on the reverse strand, counting down.
AACTATTTTAGTGAAATCAGTATTATTGCCAGCATTTATTTTGGCCAACAGCCTCTGCTGCTTAGAAGAGAGTTTGGCTTGGTGATTGGCAATGGTGTAAGGATTGCATCAGTTGATATAAACATAGATTTTGTGAGGGGAGGGATGAGAAAAGGCCAAGCATATCCTTTGGTCAACAGAATATTGTGTTACAGTTTTCAGAATGAGTGTTCTTGTTCATACAATTTATCAAATAAAAATAAATGTAAAATTAGAGAAATATGTCAAAACTACAAATGACAAAAAATACATCTTGATGCCAGACTTCATAGAGCATTTCTAATTAGCTATATTAAACCTTCAAAAGTCATTTCTCAAAAGTGTGCTTTGCCACGTTAAAGAAAATATTTGATTCTTGAAAAGCTACAGAACATTATCAGCTATTGCAGATTTTTTTTTCCAAATCTCATTAATAATTTTTATAGTATTGCTTTTAAAAGATGCCTGGAACTTACAAGAATATGGGATGCATTTTCATTATGTTGTTTGGTAGAAGTAGATGACGGAAAGTTTAGGCATGAAAGCAGGCAAATGGTGCAATCTGCAGCTGTTAAAATGACTGGAAGATTTAAGACTAGAATAATCTCTTTGCTAGAAGACTGAGCTGTCAGTCATTCTTGGTTCCAAGTCTGCCTCTGCCATGACTTCAGAGATGACTTTAGGCAAGTTATTTTCTATCAGTCTACATAGCACTACTGAGGTACCTTATAAGGCTGTTGTAAATGATGGAGTAATTATGTAGGTTCAGAGCTTGAACATTCTCAAAGGTGCTATTGAATGTGCATCTGTTGTTGAATATTTAATCTGAATCCGTTTCTTTCTTTAATAAGGTGTGGCTTTTTATTCAGCTCAAAAACACATTCTATAATTTTATCCATTACTCAGTCCTGATCAGCAAAAGTCCATTGAGAACGACATATCTATTCAAATCTTGATTAAATAAACCAATTGATTAACCAGGTATTGCATGAACATCTCTACCACGGGGTTCTCGTCTACTTGGACAATGTTCTAATCTACACCACCATCCTAGAGGAGCACGTCCATCTAGTTTGGCAGGTGCTACGGAAACTACTTGATGCCCATCTGTACGTGAAGCTTTCCAAATGTGAGTTTCACCGGGACTGTTTAGACACAGGATACAGGATCTCAGGTGATGGTATAGAGATGGACCCCCACAAGGTGAAAGCGGTGTTAGACTGGCAGGCCCCCAGGACATGTCACCAGCTGCAAAGCTTCCTGGGGTTCGCCGATTTCTATAGACAGTTCATTCCCTCCTTCGCCACCATTGCCCATCCCTTGACGGAGTTGCTGCGGACAAAGCACATGACAAGCAAGCCACGTCCTGGCCAACCATTATGGTGGACCATGGCCTGTCAAAAGGCATTTGAGGACCTGAAAGCCCTTTTTGTTAAAGACCCGGTTTTGCTCCACCCAGATCCTGACACTCCGTTTGTGGTGCAGGCCGACGCCAGTGACGTTGACGTCGGAGCGGTGCTACTCCAATGGAACAGTCAGGGGACGTTAAAACCGTGTGCCTACATGTCCCGTAAGTTCACAGCTACTGAACGGGCATGGGCTATTTGGGAAAAAGAGGTGTTTGTGATATGGTGGGCACTTGCAACATGGAGGCATTTGCTGGAAGGGGCTACAAAACCGTTTGAGGTGTGGACATACCATAAAATCCTCGAGGCGCTACAAACACCATGATGCCTGTTGCCCAAACATGTCCGGTGGCCCAGTACTTTGCCTGCTTTTGATTCACTTTAAAGTATGTACCGGGGGCAAGAACTTTCTCGCCGATGCGCTGTAGTGCATGTCTCAGTACCACAGTAAGTGGGAGGACTCCATATCGACAAGAAGTAGCTCAAGCGGTCCTACGCAAAGTGGCGGGTGGAGTGCTCCCGGAGTTACAGGCAGCAGTGCTAGGTGATGCATGGCTGTTGACATGGAGAGGGGGTGGCGTGGAAAGGAGACAAATTGTATGTCCCAGAGGTCATGCGACAAACAGTCCTCCGACAATGTCATGACACCAAGCAAGCCGGACATTTCATTGGACGACAACGAACGTAGGTGACAGCAAATCAATTTATAACTTTTTTGAAATGTGTTTTTCTGGATTTTTTTGTTGTTATTTTGTCTCTCACTGTTAAAATAAACCTATCATTAAAATTATAGACTGATCATTTCTTTGTCAGTGGGAAAACATACAAAATCAGTAGGGGATCAAATAATCTTTTCCCTCATTGTATAATAAACAGAAATGATATGTCAGCAAGTTGAGTTAATTTATTTTTTATTAAAAATTTAATTTTTATTAATCAAATTTATTTATAGTAGTCCTCAAGTTACAACAGTAATGTAGGTGCCCTTTAGTCATAAGTTGTAATGTTTATACAAATGGTAAAACATGACTAACCCAATTGTATGACTTGCAGCAGTTGTTAATCGAATGCATAATTGTATGTGTGAATGCCATGGTCATTCAACAACTCATTGTTCATTATGGTGGAGTTTTGCCAAAAACTAAAAGTGCCAGTTTTAGGCAAAACCATCATAAAACAGGGGCACATGATCACAGGACACTGCAAACAGCTGTAAATGCAGCCGTCTTGCTGAGGGCCCAAAGTAGGGTCATGTGACTACAAGAAGAGGAATGATTGTAGGAACAATGCCACCTCATGAGGCAATCTATTTTGCTGTTTAACAGCTTTTACATCAAAGAAATTTTCTCAATGCTAAACCTGAATCTACTTCTCTGTAGTTCAACCATTGGTTCTGTTTCAGCCCTCTTGACTCAACAAAGAACAAGTCAACATCCTCATCTGTATGACAATCCTTTATACAGCTGAAAACTGTTATATCTTCCCCCAGTCTTTTCTGCAAGCTAAATATATCCAGGTCCTTTTAATTGTTTCTCATAGTTCTTGGGTTCCCAGTTCCCTCACCATTTTGGTAGCCATTGATTGAACTTCCTTCAGTTTCTCAATGTCCTTTTTAGACTGATGCAAAAACACAATATTCCAGTAGGGCTCTAATCAGGCATATTCATAGGGCATGGGAAAAAAAGTCAAAATGGCAGTCATGGTGCAATCAAAGTTTTGCTTGTTTTTTTTAATGTAATGCACAAATGACACATAAAAAACAAGCAGAACTTGGATTACACTATTGCATCTACTTTTTTTACTACAGCCTGCTGACACCATTGGGCTTGATTGAGGTAAAAGCAACTTACTGTATTTTCTATGATGTGAACAATATGTTCATTGATGCATCTCAAAACAGATTCATTTTTTTAGGAGGTGCATTATATGGTTGACTCACATTCAACTTGTGTCACGTGCAACAACTTGTGATCAGATAATCATCCAAATCCTTTCTGCATAATCCTGTTAAATACCATACTGTTCATTTTGGCCCACTATTCAAAACTTCAACTTTCTCTTTTTCTTCTAAAGTGCTAGATGACTAAAAATTCAGTCATTTTCTCTATCCCAGTGTTTCCCAAACTTGACAATTTTAAGGCATGAGGACTTCAACTCCCAGAATTCCACAGCCAGCAATGCTGGCTGTGGAATTCTGGGAGTTGAAGTCCACATGCCTTAAAATTGTCAAGTTTGGGAAACACTGCTCTACCCCTTCATCCAGGCCATTAACAAGATTATTGAACATTACAGAGTTCATGACAGAACCTCATGACACCCCCCCCCCATTTGACTCTACCCTCCAAGCTATCTACCGTATATGCCGCCGTATTAGGCGACCCGGCGTATAAGATGACCCCCGTCTTTATAGCCGGGCCGCATTCCTAGAACGTCGTCTTATACGCCGGAAACTACCAGTATTTCCGGCGTATAAGACGACTCCCGTCTTTGGCGCCGATTTCAGCGCTCGCGGAAGTCGTCTTATAAGCCGGCATTTACAGTACTTGTAATTATTCAGCTAAATTGAAATCTATCTAATAATTTAGGTATCATGAGATTACTACAATTCTCTAGAAATATAGAAAATGTATCTGGTGCCAGAAATGACTAGATGTTCCCAAACATTCCTGGTTTACAGCACCCAAGTATCTTGGTAATTTTTTTCATGTCCCTAGCACAGCGGTTCTCAACCTATGGGTCGCGACCCCATTTGGGGTCGATTGACCATTTAACGGGGGTCGCCAAGCAAGGCTGTCCACCATTTTTTCCCCTTTTCCGGCAGGTGCCTTACCTCCCTTGGGCTGGGCCAGCTGGTGGCCCAGCCATTGGTCAGCCTGCTCCGTCCCTGCCGCTTGCCAGCTACGCCTCAGCCGGCGCAGGGGGCGGCACCACGCATGCGCGGCGCTCCCAGGCAGAGAAAGTCCTCAACTTACGACTGGTTGGGTAGTCCTCGACTTACGACCAGTTTAGTACTCGACTTACAACCGATTGGGGGTCACGGCATTAAAAAGGTTGGGAACCACTGCCCTAGCAGATCCCATACTGTATGTATGCATGGTTCTGGCTGCCATGGGGAATTTTATTAAATAGCAAATATCCCATAGTGCCCTGTTCACTCCCGTTCCTCCCATCATATGTCCAGTTCCTCACACTATAGGTTAACTGATTCTTATTTATAGCTCTATATTTGACTTTAAATTGTTACAATTTAATCAATCCTGATTGGAAGAAATTGTCTACCACATATTAAAAGGATCAGATCACAGGATAAAGTTTTCTCTTAGGTTCTTTTTCCTTACTCATTTAGATGGACTTAAGTTATCTTGCCCTGACTGGTTCTTAATTTAAAAAGAACTTTTTTTTAATCATTTAACAAAAGCAAGTTTAATTAATTCTTTCTTTAATCAAAGGCCCTTTCATGATGGTTTCAGTGAAATAATATGTGAAAGTGCCCAAAGGCCAAGATATTGCACTGCAAATCCCACTTTTAAACATTTTACTATGTTTAGAAACAGAGGTGAAGTTTGGCTAGTATCCAATATCCCCCAGGTTACATGGAAAGGAATTTGCTTAAGATGTTTTCTTTTAATAAAATGTCATATATATCATATACAACTCTCCTTTGTTTGACCACGTGCTGTATTTTATTAAATGAATTATTTGTACACCTATTCTTATGATGGAACCACCTAGATCAGTGGTTCTCAACCTGTGGGTCGGAACCCCATTTGGGGTCGAACGACCATTTCACGGGGGTCGCCAAACAACGCAGTCCGCCATTTTTCCTCCCCTTTTCCTTAGCTGTGCTACTCCCTTTTATTCTATTGGCTTTTGAAAGCCAATAGAATAGACTCTCTTGAATAGAGTCTAATTCTATTGGCTTTCAAAAGCCAATAGGAATTGTCCAGGCTGTCTCTGCCCTGCTGAGCCCGCCAAAAGTCCCATTCTGCAAACGGTGCTGCACCAGTTGAGTAGTCCTCGACTTACAACCGGTTGAGCAGTCCTCGACTTACAACCGGTTGGGGGTCGCGGCATTAAAAAGGTTGAGAACCACTGACCTAGATAATTTGGACAACTTAAATTTAGAAAAAACATTCCTTTCCACTCATAGCAATTGTGCCTTGAACTTTCCAGTGGTTGAACTTTTGAAGTTTCTGCAAAGATTCCAAGACAAGTAACAAGATAAGGACACTGCAGATGACAGGGAAACAGTTTATTTGGATAACAGCATTGTTATTATCAGATTAGTAGCCAGGGAAATAGGTTGAAATGTGTTACAAATGAAAGTAACTTAGCAGCAGAAATAGGTGAGACTCTTCAATCAAATCAGAGAACATTCAGGAGGCCTTCTATACATGCCAGATTCACAGATTAATAGCACAAATATATGCAGGATTACCCTAATGATAGTGAATAGGGATTGGTTGTTAGTTTTGAAATGGTTAAAAAAAATAATTCCAAGATCCGGAACTGAAATTGTGACGTTATCTCAGCCCATACATCTTTTAATATTTTTCAAGGAGGGTACTTTGAGACAGAGACCATAGCACAGTGATATATCACGTGCTTTTCATACATATTTTTCAGAGTGATTAGTGGCATATCCAATTTATAAAATTTTAAAGGCCATAAACTATGAAAATAGACAAGATTTTGTCATAAGGAGGTTCCTACGTTCCTATGGTGTACTACACACATAAGGAATGAAGCACATTCCTACATATACTTCTATGTTAGAGCTTCTTCTATAGGAACAACTTATCTTGAGTAAGGGATGGTTATGAACTACCATTTTACATTTCTCACAATAAAGTACCTTGGAATATTTAATGGAGTTTTGTCCAATGCAATACATCATGAAATAATGACAACTTAAAATTCTTACATAATGGCCAGGATATGATAGAAAAAATTAAAATGGATTACACTTTGGCAGTGGTTTTGAAGTTTTACTATCCTATCAGGGCAATTTTTCAAGGATGCCAGTTACTGAAACTAGGTCTTAGTACAAATATGAAAAAATACTTGCCCAAGTCCAAGTGATATACCATTATAACCAAACTATTCTTGACATTTCTAACTTGAAATACAAGGGTAGATATGAATTCCTCTTAATTATTTAAAGTTTAATTTCCACAATATATTAAATCTGTCCCTTATACCTCCCATTTAATTTTAAAAAATGGAATAATGCTGAGTATTTTGGGGGTCAAGAAAAGACTTGTAGCATGATCGTGCCAACTTAAAAGTAAAGTAATGCCACTGAGTTGAACAGAACTTACTGCTGGAAATTGAAGTGACAAAATTGCAGGTTCAAGGATATATTTCATGTAAAGCCATCACAAGTCACGAGTTGTGGTCCTTCTACTTAAAAAATCTGTAAGTTACATATTTTATAAATTTTGTTGCATATATGTAATGTGTATACGTTTGCTTGGGGTTCTTTTGTGGACTATGAAAAGAAATTATCCCAAATAGATAGATTGCATAAGAAAGCTCTGTGTAAGACATTTAAGGATTTGGGCTGATGACACAACTGTTTTATTCCACATGATCCATAAACAGGACAATAGTATTGTATTGCTAGTGACATATATATTAGAATCCTGAAGACTCTAATCTGCTTGCTCTTGGATACAATAGTGTCAAAAATAACAAAAAGAATGCATGCCTTGTTTCGGTTATGTGGAAAAGCATCCTGTAAGTCTAATGGGCTTGGTGGCACGTTCTATTTATTTTTTAAATATATATTTACAGGAAATCTAAATTTCATTGTATGCCATTTTATTTTTAAAGTAATCTAGAAATAGTCTTTAAAAAATCTCTTCCCCAAAGATAGGAAAACTTCTTGCTTAGTTTTAGATAAATTTTATCCTTCATCTTTTCGCTGCTATTGAACTATAATGTAATCCAGGGTAGTGCATAGGCAATAGTACCACATTTTAAACAAAATAAAAGATATAATTGCATCTTGAAGGGTCCTTTTATCTCTCTACATTTTAAAATTGCATGGTTTAAAACATCACCATTAAAGGTAGTCTTGAAAGACCAATCAATAAGCCTATTGTATAAAGAAGGTATAAGAGGATTACGGATTAGTCAGGATCTTCTTAATATAAATACTCTGAATTGGCTGTAAGTCTAGATAGAAGAAAAAACTATGGCTATTCTTTCAGTATTATAATTATTTCAAGGATAGTCCTCAAAATCTTAAACTCAAAGAATGGTGTTGATTGTAAACTACATTACATCTGATAAAACATTTACCTACAATGTCTACAGCAATTTTGGCAATGTAAATTTGATTATGTATTAGTAAGTATTAGTAAGATGGATACCTTTTTAAATAACCAAGTTTGGAGTATATACTGTATGAAAAACTATTTGTTATATGGACAGACAATCTTGTATATCTTGAGGGTGAATAGTTTTTATTTTGTTTTGATCTACTACAAAATGGGTATTTATTTACAAATTACAATATCTGGCCTACTTTGCCTATGCTCAGAAACCTAAGCAAGGTTGAATCTAATTAGTATGCAGATGGAAAACAAGGAATAAATTTCAGATGTGTAAGACTGATTAGGTAGTCTGAAAAACATCTTAGAATAAGATACTGACAAGCCACTTTCATACTACCAGTATCAAGAAACAGGAGTTGAGTGTTTACCTTAAAAAAAGCCAACCGCACCAATAAACAGATGATTTCATGGGACATAAATGAGCTCTGAGAAGTGCTGTCCGATACAGAAGAGAGGTTGGGTGGAAGACACATGATACAGCCACTTTGCGAAAGGTCTGAAAATGTAATGCCCTGAGAAGCCCTATTTGCATTTCTTTGAATTTAATCAAAGAAAGTCAGCATATACATAAATTAAACAACACAATTTGGATTATAATGCAAAGATCATCTGCTCCATGGAATAAGAGTTGTGAACAGAGAACACTGCTCCTACACCATTTGAATAAATTGATTAAAACAATTTAATTTCTCTTGTAAAGAATATCTAGAGTTGCTGTATTGTAAACATTAGCATTTAATTCAAGTGGAGCCATAGTATACAAACATACATCAACTTTAGTTAATATATCTTATTTTAGAATATATTCCACATCTGAATAAAAAAGTTTAAATAATCTTCAACACATGTACAATAATGGGACCCTATCTTTCCAGTGAAATATGAGTGTATATTAAGTAATTGGTTTTACTCTCCACTGAAATATGAGTGGACATTAGCTAACTGGTTCTATCCACTGCAAAAATATTTTAAGTAGCATACTTGCAGTTTCATCTCAACCAGTTCTATGCAGTAAGGAAAGATAAGTGTTGTATCTAAAGATGAACAATAACTGTTCACCTTGTATATTTAAAAAACATATTTAACTAGTGTTAATATACATTTTTGTGCGTTGGTAAAAAATAAGATGTCTACAATTCTGACAGCATGCAGAGAATTGATAAGTTCTTACATACATCCACACACACACACACACACATATATATATTTATGTTACAAAATTAGTGCAAAATCAGGAAAGAAGTGATACAATCCTCTCTACAATTGCCACCACCACATGCACTTGTGCAGTTTCCCAGGAATTACAACAAACTCTTTCAGTAACTGGCCAGGGCCATTATACATCATTCTGAGTCTTCAAAATCTGGAAACTTTATACTTGGCTGCCTAGTTATGCCTGCTAGTTTAGGCAGAAATTTATCATCCTGCCTCCCAAAAGTTATAGTAGTCAACAGTAAAATTCTAAAATAAAAAGTCCCTTTCATTTTATTATCTTTGCATTCTTCTCTTCAAGACACAAAATTTTATACTGCATCCTACTCTTACTACTGACCTTGATATACTCCTTCTTTACAATTTTAAATCTCCCATAAACGCGCTCTCTCTCTCTCTCTCTCTCACACACACACACACACACCATTCTTGTTTGCATTCTTCTTTAGCCCTTTCCAAATGCCTATTTCCCCTTTTCTGTTTTGTTTTTGTTTTTTTACTTCTCACCCAAACAGGCAGGCAGGCAGGCCATGCTTTCCCCCTCCCTGATTCAGTGCCCCCAGCTGTTGACTCCAATCTCCTGCTTGTAGCGGTTGGTAAGTACATTGGCCTTGCGGGTGAGTTTAGAGAGCACAGTGTGAAGCCCACTCAAGTGATAATGAAATTGCTTCTCTAAATCCTCCTCCGCCTCCTCATCTTCAGGGACTCCTCGACTTATGTCCATGGCACCAGAGCTCCCATTCAGCTTATCCTTCTTCCTTCCAGTGGTTTCCTCATTTGCCTGCTGCAATACACCCCATTCAATGTCATTGCGAATGGACTTGAGCAACATATAGTGACTATACATATCTCTGCAAGAACAATAGGTACTGTCATTGGGAGTCAACTGGGCCTCCCTTTCTCCACAACCACCCCCTGAATCCAGTTCTTCCAGCAAGAGAGGCACATCCCGAAGAAGACTGGGCACCATCACTGTTTGATCCATGTTGTTAACAGCTCCAATAAAGCGGTTCATTGCATTGAAGAGGGAATGTTTTTGGCTGTAAGAGTCACAGATCTGCATCATCTTGATTGTTGGGTAAGCTGCACTGTGAGCAAGCAAATTCTCCGACTGTGATGGAAACAGGAGAGAAGTAATCTTAAGGAAGGTCTAGCTGGTTAAGATGGAATCAATGAGAAAAATTGCTGCCAAGAGTTAAGTTTGTTTTCCAAAAAGGAAGACCACCACTATTTTCCTTTTCTCTACAATATTTTCCCAAGGATTAAGTGGTATTTCTCCAACTTTCTTTCTCAAATGTTAGGTACAGTGCAGGCTCAGCGTAAGAAAGCCTCTGCTGCAAGGAGTGGCTGTAAAGGAGAACAAAAGATGGCGATTGAGACCAGCCCCGTGCCTTGCCCCAAACCCTTGCCGCATCAGCTCTGGCTGCCCGCTCTGCCCGCTCGCTGGTTTGAGCCCTTGCCCCTCATCAAGTGCCTGGCTGTTATAAAATTTACAGTTTTCTTCATGGTGCTCCTCCTCCAATTTATAATTGTATTACTCTGTTGCTAAATCATAAAATAAACTACTGAAGGACTAAAACAAAAAACCAAAACCCCACCCTCTTCTCATCTCGACCTTCATGTACCGTCAGTGCAATTCCCTCCCCACCGCTTCCCGAATTAAACTGAGCACATTTCTGTAAATACACGGGTAAAGGAGAACAGTTATAAGCACAACCAAAGCACCGAAATAACCATTGTCCCCATCTCTCTAGACGCGGGAACAAGCAGCAGAACCTCACTCGGGTATTTCTCCTCTGTAGCCATTTCATCTCCTACTCCTCATTGCTTCAACGCTAATCCTTTTCTTGTCGAGGACCCAGCGCAGTAAGCACCTCGCTCTCCTTCGATGGAAAACGCTTATATAGCCACACAGGGGCGTCTCTTTAACAGCGCCTTTGGACTGCCAGCTCCACCCAGACGGTAGAATCCCGGCTTGGCTCGCATCTGCTCTCCTCCCGTGCAAATAAAACTTCCTTCAATGCAAAAGGCGCGCTTGGAGGGGGGGAGGGGAGTCTGAAGTAACTCTTCTCCTGCCGATCCCAAATGTATTACTCGCAAACCGCGAGAAAACCCAGCCTTCTGCTCCAAAGAATCGCCTCGCCGCTGTTTCCATTCAAAGCAGCAAATGGAAGGCAGCCGAGGGACCAAAATAAGCGCGCCGCCGCCCCTGCGCTCACCGCGAGCTTCAAGCGCTGCCTTACCTATGGCGGCTAGCCGGCTCCACGGGCGTCCTGATGCCTACCGCAGTCTTTCAATCCGTCCCTATCTCAGAGCAGTATTTATAGCCCGTATGTTAAAATAAGGTGTTTCCAAGGGCCACCCCCTTGCAGTGAAGCAAGGGAAGGAGAAAAAAAGAGGCTTCTCTGCTTTCCAAGTGACCACATGTAATACCGGATTCTGCTAGCAAGATCGACACGCAGCTCCGCCTCTTCACCAACATCCACCGGGGAGGGCCCTATGCGCACTGGTGTTGATTGGAGGAGGGGAAGCTATCAAATAGAGCCTCTCACCCCACTATGTGAGCCAAAGGAAATCTTTGCAGCATCCCACAAAGCAGGAGTTAGCTTGCTCTTCTGCAGATTCTCAGGCTGCCGTGGAGGAGTGAGTAAAACAAACGCGACTGGGTTTCCTCTCCTTTTACAACCCCGCTTGTGAGAGCATCAATAACTCAAGTCTCTTCTAGCTCCCCCCCCCCCATCGCGAGGCAACCAGAGTATCATTTAAAAAATAAAATAAAATAAAACAGGTAATTGAAATCAGCCTCCCAAATGCTGTGTGATCGTTGCCGAAAAGCACTCAAAAGGACAAAAACGTTGGCAACTGTTAAAGGCGGTTACACCTTAAAATAGAGCAAACAAGTTCCGCAAACAATGGAAGGCGGGACATTTTCTTTCTTTCCCCACTAAAAGCTTTCGCCAATCCTTCACCGTTTTCTTGCTCAAAGGCGTCTTGAGGAGGGCACCATATTTGTAGCGATCTCTTACCAGACTTCAGACCCAAAGCTTCTGTTAGGGTCAGAGTCAGTCTTAGAGCCTCTCTGACACGGTAACAACAACAACAAAATGCTGAGCCTGTAGTGAGCGACCGACTAATCAGACCTGGCTCTTAAAACGCTGATAGCGTCAAAGGGTATCGCTCTGCCTCAAGACACCTGCCTTGAAATTCTACTCAGCTCCGTGAATTACCCCACAAACAATTTCTAGTTGGTGAAAAAAAATGCGCTCTAGGCGTGAGGTCATTCCTCTTTCCTCGGGTTCAACTTCAAATAAAATAGGCAGATGTCTGCGGGACACATATGATTACAGTATTTTAAATAAAATGCAACTCTTCTGGGGGATGGCCTACTAACCCTTTCCTGGTGCTAGTTTCTCAAAGCAGCTAATGGCTTCCCGGCGGTTTTTATCCCGCCGGGGAAAAATTTGGGATCAGAGTAAAGCTCCCAAAAAACCAAACTCCCAAAATACGGCCTTAACGGGACTGGACTACAGACTCTTTTTCTAAAATCTGATATAAAATAATACTTTCATATATACACCTTTAAATTCTACTTTCAGTCCCGGCAAAGGCTTCGAGAATATATTAAATTGCTTTTAGGCAAATTTTCTACGATCAAAAATATCGAGTGCAGCCAGCTAGATGACAGAACGCGTGTATAGATTATTCCCTTCTCGAGGGGCATATTACATTCAAGTTTAAGCCATTATCGCCTTGGAATAGTAGACATCGGATGGGAGGAGAGCGCACATTTTCTCTTAAGTATATACTTTTACTGGAGGATGAACCTTATGTCCGTTTGGACGTTTTACTCCACTTAAGTGTGCCTAAAAATTTAGCATGATTTTTCAAGTTTAAATATCCTAGAGACAAGGATCCAGATTGATTTTTCCCTCTTTCGTCATATTATACCCAGGTTTTAGTAGCGCGCTTAAAAAAAATATCCCGCATCAATTTAATTAATTTAGCCTTGGAGGACTATTTCGAAGGTCGAAACTATTTGCTAGATTCGTATTGCAAGTAGGTCGCTGGCATTCCATCGCTTTTCACGCCTCAGATGCGTGACCACGAATCTCACCGCTGCAGATGTTCTACTTCCGCGAGCAGGCCAAAGCGGAGTAGTCTGAACAGTCTGCAGGCAAATGTCTACAACTTTTCTCCCCTTCCGCCATCCAGAATGAAAAAAATAAAAGACTATGAAGCCGCGAGAAGACCCGAGTTGACGCGCTATACTTTTCGGGGCAAAGGAGGTCACGCACACGCATAAAACCTCCCCGTGCCGCCTCCCGGAATTGAGCCCCGTCAATGACCGACAGTTACCGGCCTGCCGGGATCACCCCACAGCCTCACCTCCAGGTTCAGCCAATCACCGAGCATGCTGCTAGTCAGACTCCGTCCGGATATGCTAATAAGCAAGTCTCGGCAATGCCCAATCAGAAATAACACTTCCTGTCTCTTTCTGCTCCAGCGCCCGTGGCAACAAAGGAGTGGCAACTGAAAGAGCAGCGTGAATATCTCGTGGCGGGGAGGGAGAGAACGGGAGCGAGTGTGTTGCCCTGGCAACCTATAAACCACAATAAGGCATTGGAACATAATGACTATCTTTCACAGACTTTATACCGCTTTCTCTGGAAAGGAAAAAAAAGGAATAAAGGTTTTTACAGTACTATAAGTCTTGCAGCATGCTGCAATCAGAAAATTGCATCATGTTGCAATCAGGAAAAATGACTAGTTTGTTTCTGGAAAAACTCCTCTAACACGTTATTTTTTAAAAAAAAAATATATAAACTGAAATAAAATGTACTGTAGGAAAATACAAACCGTCGGGTTTACTAGTTGCTTTAGACACAAATCGTTAATTGGGAATTAACAAATCAAGTGAAATAAAAATAAGTGAAAGCTATTTGCAATTGATCTTTTTATATTGCATTGTTTTCTTATCTTGTGAGTAATTTCTAAATGCATTATTATCACTGTTATTTCAATGAGAATTGTCAAAGTTGTCTTTAAAAATGAATCCTTTGTTCCTTTCTGTTTGTTGGACTTGAATTTGTTGAAGAATTCTGCTAATAGTTCAATTTTTCAGAAGCACCAGAAAGTAAGAAAAGAGGTCTAAAGAAAACTTAATTAACCAATTATATTATTTCCTAATATAATTTATTTATTGAAACTATGCATTAATAAAAAGCTTGAGAATAAACAGTACATCTTTATAATGAACGAATGGAATGTTAAGAAATCTTTCAAAATGTAAAATATAATACTGGCAAGGAAAAGATTGTCATCTTAGGGCAATGTTTTCTTTTCTATATTCTCTTTTTAAAAAAATATTACTATTATTATTACTACACTAGTAGGGATTAGTGTACTAGTAACTAGTGGAAAAATTAGAAGCAAAAGCAAACCAATCTGTAACCCTGCCAAGAAGATTGTATGAAAGTAGTTATCAGGAGCAAAAACATCTTTACCTTTAATCCAGACAAAAAATAAATTCTTTCTCCTGCCTAAAATACTGTATTTATGTGTCTACATACTTTCTTAACCACAGTATGTATTTCTATATATTGTTGGGAGAAATAAATGATTTGGTTAGCTGCAATCTCATACGAGTATATATATACTCAAAATGTAGTGACTGTCTTTTAGAGAAAAAAATAATCAAGAGCTATTTTGTCTGATTCAATTCCTTATATCCTGTTTCTTTTTCCAAAGGAGCACAATGGTGAAATGGTATTACAGTAAACAAGTTTAAATAGCTATATCATTCAAAATAAGGAAAAAATTATAAACATAAGTCTCTGATCTGAAAAATGGGAACTATTATGATAATGTAGAGTATGGGTGCCAAACTCGATCGCGTCATGTGATGTATCGTGACGTGTTTTGCCTTTGCAGAGCCAGGGTGGGTGTGGCCTACACGTGAGGCATCTGGCCTGCGGGCCACCAGTTTGATATCCCTGATGTAGAGACATTGATGCTAAAGTTGTCCTACAGATGAGCAGTGAAAATGGATGCCATACATTTATTTGTTTTTATTCTTTGGCAGAAGAATAACTGTGACTATCTTTAATACTGCAAAATAGGAGGTAGTGAGTAAGTGTACATATTCATCAATGAGGAATGCCGTTTTCCAGGGGACTGTTTTTAAACAGACGATTTTGAAATTTGCTTGGTATTGCAGTAATGATTATAGAGTATATGGAAAGGTAGAATGAGATCACATTGTACAGGAGTACTTAGCAATCCCATAACAATGCACAGGAAGCAATAAGAAATAAAAGGGTGATATGAGTGCTATTATGACCTGCACTCACCAGATTCTCCTCATATTTTGCACCTTGAGTCCTGTCTAGTGTGGTAGACCCCTCCATCTATAGATCTGGTTCTTGGTGCCTGTTCTTGTGCTGCTATGTTCAGTGTTTCAGTGCTGTCTTTAGTCCAGCCCTTTCCAGCCATTGCTAGTGTCTGCCACTTCAGCTGTCTGTCAATAATACATACCTTATCTTATCTTGCTATGGCACTTCCTCTGCTTGATCTTCCTCCCACATCTGCTGCCGCCTCAGGCATTCTCTCAGCAGCTCATCTTTTGGTGCCATCTTATTCATGTACTCCCAGATGCTCTGGTTTTCATCCAGGCCAGTGGCTTTGATACTCACCAGACAAAAATCTAATAATAATAAATAATAACTGCATTAGAAGATCTACAATAAATACCATTTGTCTGAAAGCAAAAACTGATGGGAACCATAAAATAGGTAAAGTAATAGAAAATGAAAAAGCTAAAGTGCTCCAGGACTTTAGAATTCAAACAGACAAGCAACTGCCATATAACAGCCCAGGCTTAATAATTGTTGATAAGAAAGACAAAAAAAAAAAAATGGATATTGGATGTGGCAATTTTTGGAGACTGCAGAATAGAAGAGAAAGAACTGGAGAAAATAACACAATACAAAGGCCTGCAAATAGAAATAGAATGACTCTGGCAAATGAAAGCAAAGGTAATACCAATAGTAATAAGCACCTTGGGTGCAATCCCAAAACAACTGGAATACCACTTGAAAGCCATTGGCAATGACAAAATCACTGTCAGTCAATTGCAAAAGACAGCTTTACTCATAACAGCTTACATCCTGTGATGATACCTTTAATGTCATCAAACTTTAATATCTGCCTATCCCAAGTCCTTGGAAAGGTCTCGATAGTTGGATAAAAATGCCAAATAGATTCTATACATCTGTCTGACTCAGTGACAAACCATAATAATAATAAAGATTGCATGGATTTTCTATGTAGTTTCCCCTCTCCTGTAGGATATTCTAAAGAAGGACAGCAAAGGAAAGGGAAGGGAAAGCAAACTGCCCAACAAAGGTTTCATAATGAAATATTTTCTGATAGGAAGGAGGAAAAGTGCATTATTCCTGTATAAGCCTGGAATATTTCTCAGGAAGAAATACAAAAAGGGCTTCATGAGGCAATTACTGTAGGGCAGCGGCTCTATACCCCGCACCTCTATACGCCGCACCTCTAGAACGCTTCTGATATATTCTCGCACTCCTTACAAAAGTTTGAAATAATGTCAATGGATTATCCATATACACTATAATTTTGAAAACCCAAGTTTTCGCACTCCCTGGAATATCATCTCGCATTCCCAGGGGCTGCGAGCACCCTTGGTTGGCAACCCCTACTGTAGGGGAAACTGGAACTATGGTATATTATATCTTAAATTAGACTTGTGCCTCCAGATGTGTTGGACTCCAATATGCCATAACAGCTATGCTTCGTTAAACCAGTAGTCAGGTAGAATGGTTAGAAATCATGAATGCATACTGGTCTGGTTTAAGGCAAACAGGAAAACAATAACAGTAGTACCGTGTTTCCCTGAAATTAAGATCTGGTCTTACTTTCTTTTGGGCTCTGAAGTAAGCACTAGGATTTACTTTCGGGGAGGGCATACTTTTTGCCAGTACCAGTAGGCCACAAGCGTGTGAAGATGGGGCAGGGCCTGTGCATGGGATGGAGAAGTAATGTGGTAGTGAGAGTGTGGTGGCAGATCAGGTACGGATCAGGGGTGGCCATGCTAGGCAGTGGCCAGGCCGACCAAAGTGGCAGATGGACCGCTGAAGGCTCAGGGAGGGAGGGTGATGAAGTGGGTGGACAGGATGCACGTGCCCTTCCTGTGCCAGCCCCGGGGCAGCCGTGCTGGACAGCAGTGGGAAAGGCACTGAGATGGGAGCAGCCAGGCCAACACTCTGTCCAGAGCAGGGGGCCTTTCCCCAGGGACCCGGGGAGGCCGCCTCCCTGGCCTGGCCGGGCCCACCTGAGAGGTGAGGGGGGAGGCAGTAGCCCAGGACCAAAGCAGCAGGTGGAGCACGGAAGGGTCGAGGAGGGAGAATGGTGAAGCCGGTGGGTGTTTCTTTCCTTACTTGACTCCCAGCTTCACGATCTACCTCTGCATGCAGGGAAACAAGAGAAGTTTGTGGGAAAAAAAGGTCAATCAATTCCAACTTCTCACGAAAGAAAAAGATCTCTCAAAAATCAGCACTCAGAGCCTCCAGGAGCTGCAGGGATCCGGGCGCACTCTTTGTAGTTGTCCTTCTGCAATGCACAGCCTCTCTCTGTAAGCAATCCGGCTTGCCCAGGGTCAGGTTGGCCATCGTGGGAGGCTCATTCTGCATGTGCGGCGGAGCTGTAGGACAGGGATGGGCCACGCCTCCTGCGACGGCCAACCTGACCCAGGGCAAGCCGGATTGCTACAGCTATGAGGAGCTTGGCCTAAGGTTTCCATCGCCCAGGCTTCCTGAAGCTGATGGGAACTGCGGCCCACCACAGCTGAACAATTTAGCCAAGCCACAAATTTAAACTCACAGCGGCAGCATCGGCAGCAGGTAAGGCAGGGGGAGGCACGCAATCGGCCTGCCAAAAAAACTACGGTAGGATGGAGTGGGCAGGGTTAAGTAGGGCTTATTGTTTGGGATAGGGCTTATATTAGCCTGAACCCCCCAAAATAAGCTAGGTCATATTTTATGGCTGGGTCATATTTTTGGGAAAACATGGCATCTCACAAGTATTTTCTAGAATCGTAAGAAATAAAGCTACAAATTCATGTCGAGGCTAAGAGTGGGTCTTAGATCCAAAAATGTTGGATACTGTTAATATAGTCAGAAAAGTAAACTCTGTAGAGCAGTGGTTCTCAACCTTTTTAATGCCGTGACCCCCAACCGGTTGTAAGTTGAGGACTAAACCGGTCATAAGTCGAGGACTACCCAACCTGTCATAAGTCAAGGACTTTCCCTGCCTGGGAGCGCCGCGCATGCGTGGTGCCGCTTCCTGCGCCGGCCGTAGCTGGCAAGCGGCAGAGATGGAGCAGGCCAACCACCGGCTGGGTCACCAGCTGGCCCAGCCCAAGGGAGGTAAGGCACCCACCGGAAAAGGGGGGGGGAAATGGTGGACAGCCTTGCTTGGCGACCCCCGTGAAATGGTCGATCGACCCCAAATTTATTTATTTATTTATGAGACTTATATACCGCTTTAAGTGCAAGCACTCTCTAAGCGGTGTACACCAGTAAGCAATGTATATATATATATATATATATATATATATATTACATTACCCCCAACAATCTGGGTCCTCATTTTACCTACCTCGGAAGGATGGAAGGCTGAGTCAACCTTGAGCCGGTGAGATTTGAACCGCTGACCTGTTGAACACAGTCAGCTAAAGTGGCCTGCAGTACTGCACTCTAACTGCTGTGCCACCTCGACCCATAGGTTGAGAATCGCTGCTGTAGAGCATAATAATCCCACCCTCCCAGTTCTTCAATTGATGGTTTCTAACCTTTTAAGAAGCTGGACTCAACTATTGTATGACTGTTTAATACAGGTGAGATTAAATCCATTTCCTCTTCTAAGTTTGAAATACTATATTGTTATCCCTTTTTCTTTATGTCAATCATAAATCCTTATAGATTTTTCTCCTTGTTTCACTAACTTCTATTTTTAGAAGAGTGGGGTGTAATCTTTTTGGCCAAACACTATTGTTGGTCTTAGGTTTCTGTCCTAGGAGCAACATATGGAAAATGGAAGGATATATAACAAAGACATTGGTAGGGCTATGATAACAACTAAATTTGATTTTATTCTACATTTAATTGAAAAATAATATTTTTATTATTATCCTCTTCCTCCCTCCATCACACTTAATCTGTTCAGAGGCAACTTTTACAGTGTTTCTAGAGGACACTCTAAAAACCTTAAACCTGCAAATTGAGCAACACATGTCAGAAGGAAAATACTTTTTTTTCCTATTTCTATCCCTACATATTTCTTAGACATCTTTGAAGATGGATTTGTAAGAGATGCTGGTAAAAGTATATTTCTTTTTTAAAGGTTTCTGAACTTACTTTGATTGCTGGAGTAATGTATATAGTGCAACTGACAAACTCCCTTAAGGCTTGATAACAGAAACTGACCAGCTGCTGGGCACCAGGAGTGAGAATGGGAGAAGAGAATACTTGAAACTGACAAACAAAAGTTAAATGGGAAATTTTTAGCACAAGCCCAGTTCAATATCATCTGTTATTTTGAAAAAGTGGGTCTACTGCATCTTCAAGTAAAGATATTTTTAATATATATATATATTAAAGCCAATTATTTAAAATATCCTCTTTTTCTCAAGAGAAAATCACATAGATCTGTTGTCCCAAAGGTGCTTTTCCAAAAGATAACTGGCCTTTTTTGTCCCCCCTCCCTTAAAAAATGTTTAGCTTCTCATTCATGTAGCTTGAGAAGCGAAATGTTTTCAAGGAACAAAAAAGTCCAGTTGACTTTTGGAAAAGCACCTTTGAGACAACCATGACCTGGATGATTGAGAATCTCCGTACAAGTCTGTTTTTTAATTTTTTGGACATTTGGAGCAAAGTCGGTCAGAGGTAGATGATGGAAAAGAAGCATTAATGAAAGTCCTAAGGAAACAAAGTGTTAATGGAGAGGGCACATGCTAGGAGAGAAGTGACTGGAAAGAAAATTGGCTTATAAGCAAATACTCTCATGCCCCTGAACATACTTGGCACCAATCACCTGACTTTAATTCTAAGGTAGTTGGTGGAAAAGTATAACAGATTTTAAACATCTCCAGCTCATCATCAGATGGAATTGAAATAAGTGGAAATATTTTTACACTTGCACAGCTAATGAAGATTTAAGGCTGCCTCACTCGTGCCTGGATGTGAAATAAAGGCAACATTGTACATCCAAGAGGGAAAATAGGGCATGATTATTCATGGGAAATTGCAGCTGAAGACATGGCCCCAAATACACCTCATTAGGAAGGAAGTTCCTTGGGGGCACCTGTCTGGAGGAGCCTTCTGCCTTGCCAAGTCAAACTGTATCAACTTATCTTTGAGAAAGCAAAAAACTGAAACTTCATGAAATGTACTTGTCAACGCTGCTAACATCGGATGTTCTTGTTTTGACAACAGATGGAAATGTAGCCATCTTTTCTCTTTCACTTTTAGAGTTAGTTGATGCTGGGAGGGGGGATGTGGATGAGAGTCCAGCTAGTCATAACAACACTAAACTCAGCCATGGGAATCCAAGGTCATTTTGCCCAGAGTTGATAAAGAATTGGGGGGCTGGAGGGATGGGGAGAAAGCCTGCGCTTCAAGCTAATTGGAGAATGTGATTTATGACTGTTAATTGGAGGAGGGAATTGTGCTTTGCTACTTTGTGCCTGGGGGAGGGGAACTCATTTTTTGGCTTCGATTATGTAGTGCCAATACTTTCTTTCTCAAATAAAAGATTCTTTAAGGTAAACAATACCTCGAAGTTCTTTGGAAGGGTTTCATCTGTCGGAACCATGACAGTACTACTAGCATTGCCAATTCCTTTCCAGCCTCTGTTGCCTCTGTTCCCAGTTATTGCATGTTACATAAATTCTCTGGGATAATGAAGAAAAAAACCTTTATGCAGTTTATGGCATTCCATAATGATTGTGCTACAATAAGTGAAGTAATATTATTTTAACACTAGCATAGCTAGGGATAATTTTAAGTCTGTTTTTTTCACTGGCTATGGATGAAAGGAAACATCATGGAGACCCAGAGCAAAAAAAAGATGTTGCCATAGCACTGTGGAAAAGCTCTTACAAAGCGTTGCATGGACAATAACATACATTTAATATGAAGACACAACCGCATATTCTGTGAGAGGTTGTTGGCTAACACAAAACTGGTCAGGTGGTAATTGAAATTGTGACTTTATAGGAAACATTGACCTCTTCGATCTTTTATAGATCGAAATTAAAGGAATAACATTAATGTGATAAATTTACTGCCTCCAGAAAAAATATAAGAATAGACCTATGAGCTTATCTCCTTTAGTTTTTTTCCCTCGAAATTATTGATGCCAGGTTTTTTTAAAATGAAAAATAAGCTTTTTGACTGCAAAGAAATCTGAAGAAATTCTGCAGAACTCCATTATCAGATGAAGTATTGTAGACTGTTATCTGCAAAATCTTAAATGACAATGTGCTAGTCTTTAAGGTTTTCCAAACTTTTTGCTATTTTTAATTAGAAATAATTATTCACTTTAACCTTAAGATGTTAGATTGCATTTCAAAAAGAAAAAACGTTTACCTCCTTTAAAAAAAAATCCCTTGCATTTTGATTTAAGTGAGTAATATCATGCATAATGTGTGAACATTCCTACAACAAAAGTGTTTATAAATTTCTATTTGTGAGAAAGGGACTAAGAAATCCACAATCCTGATCAGGATAAAGCTCCATAGTACAGTACAGCAAAAATATTTCCTGAGGAATGGACTGAGAGTGTCCCCTGCTGGAAAACTCTGGTTCTACAGACTTACTTTGTTACTTCAGTTGGGTTACGATTGTTTTTCAACAACCTCTTTATGAATCTGGAATTTTTATATATTTACATAATTATTTTAAACTTGTAGGATTTTTTGTTTAACTGGTATGACAACATTGGCCATTTCTTTAATAAGATAAAATCGAATCATTACTTTATTTTTCTTTGGTTTTAAAGACTCAGCCTTTTATTTATTTTTTCTTGGGATTACATTAAATGGTTACCGCCATAATCTATAATGAATGGTATAGTGATTCATGTAGAACGTTTTTATTCAAGTACAGATAAAGCAGGAGTACACAACTGTGCATGTGTAGACACTGATAAAACTACAGCAGTCCCATCTCTTACTAATTAAAAGGCTGTTGTTTCTGAACAATGGAGCGCATCTGGAAATGACCCAATTTTAATATTGAGCAACAGAAGAAGGAGATACTCAG
This sequence comes from Crotalus tigris, assembly GCF_016545835.1. Taxonomy (NCBI): domain Eukaryota; kingdom Metazoa; phylum Chordata; class Lepidosauria; order Squamata; family Viperidae; genus Crotalus; species Crotalus tigris. The sequence continues at coordinate 325,490 of NW_024096626.1, read as the reverse complement.
TAGTTATTCAAGCAGCAGCCTGTATGAGCCTTCCCTCAAAGGGGGTGGAAGGAAAGCAATACAGTTAGATTCAGCATAAAATTAGATTCAGTAAATGGAGTAGGATGGGCCGATGAATTAGGTCCTTTACTAGAAAAGTGTAATGTGTAATTATATTTTTCTTCAGTTTGCTTTAATCTCTGTTTAGTAATAATAATTTTAGAAATTGGAACTCTAATCAGCTTATATACCTCAGAATTTTTAAAGAATATTGAACTATATAAGCAGGAGTGGTCTTGCCTTTCCCTTTAAATCACAAAATGTCATGGGCCAGTCCTCCATGTGTCCTATTTTATACATCAGAGTTTTCTTTTGAAAGTATATGGCAAGTCAAGAAACAATAAAGAAAAAAGTAAAGCAAAACTTAGCCCTTGACATCGCCCAGCAATAAGCAGTGAGCAAACACACGAACGTGTATGTTTTCTGTTATGTGAACTGTGTTATGTTGCTATAAAGGAAATAACTATTTCCAAATTTGCATCCATATATATATGCATGCATATATATGCCTCTTTGGTAATAGACCAAAATGGGATAAGGTTTGATCAGAACATAAATAATCCATTCGTCCATCTAGTCTGAAATTTTGGACGATGTTTTCAAAGCACTTGCTTTTACAGTTTTACATTTTCAGTGTTTTCCACACTGTCCTTGTTTAAATGCTGTCTCTGATAAAAAAAGAGGCTAAAGAAATGTAACATAATATAAACTTAGTGTTATAACACACTCATTTGGATTTGTGGCAGAGGACACTTTTAAACAAAAATAAATACTGAACATTTTTATATGATATGAAGTTTTAGTAGTGTAACAAAATAATCCTCGGTAAATCTGGAAATGTTCCTATCTTTATTTTATGTATACAGATATTTCCTCATGGTGTGATAATATAAATTAAAGGAATTTAGGTATGTATATTAAAGTGTTCCAGGAAGCATTTAAGCTTTTTCCAACTGCCTGTATACAATCTAAAATATTCTATAAATCCACATTTAACTGACAGGCCAAAAAGGTTTTTCATTAATGTGAAGCTTTTTATTGTGTTGGAATAATTCAAACTAATGTGCTTATGAAAAAAGTTATTTTAAAAAAACAAATCAGTAAAGAGATGATCTGTAGCTAATGATAATAGTTCTCATACCATTACTCTTTATTCCCCCTTAAAGATGTCAAAAATCACCACACTTAAGGCTTGACTTGAACTTGCATGTGCACTTAAACCACATTTCCCTATTGTGTAATTGTGGTTTACACTCTTCTCTGCGCCAAATGAATCAATAACCTGGGCATTGGCTACATATAGGGGGTTGCCTCTAATCATCTTAACAGCTCAACTGTTTTTATCTGAATCTCCCTTCTGAGCAGATATATCTAAATTGCACATTTTCTAAACCACTTAGCTTAAGGGCAAATCTCACTGATATCCTCAAATGACTGTCTTGAATCTTTTTTGCACCTGTCTAGCACCATCTACTGTAACTTTTAATATTGTCTTCAATTTTTGTGGGAACATGCTTATTTAAGATCTTGCCTAGTGCTACTGGAATTTGGTTAAAAGTTTTATGTTCAGTGACTAATGATAAAAGGAAATGAAATGGCAAGTATGTTCATATTACTTTTAGAAGATCATTTGTAATGTAAATCACTATTGATGTAAGGTAAGATGCTATTCATCTGGATTATCTGTAGCGATAGAACAGAATTGGAAAATATGCATAGACTCTGCAATTGTAGAGAAAATAACTCCTTTGTGGGAAGAACCACATATCCTTTGTCCATTTCCTACCAATTCACTTATTCCCTTCTGAAGCAGCAAAGAATTTATTATTTTAAACTCCTTGAAATGTGGCATCTGAAATTACTTGACATGAAAATGACTGCAGATATTACCTACAGACAGGCTGTCATACAAGATAGCATCAGAAAAATGGCTGTCCACACAAACAGCACATAAATCTCCAAGAAGTAATATTAGCCCCGCAGAAATAAATCTGAACTATGTTTCAAAGATAGGAGGTGGTCAGGGACTTTGCAAAAGGGACATTAGAACTGATATTCTGGGGAAAAAAACCTCTTAAGCCTTATTATCTCCTTTGATTTCCTCATCTATTCCCTCTGATGCAAATGATTTATGGATTTTTCCATAATTGTTCATTATTTATACATTGATCCACCAGACTGTTCTTGATACGATCCATGAAATTATCCCAGAGTTTAAGATCATAAGGCAAAGCTACACATTTTTTAAAAAAAATATTTTATCACAAATAAATAAATCCTACACTCTCTATTTCATATAAAAATACTGTTAAATAAAAAAATGAAAGAGACTATGAACACCCAATGCAATTATCATAAAATGATTAACCACAAGCATAATGGCATGCTTTGTAAGCTTCCTTGCACAGGCAGTCTACTATAGCTATCCTGCACAGCAAACCTGGCTCATTTTGTTTGACATAGGCATTGCTGAAACTGAAAGCCTATGCATATCATTGATCTAAATAGGATTTAACCTGTACTACTGTGCAGAATTATATTGTCAGATAACTGCCAATTCATGTTAACACAATTATTTCATTAACATGTAAGCAGAATTAAATGTTTCATTGGGTCAAAGGCAGTGATGAGATTCAGCCGGTTCGCATCACTTTGGCAGGACCGGTAGCTAATTTTTTGTTGCCCAGGCCCAGAATGGACTTCCAGAAGTGGTATCCATATTTGAATGCCACCACTGGTCAAAGGTCAAGCCTTAGTTAAGACATCTAATAAAATAACAAATGCTATTTTAAAAGGTCAGGTATATTTGTTGATGATAATAACATAATAAAGGATAATAATATATTAGTTGGGACGATATCCATGTTTAAATGGCAAATATTGAAAATGAAGGACAGATATCTGCACATTGCAAAGATATCTGATTGGCTCAGTTTAATCAATCATATTTTACTGGATGGCCTGATCTAGAAAATCTGTTTTTATGCCCTTGCAATTTGTCAATTTAGCCATATTGATGGATTCTGGGCCATGTTGCATTGTGTGATATGACAGAACAGTAGACAATGATTCTGGAGATAACACTGAATTTATACAGATTAATATTCTCCAGTATCTTCTAACAACTTGAAGGATCTGTATGCCATTGGAGGAAAGCAAACTGTTAGTTTCCCTCTAAGGAGAGCCTCAAAACTAACAGAGAAGGAAATACCACACCCCATCCATGTCCTGAGTGTTGCTTCAATTGTCTTGTCTGCAAAGAAAAATAAGAAGAAATAAATGACTCAAACGAAATATCTTACATAAAATATCTAGAGGTGTAGCTTACTTTAGCAAACTCTGCTAAATAGTAAGAAAACTTATATCGACAGATTAGCAGATTAGCATTACTAAGTCTATGTAGTAGCATAAACGGCTCACCTGATTTTTCTCAGATTTGTAGAATAAAATAGAAAAAGTGCCTTTTTTCTAAGCTATAAACTATTTAATTAATTTCATTATGATTCCAGAAATAAACTTTTATGAAACTTGCCCATTCAGTAATGTTAATATACTTGATTCAGAATGATTAGGTGTTATGACCTCTTGTGATCATATCTATCATGTATAAGTAGATTCTTACACGTACTTACAAGAGTATATATAAGATCTAAGAAGAAACCCAAAGCAAAACATGTCTTTATTCAAATGTTTGTTTCTGCAATGTTTTATACTGTGAAAGGACTTATTCTGAATTCCCAGTATTTGGAAGGAGGTATCTGGAGGAGGATTACTTGCACCTGCAACAGCATGTTACAACAGCATTTTTATTTATGGGATTTGATCAGGTTTGCTGTGAATGAGTGCTCCAAAGATGATTTATTTGATCAAATAAAAATAATTTTCCTTAGATGGAGAAATTAATGAGATTGTGAAATAGTTTTCCGTGGTAAATAGAAATCTGTTGCATTATTTAACCTCAGGCCTTTTATTTATAGATACAACAAAAACTTCAATTTTGTATTTCAGTGTAAACAAATATACAGTATATCATGAGGAACAAACCAATCCAAACATATCACAGACCTTTGAGATGGGAAATCAAAACTGGGCATTTAATACCTACCAACCTGACAAGAATTACTGAAACCTGACTGGGGTCCAAGGAAGGGTAGTCGCCTCTCTTAGATGTGCCCAGCTGAATTTCAGGTGTGCAATCAACCAAGACCCCATGATAGGTGTGATGGGGGAGTGGTGGCCATCTGAGATACCTCCCTGCTTCATAGCAATCTCCCTGCCTGAGCATCTTAATGCCATGGCCAGGTTGGCAGTGGAGATCCCCAGACTTATGATCTTTTGGGACTTAAACTTGCCTTCCCTGGGAGCAGGATCTGAGCTTGGCAGATCATGGTCTTTATGACAGCCATGAGGCTGTCCCAGGTCATCCAGAGCCTGACATATACTAATGGTCATATGCCTGACTTTTTTTTTTTCTGTTGGGGCTCGGTTCTTCCCCCCTCCTGTTTAACATCTACATGAGGTTGCTGGGTGAGTTATCTGACAGTTCGGCATTAGAGTGAGGTACCAGCAGTATGCTAATGAGACCCAGCTTTGTACCTCCACCCCACCCAGGATTCTTGAGTGATGCTATGGGTCCAGTCTCAGTGTCTGGAGGCTGTGGCGGGCATAGATGGGATGCAATGGACTTCAGGTGAACCCAAGCAAAACTGAGTGGCTTTTGGTGTTTGGACCTTCTGGTGGAGGGGATTTTCCATCGTTGGTGTTGAATGTGCACAATCTGGGGGGTCTTCCTGGATTTCTATCATAGATGGATTCTTTTAACCTTCTTTACCCTGGTCCAAAGAGGGATAAAAGAATCAATCTATATTAGAATTGAGCACCCCTCCCACAACAGAGGGGGAGGGATAAGACATCACTTATCTCCTGTCTACAATGCAGCCCTTGCAGCAGTTCCAAGAAGATTCCACAACTGATTGCACCTTGATTCAGGTGACCCTGAGGGCATAGATAAACCTCCAAGTGGCCTAAACAGCCCTTGGAGAATGCTAACAACTAGATGACTGCAAAGAAATACAATCCCTACACACACACACACACACACACACACACACACACACACACCATCTTATCAGAACCTATTCTTCCATCCCTCCCACTATCAGAACTGATGAAGCTTCTTGGATGAGAAGCGAAATGTTTTCTTCTTCAAGGAAAAAACAACAACAGTCCAGTTGCCTTCTGAAGAAAAAAAAAGCACCTTTGAGACAGCTGCCTGAATTGATCTGGAATCTAACTTTTCTGAGTCACATTGCATAATCACACAGGCATGGGAAGTCAAATGGGTCACTGAACATCCATACATAGGAAGACATACAGTATAAGTCACACCACAAAAAATGTGCCAAGCTTTCAACTACCAAGCCAGTAAAGGACACCCCTGAATAGGATTTGCACCTCACACGGCATCTGCCAGGACTCACTGTATAAATGGGGTACAGCATCTTCCCCTCAGGGTGACTGCAGGGCCCCACATCAGACTGTAGATCACACTGTGATTGCCTGTAAGCTGAGGGCTTATAGTATCTGATTTTTTTTTTCATATAAATGATGCTGTGCTTCAATGGTTAGATGGCCTAGACATTGGTATTTGAATATGGATCTTTTTAACATTTATATTTTTATTGCGTTTTATTAATCTAGGTGAAATGTTAATGTATATTGCAAGTCCATGTATGATACGCCATATGCTAAATGAATAAATAAACCACATAGGCAAATTGCCATATTTAAAGGCTTCTGGGTATGAAAATTATTTCTATTCTCCTTGTAAAAAATGGGATAGAGATTATTTGAAAGGTGGAAGTTAGCTGACAAAAAATAGAATTGTTGCTTAAATAATGCTTGCAAATATTAAATACTAAATCATGTTAGATGTCTAAGAGTAGTATTGTATGTCTCTATCATATATGTTTAGGTTTATGGCTTTTGTTTTCTTCTGTTCAGTCAATTCTCAGAGATCCCTGGACAAGTCCCTGCAATTTTCTTGACAGGGTTTTTTAGAAGTGGTTTGTCATCGCCGCTGCTATGTTATGAATATCTATTCTAAACTAACTCACCAGTCAGGCACATAGATCTATATGGATTTTAACTTATTTATCTGAATGGAAGATGATTCTGAATTTGATCTTTTTTAGAAAAGGAAGATCAACTCACATTCAGAGTCATCAGGAAAAAGAAAGAAAGTGCATCTGTGTGCATTGTTGTATTTCCAGCTAAGAGGATGGTCCTGGGTTATATTTGCAACATGTGTAATACCATAGCAATCCTTAAAAAAACAAGATTAAAATAGTTAGGGCCATGCTTCAACAGATGGCTGGATGAGGATTAGTCAGATCAAAGAAAACTGGTTTAATAACAAAAACTAACAAAGGATGGAAGAGAATCAAGAAAGAAAATTTAAGCAACGTAAGAGAATCAAGCAGTTAAGCAACAAAAGTGACCATCAGAACTGAGAGACATAGAAAGCAGAATTTTGCTAATCTTTCAGTTTGAACTTCAATGTTCAAGGAAGGCATGATTTGATTCAAATCTGTGCTTCCAGATTTGAGGACAATCTGATTCTATTTGAAGTCATTTTATAGTTAAGGTCTGATATGGAAAAAAAATCAGTAGACATAATACCCCCCCCCCCCAAAAAAAAAGATAGATGTAGTGGTTAAGGTTTCGGGCTAGATACTGGGAGACCATGAGTTCTGGTCCCATCTTAGATACAAAGCCAACTGGGTAACTCTGGGCTAGTTATTTTCAACCTTGGAAAAAAGGCAATACAAACCACTTCAGACACTCCCCAGGAATTAATACTGACTTGAAGGTACCTGCCAAGCTTCAGATGGATATTTTAAGGCTTATACAATACTGAATTCATTTCTTTTTTTAAAAAAAACAAGTTTTATTGGTTTTTTCATTTTACAAACAAGTGCTTAAGAATCAACGTGGTGGCAGGGCAATCAATTGTCCACAAAACAAAGTCATACTCATAAAGTTCAGATTAAATCATTAAAAAAACCCTCTCTTTTCCCTCTAGTAACATATTATATTCAAGTTAATATATTTCAATTCAACTAAGTCAATCATAACAATCCTCAATAACCTTTCATCTAAATAGATCCACAAATCCAGATCCTGTGTTAAGCTTAACTATTTCAATTGCTATATTCCATATTTCTAATCTAAATACATAATTAACACTTCGGGTATCTCCCCATTACCTTTTTCCTTAATATATTCAATAAACATTTATTAGTATCATTTCTTCTTTTTTCTTATTCTTCTTCCATTACAAAGTAGCTATCATTTCTAATAAAAAAAATATTAGTTCAAAACAGAAAAGAAAAAAAGAACAAAGAACAAAAAACAAAGACAAAAGAAAAAAAAGAAAAAAGAAAAAAATACCGTTCTATTTCTATTATACTTTATAATCTATCAATCTATCCCTCAATATCTGTATCAAATTTCTTTAACCTCCTCCCAAAATTACTATATCCAAAACATATTAATACATAGGCAAACATCTTGTTATTAAATTCAAACCTTTAATTAATTTTTATTCAATCTAATATCTTATTTAACTGTCTTAAGCCATAAATCAGTCCATATCTAATAAGCCTTTTAAACCCATTACATAAAGCCTTAAGTCACACTCTTAAATCTTATTCTAGCTTTCCTTTTATGCCAGACAGGTTTCCATAACAACGCCTCTATATCAATGAACAAATCACTTTTTATGCCATGTAGTATCCTTTGGATCAAACAGAGACATACCCTTTTCTGTTTTAGAGACCTAGCTCCTTTGTAAGTAATCCCTTGTTGTTTTAAAGAATCAAGTCTCCACGTTTGAAACTGTTGAATAGCAGGCTCAGTTATGTCCAACTTTGTAGATAATAGTTCCTTATCCAAGCTACCATAGTTCTCAGTTCATTGAGCTTGTCTGTCCATTTCTGTTGGTTTTAGTGTTGTAAGTGGTTTAGTTACAGTCCTTTTTAGTTCCTCGGAGATCTCATCAGCATACATATGAAGTAGAGTGGAATCTTCTTTACCTTTAGTTAATCCCACTTCTGTTGTTTTTTGGTCTATAGAGTGCTCAGATAAAGTCTGGGGGTCAGTTTATAAATTCAAAGCAGGATTTCTGTTTTTTATTTCCATAGTAAATTATTTTATTTGCAAACATAGTTTGTCAGTAGCTTCATAAAGTTTTTCTAGTATAAGTTTATAATCAAGTTGAACAAAGGGTTGCTCCATTTCAAAAATAATTGGAAACAGTCTGTATCATTTAGTAGAGGCTGTGTTCAAGGAACATTTAATCAGTGTCCACCCCCACCAGTACAGCTATTAAATTTCTTTGTATTTTTCTTTTTATGGTAATCTGAAGGTCAAAGTCAGTCTCACCATCAGAAAAGAGAGAGTTGCAATTTTAACCTTTTCCACAAGGTGTCCTCAGTAAGATATAAAATCTTCTCCCATAGACCAGAAATATCATAAACAAGATCAGAAAACACAGAAAGAAGGAGAATTCTTCAAATGTAGACTAAGCCCAATAGTAGATTCAATATTAAAAAAAATTTCCAAGACTCCAAAGTGAATAAAAAAAATAAAAATAGAAGAAAAAAAGTCACTTTAAATTAATTTAATCAGTTTAGGCTTCTTTTTTCCCACACTCACAAATGCCGCTTTCTTATAGCAGGGAAGTAATTTCAAACGTGCTTTTTACAGGCACAAAAGAAAAAGGAGAACCAAGAGAGGGAAAGAAAAAAGTCTCACCCAGCTCAGCCATGGTGGTTCCTATGCTTAGATGTTCTTCTGACTTTTGGTTACAGCGGCAAGGTGAACGGCCATTTTACTGGCCGTTCTTTCCACTGTTGGCCCAAAGGAGCAATCTCGGGCCGTGGAAGAAGCTGCTGCTCTCCCACGGATGACAAGGACCTCCTCAGTAGTAGCCGCCCCTCCAAGGCGGCTTTTCGACCCAATTAAGGGTCTACCAGCAGCAGAGAATCAGCTGGCGAAGAGAGCAGTCTCCTTGCACAGCTGCGAGCGCCGCAATCCAGAACCGGAAGAATACTGAATTCATTTCTGTTATCCTGCTATACCTCGTCCAGCATAATGATAGCTGGAATTAGGAGAAAAGAACCCAACAGCCTTTAAATTATCCAGACAAGAGTCTATCAAAAGAGACTCTATACAGAAATTAGAGGAATCAATGCATAAAGTGTATTACTATAATTTGTAATACGATATTTCAACACTTTTTTTTTAAGTAAGTACTCTTCCTCTGGTTTTTTTTTCTAGAATTCAAGCTTAGTAAGTCATTGACTTTTCTTTCTGGGTAGAATTCATTGCTGTTTCTGATTACTGAGCTTTTTGAAGTGCCTGAAAGCTTGGCATAGCTGATTTATACATCTCCTTATAAGGATCCCCTTATCACTGATCTAAGGCTAAGTAGTATATACTGACAAAACATGGCCTCTTCTAAGCAGGATACTGCCCTGCCCTTGTGAGGTGGCCGTGGCTGTGTTGCTTTAGGTCATTGGGATTTTTGGGGTGCCAGAAGAATTTACACAACTGCCTGGCAAGCTTGGCCCGCTAGAAGAGACCACTCATAAATGGCAGGATTTGGTAGTATCATTGTTGGGGCTTCCTGAAAATACTATACATTAGTTAGCAAACCCAGGGAGGAGAAACAAGATGGCATGGTGAGATAAAATATCACAGAAATAGGCAAGCCACAGGGAAAGAAGCTGATCTAGTAAATAGAACGTGTAGCATGGTCACTTTCACCTCTTTTTAAAACAGTAAAAGTTTTCTCGGTGCCTGAAAGTGCTACATTACATTGGCACCAGAGAGAACATACTTAAAGTCTGTGACCACATTCAAGAAGTTGAAAACTGAGAAAATGAAGGAACTCCTTAATAAGGTTAGCTTGCCCCCTGATAAGCAGAGAGTTTATTAAGACATTAAACTAATGTACCACCTACTCACATCAGTTCAGAGAGCCCATCATACAATTTAACCTTCTTTCTCTAACATTCTCAATATGTGTAACTGAAATTGAAACACCGTACATTGTAACAGCCCCAGAAGCAGGAGAAAAGCCACTGAAATCTGCAAAGCGCTTCAGAAGCCTATGAAGTGTTTTGCAATCATCTGATTCAAATTGCCATTTCAGAGCATGGCGTTGCTTCAAATCTTGTATCTTTTTTGATGGAGTGCTTTTACTGAGGCATTCTTTCAAAGCTTTGCACAGCCAAACTAGAAAATATTCTGTACTACTGGAATTCAGCAGCAGCTCAAGAGTTTTGTGGAAGAAATAAGCTTTGAGACCTCAGAAGAAATAAAAAATATAAGCAAGGAAAAAAAGAGCTACACATGTTTACGATACTCTACTACTATGAAGAAATTAAGAGAGTGGGCCCATGCTCAAGCTGTTTTCAGGGAGCAAGGATCAGGGATCGGATAAAACATGGATGGGTATGTTCCTGTTTTATTAGAAGCCTTGGTTTTAAAGGAAACTACAGCTGTGTAGCCAACTTCAAATCATAGACTTCAACAAATCATGTTTTAACAAAGTTACAGAAAAGTTAGATAAGATTCCATGGCAAGAAAAGAAAAGGAGCTAAAGAAGGGTGGGAGTTTATCAGAGAAAGGTACTAAAAGATAATATGAACAAGGAAAAAAATGAAGCATAGCAGAGGAAAACAATGTGATATCACAAAGCATACTGTAGTAAGGACCTGAAAATAAGAAAGGATACATATAGGAGGTAGAAAGAGATAATGTTCATCAGGAAAGATATAGACTAGTGTAAAACTGAAGAGAATATTAGAGAAGGGAGAAAGCAGAACTACTTAGCTTGTTTTTTGCATCCATCTTTACACAAAGGGAAAAAACAGTCCAACCTATCAAAAACAGTACCGTAAAAAACAGATTAGAAACACAAATTAAGATAGGCAAGAAAAAGATAAGTGAGCACCTGTCCACCCTGGATGAGTTCAAATGGCCAGGACCAGATGGATTACACCCCAAGGTTCTGAAGGAATTGGCAGATGTGATCTCAGAACCACTGAACTATGTCTTTCAACAATCCTGATTGGTTGGTGGCCATGCCACAAATGGGGATTGATCACCCCCCAAACCCCACCACTGTCAAAGGAGCAGGAGAAACAGGGAGAAGAAAGGGAAATTGGCCGAGCTGGCCAGGCACTGAAGCCACGCCGAAAAAAAGTAGAGTCTCTTTGCGAGCCTGCTTAGCCCGCATCAGCCTTGCTCTCCTCAGCGCATGGCAGCTGATCTGAAGCATGGAGAGCACAGCTGATGGGTGAGCACATAGCAGACGCACCCACACTCCGTTATTTTTGGCGGTGCTTCTAATCAGCTGCAGCAACCCTAACCCCATCGCTGTCAAAGGAAAAAAGCAGAGTCTGTGTGCGCTCCTGCCTTGCCCGTAGCAGCCAGGCTCTCCATGGCATGCTGCAGCTGGTTGATATGGTAAGGCAGGAGCACACACAGATTCTCCCAGCCAGGATTACGTCCCTCCCCCCATCTCTGCTGGGCCTGGGCAGCCATGACGCCGATGGAGATCTGGTTTTCCCCGTTCGGGGTGGCCTTTTGCCTGCTGGGTGTGGGCGTGTACTTCCACGTGGGGCTTGCTAGCCAGCAGCTTTGGCTCCTTTGTGGTGGGTGGGGCTGCCCCTCCATCCCCTGCACAGATCGCTTGCTGCCATTGGCGTTTCCCTCCCCGTATGGATCATCTCTCTGCCACCGGCATTCCCCCCCCCAACATGGATCACCCTGCCTAAACTTTCCACACTGCCTTCTCCCCCTCCACCCCTCCTAAAATCTTAAGAAGGGCTTTCAATCATCTTGCACGTTTTACTCACTGCCTAAATTCTGCTATTCTCACCCCTGCAGAGTTTTGCTGTGGGAGGTGGGAGTCACTCCATGCAGAAAAGAAGAAGCTCCTCTCCAAAGCTGATGGGCTAACTTTGGCTGCCCCCAACTCAGAGGTTCCCTTCCAATGTGCACTTAATTCGGCCCCCTGAAAGAAGCCAGGCCTCCCATTCCCCAGCTGCCTATGCCAAAGTACCCCTTAGCTAAGGAGAGAGGGGAAGGCAGAGGAGAGCAGCCATTCTCGCGAAGGCACAACAAACGTGCATAGAGAACTCAGCACTTTGCTGAGTTTCGTCCCGTTGCCACACTAAAACCTGGGGAGCGCTGAAAGTCACTTGCAAGTCTGGGGCACTGGAGTTTTCTGGTGCTAAGCCATGCCGCCAGGCTTCCCAGTGGCCAGCAGAAGGGAGATCGTGGCAAGAGTGATCTTTTCCCCCATTCCCTCCCTGGCCCTTGAGCTCATCTCAACACCTCTTTCTTTGTGCCACGCGCGAAAGCGCTGGTGCACATGGAGAGGGGGAGGGGAGCAGCCCGGCCCCGCCTCCCTCTGGGGCGATGGTGCGCATGCCCACAGGGACGGCTCTGCATGCCACCTGTGGCACGCATGCCATAGGTTCGCCACCACTGGTCTAGGTTGATATGTAATAACTGAAGAGGTATTTGGATATGCAATAGTGGAAGAGGGATTTAGCATTGATACATGCATCCATTCTTAGCAGATAAGACTATAATAACTCACTCCAAACTGCTGGTTCTACTCATAATATTAGTAATAAAAATTGATTATCCATTCCCACTTGTTTCATAGCTAGTGCCTATTTTTTCACTAGGATAATACATTGGTTTATACTGAGCGAACTAAAATGATTTAAGTAACATAATTTAGAAGCCTGGTGTATCTTAAAATGATTTAAGTAACAGAATTAGGAGCATAATGTATCAGCCTTCCTTAATCTGGTGCTCACAAGAAGTATTGAAACAACTCTTTTTTGAATTAACAGCCAGTAATTTTTCAATGTTTGCTGCAATTTCAGATGCTTAGCAACTGATTCATATTTGTGACGGTTGTAGTGTCCCAGGGTCACGCAATCTCCTTTTGTGACCTTCAGATAAACAAAGTCAATGGGAAAGCCAGATTCACTTAACAACCACTTAACAACTGTGGCAAGAAAGGTCATAAAATGGAGCACAACTCACTTAACAAATATCTTACCAACATAAATTTTGGGCAAAACTGTGGCCATAAGTCAAGGACTACCTTACTCCTATAAAATTAACTTTTTATAGAGATATTCTACTGCAGCAGTTCTGCCCTGTTTGCTGACTATTACCACAAAACAGCCTTTTTCATTTTAAAAAAATGCATCCTTATAATAGTTGTGAGCGTTTTTTTAAAAAATGTTTCCTTTGTATTATTTCTTCTATATGTTGTTTCCCGGGCTGTTTTTGTTTTGTTTTTGAAATGTATTAGGGGTATATTCTTCCATCTGCCCTGGAAGGCTCCTAGCATTCCTTCCTCTGTTTTTCTCTGCCATCACAGAGTATTTCAAAAGGGTTATTTTAGAAAAGCGCACGTTGAGCAAGGCACACAATAGCCCTATTTTGACAACACATTTAATTGGGTCATGGGGACTCCAAAAATTGTTATTTTATACAGCTGACTAGCCTAACATGATTAGATTTAGCACTAAATAGTCCCAGCCCAGCATAGAAGTAGACAATGTCCTCCTGCTTAGTACATTTGTGAGAACTGTAAAGCTAGGAGTTAATTGCAGTTCTTACATCTTTTGAGATCCAGAAAAAAGGGCCTCTGTAAGCACTCTGCCTTTATGGCTTTCCCAGTTTTATACCTGTGACCATATGGAGAGAGTGAAAATGAGCAGAAAGAAGTGACCCTCTGCAGGGCAGCAAACCAAGACTGCATCAAAGCCATCAAATGCAACAGCGATATCATGATGCACACTTCACATTTCTGAAAGTCTGTAAGCAACAGTTTGTGGATCATGATTTCATCATGTATGGTTCATCACTCTCCTACTCCATGATGCCTCTAGTGCAGAGGACCCCAACCCTTTGGGCACCAGGGACCGGTTCCATGGAGAGAGGTTTTTCTGCAGATCAGAGGGGGCGTGGTTTCATGTACTGCCCGCATCCCATGGATGGGGCTTTGCTTGTTTGCATGGACCGGTTGCTGGCACGCCACAGCCGGATGTCGGTCCACGGATTGGGGGTTGGGGACCCCTGCTCTAGTGGCACATGCCTCAGGAAGATGACCAAGGAGTCAGACTCTTGGATCCTTAGAGGAGCTCATATTATACAGGCAGTCCTCAACTTATGATCGCAATTGAGCCCCAAATTTATGTTGGTAAGTGAGAAATTTGTTAAGTGAGATTTGTCCCATTTTATGACTTTTCTTAACACATTGGTTAAGTGAATCTGGCTTCCCCATTGACTTCGCTTGTCAGAAGGTTGCCAAAAGTGATCAAATGACCCCGGGACACTGCAACTGTCATAAATATGAATCAGCTGCTAAGCATCTGAATTCTGATCAAGTGACCATGGAGATGCTACAATGGTTCTAAGTGTGAAAAATGGTCATAAGTCCCTTCTTTCATTGCCATTGTAACTTTGAATGGTCACTAAGTGAACTGTTGTAAATTAAGGACTACCTGTACTCCTTGAATCTTATGATTTTGCACTTGCTTAATGAGGAATTCCATCCCAAAAGATTGTACTGCTCTTCATGTGAACTAAGAGGCTGCCCTGGAGATGACTCCAGAGTACTAGATATGGTAGCGGTAGAGGACGTGGGATAAGTAGAGAGTTATTCTTTTTTTTTTAATAATTTTTTATTTTTCCAAACTCTCCCCCATACATATACCATGATATTTATCAGATGTTAACATACATTCTTTTTACATTCATATATAAGATACTTTTAATAAAATGAAATAAATACATACACATGACTTTTGGTGTTGCTCGCCCATTTCCCCTTTCACTGTATCCACACTCCTTCTTCTCTACCTTCTTTCTCCCTTTCTTCTCTTCCCTACTTCCCTCTTCTTCCTCTCCTCTTCTCTTTCCTTCACCACTCTCCTCCCCTTTCTCCCCACTTCTCCTCTTCTCCTCCAACCTTCCTACTTCCTTCTCCCCTCCTTTACTCTTTTCTCTCTCCTCTCCTTTCTTCCTTCTCATCCCTCTTCAGATACAATTCAGGGGTAATGTCCGAGTAACTCCTCAAGTAGAGAGTTATTCTGAGTTAGGGCCTGGCTTTACTGGTGCAGAAAGTCTGGGACTGCCTAATCCATCTTCCTCATCTAAGAGGTCTTCCTTGGATGAAATTAGGAGAAAGATTTGAGAACAAAGGGCCTTTTTCTGGAGACACACACACCCTTGCACACTCTGTGCTTCAACCAAGTGGGGAATGCTTACTTCTAAAACAGGGAAATGACTTCAGCCAGTCAGTGAAAGAAAGGAAGGCGATAAGGGCCTTGGAGACTTAACATTTCCCAAATTATCAGGTCCCTAGAGAAACACATTCTTTCCTAATGCCTATTCCTGAATCTGTAATCCTTCTTTGGGGCCTGCCATTCTGTTGGGAGGGGGGATGCTTTGGGGATGCTTTGCACTGTCTTGCTGTTATGCCCTTCCCTCAGGAGAAGGAATGTATCACCCTTATCTAAGAGATGGTTGCTCTTGGAGCAGAAGGAAACAAAAGCGAGAGAGACCTTGAAGAGCTTGCCTAAGAAGCCACTTACCAAAACACTATGCCACCTGTAGATTGTCTGGAATTCAAATGAACACTGGGACCCTGGAGGGAGGAGTATTGAATATACTGCTTTTGCTGGTTTTTCCTCAGACCTTGCCTTGTTTTCCCTTCTATCACTAGCCCCTAATAAAAGTTCCTTTTGAGACAATGTCTGTTTCAAGAGTTTTGCTTTCTTGGGTGGCTTAGCTGAGGTAGGTCCTTACACAAACAGAAAGTGGGAGTTGGTCCTGCGGTTTGGGCAGGCAAACATACTTTGCTTAATCTCCTGTCCAGAAGCTGAAAGGCAGGATAATATAGCAGTTCCATAAAGAAGATGACTCAATGATCCTGAGATTGTACTCAGAAAAGGGCAGAGAAAAGGGACATGATGATTTCTTAGTTGAACTCTGGAGAATGAAAGGAAACCTCATGCCAGCCTCATTGATTAAAGGCAGTTAAGTAGTATATGCAGAAGTCCTGTTGTATAGGAGCTACAGCTATTGGAGTGCAAGGGAAAAAATATCACGAGTGTCTTCAAATGGTCTCTTAAGCAGCTGATTTTTCTGGAGGGTACTGAAAGATTGGATCATTTCCCCACCAGAATGCAAAGGCTGATTAGAGATTAGGTGTCAAGTAGACATCTGTGTGTGATTGCAGTTTTAGGGGAACAACATGTGATTAATTTAATCAATGGGGGAAGCTCACAGGCAATCAAGCACTGATCGATCCATATAGTCCTCCAGGGCATTCTTCTTAATCCTGTAAACTTTCCAGCTTTTGATTCAACAGCTTTTTCTGGAATAAAATATACTTGAGACAGGATGTCTAGATGATGATGATATACATATAAGATATAAAAGACAAACCCAAGATATGCAGGTTTATCTGAATTCTATAAAATAGCAGTGACACACCTCCATTGCAATTCCAAAAGCAAAACAATCTAGGTAGAACAAAAGTCATCTTTTAAAGACAGTGGTATAATTTCTTCACAAGATTGCATATCCCTCTCCCTCAGTATTAAGTATGAGCTCAGGTTATGTTATATAAGATTAATTAAGACAGCCAGTCTGTTAAGAGATCAGGCCAGAAACCAGCAGATCATGAGTTCTAGTTCTGTCTTAAGCAAGATTAAGTGACATTAGGTGTTCACTCTTTTTCAGCTCTGAGAAGAAGGAATGGGCAAACCACTTCCAAAAATCTTGTCAAGAAAACTGCAGAGTCTCATCCAAGTACTCGCCAAGAGTGAAGACAGACGTTATCACATGGAGAGAGAGAGAGAGAGAGAGGGAGGGAGGGAGGGAGGGAGGGAGGGAGAGAGAGAGAGAGAGAGAGGGAGGGAGAGGGAGAGAGAGCGCAGAGTTTATCTGGGTCTCCACTTCAGGTCATTGGTTCGCTCTGAACATCAACATCAAGGATCATAGCTAAACTGTGGCTCTGATCCAGCAACACAGATACATACATGATAGATATTAAATAGATGAAAATTGGGAAAAGGGTAACTACTAGGAAAGTACGATTAGGAATCCTTTCTAACAATTCTACTCCATACAAAGTGGCTTTTTAGCAGTCTTCATTAATTATGTTGTATTCATATAATGTTTAGTTTTGTAGCTGTCATTTTAATACCTTTCTAGTCCTTTTCACCCCAGATACAACATTTGGCACACAGAGGAGAAGTAGTCGGGAACTATTTGATAAATTGGTTGGGGTGGCATAGCATATGGACAGGAGACAGCAAGAAATTTCAGAACTGTAGGCTAGACTTAGAAATTAAAAAAAAAAACAACCCAGAAGAAAACAATAATAAGCTACTTTTGTATCGTTCCTACCAAAACTGCATGGACATGTTGATACCAGACTTTAAGCTCAACTTAAGTGTACCTTTATCTTTTGCACTAAGAAGATCTGGCCTTAAGATGATCCTATCAGATTTTAGGTTAAATGCAATTGTCTGACTAGCGAACCCAACAAAAAATTTCCTCTAGGCAATTGAGTCACAAAAGGTAAAGCTTTATTGGATAAACCACCTCGGAACTAAAAACCAGCTCTGAATTTCCCCATGCAGAAGCTTGCTTAGTTAAATAATAGATTCCCCTTCTCCCATCCACCGAGTGTTTACATTGTCCAATACGGATACTTCTTTTTTTTATGGAAACAGTTCATTTCTCCATGAGCACCTGCGGCAATGACCTTGATATGGTGCAGGCTCTCACCATTTGTGAATGGCTTCTTGGCATTCCATTTCCTCCTTTCGTTTTTCTACCCTCTCCTGCCCTTTTCTATGGCATGTTGATTAGCGATAGAAGATAGCAGGCATCATAACAATTCAATCTTGACATTCTCACTTTAAATCAGAGGTTCTCAACCTTGGCAACTTTAAGACTTGTGGGCTTCAATTCCCAGAATTCCTCAGCCAGCTTTGCTTTGCTGAGGAATTCTGGGAGTTGAAGTCCACAAGTCTTAAAGTTGCCAAAGTTGAGAACCCCTGCTTTAAATCATTTCAAGATCTGACAGATGTTCATTAATGTTTGATAGCCCAACTATGGATGGCAGAATGTGTAGATGTGCTCTACATATAGTGGCGGTTAAAAAATTGTGAACCCTTTTGAATTTTCAATATTTCTGCATAAATATGACCTTAAACATGATATGTGCTCAACACTAGATGAAGGGAATTCAATTAAGCAAATAGGTCAAAAACATTATACTTCTTCACTGAGGAAAATTATCGAAACCTCACAAACACTGAAATTCACCAATGCAAGAGAGGTTGTAAGTTCCTTAGATGTTATTCTGGGGTTCTTTGAGACCTCCTGCAGTATTATACATTTTGATGTGGTCTTAGTTGGTTGGCCATTCTTGGGGAGAGTAATAATGGTGTTGAATTGCCTCCATTTTGCACAATCTGCCAGATAGTGGACTGATGGAGTCAAAACTCTTTGGAAATCATTTTGCAACATTTTCCAACCTGGTGAGCATGAATCACTCTTTTGGAAGACCTCAGAAATCTCCCTTTTTCAGACCATGACATACTTCCACATACCTATGTTATGAAGATCAGACTTTGACATTGGACACACATAATTCTGTTCTTTAAATAAGGTAGGAGCTCGCATATTCCCACTTTATTATTCCATTGATTGAAATACTTGACTAATTTTTCCTTCAAATGAACTAATAACCCTAGATGTTCACATATTTTTGCCACACAAAGATATGTAACCTTAGATCACTTCCCTCAATGCTGTAAGTAAATGAACAAATATAATGTTTTTGACTCATTTGTTTAATTGTTTCTCTCAATATCTGAGTTCTGGGACTTATATGATGAATAGATTGTTGAAAGAAAAATCTTCATCAGGGTCCAGGGAATAAATAACATGGCAATTGCTTTAGAAAGACGGTTGTAGTTTATTAAAGAGCAGAGCCAGACAGAAAGGTGACTCAGGGAAAGTTGATCACCTGTTGCTGGGAGTGGTGGGTTTTTATATCTTCTGGGGCTTTTGAGGTTGTTTCCTGTTCCTGTATGACACTTTGTATTTCCTGTGTCCTTTTGGTATTGGTGGGTTAATCCTACTGTCTCCCCAAAGGTTATGTCTTTACAGTTTGGGTGGAGTATGTAGATTTTAGGGGTCTTTGTCTTCCTAATCTCATTAGTTTCTAGCTTCCTGGCTCTAACCTTTTTGAATGGATTATTACATCTGCATTTCTAAAAACTGATTTCTGCCTAGTTTCTGCCTGGGAGAGAGGGGCCGGGGCCGGGGCTGGTTGCTGGGACTGGTTTCTGTCTTTTTAAAGATCTTCTCCATTATTCCTTTGTGGAAATATATTTTGCCTTTCTAATATTCCCCAAAATACTTCTTTTTCTGGATTCTTCCCACAAGATCATGTTCTAAGTCATATTTCTGGAGAAATATAGAAAATTGAAAAGGGTTCATTAACTTTCAAGCACCACTGTATATGTCTGGATATAGCTATATATTCAGCTAAGAGTTGTGGACTTTAAAGGGAAGGTGTACTGGAAGAGAAAGAATTTGTGATATAATTAAAACTTTCCTATAATGTGGCTTATAGGTCCATGAATACAAACTGAAGACACAAAATATAGTGTGGAGATAGAAGCAAAAATGGCATCATTTTGCCATCTAGTGTGGATCATTGATATTACAGTCACTAAATATTTCATTTGATTAATTGATATGGCTAAACGAAGTTCTTTGATCAAAGAACATATTATATCTATGTTTATTGGTGATTGGAAATCCCTCATAGACTTCTTGCATGAAACAGAAAAAAGTAAACTTAGGATTTATAGTTTTGATGATTAGACAGGATAGATTATAGAAAGAAGAGAATTATGTTGTAACCATAACATTTATAGGTTATAAGTGCTATAAATAAATTTGAAAGTTATTTTTGTATCTTTTTTATTTCTTTTCTTTTTCTTTTATTCTGTTTTCCGTTGTTTAACTTTTAGCTGTCTCTTTGATTTTTTCCCTTTTTCTTTTTTTACTTTACATTAGTTTGTATTAGTTTGTATTTTTATCTTTCTTTTAAAAGAATTTTAATTAAAATTATGTAAAAACAATTGATAAATAATATTGTGAAACCTTTAATTCAGGATTCATTTTTGCTGATTATTTTAAGAGAACAGAGGCTGTTTTATTAAGATTTAGTTTACTGTACAGATAAAATTAGTAGAAGTGGTTTCCTACTGCAATGAGTATTCAAGAAGCTTTAACAAACATAAATCATATTCTAAAGCCTCCATAAATGACAGTTCAGACATTAGAAATCCTGGATCGGAGCTACCAAACTCCAGAAAATCACTGGGTGGCAGCAAAATACTAAGAAATTCTGCATCTTTTCACTGCTGTCTAATGGTCCTCTGGAGTTTTGCAGCCTATATATGGTAGCTTTACAGAAGTGGTCTTTTCCTGGCTAGTAGTTCTGTTTGTTAGTGGTGAGAAAAGAAAGAAACAGTGAACATAAAAGTCACAGGTCATCTGAGAAAATGAAGATAGCTCATCAGAAATGTCCTAAAATCAGTCTCTTACCATCTCAATTATTATGTAATTTCAACGGGGAGCCTTAGCATCAATGTCCCTTGTGAGGGAAGATTAGAATTTGTTCCCACGGCCAGTTTCTTTATCCAGAAGTTCAAAATAGAATTGTGAGCAGCTTGAGTTCCTAAGTTCAAAAAAGTGTTCATTCAAAATGGAAGAAGTTGCCATTTTATTGCTCCAGTAAATCAGCAAATGAGTGAGGGCCAGCTTTCTCCCACTTTTTCACAGCTCCACTCCATAACATTGATCACGGCTGCAATTTTTGTATTTAAATTCAAACTTATTTAAATCAGTTTTGTTACATTAACCCTCTTATTACAATTTTTATTATATTTTATTATAGTATCATTATTTCTTACATTGTCACAGTGGCTTCTTCCAGCACAATGCCTCACTCTGAGAGGAGAAAAGCTATGGCAACATAGCTTCAGTTCCTCTCCCACCTCCTTGAATGCCTCTGGCTATGTTGCTGCTTCAGCAAATACTATTTAAGTTTAGCAACAACTATTAGATATGAATTATTTATCTGTTTTGCTCCCCCTATTCCCACTGTCCCACTGGTGGGAAACCATTCCTCAAATGAGGAAGAAAGCTATCTGACAAGAGAGCCAAAACAGGTATAAGAGCATGGGATGCCTGGGTTGCAGTGCCCAGGATCAGGTGATCCCCTTTTGTGACTTTCTGACAAGCAAAGTCAATAGGGAAGCCAGCGTCACTTAAAATCCATGTGACAAATTGAACAATTGCAGTGATTCACTTAATAACTGTGGCAAGAAAGGTTGTAAAATGGAGCAAAACTCACTTAACAAATATCTCACTTAACAACAGAAATTTGGGGCTCACCTGTGGTCATAAGTCGAGGACTAGATTCACATAGAGAATCATAGTACCCGTATCAGAATCTAATCCAGAAGCTCTTGGACCAGGAATGCTGTGACTAAAAGCAGAGTAGCCCCATCCAAATGCTTTTGAAGTATGAGGTTTTACTACTGAAGAGGCTTTGAAGGACTTGAGAAAAAAAAATTATATATCATCTTGAAGTACTTTAAAAGACACACACACACATATATACACAGTTTCTCCATTCTTTTGTTCAGAGCTTAATGTTCCTGCACAAAGAATAGGTAAAGGAGACAGAAAATGTGGAAACTTTTGCTGCCACTGCTGCAGCTGCTACTACTACTTCCCCCCCCTCCTCCTCCTCCTTCCTTTTCAAAAATCAATATAGATTCTGAATTGGTTCGATTATTATCTGCTGAAAGGAATCTTCCATTCATTACTCATCTGCCATCAACTCATAAGGCTGAATGTTCCTGGTAAACATACAAAAAGATCATTGCAATTACTTTCTTCAGGCAGAACTGCATCAGCATGCATTTCGCAATTATTATGTTTAGACAATTACTAAATATTTTGAGTTTATAGAAACAGGAATTGGAAAAATATCTTCCCATCTTCCCAATTTCAGGGTGTCTTATGTTATGCAGGTATTTATCACACAAAAATACAAAACTGTAGTTTCTGGATAGAATATGCACAGGAAATGGTTTGAAACTAATTGGTTATCTCCTTCTCCAAACACAAAAGAGAATTTGTTTTGTAACCCTTTGTTGCCTGATAACAGTCTCCAATCTTTGTGGCTTGGCAGCCCAGCTGGGGAGAGGAGAGGTGAACCAGGCCACCTGGCATGTGTGTATGTGTGCATGCGCAAAGGTCCACTTATGCAAGAGAGAAGAGAAGCCTTTGGAGCACAGTTTCATACTCCTTCAGGCTTCTCTATGCCAAAAGCTTTTGCAAAGGGATGGAAAGCTTGAAGCAGCGTAAGATCGCTCCCCCCGAAGCCTTTCGTCCATTTGCAAAACTTTTGGCGTGGAGAAGAGAAGGCATGGTCTCATGCTTCTTCAGACTCACCATGTCTCCAAAAGCAGATCAGGTGACCTGCACAGGTAGCCTTGGTAAGTCAGCAAAGCTGAGCAGGGCATGCTCATCCCACTTAGCCTCTGCTCTCCTTGCTCCACTTTTGGAGCACTGGGAGCAGGCAGCTTGGCAACCTGGCTGGTGGGGGGAGAGGGGAACTGGGCCATGCCAGTGGCAGACCGACGCATGCACATGTGCAGCTCCACTTACACGAGAGAAGCCTTTGGGGTGCCATTTGCGCGAGTGGAGCTGCACATGTGCACTGGCCTGCCTCTTGTGTGGCCCAGTTCAAAATAGGGCACAGCCCAGTAGTGGGCTGCAGCCTGGGTATTGGGGATCCCTGGCCTAAGGCAATGGAATACATATATTTTCTTTTTAATAATTATATAGCCAGGACACTTGTCTCTTCCTTACAATATACACATTGACTGATGTGACCTTGTCTCTTTTGAATACTAACTTTGTAAGATCATCTTGTATTACATGTATGTTCCATCTAAATGCCCTCCCTTTTCTTTTTTGTTATTTTTCCATTTCTTGCCAAGAAGGTAGAAGTTTAAAAAGGGAATTGGAATTACTGTAACCACTATCCCACTCTGAATTTGACTGCCTATTACCACAGTCTGGGTTTAGTAATGGACTTAGTGATGGTGTGCTTAAGGTAGCCCTCATGCTTTCCATGCAAAAGGTCTCAGCTTTATTTTTTAGCATCTTGAGGCAGAGCCAAAAACACAAAACTCTGATCTTTCAAACTTGGAAGAGCCACTGCTGGGTCATGTCAACAAAATGGAACAGAAAGACCAATGGTCTGACTCAGTAAAAGATGTTTTTTTTTTTCTGTTCAGGTAATGTCCAACCTGTGAGACAACTTGAGGGTGTCTGGGGCAAGGAATAGCTTCAATGCTACTAAGTTTAATTTACTGTTTAAACTATCAGGCTAGATGTACTGTGGGATTAATTGCACAAATATGTCCATGGGCATCTCCCACAAGGTCCTTGAGATAACAAACGACTGCTCCAGACACAGGATGCATTCATCAACCATTTGGACAGACTCTGATAAGAACACCTGCGTAGCCTTGCATCTGGAGAGTGTCTGTTATTTGATACATTGTAACCACCCCAATATATGTCTTTTGATTACGCTGTGTGATATAAAAACTATAGTAACAATAAAAGAGGGTGTTAGAGTCAGCTCTGGGCTCCCATCCCGAGATACCTGTGTGTGTGTCTCATTCTCCATGGGAGACCACCTCAATGTACACTTTCCATACTTATTTCTGAATGCATCTCAGTGATCTTTCCATTGTGTTTTGTAGGACATTTTCTAAATAAAGAAACATTTTCTAAATAAAGAACATTATAGAAGATGAGTTTTTATCCTTGAGTCTTCTGTGCTGCATTCATTGGCTGGACAGGCAAAGATGTGGTTCTTTCACCTCTTTCAATTAGACTTATCCTCAGCTGCTGGGTGCAGTAGGAGAAAACATCAGCCTGAAGCAGAGGTAAAATGGTGCTGGGGAAAAATTAGTTACACAAGGAAACATATGCACAATTTGCTATTTGCCATGGCTTGTTTTCTGTCAAGATCTCTCCATTGGGATCCAATTTATCACTTGTTTCAAGCAATTGTGTTTGCCTCATCAGTTTTGGTGATAATATGGATAAAAAGTGATTAGACATGCCAATCATTGCTGGTGAATACCTAGCACATTCTTCTCAGTAGATAAATAGCGATTTTCACAAAAAAAGGAAAAAGTTAAATCTACTT
The DNA here is from genome assembly GCF_016545835.1 of Crotalus tigris. Lineage (NCBI taxonomy): Eukaryota > Metazoa > Chordata > Lepidosauria > Squamata > Viperidae > Crotalus > Crotalus tigris. The sequence goes on along the minus strand of NW_024096626.1, from coordinate 301,003 downwards.
AAGACAGGAAGAGGTGAGTTGTGCTGAATCCAGAAAGGGAATGTTATGGCAGTGCATTACTGCCATATTTGTTACTATATGTCTAATCAACAAATGCATACACAAATAACAAACCAGTAACATCACATTAGCAGCACCTATGCTAATGCACCCATCCAGCAGAAAGAATACCGAAAAGTTGGAAAACTGTCATTATAACGCTATCCAGCCTGCCAGAGTGCATTCAAGAGGTTTAAAAGGTGGTGTTCTAACACAAGTAAATTATATGGGTATCGACAGTGCTTGTAAATATAAATGTGATTGATTGATTGCTCTCCCCAATGCAAGATCTGGAGCAGGGGAAAGAAAGGAAAAACACAAGTGCCAGGGCAAACTCCTCAAGAATTAAATACAGAGTATTTATTAGGCTACTGTACAATGCTGTAGAGATGGGGATAAGGAGAGAGAAGCAAAATGCTACCTAGGCATGCCTCACAACATGATGGCAATGCATTCACATGGAGTTGCCCTTAAAAAACATTTGGAAGCTACTGCTGGCCCAGAATGTGGCAGTGGAGGCAACAGGTTTACCACAGTATGCCTATCTGATACCACTGATTTTGGGCTTCTGGATACAATTCAAAATGCTGGTTACCATCTATAAAAATCTTCATGAGGCCTGGTTATTTAGTTTCTGTCCAACTGGTAAGATCTAGCAATACTTAGATGCCACTGAGAGGGATTCCGGAAACATATCTTCTCTGTACTGGCACCTACACACTGGAACAATATCCCCATCAATATCCTTAGAGACACCCATCTTAACAATGTTCCAGAAGGCAATGAAAACCTGAAGCTTTTCCCAAGTCATGGAGTCAGGTGGTTAGTAAGACCCTGTAAGATTTTATTCTGTTGGTATAGTTTTTCTTCCTCAGATGGGTGCTATGAATAATATGCAACTACCAGAATGCCTAATTTTCTATTTGGATCATTTTCTTGGTGGAAGGAAAGAGAAGAGGATGACCAGCAGTAAGATGGATGAACTCAGTTGCGGTGGCGATGAGAGCATCATTGGGAGACTTGAAAATACAAGTTAGAGACAGAACATAATGGAGAAAATCTATCTATATGGTCATCAAGAATCAAAAGCAATCAATCAATCTTTCTCTCAGCCAGGTTTTTCTTGGCTTCACTCTAATTTCTTGCTATTGATAAAAGAATCTTTACATTAGAAACATAGCTAATACGTTTTATGCATCAAGCTTCTTTTGAAGGGGGAACAAGAAGAATAACACAAATCTGTTTATTTCCAAGATGACAACATTAAAAGTTGTGCCTGTTTTTTGAAGCGTATCAAAAACTAACAATGTAATCCAGAATTATTTATATTAATTAGATTCTTGTGCTTGCTTCAGTAGCCATTTTCTTTATATTTTCATTTTTCTTTCTTTTAATGACCCTGTAATCCTTTGCATTCGGTTGGAATCAGGGCAACTGAATGGAGCTGAGCATTTACTGGCCATATGCCCTTCCTGATGCCTATGCAGAGTTCACAGCAGATATTTTCTTTTTGCACCCAGGGAGAGAAATATCTGTTGCTACCTAGGATCAAACTTACAGCCTCCTGATTGTGAGGCGAGAGCTCCACCTCTAGGCCACAAAGCCGCACCTTTCTTTATATTTTCAGGATGATCTACAGTATAAGAGGGGGACTCAAGGAAGCCTATGTTTTTATATTCAAAGCAGGGATGTTTTATAATTTATACATACATTGATTAATTGGCATATTTATTTTGCAAAGGTGTAAAGTGATAACAAGGCTGCCATGTTTGTTACAGGTCAAAGGAGAACTGAGAAAAAAACAATTAACTGATGGCGGTGCTTTTTTATGTCCTACCCTAGCCTCTCATTCTCATGGATAGCATGATATAAGTGGACCTAGATCTATGTACTCCTCCCATTCTTAAATCTTTTCTGCAAAAATCACATGATAGGAAATGCACAAGCCCAAATTAGGCATTGCTTCAAAGTATTCCTACAATCTTTGAAAGGATGGGTACTAATTTACCTAAATAACTTATATGCTCTCTTCGTAATTTAAAACTAAAAAGATCATTTGCATTTCAAATTAAAAGCCAAAGTATGGGTTTAATTTGGCTGAAAATGTTTTGCTGAAGCCCAACATGTTTCACTAATTGGACTTTGCAGCTAAATCTAAGCATTGCTGATGTTTATAGCCATGGATAGGTTAGAAATCTGGAACTTTGTAATGAAATTTTATTATTTGGGATTTTTTTTTCTATTTTGAAGTCCATGTTTCATTCTGGGTTTTCAGCCAGAAGATTAGCCCCTGGAAAATATAAATAATGGAAAAGTCCACATGAGATACATTCCCTGGTAACAGTGCAATTAGGACTGTAGCTGAGGCTACTGAAATAACAAAATGTGTCATCAGTTTTTTCTGAAAAATTCAGCTTTGACTAGAATTTGAGTAGAAATGGCTCTAAAATAATGCATGTCAGGAAAATGGTACTACAATGATTCTAAGAAATTGAAGATATTTCAGGAAAGAAAGCCAAGGTGATTATGAGGCTCAGCTCCCAAAGAATAATTACAAAAACCTCTTCTTAAATATAGAAAAGTTGCATTAGGACTATCCTCAGGAATGGCAATATTCTTCTTTCTAGACTTTCTGCAGCAATGAAAAAAAAAGTTGAAAAAAACCCTGTAACATGAAAAATTACGGATGGGTACAGATATTTTTGTATTGCCTATGAAATGTAAGTGAACAAGTCATGATGATTTCATAATGCATAATGCATACTAAGTGATTGCAGACGTTGCAAAAAACCACATACCTCATAAAGTATGTTACATTTTGTTCAACTCACTTGATAATGGACCATTAGAACACTAGATGGGAAGATGCACTTCCTTGGCTATTGTGATGCATATAATTTATTCAATTACTCCTGTCAGATATTGATTGCTTTCACTCAAGGAATGAACAAACATGAATACAAACTTTATTTAGAAGCACATGGCACAATATCCATGAATGATACAAGTTCAAAATACCTATGGGAAATCTAATTAGTTTTACACTGTAGTGCAGTGGTTCTCAACCTTTTTAATGCCGCGACCCCCGACCGGTTGTAAGTCGAGGACTACTCAACTGGTGCAGCACCGTTTGCAGAATGGGACTTTTGGCGGGCTCAGCAGGGCAGAGACAGCCTGGACAATTCCTATTGGCTTTTGAAAGCCAATAGAATAAAAGGGAGTAGCACAGCTAAGGAAAGGGGGAAAAAAATGGCGGACTGCGTTGTTTGGTGACCCCCGTGAAATGGTCGTTCAACCCTAAATGGGGTCCCGACCCACAGGTTGAGAACCACTGCCGTAGTGAAATATAAATCTAATCATATATTGATGTGACCACAAACAGCTTGCCATGACACTTTTTTCTGTTTAATTTTCATTTTATTATATTGTGCACTAATAAAAGAATATGTACAATGTTAACAATGCAACTTTAAAATTAATCATTATAATAATATTATAAATAGTAGTAACAATAAATATTTTAAAGGTCCTGAAAATATATTGCAAATTATTCAAAAGTTGTCTTCCTGCTGCTGTTAAAAATAATATCAATAGTCGACCAATAGATATCATTACTCCATTACTAGAGTAATTTATACCAATTTTGTTGTATAATTTTTTTAGCTTGCCCCCATGTTTTCAAAATTCCTAGACTGATGAATCCAAAATACCCTGGATATAGCCAGAAAGAATGTATGCATCTTTCATATATCATAAGGCTAATTTCAAAACAGAGATTACCTAATGCTATTTTCTCAGTAACAGGAAGCTTTACAGGCATCATGGCCTAAAGGTCCAGTTCCAAAAATGCAGCTGGATCAGGGCCTTCTGTACACTGAGCCAGGCCTAGTCTAAGCTGTCTGCATTTTGGAGCCTGGTCCTTAGGCCCTGACAATAAATGACTTTAGGGAAGGGGAAATTATACTTTACATAACTGGCAATTTTTGAAACAATTTCTCCCTTCAAACTGATTTTTCTTCTAATTAATTATTTATATAACAAATACTTACAAAAATGCCCCACCCAGTATTATTATGCAATATTTAATTATTTTAAATATAGATTCATTGCTTACTCTCAGTGTTTTGCTATTTGAAGTGGTAATCAATATTTTTTAAATATTCCTGTGTGGGCTGCAGCAAAAATTCATTTTTGTTCTATAAGAAATTTGTTCTTACTAATTTCATTCTTATCATGTGCTGAGTATGCAAAATAGAAAGAACCCTTCACATTTTATTGCCCTTAGCCCATGCCACAGTATTAATGATTTCTTGTTATGAAAGTTTTTCTTACTATATCCATCTTTGTAAGATCAAACACCTGCATTCATTTTGCAATTCACATTTTCAACCCATGTAGTTTTCTGAATCACATTAATCTTCAATGGACTTATTATCGAGCTGACTATCCCTTGGGGAATGTAATTAAACACATTCATTAATTCTCAGGGCAAGAAGGTTAATTACTTTTTAAAAATAAAAAACAAACCCAGCACTAATTGCCAATAATTTTTTAAATGGAATTGATATTGCAAGCTAGTTTTGATTTTTATTTAATGTACCTTCTAATAACAATCTTAGGAAAAACTAAAAATGAAAAAGCCGGTGAGCTTTCATGTCAGCCTCACCAAGAATTCATAAACAATACAGTATAGCAAACTCTCATATTGGCATCAGACTTTACTATTTGTATCCGGCTTTCAGAAGAGCAAGCTTTGCTACTGTCTTTGGAATATCTTTAAATCAGAAATGTTTACCATACCACTTGACTACTTGGCAAACAAGAACTGCCTTTATACTTCATGTTCCTTTCAAAAGGTGATTGATTAAGCAGTGCAGGCACTTAGGGCATATTCAGACTACAGCCTTCAGCTGCTCCTTTCCTCATTTGAGCTTGATTCTCAGCTACGTTAAGAAAATCTTGACAGTCCTGAGACAGATACTACACCAATGACATGTAAATTATTTAAGCTATCATCTTATTCCACCAGACAATCCTGCTGTCATGGCTCCCATGCTTCCATTCCTCTTGGTAGGTCTTGTTCATCACATAGATACATACTTTAAACACACACACACATACACACACACACACACACAGTTAAATCAAATGTTACATAAAATGTTAAAACATCAAAATGCACATATATGTAGGCATAACAATCAGCTTCAAAATAAACATCCATTTGTTGCACGGACTAGTTGAAAAGTTACTTTTTCAATGCCGTAATAACTTTGAACAGGGAATGGGACAACTTGCCGCAGCCAATTCGCTGCAGGACAATTTAACAATTCTATTTAATTATTTAAAATAAATAAAAATTATTTTAATTTTTCGCATTCGCATTTCATTCTATCCCTCTTTTTGCATCCTTTCTTCAATGATTCTATTCCACCTTTTCTTTGATATTAATGTAACTCTTGTCCCGCCGTGAGTTGTCCTGCGCCGAGTTGGCCGTGGCAAGTGGGCTGCAGTAAATTGTCATAGACCTCTTTGAACAGTGTGCTAAGAGGGCAGTCATTAAGTATAGGCAACCTATACTTAGTTAAGGGGGCATTCCTTTCTCCACAAAGTAGCCGATGAGCTGCATTAGCTTGTAATGAAGTAACATGCACCAAACAAAACATACAGTAATGCTTGAGGCAACTTAGGGAGGCAAAGAGTACATTAAAACTACAGCAGCCAGACACAGCTGGAAGTCCTATTTGCTCAGGGCACTGTCTATGTATGAAGCAACCTTATCCATTAATTTTGCTGAAAGGCTATAATAACAGAATCTCGCAAGTCAGAAGGCACATTTTCCTCCTTCACTTTTGTTTTCCAAAGTGCTGGGTGGGGGATTCCTTCTGAGATGCTTTCCATGCCTCCATTCTTTCTGTGGGCTGAGATAGCTTTGTCTTCTCCTTCAAAAAAGGTTGCTAGAGTTGTTTATTTTTAGTCCCGCCACCATTCCATACTTTTCTATTTCATTCATTAGAATATTACCTCTTTCTAATGGGTCTTCTATAAAGAACACCAAATCATCTGCAAATGTTTGCGCCTTGTATTCTTCGGTTTTAACCTTTAGTCCTTTTATCTCTTTGTTGTTTCTAATTTGAGTTAATAGCACTTCTAACGTTAGAATAAAAAGTAGAGGCAACATTACTAAAATATTACTAAAAAATTTAAAAAGGGGACTAGAAGGAAATATGGGGTTGCAAATTGTAAAGATTAAATATCTAGGAATTTGGCTCACCATAAGATGCTCTTCAAAAAAAAAGATAATTATAAAATTGATATTACAAATAAAAAAAGATTTAGAGATCTGGGGGAAACTACAATTAACTTTGTTAGGAAGGATTTCGGCGATTAAAATGAATATTTTACCGAAATTGTTATATCTATTTCAAACAGTTCCAATAAATTTGGGGAAATTTTTTTTGGACGAATTAAATAAAATGATCTCTAAATTTATATGGCTAGGTAAAAAAGCACGGATAAATGTTAAAGCGTTACAGGATAGTAGAAGTAGAGGTAGCCTTGGGCTCCCAAAATGGGAAATCTATTACCAAGCAACTGGATAAATCTAGAAAATAAAAGGGTTCTAACAATTGAATGTCATGATTTACAGGCTGGATGGCACTCATTTTTATGGGGAAAAGACAAGAAACCCCACACATACTTTTATCAGCATCAGATAAGGGATGCATTAATGTGGACATGGGAAAAAATAAAAAAAAATATTACATGAAAATTCCAATCTGGATCTCACCAATGGAGGCAATGATACACCCAAACACATTGGATAAAACAAAGATGATAAGGTATAATGAATTATTAGATAATCAAGGGAAGTTAAGATCAAGAGAGGAATTAAATGAACAGGGAATAATGATTGATTGGTGGCCATATACACAGATAAAATCAAAGTATAGCAAAGACAGGGAAGAGTATGGAATAAGCCGGATAGCAATTGGACAAAATATTGACAAACAAGGGTGGAAAATTTTTAACAAAAACCTACAAACTCTTATTAGAAGTTGAATTTGAAGAAGAAATAGTTAAGGGGCCAATGATAGCATGGGCATGAAATATAGGTAGAAATATAGAACTAGATGAATGGGAAAGAATTTGGAACAGAAACTACAAATTAAGGCTGTCAACTGCATACAAAAAAACCCAATATAAAATGTTCTATAGATGGCATTTAGCACCAGTGAGATTGGCCAAAATATATAAAAATATGAATCCGGATTGTTGGAAATGTAAAAATAAAGAAGGAACATTTTATCATATGTGGTGGCAATGCCCTAAAGCAAAGATCTACTGGGAGCAGATAAAGAGATGGATACAAGAAATAACAAAACAACAAATTGAACTTAAACCCGAAACATTTCTTTTAGGCATAATCAATCCAAAACTGGAAAAAAAATTCCAATACATCATTATACATATAATAACTGCAGCACGCATTGCATATGCTCAATGTTGGAAAAAGGAAAACATACCAACAAATGCAATGATTACACGTAAGATACTAGACTGTGCTGAGATGAAAAAACTTACTTTAGAATTAAAGGACAAAGAAATTACTGAATTCTATATGGTACATGTATTACAACTGGTTAGAACTGAGGAATAAAGAAGTACAAGAAGCAATGTAAATAAATGTAAGAGATATAGGACATAGTATTGTTAAGAAAAAAGAAAAGAATGTAAAAAAAAAAAAAAAGGTTGCTAGAGTTTTCTAGTGACATGGCCACCAGACAGTATACTTCGATTCTTAGACTGCAACCAGGTCTTCAGAAGGCAGCTCTTATTTAGGATCCTTGGTACAATCTAGGTGCCACTTTCAAAGATAAAAATGAGAAAAACCATGAAGCCATTCTTTCAAAAATAACAACATTGTCTATAATCTTGATTGCACAAGTGTAATGTATTTGTACTACCTGTGCCTTTACATTTGTTTCATGGCTCTGCATTGAGTGGAAACTGAAGAGGTAAGCAGATTGGTCAGTGAGGAGTCAACAGTTGCTTTCTTTGTCTTCCATATTGTGTCTTCATGAAGGCTTACATGAATTTCCATGCATATGTGTCTCTTGTGGTTTCCATTTTATTTTAGAAGATTCTTATGCCAATTTAACCCACTGCTTCTGAGTCACACCATATATAGACTTCAATCCATCTTTTAAATCAATGAAACTAAGGCCAACACTGTAATTTATTGAACTCCTTGGCTGTTTGAATACAACTTCATTATTGGTTCCCTAAGCAGCGAATGCAAGCAGATTTCCTCCACCATTTCAGTGCTGCTGTAGTTCTGCTTTGCTCAGTCTGAATTTACTACCTTATGTACACTTTCTGATAGTAAACCCAGTGAACAGAGCTAAGTTTACTTACAAATAGAAATGCTGCATATTTATGGTGGAATACATTTTAAGATGAACAATGCTGACAGAGAAATAATGGGCAACATGAAATCTGTTGTGAGGAATGAATGTTGTCTGAAAAAAAGGGGGAAATGAGAAAATAGGTAAAAAGTCTTCCGCCCATCTTGTAAATTGAATGAAATAGAAATGGATGCTTAAGAAGTGTACATTAAGATGGAATGGGTCCCAGATTAATGTAGAATGAATACAAATGTATGCCGAAGTGGTTTACTTATCTAGAGGGAATGAATAAGGGTCATATCATGAAACACATAAGAATGAAGAGGAAATGAGGTTGAGAGGAACACAGAAAAAAATAGCGATTCAGATGTCATTCATGTATTCATTATTCTCTATATTGTTTTCCCTGATTTCATTAGCATGGCAACATTATTTGTCTATAGTTTATCATATCTTCTGGTTGTTACACTTTAAATAAATGGAGAAACTCTACTTCAAATGCTAATAAACATTTAAATTTGAAAAATCACTGAATAACTGAATGTCTTGAAGTGATCTTAAATAATGATCACTAGGAAACATTTAATCCAGTGGTGGGATTCAGCCTGTTCGCACCGGTTCAGCAGAACCGATACCTAATTTTTTGTTGAATTCAGTGAACTGGTTATGATAAATCTGCTCAAGTCTCCCCTGCTGTTTCCCTCCACCCACCCTGTTACCTTCCACCAGCCCTCCATCACCGCCAGTGTGCTTTTTTTGCACACAGCATTGGCCAGCGTCTCCCTTCTCGGTTCTGGAAATGGCAGCCCCGTTTTCTGCCGCTTTCCTCCTGGCAGAAGGCAGGAAACAAAGGACGCTAATATGGAAGGATGCTAAGCTAAACTATGCCAGCTGGAGTTGGTGAGAAAGGCCAGGCTCCCCTTCGCCAATGGTTCTGCAAAGCCCCTGAGAAGTGGATCCACTTCCTGCAGGATTGGGCTTGGTACCTGCTTCAGAGGGCAAACAGAAAAACTTTGCTCTTTTTCTCCAGGAGGCTCTTGGAAATTGTCCCCTTTTGCCATCATTCCCCCCTGGCTCCAAAATGGTGGAGGGGGACTAGGTAAAGTCCATCCTCCACAGCATGGCAGTCCAGCTCAGGAGGGGAGTGAAAGGGAAGAGGCAGGCAGGGAACCCTTTAAGAGGTGCGTGTGTAAAAAACAAGCTAGACTGGGGGGAGTTGCCCCACACACCCCACACCTGCTTACTTCAGGACCCCCACACCCAGGCCACTCCCGCTTGATAACCTCCCCTCACCAGTTCAATGACCTGACTGCCTGCTCGCCTCTTCCCTTTCACTCCTCTCCTGAACTGAACTGCCATGCTACAGAGGGTGGACCTTACTTAGGCCCCTTCCACTGTTTCGGAGCTGGGGGGAGTGATGGAGAAAGGCTCTGCTGCCACTGCACAATAGCCATGTCTGCTGCTGGAGGGGCTTTCTTTGGTCCCTGCCATCCCTGCTATCCCGCTTCACCCTGCAGATCACCTGCCTGGCAGCAGCCTCCTCCGCCAACTCTCCCGTGGTTTGCACTGTGATGGGGGGACACAAGCCTCCCCTGCCAGCTCCCTCCACCAGCCCTGGTACCCCTCTACCAGCCCTCCATCACCACCACCATGCACCTGCTTGCACAAAACAGCAGCCCATGTGGGCTGCCTTCTTCCCAGCCACGAAAGAAAGGGAGAAAGACAGCTTACGGTAGCTTCCTTCGCCTCCCCGGGTGTCCTTAAGTCTTCCTTCCTTCCTTCTGCTGGTCAGCACTTTCTTGCTGCATTGCATTGGCTGGCATTTCCCTTCTCCATTCTGGAAATGGCAGCCTCGTTTTCTGCCACTTTTCTCCCGGCAGAAGGGAGGAAAGACGCTTCGTATGGAAAGATGCTAAGCTCTGGGAAAACTACTCCAGCTGGATCTGGGCAAAGAAGGCCAGGCTCCCCTTCCCTGATGGTTCTGCAAAGCCCTTGAGAAGCAGATCCATTTCCCGCACGTTTAGCCTCAATACCCACTTCAGACAGCAAGCAGAAGAGCTTTGCTCTTTTTCTCCAGGCCCTTTGAAATTGCCCCCCCCCCTTCGCTTTTCTGCCTTAAAATCTAAAGAAGACACTCAGCTTCTTAGAAAAATCATATCAGTAACTAACATATCCTCAGCTGATTAGTAGGAAAATGTGTCTGCTCTGGATTTTAAGGCAGAAAATCAAAGAGGGAAGACAATTTCAAAGAGATGCTGGCTGATGCAGGGTGGCAAGAAAGTGTGTGCAAAAAAGTGCTGTGGTGGCGACGGAGGGCTGGCGAAGGGATACCACGGCTGGTGGAGGGAGACGGCAGGGGAGGCCTGTGTAGATTTATCATAACCAGTTTAGGTATCAGTTCTGCTGAACCAGCGTGAACCGGATGGATCTCACCACTGACTCTCTCCTCTCTTAGCTGTTCGTATTGGAGTTAATAAATTGTGCTGGTCATAGTAAATAGCTATCTATAGCTATCTTAGGAATCAAGAACTGTTCCCTTAAGAGATAGCCTTCTGGGTAATGTAGTTTAAGTTACCTCGTCATATCTGTGTTCGGGCTGGCCACTGGGAAGGACTTCTGATTAGTTACCGGATTTCCTGGGTACGTGCTGGCCAGCGAAATCTTTATGAATTCCAGCCACGAGAACTGTTTGCTCCGTTAGCATGGAAGAAACTATCTCTTTTTACCTACGTGTTGGAGTCAGATTACGAAATGTACTTCAGAAGAATTCCTACAGAAACTGTGAGTTGATGTTTAGAGAATGCCTGACAAATTAAAGTAATCTGCATGAACCCTTTCCGTGGAGTTAATGTCTGTATCAAGCAATAGCCAGTTCCCTTTGTTTGTAACAGAACAGTAAAAAGAGTTATGTTTCTGAATGCTCATCTGCCTGCCTAGAGTAAAAAGAGATAGAAAGAAAAGAGATGTGTGTTTAAATCCTTATTTGCCTGCCTAAAGAAAAAAGAAAAGGACTCTCTTTGTGTTTAATTAAGAAACTGCTCTGAGATGGAGGATTTGCATGATAAAGCCAGCTAGCCAGCTCATTCTGCATGTGAAAGCCGACAGCTCCTACAGAAGTTTCTTTGCATTGAAATGGTCACACGCAAGATAAATAATCTCAGCCTACATTTAACCAAACCCACTATCCAGTTGTTTCCTTGACTCTTGCTTAAAAGAACTAACGAAACCAACCCCCTTTAGAGTTGCAAAGCACCCACAGTCCAAGTTGGGATTTCAATCTCGGGAGATCAAACTCTTAAAGATTCCAGAATCGGACGGCCAGCCTTGCAATTCTCATAAAGGGGAACGGCAGCAGCTAGTTTATCCTAAGTGTAGTCTAGGTGCAGCGCCCTCTGGTGCGAATCTGCAAACAGACTTGTATTCAAGCTATCTGTACACAGTGCACCCTAGTGATCAAAGAGTAAATTCTACTGAAGTCTTCTAAAGTACCAAGGGAATCCTCTGAGTCTTCCCTAGTCATGGCAGAGGACCCCAATGTGCCAGAAGAGCTGGTCCCTCCAACTACCTTCAACATGTGTGCAGAACTTGATGTCCAAAATTTAGAAAAGGCAGAAACATCTCAGAAACCTTATGACTTGAGGCAGCAAAGAAGGCTTACTGAAGCCATGAGGTCACGCCTGCTGGAGAATTGGGATAGGCTTTATCAACGTCATGAAAAGTCCTGCGAGAAGCTGCAAAAACTCTGCAATGCATCCAAAGATGAGCCTTCCCCCGAGCGCATCCGCTCATTGGAAGAGGATATGGAGGGGCTTCCCATGCAATGGATAGGTTATGAACACCGCCTCATAGACATTCAGTCTCAGGTAGGAGATTCAACACTCAAAGAGGAAATACAACATCTCAAGCTGCTAAACAAAAAGCGTGAGAAGTTCCTACAAAGTAGTACAGATCTTTCCCAAACTGATCTTTGGGAGAAACACACACTGAGCGAGAAGGCCGAGTCCGAAGTCACCCATCGCTCGCCTGTGCCATCCCAGCGGTCACATGTAGCTTCCTCTCACTTCTCTAAGAAAGCCTCGTCCTTTCTTCTTAAGTCACAATGGTCTCAGGCATGTACCAGCATTTCATAGCAATCTTCTGTCACAGGCTCCTCCTGTCCTTCTAAAGCATCTTCTCATCATAGCCATTTGTCCTGAGTCTGAAGGGCAGAGATATTTGCCACTCAAGCTGCACAAGCACGAGTTGAAGCTGCGGTGGTTGCAGCAGCTTTATGTGTGGCAAAAGCAAAGCAACTGCAAAAGGAAGAAATGGCTAAAAAAAGGGAAGGAATGGCCAAAGCTCGGGCTAAACAAAGGGAAGGAATGGCCAAACCTCAGGCCAGCCTCGAGGCCGCAGAAATAAAAGCTCAGGCCAGACTTGAGTTTCTATAGCATGAACGGGAGGCAGCAGAAATAGCAGCAGGGCTGCAGCTTTACAGGTAGAGGCTGAGGCTGAAGGCTTCATGCACAATTTTGAAGGACCAGAAAGTGGAAGCTTGCACAGCCATGTTAAGGCCTACGTGGATGATCAGAATGCGCTACGACATGAGCAGGAAGGAGCGACATGGTTGACCACAGAACTCCCGAAACCAAGTGAACGAGAATCTCAACCACCAGATGTGCAAACTAGTTAGAAAGCCGATATTGTACCATCTGGATCACAAGACCTCCCCTTCGGATCTGTAAAACTTACCCCAACAAACCAAGATGCATGGGGTAATTGGATTAGCCCATTTGCAACAACGAAGACTCCCCAGCAGGTGGGCACACAAAAAGCCGCAATACCTAAGCTCAATGCAAAGACAAGAGAATTCCAGCCAGACCTTCAAGGCAACTCGAAAATGGACTTCTGGCCCACTGAATGGGATCAGCCTGCCTGGCAGCGAAGAGAACAACTCTTGTATGCGTCATGGGAGGATGCCCTCATCAGGAAGTACTCTGTAGAAAACTACCAGCCATTTTTGGCACATGCTCCTGCTCTTGGGAGCTATGCCTATGAGGATCAACAAGAAGTCCCTAATCGTAGCCTCAGCATGGTTCCAAAATGCACCCAGAGGCAACCGCGAGTGTCAATTGCATGTCAGTATGTGGTGACTCACCATTCCCTTGTTCATGCCACCAGATCCGCTTAGCTAAAGTTTACCCCACCGGATGCCCAGAAGAAGCCATGAAGATGTATGTAATAATGAATACACAAAGCAATCATTCATTAGCTATGTCAGCATTCTTCAACTTCTTTGATGTCCAAAGTAAAGAAATGCCTTTCACAATATCAACGTGCACTGGGCCGCAGAGCACAGCGGGGAGGAAAGTCACTGAGCTCTGCATAGAGATTAGATGGGAGTTCACGGTTTCCACTGCCACCATTGCTAGAATGGGATGCCTTACCAGATAATCCAAGTCAGATTTCAACACCAGAAGTAGCAAGCACCATTAGGGGACTTTGTTCCCAAAGACATGTATAAACAACAATGGAGACAAGTTCAACTGCTCGCCAACACCTTCTGGAAGTGCTGGAAGCAAGAATACTTGTCTACCCTACAGGATTGCCACACATGGAAGACCAAAGAGCCTAACCTCGAAGAAGGGGACCTGGTCTTGTTGAGAGACAAGGACGCACATCGGAACTCTTGGCCCATAGGGCTTGTGCACCAAGTTCTACCCAGCTCTGATGGACTAGTTTGCCAAGTTGAAGTCCAGATCGTGAAGCCACAAGAGTCATGTCGTGACTCACAGACTCTCATTAAAAGGCTTTACACCAGACCGATCACCGACCTGGTACTGCTGCTGAGGAAGACTGAACCTAAAGATTGAACCACGAACTATGCATGTTTTGTGTTTACCTCAATAGTCACATTGTTTGATGCTATGCCTTTGCTTATTTTAGTTAATAGTTAGCTAATAGTGGAAATTGTATAATTCCAGGCGGGGAGTGTGCTGGTCAGAGTAAATAGCCATCTTAGGAATCAAGAACTGTCCCTTTAAGGAATAGCCTTCTGGGTAATGTAGTTTAAGTTACCTCCTCATATCTGTGTTCAGACTGGCCACTGGGAGGGACTTCTGATTAGCTACCGGATTTCCTGGGTATGTGCTGGCCAGCGAGGTCTTTATGAATTCCAGCCACTGTTTGCTCCGTTAGCTTGGAAGAAACTATCTCTTTTTACCTACATGTTGGGGTCAGATTATGAAATGTACTTCAGAAGAATCCCTACAGAAACTGTGAGTTGATGTTTAGAGAATGCCTGACAAATTAAAGTAATCTGCATGAACCCTTTCCATGGAGTTAATCTGTCTGCATCAAGCAATAGCCAGTTCCCTTTGCTTGTAACAGAACATAAATAAAGTATGAATGTCCTGGATCTAGCCAGCATTATTCATTCCATATCCATTAGTAAATACATACACAGGCATCCAACATTAAAGGATTAATTTGAAAAATATAACAATATTAACAACAACAACTAACAGTTGTGGGCAGTAGTAACACTCACTTCTAATTTTAGTAATAGGACCATAGTAGCTGCCACGGTTGTCAGGTGCAAGCGGCAGGTATAAAATATAAGTAATTCTGCTTAATTATTTCATATCAGATTGCTGCTAAAAATCCAGGAGGAACATGACCAGTCCAAAAGCAGGATTTTGTTGTTAATTGGGCTTCTGAGGATGTACCTTATACCACGATCCTTTTGCAAACATTGTCTGACAAGAAAAAAAATACAAAAAACTGGTATTCTAGCAGGATGAAATTCAAAATGAATGTGATTACTGTGATCAAAAATAATTGTTGTTGAAACCTCCTTCTCCCTTTTACATATAGCCAAATATGGCACAGAAAAATGAAATCATTCCCATCAGCATCAGTATTGTGCAATTGGCAAATCATCCTGAAAGTTTACACATGTGTTTTAGCCCTAAAAGCCAGCATTCTAACATGTCTTTTTCTCTGCTGATTGCGTGACCAGGCTTCTCAGTTTGAGCCTCAATGCATGCCATGTAATGAGCCTGCAGAATTGGTCAGAGATTTCTCAGAACCTGATCTCAATTGTTGATTCAAGATTCTAGTTCAATTCACTGGAGAACAGAGGAAGGAGTCATGGGGCAAAGTCAGCGGATCTTAGTGCCTAATGTTTATCAAAGCTTGAGAGGAGTGCAATCACAAATCACACATGATAAACCTCTCTTTTATCAGAGAGTCATCCAGATGTTCCTTTATCTTCAGATGAAATCAAAGTTAACATCTTGCTCTTGTATTTCACAAAGTATCACTGAAAAGCCTACTTTAATGGCAAAACCAAGCACTAAGTTCAGGTTGCATGTGGTAATAATTAACAGCTGAACCAAAGGAACATTATTAATATGTAATACTAACATGGTTATTAGAAAAAAAGAATATCATATATTACTCACTATAGAACAGTGGTTCTCAACCTTTTTATACGGCGACCCTGGTCATAAGGATGTGCCGCCCATGCGCAGTGCCGCCCCCATGTGCGGCGGCGCCCCCATGCACGCCGCCCCCATGTGCACTGGCGCCCCCATGCGTGGCGGTGCCCCCATGCTTGGTGGCGCCCCCATGCGCGGCACGCATGCACGGCAGCACCCCCATACATGGCGTGCATGCATGCGGCACCCCCATACATGGCGCACATGCGTGGCGGCACCCCCATGCGCGGTGCACATGCGCGGCGGCGCCCCCTGAGGGGAAAAAATGGCGGATCGCGTTGTTTGGCGACCCCCGTAAAATGGTCATTCGACCCCAAATGGGGGCGCGACCCAAAGGTTGAGAACCGCTGCTATAGAACATGCCAGCAATCATGATATTTTCAGACATGTTTTAAAGCACTTTTATAAGACTGCCACTGAAAACGAGATATCAAGAGTGCAAAAACTGAATTGAAAAATAAAGCAAAGCCAGTAGAAATCTGTAATGGTTCCATTTATTAATATGTATATCACAAATACAATATCAATGCATTCTTGTCGGCATGCTAGACAGAGGCCTTATTAAAAAAATCCTAGGTTTTTTAAAAAGGTCTTAAACTTTTGCTCTCCATCCTGAAAAATATTCCACACATTCTTTTTGTTATTATTATTTTGATTGATTTGACAATGAATTTGGTGGCAACTTCAATGCAAAAGGAGAATGAAACAGAAATAAGGGTATAAGAAAAAAGTTGCATTACAGCACAATCTGATTCATAATTTATCTAATCAAAGAAAGCAAAACTACCAGTTTCACAGTAAGCAAACAACACACCTTAGTAACGGTATTACAGAAGATCAGATTCTGAGGCAAAATGCACTAGACAAAGGCCTATTGGCAAAAACACTAGGCATACAACACTGATCAAGAATGTAAGATGTAGCAGAATATCAATACATTAATTTCCCTCAACCAGATTTTGCAGATTTATTTTCAAGTATTCCCCAAGTTATGTAATTGATTTTTTCTTATTTTGGGCAGTTGTTTGACAGGGGAGATTAGATAGACTGACACACTTTAGTAAAAGCTCTAAACAAAATCGAGAAATTAAAAACTTGATAAACCAAAATAATATATATTTTTCTATACAGGTTTAACATGGATGTGTGCAACATTTATTAACCATGGTGAAAGGCTAATGGTGCCCTCCAGTCACTACATGCACAGCCTAATCATTGCTGTCAATGAATTACCTCCGCTAACCTTACAATGCAACTACTGTCTGATCAAGAACAAACATACAGTGCCATCATACGCACAGTTGTTGAGATGGAGTGTACAGTACTGGATGCTCAATGGTTCAGGCTACTTTTTGTGGCACGACAGTACTTCACGGAATGGTACATTACGCATGGTACAAAGTTGAGAAAGTGTTTTCTTTATGTGTGTATACTATAGTTGTGTTATGTGTGCTCTAACATTCTTTAGAAGTCTTCCAAGAATTTTCTAGTTCCTGATTGAAAACAGGTACTGTATTTCACACTCCTGGAGATGTACAGAAAGAAAGAGAATAATACATTGTTTTCATTTCCATCAATCATAAGATTTCTATTGGGTAAATATATTTTCTTCCAAGTGACTCTGATGGAGAAGTTAACTAATTCATCAAAGAAAAGAACTCTGGGAGCAAGCAACCTAATATATTGGTAATAGTTTCTCCTACACTACATCCTCAAGGGACATCAAATGAACATTTCTCCCCTGCACTGCAACTTTGGTGATTCCTTTAAGTGGTACTCCTGTAAAATCATTAAGGGAATCACCAATTTTAAACACATTTTTTGCCATATGGTAGTTGTCATTATGAATAATTAGGAACTCAAGATCTAGCTCTATTTAATCCATGGGAATTATATAATATATACCACATGATCAAGACGTCCTGCATTGACTTCAATGTCTTAACAGTACATGTTGTTTCTGCATACAAATAACTGTTACTGGCAATGAAATTACAGTATCAGAATCCCTGGAAACGTTGGACTAAGGCTAAGCCATTCCTATGAATGCAAACAGTTTCTATGTCCTCAGAAATTCCTCCATTTTCTGAAAGATAATTAATAATATAATATAATAATGTTTTTATCAATAATGGAGAATATTTGTAGCTCAGGGTTGAAATGAGGGGTCTGTGGTGCTTTCTGAGCTTGGTTGTTTCCTTGCAGACAACTCATTACCCAAATTATCCAAATTAAGTAACATCATCATTGCTAGTGATGTTATAGGACTAGCACTGATGAAGTTAAGTAAATTGAGTAATGAAATATCTACAAGCAAACAACCAAACTTAGGGAGCACCAACGACCCCTCACATCTGTTTTTGTGTGTATGAATCTCCTCTTCCACTGAATTAAAAGGGAATTCGTACAAGGATATGTGTTCAGGGCACTGACCTATATGCTCATATATCACTTTGGATGAGGTAAACAGATCACTGGGCATTTAGCATAGATCTAAAACACGGATAGCTTCAAGAAGTAATAATCTGCATTCCGTGCCCAGAACAGTCTGGCACGTAGTGGACTTGCTCTAAACATTCTGGTTCCGTTTGGATTGTTTACTGTTGCATTGAGTTCCTGCTCAAGCTTCGGTTCTACTATGAAAGACATGGACCAGCTTCCTTGCGGTGCATATTATCATAGGAGTAAGAAAACATGCATAGCTATGGTAAGGATCCAATTTCTCTGTGAATAAGCATGATTTATGCATAAGCTTATGCTCATTAAAAACACTCCTGGCTGAATGGGAATCAAATGGGTAGAAAGTCAAATCCAAGAGCACTCTACAATTGTACCTTTAGGTTTTTTTTTAAACGGAATCAAATGAGATCATTTTTTAACATCAGTAGTTCTAGTGGCCAAGAATGTTTCTCTGGCTTCTCTGGATAAATTTTACCTTTTAAACTACATCTAATCCACTACTTACAACAGTTCATTTAATGACCATTCAAAGTTACAAAAGCACTGCAAAAAGTGACTTTTGACCATTTTTCACACTTACGACCATTGCAGCATCCCTATGGTTACATGATCAAAATTCAGATGCTTGGTAACTGGGTCATATTTATGACAGCTGCAGTGTCCTGGAGTCATGTGATTGCCTTTTGCACCCTTCTGACAAACAAAGTCAATGGGGAAGCCAGATTCACTTTACAACTGTATTACTAACTTAACCACTGCAATGGTTCACTGCAAGAAAGGTTGCAAAATGGGGCAAAATTCACTTAACAACTATCTCGCTTAGCAAGAGAAATTTTGGGCTCAATTGAGGTTGTAAGTCAAGGATTACCTGTACTAATTTTAAACATGGGTTTAGGGTTGCCAAGTTTTATAGCGATGGGAATGAGACCACACATTCCAGAATATCAGCAAGGGGAGTATTTTAAAATGCCATTTTTGTCTATTAATTTAAAATAAAAAAAATAGAAAACCGTATTATAAGATGGTCACTTACAGAATGTTTTTTATTGTTCTGCTTTATCATTAATGCCATTCAGCACGGACTGTGTTTCCATTGATATAAACCACCCAGATAACATTGGTTGAGGCTGATGGGAGTTGTGCTGACTGCAATTAAAAGGCCAGGCTGGGGAGAGCAGCTATAAAATCTATCTTCCTCCAAATGGAAAGCAAAGCCTTTGACTGACTCTGAAAAAGGCATGCAGCTGTACGGAATCTCACCTTGTTACACCATCTCATACTGATTGGCAGTAATAAACCGGGACAGACAGCACGCCAACAGCATGCCAATCAGCTGCAAAAGAGATAGAAAAAGAATCATGCATTTAATCCACTCCTGAAATACACTGAGTCTGCAAAAAGGATTTTAGATTTTTAAATTTGTGGTAATATGTAAAATGAAATAATATATAATAAAGTCTACAGCCAAAATAAAAACTTCAAACTAATGCAAACAGGAAAGAGGCAATTCTAATAATTTATTTGATACACCTCTCCCTTTTTATCCCCCCTCCCTTTTTAAGACAGCACTGATTTCATTGTATTTGCCTCTAAGCAATCTATCTTTTCTAGGAGGTGGGAGTGGAATTGAAGCCATGTCCTATCGGCTTTATTCTTTTCAGAATGAAGCACTGTGTTGGAAGAAGGCACTATGAGTTCGTAAGAGATTAAGTTAGTCTAGTAAAGCACCAAGCTACAAACTAGGAGAGGCATGAAAGTTGGCTGAGTGACTTTGGGCCAATCACTTTTTCTCAGCCCACATCAGTGTTTTTGTTGTGGGGAAAAAATAGGAGGAGGGAGGAGTATTAGATAAGTATGCTGCCTTGAGTTGTTTATAAAAATAATTAGGTGAGATTTTTAAAAATCTAATATCTATCTTGGTGGGGAACATGCACTTTAATCCTAGAACAGGGGTGTCAAACTGCCGGCCCGCGGGCCTGACACATCACCAGGAAACCGTGCCCACCCCATTGCTGGTAATGGAGAAAAAGCTCCGATACATCACGTGATGTCATGAGTTTGACATAGGTGTCCTAGAAGTTCTACATATAGTTATTATCTTTCATTTTTCAGTGGGCTGTTGCTCAATTTTAGAGGTGTAATTTCAGGGGTTCCACTAAATAAGTTGGAATTAAAATTTTTCATATGGACCATAAATTGTTGACCAATTTATGGGATGGAAAAAGGCTGCATCGGTTATATGTTTACTGATATATGTGCAGGCAAATACAAATGTCAGGTTAAATATTGTTTATATGCCTACAGGTAAGCAGTTGATGAGGACAGAATGGTGATATCGAACCTTCTCAATGATTGTAGCTAGGGTATAACCTCCAGATCAAAGTACTCTCCCGAGTAGTTGCTGAGCTGAAGTCAGTCAGCACAGTGAATTTCAGATTTTATTATGCTGCCTCGTACCTAGCTGTACATGTACCTCACAGGATTCTCTTGTTTCCTTCTATGTTGGCATAGCAACAGTAGATGATCAGATACAGAATAACTTCAGATGTTATAAATACTTTGGAATTTAGCTAGCAGCATCTATTTTCAAAATTAAAACAAAAACAAAATGCATAGGGAAGATATTCAGGATATGTGTGAATTTAGCCTGCAGAGTGTTCTTACGAAAGCTTCTTTATTAGATGTTAGAAACAAATGCCACTAGATAAAAAAAAGGTGAGAGACACTTGCTTTCAATATACAAAGCTGTTACCCGTAGACTACTGAAGCATCTCATATTTTGGAATAATGAAATTAATTTGGGATGGCTCTGTAACATGACTGGTGAGTATGCTAGAATGGAAAATATTCAAGAAAGAAGATTAAAACTATACACTCACAGCATAGCTGTATAAGCTTGCTATATAGGCCATAGCAAATACTCTTAATTGTTTTTCCAAATGGTTCAATACTGTTTCATCCACACTTCATCAGCCCAGTAAGGTGTATGAGGTTTGGGAGTCTTGACTGCCATCTTTCTGCAGCTTTCCTTGAGGGTTGCCATTTTCTAACGTGACCAAAAACCTTCACACTTGCTTCTGTAGTTACCTATGTGGATTAGCAATCTGCTTCTTTCATTTTTTTAGAAGGCCCACCATGAAAGTATCACAAACATTAAGAAAATGTTTAGCTTTGTTTCACTGAATGTCTTAGAAATGCTTATACGGAAATAAAAGAAATAGCATTCCTCAAACCAGTAGAAAATATTTTGTTATAAAATAGAAAGTGATAAATTATTGAAAATGTTTAATAAGAAGTCACTATTTGAAAATAGGTAAAATAATGACTGAATGAAATGGAAGATATGAAGACATAAAGCAATTTTTGAAAGAAATTCTGGGGAATTATGTTTTAAAAAACCTTATCAGCAATTTATTTTGGACAATGTCTAGAGATAAAATTCAGATGTGAAAATGAAAAACAAATTAAGGGGTAAATAGATGTGAACATTCTATAGTATTGGTAACCATTGGTAAAAATTTTCCCATGTTTTAAAATAAATTGTATCTTCTTTCTCTTTCATTTCTAAAGTTAATCTATCCATTTCAGCACATTCAAGTATTTTTGTTATTATAATCTGATCAGATGGTAAATTTTCATTTTTCCAAAATTGGGCAAATGTTATTCTTGCGGCTGTTAACACATGTATTACTAAATACTCATTCTCTTTTCTATAATTCAAACCTAATATTCCTAGCAAACAGAGTTCTGGTTTAAATTCTATCTGTATTTTAATCATCTTTTCTAGCCACATATGAATCTTAAACCAACATTTCTTACATTAGGGCATATCCACCAGAGATGGTAATAAGTGCCTGGTTGTTATTTACATTTCCAACACATATTTGATACATTTTTAAACGTTTTCTCTAATCTAACTGGTGTCATGTGCCATCTATAAAACATTTTATATAAAATTTCCTTATATGCAGCTGCTTTATTAAGTTTAATATTTCGGTCCCATAGTTTTTGCCAATCTTTTAAATCTATAGAAAAACCAAAATTCTTTGCCCACACTATCTTTGTTTCTTTCACTTGTTCTTCTTCCATCTTCCAGTTTAACAAAAATTTATAGAGTTTCTTAATCACATTTTCATCTGTTTTCAAGAGTATTTTATCTAATGGTGTCTGTTCTTTGTAAAATCCCATTATTTTTACATCTTTTTCATATCTTGTTTAAATTTGCAAATATGACCACCATGTTAAATCAATACCATTTTGTTGAAGATCTTGCCTATCTTTAAGTTTTCCTTCTTTATCATAGTTAATTAAGTTCGGATACGCAAATGCTTCCATTGTTGAAAGCCACTCAGGTATGAGAAAAGGTTATGAAACTTAAAGAGATAATTGATAATTTGTATTTATATTTCATGATTATTTGTATGAACTTGTCTTTTTCTGTTTTTTTCTTTTTCTTTTGTATTTGTGATATATAGTAAATTATAACCAATAAGTAATATATTACTATTTTAAAGTTATTACAACTAATTAGTATTAAGCATTGTTAATTAGTAAAATGAATGAGATATATTGATTAACTTGTTATTTACATGACTATATTGAAAGCTGTTTAATACTAGAGCAATCATTAAGATTTAATATGTATACCGGACGGGTTTACTTGCTGAAGCGATGTTTTTTTTGTGAGATTGATCCCACTTTTGTATTTACCCCCTTCCTTTGGTTTAACATTTTGTATGTCTCCCTTTGTTTTACCTCTGTTGACCCTATTCCCTTGTTACCCTTAAAAAACTCAATAAAATATTTGTTAAAAAAAATAGATGTGAACAGTTTGGTCTAGTGCAGGCATATCAAACTGCCAGCCTGCGGGCCAGATGCGTCACGCCAAAACCACGCCCAACCCATTGCGGAAATGGGGAAAAAGTCCTGA
This sequence comes from Crotalus tigris, assembly GCF_016545835.1. Lineage (NCBI taxonomy): Eukaryota > Metazoa > Chordata > Lepidosauria > Squamata > Viperidae > Crotalus > Crotalus tigris. The sequence continues at coordinate 277,685 of NW_024096626.1, read as the reverse complement.
TACGTTGTGACATCGCGAGTTTGACATGCCTGGTCTAGTGGATAAGGCTCCTGGATAGAAACCAGGAGACTGTGAGTTTCAATTGTACTTTAGGCCTCTCTCTCAGCCCAACTCACCTCAAAGGGTTGTTATAGAAGAAGAAAGAAGTATTAGATATATTTGCCACTTTGAGTTATTTATAAAAATAATGAACATGGGATAAAAATATTCAGATCTAAATCTGAATATTACAAAGTATTACTAAGTATTACTAAGGCTTAAAATATATTGGACTTTTTACTGATCAATTGATAAATATTAAACATTTGACCTACAAGTATGTCAAATGGATTATATGCTAAAATTAAATTTAAAAAGTTCAAGTTAAGAGCTGACTTTTCAAATATGTGATTTAGCCTTCAATTAATTAGCTACTTTGAAAAATAGGAATGGGAATTTTTTGTGCTTTATATGCATGATAAATTTTAAAAGTATGCATGCCACCTGATTAATAACAAAAATGTTTTAATAAAAGATGCAAAGAGGGTATGAATTTAGAAGACAACTTTGTATAGAACTTCAACTTATGCCTATTATATCAATTAGTTAACAGCAAGATGATTAAAATTAGAACAAAATTTCTGTCTTCCATCTTTAACAAGGTAAATTGTTCATACAACACTATTTTTTCTAAAAAAAATCCCCACCAAATGATTAAAATTTTAAAACTCTGAATATTTATAAATATTAAAAATAAAGAACTTTCTTTGGTCAAGGGGAGCTTGCATGTACTTGAGGTAAGAATTTCTGATGTAAGAATATACATGTTCTTACGTTATGTTGAACTGATATAGATTTTTAAATAAAAATAGAGTAAAGGATTGAAGAATTATCATTTTTCTTTTAAATTTTTTTTGCCCAGTTTACATGTTAAGGGAAAAACTTCTTACGCAATATATTGTATACACGATGGAGTGTGAACTATCTGCAATCAAGAAAACACCAAGATATGATACTAGATGGTATAATTAAAAAATGGAAGCAGTGTATGACACTCTGAACAAGGCAAATTGTATACTCAGGATTATTAGGAAAGGGACTGAAAATAAAACCTACCAACATTGTAATGTAATGTTATAGAAATTATACACAATATCCATATTTGGAATATTATTCCTACTTCTGATTGCCACATAACAGCTGAAAACAGTAAAAACAGTATAGAAGGTGGCAATTAAAATGATCAAGGAGCTTAAACATCTTTCTTATGAGAAATGGCTAGAGTGTTTGGTACTCTAGCTAGTAATAAAAGTGATGGATCAAGTAAATGACTAAGGTGCATAAGGTGTATAAATCATGCATGATATGGGGAAAGTGGACGTACTGTAAATGTTTTTCTCCTACTCAACACTTTAGGATTAAGACGTCTTGAAAGAGATTAGAATAGAATAAAATTAGAATTAGAAATAGATATTATATAATGTATAATTGTCCACTAGGGATCTCAGAGTCCTAGAGGATAATCACTTAGATATGAGCCAGCAGTGTGCTGCAGCTGCCAAAAAAGCCAACACAGTGCTGGGTGCATTAACAGAGGGATAGAATCAAGAACACGTGAAGTATTAATACCACTTTACAATGCCTTGGTAAGGCCACACTTGGAATACTGCATCCAGTTTTGGTCACCACGATGTAAAAAAGATGTTGAGACTCTAGAAAGAGTACAGAGAAGAGCAACAAAGATGGTTAGGGAACTGGAGGCTAAAACATATAAGGAACGGTTGCTGGAATTGGGTATGTCTAGTTTAATGAAGAGAAGGACGAGGGGGTACATGATAGCTGTGTTCCAATATCTCAGGGGTTGCCACAAAGAAGAGGGAGTCAAGCTATTTTCCAAAGCGGCTGAAGGCAGGACAAGAAGCAACAGATGGAAACTAATCAAGGAGAGAAGCAACCTAGAACTAAGAAGAAACTTCCTGACAGTTAGAACAATTAAACAGTGGAACAACCTGCCTCCAGAAGCAGTGAATGCTCCAACACTGGAAGTTTTTAAGAAGAGATTGGATAGCCATTTGTCCGAAATGATATAGGGTTTCCTGCCTGAGCAAGGGGTTGGACTAGATGACCTCCAAGATCCCTTCCATCATCATCATCATCATCATCATCATTATTATTATTCTGGATTTAGTACCGTCAGACATGATAATGGTTACTAACATTAAAAGAAGATTGGAGAAATTCATGAAGGACACGTCTACCATAGGCTATTAGTTCTAAAGATTCTATACGTTGGAAGCAGCATTCTTCCAAATACCAGTTGCAGAGGAACAACTGGCAGAAAGTATGTCTTTATCTCCTGCATATGACCATAGTGGCATTTGTCTGGCTGGTTTGAGAAACAAACTGCTGAGCTAAGAAAGAACTTTGGCCTGATCCAACAGGACTGTTCTTATTTCATATGATTCTAGTATTTTAATAGTAGTGTAGAGTACCTCAGTTGAAACCAAACATATTTAATATATCCTAGCCTGCTATTGAGAGCTAATAGTTAAAGGATGGTTTTCATAATACTGAATTCTAAATCAAACAAAATCATAACTGTTTACAAAACAATTTCTGATTGGACCACTTCTCTGATACAACTATAACATTTCTTTTATAGCCAGAACTGCCAATGTGAAATTATAATCAGCTCTTTTTAGCTTAAAATGTTAGAAACTACATTACGGAAATGTATGTTATAACTAAAAAGAAAAAAGATATAAACTGTCATGTATGGAGCTAATAGATTTTCTACCTTAATCAGACCATAATTATAAATTCCAATTCATCTGTCTGGTTACTTGGTGCCTAGTATCTATTTAAAACTTAGTCAGTAAACTTCATTTCTTGATCCATTTTCTTTTTCTTTAAAACAAAGAGTAATAAACTAAGGGCATTATGTTATCTTTTATGTCAGAATGTATCAAAACATTCTCAAATCACTTTGAGAATGATGCAGACAAATTACCAATTGGCAAAACTGCACTAAAATCCTTCATACCTACAGCTTTTAACACTATATTTTATCTCATGTTCAGTTTTCAACAGCTTCACTGATTCTATAAAACTGATCAACAATCAAAAATCTTTTATTTTGGGGGGGATTATTTGTGACAAAAACAAGCACTTTCAATGAAAATAATCTAGGAGGGACTCTCAGTATTACTTAATGTTTTGTCATATCTTGTGATATCTTCTTAATTAATTATTCCTGCGTTTCTATTTTCACAAGATCATTATATAGCCTTCTGACTTATGCATGTTTAGGGTCGTTCCCGCTTTCAGGGAAGTGCAAAATGTCCTTCCTTTGTTTTGTGGAAGTGCAGGTAGTATTATCTTCCATTCCAAACAACCCAATCTTTTCCCATAAATTCTTTCATTTCTTTTTTCCCACATAAAATATGAAAAGGATGGCTAAACAATGTCATTTGATTGGCACTCTAGGAACTAACTATCTAAAAGTAACCTTTATTCAGAATAAATACCATTGATGAATGGAATTTTATATAAATAAATAAACATAAGTAGGAATGGTCTGTTCTTTGCATTGCTGAATTTAACTTTTGACAAAAGGCTTCATAAATGTTGAACTGGATATGCACATTCATTTTTTTTTTATCCTTCACCATGTCTCTGGTCAAACATATTTTTCAAGTGTTTGAAATATATTTGGATGTGACTGTGGATCAAGATATCTATTAGTGAAATGAGCAACCTTGATTTAGTTAAAAGCAACATTTTGAAATTATTTTAAGTCTCCAAGAAATGCAATGGGGTAGAATGATAAGATGTTGCTAGAAAGGCAAAGTTGACATTTCTAGACACTAGGATGCATTTGGCTTGAGGAGGTTGTTCTAAAGGGGAAAGATTATAAAGCTTAGGATCTATTCTATTACCTTTTCTCTTTTTAAAACTCAAAGTCTCGTTACCAATCACTTGGTGATTGACCTCCACCTTGCAGCACCCTAGGTTTGGACTCCAGACGCCCAAACTTGCTATAAATCATAGACTAATTCTTGAAAAAAAATGGACATTCTTTACTTTTAGCTCTAATAAGTATCATAGAAGAATCATTTTCTGAAAATCTGAATTAGTCTTATCCATGAAGAGCACTTTCTTATGAAAATGCCAAATTATGTCTCATTCCTCTAAAAAGATGAATTTTAGAAAAATATATATTTTAAGCCTTATTTTCTCAATAAATAGTATGTTTCAAAATATTTCTAGAAATGTTTATAGAAACAAAACACACATACAACCTTTATTCTGAAAAAGCATTTCAATAGTTGAAATGTGCCCCTTCCCCAAAAACTACTCTCAAATTCAAACTGAACCTAGAAGTGGCTTCCAGTTTTAGATTCTATTGTACTTCATAGTCGGAACTATGATATTAATTTTTTTACTCACTCAGGTAGTGCACAAATATTTAAATTTACTCTAACAAGTAAATTGTCAAACTAAAAGTATAAAATAATGAACCATAGACAAAACATACAACTATGTATTTTCCTCTACTATATTAAAAGAGATAATATGTTGAAAAATTGATATCTAATACATTTACAGATAAGTGCCTAGTCTCAATCCTCTCTAATTAATAAAAAAAATCAACTCATGCTGTAAGTAATATAATTTATTCTGTATTTTAAAACTAATGATCTCTTTTTAAAGCAATACCTACAACATGGGATTTTTTACAATTATTTTTCTTAAATATATGTTGATCTAGATGTGACTGGAAAATATCCATTCATATTATTTCATCTTATGTGATCTTTGGTAACAAATTTTACCAGATGATATCCTTTTTGTTTCTATGCTTCTAAATTATTACAACCTACGGAATAAACTTTTGATAGGGAAACAAAACGGAGAGCTCTCAAAGGAAGTTCTAGATACACCTTTGCTTCTCTTTTCTGCACTGCTACGGTGCAAAACAAGAGGATTAAACTGCTACACTGAACCAATCCCTGAAAAGATTAATCTAGTAGAATCAAGATTCTGCTTCCAATGGCAGTGAAACAAAAAACTTATGACAAGAGTTCTTTGTGACATATTGCCATCCATCTGCATTCAAGGTCCCTGAATGTAAGAGGTTGTCTCCTCCTACCAAGGACAATGCTTGCACCTGTCATTAAGACTTATTCTCCAGAAATCTGCTTACTTTTTTGAAAAGTAATTTTGACTGCTAGTTATTATTTAATATACTTTGTTTAGTGCAGTGGTACTCAACCTGTGGGTCGGGACCTCATTTGGGGTCGAATGACCATTTCACGGGGGTCGTCAAACAACGCAGTCTGCCATTTTCCCCCCCTTTTTCTTAGCTTGAAAGCCATTTCCCCCCCCTTTTCCTTTCCTTGAAAGCCAATAGAATAGACTCTCTTGAATAGAGTCTAATTCTATTGGCTTTCAAAAGCCAATAGGAATTCTCCAGGCTGTCTCTGCCCTGCTGAGCCCGCCAAAAGTCCCATTCTGCAAATGGTGCTGCACCAGTTGAGTAGTCCTCGACTTACGACCGGTTGAGTAGTCCTCGACTTACGACTGGTCGGGGGTCGCGGCATTAAAAAGGTTGAGAACCACTGGTTTAGTGAATGTCGTAGGTTAACTATGTATTATACACAGAACTAGCTTCTTTGCTTTTCTTAACCTTATCATTAATCAATTTAGTGGTTAATAGTGAAATCTAAAACAGCATTTAAACTGCTACTAATTTTTTAATTGCTATCATCATTGTTTTCAGCAGCAGCAGCAGCATCACAAAAATAATCCAACTAAACAGTCAAGCAAATGACTTAAAGTAGTTGATCTGAATACCTCTTACTATTGCAGATACAACTCAGAATATGTGATGTGACTGGTAGTATTAGGCTTTATTTTAGGGCGGTATGTTGAATTAAATGACCTTTAGCATTTTTGAATAAATCTGATTAGAATCAGATTTATTTAATTTGGCATACTATTTTAACATAACCATAGCAAAAAGAAGGACTCAATCTTTCTTTGTGCTTAAAACTAAAGGAATTAGAGACACATTTTCTAATTTCTGAGGAAAGAAATTCTCATGTAAAGCAGCTTCATTGGTATATTATCCTGATTTTGATTTTTAGATGCAGCAGTTACATAAAATTCACATTTGTCTATAACAAATGCTAACTGCTTGAGTCTCAATAAAATGAAATATTTGTTGATGGCCTTAACTATAACCCCCTAAATGGTACTAATTAAGCATACGCTTCCAGCTTTCTTTTTTGAAACATGATGAGATTCCAAATTTGATATTTTTTTAAACAAAAACAAATCTAAGCTATAAAACTCCCCATGCAAGCTGTGAATCAACTATTTGTCATGTGGACTGTTTATGCTTCATTTAAGCTACTTTTATTAGGTTAACCTTTATTTGACCCAATGAAAGAATCTTTTCACCCCCTTGAGGCTGTCATTAGCTGGGCTGTAACTGATATTCTCTAGGCAAAACTCCATTTAAGTTAGAAAAAGAAAAATCAATGAATAGATGACCTAAGAATTAATGAACAGTTTGAGGCCTGCACCTCTCCATAATCCCTCTCTGAAGCTGGGCCAAACACACTTCAAAGCAATAAAATAGCATACCTGTGAGAATGCAATTCCAAAAGCCACTCCAGCTATAATTCCCATATTGGTCTCCATAAAACTGGTCACCAAATCGTAACAGCCCTAAAGAAAACAAAGAACATTTAATCACTCTTCAAAACTATATCTTTTTGTCCATGTTTAATGCTCATTTGAATAATGGTTATTCAGTTCAATGTACAAAACTCAATGGCACACCATCTACCAATAACAATAAAAATTGACAAATAATAAAAATTGACAAGGACTATATCAGTATAACACTTTTTATAACTCATAAATTGTATATTTTAAAGTAAGATTAAAACCAAGAAATGTTATCAAAGGAACATTTAGAAAAAGTTGTTTCCTTAATGTACCACCCTGGTAGAAGAAATATACAGTATCAATATATCTAAATAATTATATTTGTTTATAATCTTCCCATACTGTAGAGATATAACTTTTCTGAAATTCATCACAATTGAGAATGATTTAAAATACTTCTTTAATTATTCTGTCCCCACTGCATATTCTCATTACAATTGTTGAAAAATTATCAGCAAAATTACCTGATAAAATATCCCTTCTGTTAACATTTTCTAATTAACGTACTCGCACCTTATTTCATGTAAGATGACTAATTGTCTTATTAATATTTTAGAAGACAAGAAACCAGCTTCATCAGAGTATACTTCTGAAACGTACTGAGGATGAAAACCATTGCATCAATAATACTTAAATTGTTTGGTAAGTAACTGAAGCATACACCCAACCAGATTTCTCAGACCTGGTGCTCTCCAAAATATCTTATAACTTCAACCAGTTAGCTTCTTGGTAACCAAACCAAGAATTCTGAGAGTGTGAGCCAACATAACTCGACATTAAATGAGTCTAATTTATAATAGAAAATGTCTGTTGCAGTATTTATATATTGGGCTGCCTTTCAAGATGACCTGAAAGCTTATATTTGGTCGAGAATGTGGGAGCCTAAATGCTGGCTGATACAGACTGGCATGAGAAAATTACGTATTTTGTCTTGTACTGCTTCCTCTTTGATTCTTAGTGCAATTTGAAGTACTGGTTTTACATGGTTGGCACTGGGGGTACTTGCATGATTATTTTTCCTAGATAATCTTGTGACTGCAAAGTAAGGAGGATAAAGGCTCACACTGTTGTTGTTTTTGGTGGGGGTGCCCCATTCTGTAATTTGATTTCCTCCTATCATTATACTGAAGTGATATAACATGATATTTATACTGTATCCAATGCAGCAACATTCAATGCTCTTTTTTGAACGTTTTGTAGAATTCAATAATCTACTTTTTCTGAGTTGATTTGCTCCCTCTATTGCAGGGGTTGGCAACCTTTCTGGGTTGGCAGTCCAGTGGGAAAGGGAGGGACAGGCACCTTTATGCATGCATGTGCACACATGTAAATATGGCTGGGTACATGTGCATGTGCGAGTGAACAGGGTTGTGGGTATGCGAGCTCTCCAAATGAGGCTGCTAGTGTCAGCGAGAGGCTCGCGGCTCACCTAGCACCAGCAAGAAGCTCGCAGTTTGCAGCTCGCCTAGCGCCAGCGAGAGGCTCACCGCTCACCTAGTGCCAGTGAGAGGCTCACCGCTCGCCTAGCACCAGGGCAAGGGGTGAACGTGCTGGCCAGCCACTCACGCGGCCTGGTGGCCATGAGGCCACAGCCTGGTAGTGGGCCATGGCCCACAGGTTGAGGACCTCTGCTCTATTGTAAACCTTAGCACTGAAGAAAATATGTTTTTTGTAAAAACCAAGCTTAATGGCTTTGTATGTTGTATGTGCCATGAAACAAAGTTTTCTACATATTTAGTCATTCCATTAGTTTTCATACATTTTAAGATGCAACAATGTTTACAAACCTTGATTTGTGGCAATTTTTTCTGTGTTCTTTCTGCAACATGAATTCCATAAAGCTATACAATATCATATAGTAATAAAACATGGCCTGTTGGTTTGATATCCGGGCTTGGTAATTAGGTTGCAAACATTTCATCTCTGTTCGGGGGGGGGGACATCTTCAGTGCAATTGGAATTGTGTTTGGTTTGTTTAGAATGTTGCTTCTGGTATTTCAGTTAAAGTAGCTCTCTTGCTCTCAGTGGTTGGTAGGCAGGGTCAATGTCAATGTGTCTGTTCACCGATTGATTGGTGGAAACCCAGGCTTCGAGGAATTCTCTTTCTCTCCTTGACTTTGCTTGAGCTATAATTGTCCCGGTTAGATTGAACTTGTGTCCTTCTGAGTCCTCATGGACAGACATGCTCGTGCAGTCTGGTAGATAGCTTTTTTCTGTTTGGCTCACATAGTTCACAATTCCTTATATATAAAACATTTCAGAGATGGCAGCAAGACTACTACGCCAACACGACCTCACAGTAGCCCACAAACCAGCCTCAACTCTCAGACGGACTCTATCAAAACCTAAAGAGCCAACAGAAACAAATCAAAAATCAAGCGTCATATACCAAGTCCAGTGTAATAACTGTGAAAAGAACTATGTGGGCCAAACAGGAAAAAAGCTATCTACCAGACTGCAGAGCACTCCCTGGCTAACAAAAGACACGACCCATTGTTCCTCATGTCCATCCACGAGGACTCAGAAGGATACAAGTTCAATCTAACTGGGACCACAGTTATGACCCAAGCAAAGTCAAGGAGAGAAAGAGAATTCTTCAAGACCTGTTTCTTCACCACCCAATCAGTGAACAGACACATTGACATCAAACCCCCCCCTACCAACCACTGAGAGCGAAAGAGCTACTTCAACTGAAATACCGGAAACAACATTCCAAACAAACCAAACACAATTCAAACTGCACTGAAGATGTCCCCCCAAATGGAGACGAAATGTTTGCAACCTAATTACCAAGCCCAGAGATCAAACCAACAGCCCAGCTACCAACCCAAACTACTAATATTCAAAGATATCTCAAGTAATAAAACATATCTAATAAAGAATAGGTTCTGGTTATTTATTCTGTTTTCTACATTTACGTTGACTGTCAGCACACAACATGTAATACATGTCCCAAATGATGAATCTAAAAAGGAGATGGAAACTAATATTAGACAGCCATGAAAATTGTCATAAATAGATTCAAATAGATTTGTCATTTGCACTGAGCAGCTGCTAATAGATTTAAATCTATTTGCTGAATTCTTTGCTTTAAGCAATAATTATTATGGAGATGTTTGTATTCATAATAGGAGTAGTGTGGTGGTCCAGTGGTGAAGATGTTCGTCTTCTACTTGGAAGGTTGAGAGTTCAATCCTAGATAGCAGCAGATGTTTCTCTCTTAGAGCGCAAAGAAAAAATATCTGCTGCAAACTTTGCATGACATCAGGAAGGCCATCTGCCAGTAAACGCTCAGCTCCGTCCTGTCTCTCCGACTCTATCCCGAATTAATGGATTACAGGGACGTAAAAAGGGTGATTTTTTTTAAATTTATAGTCATAATAGATATGGGAAGTTAGTTCACAAATATCTTAGAAAGTTTATTAATGGAGCTGTGTGGAAAGCATCTTTTTTCTGTTAATACCTGGAAAACATCAGTAGAACACTTACCATGACCAGGATAAGATTGTTACCAATCCCCCCGAAACATGTTTCATTATTTAATTAATTAAACATTAATTTCATTTATTTATCTGATTTATATTGATTACTCAATGATCAATAACCAAAGACAGGGTCACAAAACAGTGTGCATAACAGATAGAGAAATACATGTATGTATGTATGCATTAAATACCTTATTCTGAAAGCCTGAAATGAATCATACCTTCTGGTTTATTTTAGTAGGAGCAATAGTTATGTTACGCAGGTCCATAGAATTACAGTCACTCGCATTCATACAACAGCTTGGGGGAAATCCATGTTCACTAAAATAAGGGCTAGTATTCCAGTTGGTGTAGTTCTGGACACCACAACAACTCAGCTAATAAGGATGAGAAAAAGGAAAGAAAAATTACAAAACTGGGAAAGGTTTTATGCATTTGACTTCAAAACATTCCAAACAAATAAACTACTTATAGTCCAAAAAGAGAAAGAGAAATCTCCTTTCTGAAAACATAGTCAAGAGGTTGTTATTATAGTATCATAAATGGTCATAATTTGTCAGAATGATGACCAAAAGGCAAAAGACAAGATTCTTGTCTAGAGAAATTTACAATCTAAACTTCAAAGCAGGTTAAAAACTGAGAAATGAAAGAAATTTGCGAAGTTTTGTCTTTACAAATGTAATTTTATGATTACCTTCCTACATTTTCATCAAAGAATTATATAAAAGTGTATTTTTATTCCAATACTGTGGAAATCTAAGTGCCTGAAAGCAATGAAGTTCACAGGTACCGGTAGTTTGGAGAGAATATTCAAACAGTTCTCACACACAAAAAAACCCCTCTGTGTTGTAGGAGAGTATAATCAGATCACTGGGCTCTCTATTCCAATATTACTGGATATAACTGACAGTAGCTGCCCTGGGACTTCCTGAATGTAAATCATTTGGGTAAAATATCCCGAACCAGAAAAATGACAAGTATAGTTGATTCTACTGAATCCATAAAAAAACACTGCCAACACCTATCTACACTTTCATACTGCAATCCAAACACTGATTTTCAGTTCAGCAGCTCTAAACTTACACTATGTTGTACATCATCCACTGCACGGCTCTTCTCATCATTTCCATTGTAATTCTGGATGGCTTCAGTATATGTCCTAAGGAAAGTGTCCTTGATCTAAAAGGAAATTGAGACAATGGGATAAACTGCATGAGGCAACAGTCTAATTAACTTTCTAGTGAGTTTTCTCCTACCCAGTGTCTATAGTGAGGACACATGATTTTTAGATGAAAAAATCAAAAGTATATTTCTCATGTCATTCCTTCTGAAAAAAATATTAAAGGGTAATATAAGTCATCACTGAACATTCAATAGTTCCCTATATTGGTGCAACCACAGAAAAATGAAAATTAAATCTCACATTTGGTAGTGTGAGAGCCAAAATCCTGACTGACAAAGGGAGAAGCAATTATTTAAAAAGAAACTGAATGAGGCTGCCATGCCTTTAAAAAAAAAACAAAAAACAGCAGGTCTGCCCTCCTCTTCCCTCACCTCTTCACTGTAATGGCATTAGAAAAAATACTCCTGCCCTGATTGATGATATAGAGAGGCCCTTATGAAAATCAGAATTCTTGTGTGATAACTCTAATCCAATGATGGCAAACCTTTTAGAGACCGAGTGCCCAAACTGCAACCCAAAACTCACTTATGTATCACCGGTGCTGGGTGGGCATGGCTACAGTAGTCATGGCAGTGTGGGTGGGTGTGGCCAGGGTGAGCGTGGCCACTCAATGTTGCTCCTGGGGAGGGATGCCTGTGGGGGCCAGGCAGGGTTGGCAGAGATTCAGGGGGTCTCTGGCAGGTGGGGCAGCGGGCAGGAGGCTCGTCCTGCTGGGTAAGGTGAGGCGAGGGAGGGGTCAGGGTGGGGGTGCCATTGCCATGGGACAAGGCAAGGCGAGACAGAAGAGATCAAAACCTGCTGCAACCACCCAGCAGATGGGAGGGGAATAAAAACCAAACAGCCCCCTCCCTGCCAATCCTCAACAGAAATGCTCACGACAACGAAAGCCTCAGACAGGGGGAAGAGCGCGGGCAGGCGGGCATCTTGCTCAGTTGATGGCTTGGGGGAAGCTACACCCCCTCCCAAATGTTGCCCTCTCACAAAAGCAGGATGAAAACTCCAAGAAGCGATAAGGAAAAAAAAGTTAAAACAAATGAGTGTCTCAGAACACCTGTATTAGCAGATGCAACTGATATAAAATCTGGATAAAGAATGGTCAATAAAGCATTCTCAGTTGTCTATTTTATCTTTCCTAATAAGCTGTAACTAACTTCCTTTCTTCACTTTGCAAAACCTGTGGGTCCCACACCATTCCACATACCTGTAAGAAAGCAGCTGCAATCTGAATACTCTAACTGTAACTTTGAAATGTGGCACCACTGATTTAACTGCTGTCACACCGCAAGTACAGTTGGAGTTTACAGTACTAGTTTATCCAGCATGTGTTATTTATTTTATTTTTTTCTCCTTATACAAAACTACCCCTTCTATATACAGAATGGAGAGTTATTGTCGGTTTCTTGTCCAGTTTTAGTTTCCCTCTGCATCTGATTGGCCACTGGAGTAAAATAACGCCAAAATTTGCTTTTATCAAGTATTCTTATCCCAGTTGGGGGAGGGGGGAAGAGACAGAAATGCTTTCTGCTATCCAAGGGTGTGTATTTCAATACCAATCCCAAAGTCAAATTCCTCGACAAATAGATTATTCCTTTATACTGGTTAAATCCAGAAAAATAGGTTAACTCAATAACCAGGCTAAATATAAATGTCTATCAGCAAAGCAGGGTTCATACTCGGGGGGGGGGGGAGTAGGTGTTGGGATCCTCTCTCTTGCATAAAGTTGGAACCTGTTGAACACCCCAAAGCATCCCAACAATACTCACTTTGAGAACCCGATGAACAATTCCCAGATCGTGCAGGTAATTCACAGCCTCTAGCAACCTGCCAGATGAGCTGGCTGGCATGGAATTAAACCTCCCTCCTGTTCCATATGCCCCCATCTGTAGGTTACTCTCTTTCAGAGTAAATGAAGTTTGGTGGGCAGGGGATAAATTAAGTTAATGCAAGAAAGGAAAGAATGGCCTGGTCAGTGGATACATTTATCTCCCTTTCCATCTTGTTTGCTCTTCAATTATTTGAGTTCCTGAGTCAAACAACGGGGTTCACCCTTCCAAGCCCCCTTTTCAATTTCCCCAAAGGAGTCACTGTCTTTCTGAAGAAAAAGTGTGCTTTTGTGTTCCTGGCAGAGGGCACCTTGAGCCTCGCTGTAGTCCTGATCTTGAGCTGGCAAAGATTGGAAAATGCCATATGCCACCTGCCTTCTTTCCAGCCCAGAGTTCTTATGCTACAGAAGTCCTTCCCCACATTGCTCCAAGCTTAATAAAGCAGAGTTTCTCTTTTTTAATAAGCCTTCCCTACTACTATTACTTCTTTTGAATCTGCATGAATGTATTACCGAAAGGAGTTAATGCTCTCACTAACTGGATGCATTTTGTTTTTATCTGGAGTTTGGAATTGGGAGATGGGATGTGTGCATCTGTGAACTAGAAAGCTGCACCACTGTTGCCTCAGATAACCAGGGTGTGCCTAGATGACAGGCAATTAATATGTGTCACAAAAATTGAGCCATGCATAAAAAAAAAGAGAATGATACTTAATGCAGAAACTGGTTATCAGATCACAAAACCACATCCACTTCTTTGAGAGATACCACATGATTTTCCCATTTGCCCACCGGATGCAAAACAGACATGGACCACTAATAGCCTTTGAGACAATAAATCTGATGAGTAGTTCACTGTAGAAGAAACTTACTACAATTAGTCCTCGACTTACAACAGTTCATATAGTAACCCTTCAAAGTTACAACGGCACTGTAAGTAAAAACGACTTACCATTTTTCACACTTACAACCATTGCAGCATCCCAGGGTCACATGATCAAAATTCAGACACTCGTCATATTTATCACTGTTGCAGTGTCCCAGGGTCATGTGATTACCTTTTGCGACCTTCTGACAAGCAAAGTCAATGGGGAAACTAGATTCACTTAACAACAGTGTTTCTAACTTCACAACTGCAGCGATTCACTTAACAGCTGTGGCAAGAAAGGACGTAAAATGGGGCAAAATTCACTTAATAGCTGTCTTGCTTAGCAACCAAGATTTTGGGCTCAACTGTGGTTGTAAATAGAGGACTACCTGTACAATTTTTTTTTTTTTACAAAAACTAGTTGCTCACTGATAACCAGAAGGCCTGAAGAAGCAGCCATACAAATGGCAGGTCTTCCTCCACCAAGTTTGATTGCTATCCAGCTTTTCCCAACTTGGATTCTTCCTTCCAGATTTTCTAGGTAGAGAATTCTAGAACTCATCATCCAAGCTCATTTCTTATACTCTTATATTGTTCAAGTAATTATAAACTTGAATTATAAACATATGTATGTATGTATGTATGTGTGCACACGTGTGCGCATGTACATCTCTCTCTCTCTCTCTCTCTCTCTCTGTATGTATATGTGTGTGTGTGCACACATATCAGTGTGTCTTGACTAGGGTTCAGCTAGTCTAGGAAGGAACGAAGGTTGTTTGTGTCCCATGTGTGATGTTTATTCCTTTGGCCTGAGGTGAAACTGTCTGAATCCATATAAATTGTACAATGCATTGCATTGTGTTTCATATTCCACTGACATGGTATGTGTTGTGTCCTGAGCCTGCAGGCTCAGGACATTGCAAGGGTCCCGGGCTTTGCAGAAGGTGCCCGGGACCAGATTGAGTGGCGCCAGCTTGCACGCATGCGCAAGGCGGGAAAAGTGCCTGTTTTCTGTTGCCATTGTGTCTGGGGATCTGGGCGTATAAAAGGAGGCCTGCGTGCCTTTGCTTGTTGTTGGAGTTTTGTCTAAAGCTCAATAAAGAGTTGTTCTGGAGAAATGTGTCTTCATCATTCGCCATCGCTGCAAGGACTTGTAAAAATGTTATTGTCTTTAGAGAATGGGAAGAAATAGGTGAAAATTACAAAAGCTACAGTAGTGTCTGATGAATGCAAAAACACACATAAACATGCAGGCATTTTCTTTTGTTGTTGTTGTTGACAATACATGGTTTTTATAATATGTTGAAAAAATATGTGCAATAAGGGCAGTTACCCATCAATCCTTGTAAACAGTGCTATGTGTCTTCCTGAATCTCTGATGGAATAACAAATGTTTCCATGCAAAATAAAAATAAAGCATATGTGTGCTTGCTCATGCATGCACACACTTTGTGACAATAAGGTCTGAGTCTGCATAAATGGTTGAAAACGTGTTGCTATTTGTGTACAAATACAGGTATGAAAAGGGAACTGATGAGGAATGAAATAGGATGAAAAGAACAGAGGTGCAGAAAGGAAATTTGATGACAGATGAAAAGAAGGGAGGGAGGAGAGTTGGGGAAAGTGGGATACATTTAAGATAATGGGGCATTCACAAAAGAAGGAACGTTATGGAGATAATTTTGCGAATGCTATGGAGATATAGCATGTTACAAGAATGGAAGAAGGCTATGTTGGACAGAAAGAGTAAAAAAAGGGATATACATACTTAGTAGAGTAAACCGGAGTGATGGAACAGAGAGAAAGCTTACTAGGGCCTCTGCTTTAGAACTGCAACACGTAAAGCTTCCAGTAACACAGCTTAAAATGAAGTATTTCAGATTCTCACAACCCACCCACCTCTTTTTCAGCAAATGGTACGGCCACCTGTTTGGAACCCAGCGCAACTAAGACAAGTGTTTTCCATGCCAATAGGCCCCCAAAAAAATGTCCAACAGGCTTTGTGGCAATGGATCTGAGCTCCAGAGGTCTGGAAAAGGCTTCTGGAGCCCGGATCGGGCTGCTGGGGGCTGCAAAATTGCTTTGTGTCCATTGATCCGAGCTCTGGAAGCTTGGAGGCATACCTGGACTCGCGTTGGCAGCTTCCGTTCAAAAAAAGATGTCGGAACAACGTTCTGTGCATTATATATATATAAAAAAGCCCTGCCTCCACCATCCAGTCCAGATCCACCCAACTCTTGCAGCTGCTCCTTGACTCCCAGTGCAGAGAGAAAGAGAGTGAGAGCGCTGGCACATGTGGAGAGGCAGAGGGGAGCAGCCCAGCCCGCGTCCATGTGGGGTGATGGCGCGCGTGCCCACAGGGACGGCTCTGCGTGCCACCTGTGGGCCACCACCACGGCCCTAATCATTTTTCTCCTAATAAATATTACAGAGTTCTAAGAGACTTGTTCTTTGTATTAATCATTTCCAGTCCTGCAAGGCTCAAGAAATAGAAATAGAAATGAAAGGGAGGGAGGGAGGGAGGGAGGGAGGGAGGGAGGGAGGAAGGAAGGAAGGAAGGAAGGAAGGAAGGAAGGAAGGAAGGAAGGAAGGAAGGAAGGAAGGAAGGAAGGAAGGAAGGGAGGAAGGAAGGAAGGAAGGAAGGAAGGAAAAGTTTGAGCTGCCTTTCCAGCAAACCTTACAGCAGCTTCACACATTATTTGCAAGAATTATCTATGTCATGGTTCTTAAACACTTTGATCTCAGCCCCCCCATTACATTTTAAAAATGACTGAAGACCCCAAAGAATTTATATCCATCAATATGTACTGTGTTAGTAATTAAAATTTAGAATATTAAAATATTTATTTATTTATCTGACTTCAAGGATCTCCTGAAAGACCAGACTTTGAGAACTGTTGATCTAAGTTTCTTAGAGAAACTGAGAGGTTTTCTGGGAAATACTGATTAATGGTCTGGAACAGTATATATATCTGTGCCAAGAATAGAGTCTTACTTCCTGAGTGTTTCTGTGTGTTTCTGTGTGAACCTAGGAAAAGACTTGGCTGTTTTAGAGAACTGCAGATGTCATGCTTCCACGTTTTAAAACACCTTTTCTTGATATTCAGTCCTTCAGTGGTTGGTTCTTTAGCTGCTTCTAAAAAGCAAACATTTCAGGAACCAAACAAAATTGTTGGGTCTTTTTAGAAGCATAAACCCTATCCTATATTAATTTTTAACTGTAATTTTCTAATTAGAAATGATAATGTGTTTCTGAACAGCAGTCCTAGGTCCTATGTCACTAAAGCAATGTCAAGAGTTCCTTAATTTGAGAATGTGACAGAATGTTTTAAAGATAGAAAATAGAAAGAAAACCAAAGCAGACCTTTCAGGACAACAATAGCTTTTTGGACTCCCCCCTTTATTATAATCAGATCATTTTGTCAGATAGTCTTCATTTGGCTTATGAAAAATATGCTATAATATATATAGAATGGTGGAAAAAAGACATATCTGTCTTGGATTAAAATTGTCTTCTAATTTCATCAGTCTAAGTCTATTTTGTTCCCATTTCTAGGCATATTGTTATTATATTTTAATGCAGTAAAGAAATTACAACTTTCAAAGCAGCAACATAACTATTTTAGTTAGGTCTTGCATCTTAAAAATCCTGAGTTACACAAATACTTGTTCAGTGGAAGTAGCTGAAGAACATCTGTACAATGAACAAAGAAATAAATTTAACTTCAAGGCAAATATACGTAGAATAGCAACAGCCTGTATATCCTTCTGCCAACTGAAGAAGCACCCAGAATATACAGAGTTGCTGAATTATTTCTAAATTATAATACCCAGTATCCTAAGAAGCTTCAACCTTTGTTGCCATCAACCTACTAACAAGGAAGTTAGACTCACCTCATGACGAAATACAAATCCTGAAATGCCAGCCACTAGCTCAGCCAGGAAGACCAGAGATAGAAACATAGCATACTAAAAAAGAAGAAAGAAAGCGAAAGAGAAAAAAGAAACATCCACAGGTATAGAACAGATTACTCATACTGAAGAGGGCTTCCATTCCATAAATGTTTTATTACTGGGGGGAAAAAAACCAGCAACTCTAATATGCTATTCTTATTTCCCCTTTGTAACTTTAGATGCACACAATCAGCACCATATGAAAAAGTAGTAAAATAGGGTCCCTCGGGGTATGAGACTACCATTTTTTTAAGTTTACTCATTCAGTTGCAAGAAACTAAAAACAGATATAGGAGTCCCCCCAAAAAGGGGGGGGGGATCTGTCCTCTGAGCCTTTTTTAAAGAACTGCAACAAGGCTATTACATCCGGTTAAAGAAAGGTATTCAAGTGATGGGATGTGCCTCTTACTCAACAGGAAAACTTTTCTAGGATCCTTTATATACCTATTGTTGAGAATTGCAGCACGTGAGTGAAAAAGGTGCATGGCTGCTTCCTTGGGATTGTCTTTTTCACAAAAGAAAGGTGAAAGGGTACTTTATTGAGGAAATGAATAGCTCAGTAATGTTGACGTTGGTGGATTTATTCTTTTCTTCTTGCTGGGCTAACCAAACTTAAAAATACGGGAAATGGAATGGAGTAGCAGCATGTTGAACTGCTTAGTCAAGAGGAGAAAGTAGTTCTAAAACTTTTGGGCTAGTTTAGAGCAACTAAGAAGCCACTGATAACTAAGCTCAGTCCCCCTATGGCTACCCAAGTCCCTTTCAAAGTTATGGGACTCCTTGTATGTATCTGAAAAGCACTCCAATAGTGTAGTCATATAACTTGTTAATTTCAATTTTCACAAGAAGATTGTGAGATTATAGCTTGGATATAGTCAAGCCAAGGAATAAAAGCAATTCTTCCCCTTATTCTGTGTTCATTCCGGTCATATGAGTTGATCTAAAATGTGAAATGTTAATGCAAACTAATAAATAAAAATGTTACAAGTATTGCAAAATCTGTAACATTCCAGAGTGTGCTGCGCTCGTATTTTCTAACTTATGGCCATTAGGCTGGGGCAGATTTTTCTGATTATAATATATGGGCTTTGGCTCAATATTTGTTCTTTACAGGACCACACTTGAGAATTCAAAAGTAATATATATATATATATCTTTCAAGAGTGTTGTGAGAATTGAAAAGTGAAAGGAACAACTGCCACTTGCCTAACATTAACAATATCACCACATAGGTTATTTCTGAAGTCATTATTGTTCTATGCTATGATATTTCATTCTTGTGTGGAAAGTTTCTTCTAAACTTCAATGGGACATACAAGATCCATCAACCTTGGGGATCAATATTGACCACTTTGGGGAGCCTGGTCTAGAAGGAGGTGAATGCAGTATTACAGGAATCATGATTTACATGGGGCTTGTGTTTGCACAGAAAAACTATCTGGCTTGAACAATCTGGCAAAAAACAGATCCTAAAATAAATACTTAGTTTTATTCAAAAGCATTTGAAAATTAAAGGTACATATTTTAGATGACTAAAACCATAGTTCCATTACAAATGAGTGGCACCTGCTTTCCACGTGGCTGCAATCTCCAGGGTCCCATAGAGGCAACTCAAGCAGGGATTTCTGTGGTGTTTTCTCCGGCTGCAACTGCCAGCTGGCTCTGATTCTGAACTCATTCAAGGCGGCTAGTTGGGAGCTGCTGCCAGAGAAAACTCTGCCAACATGCGTTTATTGATCTCTTCTCTGTAGACTATAGGATTGTAGCCAAAGCGTTTATTATCCAGGTAAGCTGCTATCTCAATGACCTGGATTTGGATATGCCGGTAGAACCCTCCCACTCCACCCACCCCCACCCCAAGCCTCATATTAATTACTTTTTCCCATAACTGTGATGAAAAACCCATGTAAAAGTGTACAGAGGTTGTCCTCAGTGTACAACTGTAATTGGGATCGGAACATCTGCCACTAAGTGATGCAGTTGTTAAATGAGTCACACCTGATTTGATGACATTTTTGCCACAGTCATTGAGTTAATCCAGCTTCCCCCGTTGACTTTGATGGTTGGAAGCCAACTGGGAAGGTGGCAAATTACAATCGTGTGACCCTGGGATACCGAAGCCTCATATATGCACGATGGTTGCCAAGTGCTTGAACTTTCATCAGGTGAATATGGGGACATTGTGACAGTCATAAATGTAAGAACTGGTGATAAGTCACTTTTGTTTCAGCACTGTTATAACTTCAAATGCTATAAATAAATTGCCATTAAGTTGAGGGCCACCTGTGCTTAATGGCAAAAGTGTGTATTTGATTTTTTTTCTGTTCTTCTGCTTTTCATAAACTTGTATTAATTGAATGTATGTATTACACACAAATTGCCAATAATTATTTAGAATTGTTTACTCTGTTTTCTAAAATACTGTAGTTGTTCCACAGAATTCTTTCAACACAGCCCATGGTTTATTCAAAATCTGAAACTACTCTGGAAAATTAACATATTCGGACACACACCTAAGCCACCACAACTCTTTTATGATTCTGATCTCTTTCTGAGAATAGAAATTAGTGAATTGAATTATTTCTCAGATTTTAAAGCAATCAGCATCTTTCTTTTCAAATCAAGCTATTTCTTGGGTTATATAGTAACAACAAATATGGACGTTGTGGAACAAAGCTGATCTGTTGAACTGTGAATTCATCTTTAGGTATAGTTTTTCAAAAAGGTTTGCATGCAAAAAATCCCCCTTTTTTTCTGACCTGGCATTCTGTAAGCATGATATTTGGGGCATTCCAGAAAAACGATAATTCACAAAATTATACAAATGAAGTGATTTATGGTCTCTTGTTCTTCACAGGTGCCTACATGTGCACCTGAACCTTCAACTTTCTAGAATGACATTATTTAACCTCCTCACCAGTTTCAGCATCCACGGGCTTCCTCGACATGTTGCAAAGCAGCCAAACAGTCCAAAGACTATGATTGTGGTACCCGTCCCAATAAGAACATATGGAGCATTAGTGGAGTTTTCAGCAATAAGTGAGATATATGTGCCTAAAGTCAACTTCCCCCAGATACCAACAGCAAGAAGGATAACACCAGTTATCTGGAAAACAAGAAGCAGGAAAAGAGAAGCTTGATTAAATTTTATAAGGGTAATATATGATATTCCCGACAACAGATTTTTTTTTTCAAATGTACAGAATAACTGATCAGAAAAAATATTTTATTTATTAGGCTAATTAGGAAGGAACAATGCCACAAATCAAGGCCCCAGAACAATAAATCAACTGCCTACACAGATCATTTTATTGACAAAAGTATCCAGCATACTTAGGGGATACCTCATGCTAATTGTTTTCCTCAAGCTTTTTCTGTTAACCATTGAAAAAAAATTGCATGTATTTGTTTTATTTTGTGTTCATATTAAGTTCTGGTTTGACTCTCAAATATGAAAATGTTCAATTAATCAATTTTATTCCACAATCTTTCCAGATTTTCCAGCCAGCCTGATCCCAAAAGTAAAGCACTGACTTGGGAAAGGCAGATCCAGATTTACCTATTCACAAGAAAAGATCAATCACTGACTCTTCCTTCGGAAAAATATCAGGTATAAATTGTGATGTTCTTAATCTGTCTTTTTGCTATATATTATTAAATATATATATATAACCTGCACACACATTCCATTCATAATAATCCAGCATTTGGTGAAATCAAGATGTCCTTTGGTGACATCTAGTGGATACTATAAAATATATCATTTGCATATGTGGATATTCTTTCGCACATGGGATTATATCTAGAAACCACAGATCTTTGGGGCAGTAACGTCAAATCAAAGTTGCCCCTCTGTTGTTTCTCACTAGCTATGGTGGCCATCCAAAAATCATAGTTGAAATACAGGTAGTCTTCATTTAGCAATTATAGTTGGGACCGACAATTCAGTCATTTAAGTAGTCACTACATGAAAAAACGGCTGTGCTTATGTATTACTTCAGTTTTCTTTTGCTTTATAAGCCTGTGAAAATGGTAAATGCAAGGATTTGCAAAGTTACTTTTCCATAACTGTTGTAACTGTGAACAGAAGCTAAATGAGGCAGTAGCTAAACTTTCTCTGACTTACTTAATTCTCTCTCAAGTATTTAATCCATCGCCCGGTGCTGCTCTGACAACTTCACATACACATAGATAGATGATCTTATCAAAAAAGATACCCAATATTCCTAAATTACATTTACAGATACTTAACAGTGTTTTAATTCCCCCCTCTCATCAACAAGACCAGCATTAAAAATATTAGGATGACATTACTTGACTGATGTAATTCACATTTTTTTCAAAATTGCACATGAAAAAACAGTTTCTATGGCGATAGTCACTAAGTCAATCATTGGCTATGACCTTTGAACTACAGAATAATGGGATAGATTCTGCCAGGTCTCAAAATCTACAAAAGCTAGATTCTTGTTCTGAAATTATGATGATGATTTTACTTATTTCATATCTAAAAACTGTGCAAGTGTCTGCTTTAGCTGCATGAATTCATTTTGAATATAAACTAGTCTTGCAGAATAAATGTTTGTATGATTTACATAAACTTTCCCTCACAGTCATATATTGGAAAATAAAATCTATTGTTGGCTCATCTGGTAACTATAAATTTCAGAATAAAGGAATAAAATTATAATACATAAAACTTGCAGTCATTGAATACATCCAAAAGTTATCCAGACTATAGATTTTCATGTTCCTCTTGAAAATGTGGTTTCCCCAACCACTTACTATTACGCATTTCAGTACAGAGGGAGTGCTTGTTGCTTTGAAGAAAAAAAGCACAGAGTATTAAATGGAAATACATCACACAAGGTAAAACTGCCAGCCATGATCAGGAAGATACTTTTTCTAGCTGATTTGTTTGCCAGTCTTAAAAAGCAATTACATACATACAATCAGGAAATCATTTCTGAATTGTGAAGAAACAAAAGAGGGGGAAAAGCTAACAAATGAGAGGATGCAAATTCAAAACAACAAAATATACAGGTTTTTCTGACAATGTTAATACATTCAACTGAATATAGCAATATTTTCCTAAACCTTTGGAATAATTATTCTATGACAACAGTGCTAAGAATTATTATTATTTTTATCAGACCTGCCAAGTTTAGTTTCCAAGAGAGAAAAAAAACTAGTAATGAAACACTCTGGGGACAGAATACTTTTAATTCACATCCTTAAAATAGAGACTTCTTTGTCAGGAGATATTGAATCTGGAAAGATCAGCAATTAGGTTTTCCACTTAATCTATTCCACCATTATGAGATGCAAAAAAGAGAAGCTGGTCATGGTGCCTGATAAGGCAGTCCAGGCCTACATCAAATCTGAATCAACATTCTATCTTATTTTCCTCTAAACTAATTTGTGCAATTACATTAAAAGGAAACTCAAATACTTTGGCCACCTAATGAGAAGAAAGGACTCACTGGAGAAGAGTCTAATGCTGGGAAAGATTGAGGGCAATAGAAGAAGGGGACAACAGAGAACGAGGTGGCTGGATGGAGTCACTGAAGCAGTAGGCGTGAGCTTAAATGGACTCCAGAAGATGGTAGAGGACAGGAAGGCCTGGAGGAATATTGTCCATGGGGTCATGATGGGTTGGACACGACTTCGCAACTAACAACAACAACAACATTAAAAGATCACTGATATTATTATTAGGATATGACATTTCCCTCATATATTGGCGGGATGGGCAGTGGTACCTGTAAACTGATGGCACTGTATTATTAATTAATTAATTAATGGATTCATGTGCCACCCTTCTCATCCGGAGGTGACATTGGGCAGCTTACACACATTAAAACTAGAAATATTGAAAGATAAAACAATAACAATAATCATACTTATACTAAAAACTTATCATTAAAAGATTAAAACATGGGAGGTGGGGGAGAAAAGCACACAAAGACCACAGAGGAAGCTAGGGTCTTTTCTTTCTAGTACTCTCTCTTTTCTCTCTCTACTTTTCTCTACTAACCACCTCCAGAGTGATATTCCCCCCGCCCCCCGCCCCCCCCGTTGGAGCCTCAGGCTAGCAGAGCCAGATCTTTTGGCCCTTACAAAAGGTCAGTCAGGATCTCAACTTGGGAGGTATGATATTCCAAAGACAGGAATCCCAGGAAAGAAGGCTCTTCTTCTCCTGGACCTTGTCTGCCAGAATTCCTTGTCTGGCAGGGTCCATAGCATGCCGGTATGGGTGGGGCAGGCCAATCCCACTGGGGTGAGATAGTTCCTCAGATAGCCTAGACCCCTGCCACACAGGCTTTAAAGGTAATACCCAGCATCTTGAATTGTACCTGGAAGCAAACTGGTAGCCAATATAGCTTGCAGAGCAGTAGTGCAACATGGGCCAGTCTGGGGTCCCCAAGAACTGCCCATGCCGCCACATTTTGCACCAATTGTAGCTTCCGAATACTCTTCAAAGGCATTATGATACTATCATACAAATGAGACACTGCAGTATTGGTATTATGATTCCTGACATATGAAGTTGAGTCATTATGTGATGATGCCATAACATATATGCTGTCATTTGCTCCACTTGATTCCTATGGTAATACTCCTGGGGCTGAGTCACTTGTCCAACTCCACATAATTTCAAGGAATGTCCTAATAATATCTACTTTCTTTTAATTTAGTCCTTTACTGTTCCACAAACTCCATTTCATTCAGTTGATTCTTTTTAAAGGATACAATACCCCACATTATATTAAATTGGCAATTAAAGCCAGTAAGTTGCCTTAAGTGTCTTATGCCTCAATTTTACATTCTGGGAGCTTCCAGAAAAAGTAGTTTTAAATTATAACTGAAGCTCTGAATCATCCTCTGTGAATAACATACAGAGGTTCTATGCCTACCAGAGCCTATAGACAATCGTCTAAAACTTAGTGAATTCTTCACAGAAGTCATCATTTGTGTACACCACATATTACTAGATAATTCATCTATCCCCCTTAATTCCTGAAAATGTTAGGCACAAGTAACCAGGAACAGGAATTTAGTTGAAAACACTTCAGGTGTTTTCTATATCTACCTATATACAAGAATCTGATCTACCAACAATCAAGGCAAATTGGTGCTAGATAAGAGTCTGGACTTAGGTCACTTGTGGGAACACAGAGACTCCAAACTGATGGCGCATTTGACCCCACCCTCGGGTTCAGCCTGGTAATCTCCTACATCTGACATAGAAAAATGTTGAAATAATTGAACATGAAGTAAGATAAGTAAGAGTGGTTTGTGTAAATTCAAACCTGGTCACCAGACGAATTATTTTTGTTTGTGTATATGCAACTTCTAATCAATTTTTGATTAGAGACTTTCTGGACAAATCCCTGCAGTTTTCTTGGCAAGACTTCAGAACAGTTTGCCCTTTCCTGCTTCCAAAGGCAGAGTGACTGGCCCAAGGTCAACCAACTGGCTTTGTGCCTCATGGGATTAGAACTCATGAACTCCAGGTTGGTTTCTGGCCTAATGCCTTAACCTATACAGAACTGCCTCTCAGCAAATTCATTACAAGTAACTAATTTGTCATCATGATCTCTGAGAATCATAGTGAGTAGCTAGCATATTATCTGGAGAAAAATCTCATTAAGGAAAGGATTTCTCTTCTGAAGGCTACATTCCTCTGATAGCTGAGGTCCAGATAATAATGTTGGATGAAAGCAGAACGGCATGAATAACAGAGTTCTCATACTGGGATCTCATGAATGAAAGTTACCTATGTTGTAATCATTAATTAGTGCAGATCTAAATAAGTTATTTTGTTCAGAATCCTGGAAAAAAGGTATCCGAGAGATCCATTCCATAAGAACATGAAAGAAATATATAGATATTGGGGATTGTCTAGACACTGGGGACCTATTTCACCTTCTGGAAAAGTTTCAGCACCAACTGTTATCCTGAAATGCAAAGAGATTAACTTTGAGATTGTTCCAGACATATGATGAGGCATGAAGTTGAGGGATACAATTCCCATTCATAAATTAATGGAGAAATCATGTTATTTTTTTGCTTATGTATCAGACAATGTCTAATACAGTGTATTCAAAGCTTGGCAACTTCCAGAAGGGTGAATTTCAACTTCCAGAAATGTCAGCAACAGCTATTCCTACTGGTGAATTTAGAGACGTGAAGATTTCCTATCTAGTGGTTGGTCAGGTTGGAAATTTTGATCTAACATGATCTGGATAGCTTGATTTGGAAAAGCTCTCAAAGATTCAGGGCACCTTCCAAATTGGAACAATTCCTGCTTGTTGATGTGTTTTGATCCATCTGGCATGACTAAATATCTGGAATAGAAAGAAATTAGCATGCCCTCTACAATCATCCAAAAATAGGTTGGTTGTGAGGACCTGCATTGGAATGCATGCTGAATGCAATTATTTTGAACCTGACACCAGTTCAAGGAATTATTTGGCATCCAAATGTAGTGGAATGATTTCCTGTAATCTGTCCCTCCCAGTGGCAAATTACCACTGGTAATTTGAATGAATGATGAAACAATTATCTTATTTTAAGTGAGCTGCCTGTGCTTGTTCTTCTGAATTAATCAACACTAAACTGAGAACAAGGCGTCCTTAGAACAGAAGGATAATAAGACAGATTCCTAGCATTGTTTTCCAGTTAGGATCCTGCCATGTTGCTTACTTCATCAAGAAAACTGTGTGATCAGCTGTGAATATTCCTCAGCAACTTGTGCTAGAACTGAGAAGTGCACAAAAACAGGAAGACATACTATAATTGGGAAGCCCTAGTTAGGTAATAATTGCTGGTCATGTCTTATTGATCTCTGAGGTTTGTGTACTCACAGTAGGCAAGTTCTAAGACTGAAAGCTGTCCTATCCAAGAGACATCATGGTCAAAGGTTCTGGGTCCTACAGTCTGTATGGGATGGGGAGAAAGCATCAAAATCACTTCGGAATCTCTGGACACAGTCAAAAATCTCTGATGAAACCAGGGCTTTCTTTTTCATAGAATGCACCGGAACAGAGTTCCGGCATCTTTTTTTGATGGATTTTCCAGAGTTGTGTTTTTTTCCTATTGTGGCCCTTCCTATGTTTGTTTGCTTTTGAAAATGCGTCACTGGCGGTATGGTGTGAGCGGGGTCCCCTCCAGCATTGTCTGCCTCCTCTAGGGGGACCCATGAGGCATCGGAGCACCACAGCCAGAGCTTGGCTTGATTGGCTGGGTCGGACCATGTGGTATGGAAGCCGATGGTGGCGGTGGGAGACACATAAACATGGAGGCCCTCTTTCACGAGAGGGTGAGTGAGCCTTTTGCCTTCCCTTACAGAAGGTGGGGTGTGAGGTTAAAAAGAGGCAAAGCAAGAGGAAAGAAAGGTGGCTGGCGTGGAAGCTTGCCCGACAGCGAAACTTTGCTGTTTCAGTTCCTTGGGTAGTTCAAAGGCTGGGATGTCTACAAAAATCTCTTTTTAGTCTTTTATACTTTATATTCAAACTGCAGAGGGGAAGAATAAGAATAAAGCCAATTGTGATTTGGTTTTATTATATATATATACATATATATATATATATATATATATATATATATATATATATATAATTATGTATTGGTCAGATGTAAAGGTAGACCTACAGTATGAGATTTAATCAGATCTATTTATTAAATTGGGTTTAACTTAAAGGTAAATTAGAAGTAATCTGTTCACTGACAAAGTTCCAACTTTAATTTGTTTCAAGTCAATATCCATATTAAACTCCAAATGTAAATTTTTCCACCTTGTTTGACAATTTCTTAAAAATAATTCAATCTTTTACAAGCAACCAAATTTTATTTTATTGGGCCAATTTCATTCCACATAGAAAGCTGACATTTCCATTAAACTAAATGGGTATGCCAGTGGTAAATGTCCCAAAAGATTAATAAAATGCCTTCTTGTCATTTAAAGCCACACAGTGCATGGTAACATTAATAGTATTAACTTACCTTGAACAAAATCCTAGTCTTTTAGACACACTAAAAATTGAAGGGTTTTTTTTCGATTACAAAGGTAAACCTTGTAGGGTAGGCAAGGCGGATTGTATGACATATGTGAGTTCCGGCACTTTTTTTTTTTTTTTCAAAAAAAGCATTGGATGAAACTGTTGATTTAATGAAAAAAAAACAATGGACAATGAAGTATATTGGAAATTTCACTAATAAACTGGAGTACGTTGAACTTTACAAGACCATAAAAAAACATATCCAAGAAGAAATGTGTCAGTTTAACATGAAGCTTGTGAAAAAGGTAATTGAAGAAAATAAGCAAAATGCAAGCTTATAAATACAAGAAGTAAGGTTTTTGCATTAAAATGTGAAGATGGCTCTGTGTGTAGAACAAGACAGGAAATGTTAGAAATAATTGGAAAATTCTATTCAGAGTTATACAGAGATCAAGATCATTCAAAAGTAACAACACCCACGAAAGAGGAAATGCCAGATATCGTAGTGGAGGAAGTATCAAGTGCCATAAAATCAATGAAAAATGGCAAAGTTTCAGGAAATGCCTGGTTTACGGTTGAAATGCTGAAAGCTGGTGGTCACAGTTTACACAAGATACTAGCAAAACTATACTCGAGATGCCTCAGAGAAAGAAAAATACCGATGCATGAAAAAATGCTGAAGTGATTCTTATTCATAAGGGCTCAAGATGATTTAAAGAACTATCACCCAATAAGTCTTCTTTCAAACATCTACAAGGTTTTCATCAAGAGAATAAAAGAACTGAAATGGAAATGGGATGGTCACATAGCAATAAGAACTGATGATAGGTGGATCAAGGCAATCATAGAATAGATCCCACTTGATAAAAAGCATCCACAAAAGAGACCTAAAACAAGATGGATCGAAGACATCAGCAAATATTGCAGGCATAATTGGCAAAGAAAGCTCAGGAGCTTATAGATAGGAAACATGTGATGAGGCCTTCATCTTCCAGTGGATAGACAATGGCTAAAATGATGGGCCAGTTCAACAAGAGTCAACTATCATGATCTATGTTCTTCCATTACATTTCTTGCCTTGAAGCTGAGGTGAATCTGCCCCAATTTCCATAATCTCTATCAATTTGTCTCTTTTATAGAATTACCAAGACAGTATCCCAAGGTTCCTTTAAACCGGTGGGTCCCCTATTTATGATTCCAATAAGAACCTCTAAATTTTTGACATTGTTTCTTTTGATTGTTATAAATAATGGCATTAAATTCTCAAATTACTAATATGTCTACTGCCCAAAAGAGATTTAAATTGATAACAGAAGACCCATGAAAACCTATTCCCTATTTGTTGCTCAGCCTGATCTTTATTGAAAGGTTCCCTATAATTAATTTATAAACATCTTTAAGATGCTATAAAGATTATATTCTCTCAAAAATTTCATTTTAGACAATCATAATATTCATCCTGATTAATATATATTATTAGAAGAGATAAAGGAAAAATATCCTTTATCAAAATTATATGTTTACTCTTCCAAATTTGAAGCATTGTTCTAATAAAAACATTTCTAACCACTTTTATTCTAGAAAAGTATTTTGGATAAAAAAATTGATTTATGAAATTTATCTGGCTCTAATATAGTTTCAATATGAATCCACTGTTTAGAAAAGTTTTTCAAATGGAATCATATGCCCTAAATGTGCTGCTTGATAATATATTAACAGCATGCCCCACCTCCCTATTTCTGAGTTCACCATAACATTCTTTTATTTTCTCTCAGTTTTTGTCCACAGAAGCAGAAGCTGTCTGTTTTTCTTTGCAATGTCTTAAAGCCTGTTCTGGAATTACTACTAGGAGTCACTGAAATAAAAAGTTAAGCCATGCAAGAATTTTCATCTTAACCACTGCAATTCATCCTAAAATATTGAAATGTTCTGAAGCCAAGTTTTTCATTTCTTTATTTAATTACTTCCAAATTGGTACATAATTATTTGTAAAGTTTCTTTAATATTTCTAATTATAGTAATTGTCTAAATGTTTTAAAGATTTATATACTATTGGAATCCCAAAAAAATTTCTTTCGAGTTTTCGGGCCTTATGAAAAAAAAAATCAAAAATGATTTATGAAAATTAATTGAAATACTGACACTTCTGCAAATTTCTCTAACTCCTTAATATAACTAGATAAATAAGAAGTATTTGGGAGAGGCAGTATCATATAATCTACAAACAGATTTAAAATATACACCTTATATCTCATATTTATCCCATTAATCTGATTATTAGATCTAGATACTATTGGCAGTTTGTCTATAGTTAGGCTGAATAGTAAAGGTGATAAAGGACAACATTCTTAGTACTTCTTAAAATCATAATGGGATCCAAACTATAAATGTTAAGTTTTATCTGAGCTTTAGTTGGTTTGCAGATAAGTTAAATCATCTTGCCAGTGCTAAATTTAGATTTAATTAATATTTCTTTAAAAACTTTAATTTTGCAGAAGTCAAAAGCTTTAAATATATCTCAGGAACATACAGGTAATGAGGATTTATTAACTTTATTAATTTGTAAAATATTTAATCTTGTTGACAAAAGTCTATATAATTAAAGCTATGATAATATATGGCTGTGAGATTTCAACCATAAGGAAGGTTGAGTACTGAAGAATTGATGTTTTTGAACTGTGGTGTTGAAAAAGACTCTTGAGAATCCCTTAGACTATAAGGAGATCAAATCAGTTAATCCTAAAGGAAATTAACCCTGACTGTCCTTTGGGAGGATAGATATTGAAGCTGAAGCTCAAATACCACCAAATGAGAAGAAAGGACTAAATGGAAAAAAAACCCTAAAGACTGAAAGCAAAAGGAGAAGGGGGCAGCAGAAGATGAGATGGTTAGAAAGTGATGTAGTGGGCATGAGACTGGGCAGACTCAGGGAGACAGGCGAGGACAGAGGGGCTGGCATGCTATGGTCCATGGAGTCGCGAAGAGTCAGATACGACTTAGCAACTGAACAACAATAATATTTAATAATTTCCCAATGAGGTAGATATATTGTGATGGAATATTATCTGGATTCCTGGGAGGGAAGGTGTTCATTCCAGAAGAACAAGCGATAGTTTGTATGGGGAAAAGGGTGAAGGTGATTCCCAGCATGTATGTTTTATCATGCAAATAGTCTGCTTGGTAAGATTTCGGTGTATAGATGAAGAACAATGAAGAAAACTGCTTAGAAGAATCTCAATATGTCTTTCTTGGTTTTTAGAGCCCGACATATATTATTATTTGGAATAAAACCAGCATGATTCCTGTGAATAATTTTACCAACCATCAATTATAATCAATTAGTTAACAATTTAGTGTAGAGCTTATAATCTATGAGATGAGCCTGTAAAATACTAAATCCTGGGAATTTTCCCCTGATTTAAGGATAAAAAACAAAACAGAAACACAAGTTAAGATAGGCAAGAAAATCGTTAGGGAGCACCTGTCCAGCCTAGATGAGTTCAAATCGCCAGGACCAGATGGATTACACCCCAGAGTTCTCAAGGAACTGGCAGATGTGATATCAGAGCCACTGAACTATATTTTTCAAAGATCCTGGAACACAGGGGAACTACCAGAGGACTGGAAAAGAGCTGATGTAGTTCCCATCCTCAAAAAAGGAAAAAAAATGGATCCAGGAAATTACAGACCTATCAGCCTGACCTCAATACCTGGGAAGATCCTGGAAAAGATAATCAAACAACGAATCAACGAACACCTAGAGGCAAACAAAGTCATTACTAAAAGCCAACATGGGTTTGTCAAAAATAGATCATGCCAGACAAATCTTATTGCATTCTTTGACCAAGTGACAAAATTAGTGGATCAGAGGAATGCTGTGGACATAATTTACTTGGACTTCAGTAAGGCATTTGATAAAGTAGATCACAACCTACTACTTGACAAGATAGAAAAATGTGGGGTAGACAGAACCACCACCAGATGGATCCGTAGCTGGCTGACCGGCCGTACTCAGCGAGTGGTCCTCAATGGAACTGCATCTATATGGAGGGAAGTGTGTAGTGGGGTGCCCCAGGGCTCTGTTCTGGGCCCAGTACTCTTCAACATCTTCATCAACGATTTGGATGAAGGGATAGATGGGGAACTCATCAAATTTGCAGATGACACCAAGCTGGCAGGAATAGCCAACACTCCAGAAGACAGGCTTCAGGTACAGAAGGATCTGGACAGACTTGAACACTGGGCACTAACTAACAAAATGAAATTCAATGGTGAAAAAAGCAAGGTTCTACATTTAGGCAAGAAAAACCAAATGCACAAGTACAGCATAGGTGGCACCATGCTCAATAGTAGTAACTGTGAGAGGGACCTCGGAGTCCTAGTAGACAATCAGTTAAATATGAGCCAGCAGTGTGCGGCAGCTGCCAAAAAGGCCAACACAGTACTAGGCTGCATTAACAGAGGGATAGAATCAAGATCACGCGAAGTATTAATACCACTCTTCAATGCCTTGGTAAGGCCACACTTGGAATACTGCATCCAGTTTTGGTCACCACGATGTAAAAAAGATGTTGAGACTCTAGAAAGAGTACAGAGAAGAGCAACAAAGATGATTAGGGGACTGGAGGCTAAAACATATAAGGAACGGTTGCGAGAATTGGGTATGTCTAGTTTAACGAAGAGAAGGACAAGGGGGGACATGATAGCAGTATTCCAATATCTCAGGGCTGCCATAAAGAAGAGGGAATTAAGCTATTTTCCAAAGCACCTGAAGGCAGGACAAGAAGCAACGGGTGGAAACTAATCAAGGAGAGAAGCAACCTAGAACTAAGGAGAAACTTCCTGACAGTGAGAACAATTAATCAGTGGAACAGCTTGCCTCCAGAAGCAGTAAATGCTCCAACACTGGAAGTTTTTAAGAAGAGACTGGACAGCCATTTGTCCGAAATGGTGTAGGGTTTCCTGCCCGAGCAGGGGGTTGGACTAGATGACCTCCAAGGTCCCTTCCAACTTTACTATTATTATTATTATTATTATTTCTGGGATTTTAATAAAGGTTCCCTTGGTGCAAAGTATTGCATTAAAATAGAAAATTAGGTAATAAGGTTTATTTAAATTATTTATAAAAATCCCCTGACATTCCATTAGAGCCAAGAGGTTTTCCATTTTGAATAATATTAAATACTTTGATGATTGCCAAAATAGAAAATGGAGAGTCCATGAATTATGTATATTCTAAAGCAAGAGTGTCAAACTCGCCACGTCATGTGACGTGTTGCGACGTTATCGTGACTTTTTTTGTATTGCCGGAGCTGGGGTGGGCGCAACCTCCACATGATGTCCGCTGGCCAACAGTTTGACACCCCTGTTCTAGAGCCAATTCTGGAAATGTTAACCTATTTAAATATTATTTCATTTTTAGTGGTGATGGATTATTTGAGGAATATAATTGTTGAACACAAGAACACAATAATTATATTCCTCAAAAAATCCACTTCAACTCCTAGAGTTCCCCAGACATTATGCAATTGAAAAAAACTGTTTAATTGTTGAAAATAATTGTTGAAGAATATAATTGTTTTTCTCAACTTCATAATCTCTGAGGAATTCTAGGAGTTGAAGTCCACACAGCTTCAAATGCTGAGGTTGAGAAATATATGGCTCTAGAAGATTCTGAACTAGCTCTGCCTAGTCATTCAGTAGAATGAAGAATATTGTGAAGATAGTTGAAGATGCATAATATGAAGATAAAGTAGAAGATACATGATTTTCTCTTACAATTTCTGTATTTTTTCCTTAGCAATTAACATTTAAGCCCCAGGACAAAAAATGTAATCGTTGTGGCCAATTATTTAATGGGCAGCACCCAAAGAAATCTGATCTAATTATGTTTCAGTACACATTCAGGACATTAATTTATCATCTATTACTATTAAAACTCTTGTTCCTGTAACCCACGGGTCAGCAACCCATGGCTCCGGAGTCGTATGTGGCTCTTTGAGCAGTCTCATGCAGCTCCGGAGCCTCCTCCAACACTTGCAGAGAGAGAGACAGAGACAGAGAGGCACTTGCGTTTCCCTTCCGTCTCTCTCTCATGCAGACTTCCCCCTTGCAGAGCTCCTGATTGGCCCTGCGCCTGGGTGCCCAGCCCCCTGGGAGAAGGGTGGCCAGGAAGTCCCTTTCCTGGGCTGGCCATGTGCACATGGCTGGGGAGCTGCAGGAGAACCCCCAGGATCCCCGCTGAGAGTGGCCTGGCAGAGCCTCCGCTGAGCGGCCCAGCCCTCCCACAAGCCATGGCCCTGGTTGGCCAAGCAGCAGCAGAGCTGGAGACGGAGGGTGAATGGCAGGGGGAGGAAGAGGGCTTCGAGTCTGCGGAGCACCACCGTGAAGCGGCCACAGGGCAGGTGGTGCGGGCCCCCCGGCTTACCTGTACCAAGTGGAGGGGCAGCCGAGCCGGCCACGCAGCGACAGTCCTGGCAGCCAGCGGGGGTGGCGGCATCGCTTCCTGGACTGTCCCCAAGCTGCTCCCTGCTATGTGTCTCCCCAAGCCGGGCAGCAGTCCTGGCAGCCAGTGGGGGCATCACTCCCTGAGCCGTCCTCGGGGCGGGCGGCAGTCCCAGCTGGGGTGGCAGCTTCACTTCCTGGGCCGTCCCCGGGCGCTCCCTGGGCAGCCAAGCCAGCCACGTGTCGCCCTGGGCCAGGCAGCAGTCCCAGCTGAGGCAGCGGCTTTGCTTCCTAGGCCATCCCTGGCTGCTCCCTGGGCCGATAAGCCAGCCACATGTTGTCCCGGGCCAGGCGGCAGTCCCGGCTGGGGCAGCGGCAGCAGGGGCATCGTTCCCTGAGCCATCCCCAGGCTGCTCCCTGGGCAGCCAAGCTGGCCTCTTTGGTTGTTAAGCCGACGATACCGCCTGTTAAGCGGTATCTGGTTAAGCAGGGAGAATGCTAATTGGGGAGTAGGGGGGAGTAGGGGGGAGACTACTACCAGGATGTTGGTCACAGTTGGATTATCTGCCAAAGAGCCGCTTCTCAGCTGGGCCTGCAGAATGGGAAAAGCTCCTGCAAATGGCTGAAAACTGATCTTGTCAAGAGCTATTTTCTCTGGCAGACAGAACCGACATTGTCAGCCTCCAAGGTGGGATGGGAGGCTCATGTGTGGCCTTGGTAGGAGCCCAAAGCCCACCTTTTCCCGCCAGTCCTGAGAAAAAGCAGACCCCCTTCTCAGCTGTCATATTTATCAGGAGCCGATGAAAAGAGGCGGATAGGGCCCAATAATGCTGCTGAAGAGATAACGCTCAGTGGAGACCCAGCCTCTCCCTCCCTCCCTCTCTCTCTCTCTCTCTCTCTCTCTCTATCTATCTATCTAGGATTTCACACTATGTTTATGACAGAGTCACATCTAAACGAGATCTGGATAAAGTATTCCTCTCCGGAAGGAGAGACAGAGAAGAAAGAGAGAAGAGAGAGAGAAGAGAAAGAGAGAAGAAGGAGAGGAAAGAGAGAGGGGGGAAAGAGAGAGGGGGGAGTAAAGAGAGAGAGAGAGAGAGGAAAGAGAGAGGGGAGGAAATAGAAAGAAAGAGAAAGAGGAGGAGAGGAAAGAGAGGGGGAGAGAAAAGAGAAAGAGTGAGAGAGGAAACAGGGAGAGGGAGCGAGGAAGCGCAAGTGCCCCCCCTCACACACACACAAACACACTGAGTGGGGGAAGAGGACTGGCAGACCAAGGGTAGAAAGGGAGAGAGAGGAAGGAAGAGAGAGAGAGACAGAGAGACAGAGAGACAGACAGAGAGAGAGAGAGAGAGAGAGAGAGAGAGAGAGAGAGAGAGAGACCCTTTTGACATCTAAAATGAAGATAACACTGTATATATCCTTTTTTACCTTTATTATATATATATATATATATATATATATATTTGTGGCTCCCAGTATTTTGTTTTCAGTGGGAAATGGTCCAAGTGGCTCTTCGAGTGTTTTGGGTTGCCTACCCCTGCTGTAACCTTTAATTGACTTATATAATGCATCACAGAGCAACAATTTTTAATCAAGGTACCTCAAATAGGTTAACTCACAGTATGCATCGAAAATCCAGAACCAATGACTGCCATGGAACTGAAATCTGCCAAATTTTATAAAACATTTCGACCCAATTAAGGGTCTACTTGCAGCAGAGAACCAGCCGGCGAAGAGAGCAGTTTCTTCAAATGGCTGCAAACACCGCGATCCAGAACCGGAAGTCTCGGAAGTCCAGTAGTTTTAAATGCTCCTTCTAAGGCAGCAAAGAATTCCAAGTGGTTGTCATCACCTGTGCTATATTTGAGGCTTTTCTGAAGAATGAATCAAGGGGAAAATGTATTTAAGATGTTCTTGACTTGGGCTACCTATGTGCCCATGAGCACTTTCAATCACCTTTATCTTTGGAATCTAAATTGCTGCTGCACAACCTATATTTCCAGTTCTTCTTCCTACATAATGGTTCTCTTAAGGCCATCTGGGATACCTTGTTACAAGATATGCAGATAAAAAAAGCAACTGATAATTAGCACAGACTGTAACATTGACAGTACGTCTGGCAAATTTTGCTCAACTTCCCAAACCTAAAATATTTTTGCTTTAAAACAAATTATTTTGTACAAACAGAAATGAAACATTTAAAAATAGAAATATTCTTTCCCGTATACAATATCTCTATTTAACATACCAAAACGTGATTGTTAAGTAACACACTGTTTGCATTTGATGCATTATTGAGATCTGAAAGGGATACAATTCTCCAGCTCATATTAATTAAATCAAGTTAATGTTTCCATGCTGCTATCTACCATCTCTTGATCATCTCTCTTGTGAGAATCAGCAACATTTTCTCATCAAGACTATCAGAGGGAATGAATGAAAAAAACCTGAACAGGTCTATTTCATTAGTCTTTGACCTTGTTAGCATAGTTTAGCCAATATAAGAACCCATCCCTTCTCAGTTCAGCAGAATTTGAGACCTTTCAATTGTCCTGCCAAGTCACTCTGCAGTGTCAAGGACTCTGAAGCAGTTCCAATAGCTTTGCCTCTCCTCCTCTTTCCCATTTGCAACTCGGAAGGACAATATCTCATTTATAGAAAGTCCAATCTTTAGTTAACCCCAGCCTGAGATTTGAAAGCAATTTTGGATTCTTTTTCTGTTAAGAGCTGCATTTCTGCAGAGAAATGGGCTGGAGACCACCTTCTAACTATAACAGTGGTTCTCAACCTGTGGGTCAGGACCCCATTTGGGGTCGAACGACCATTTCACAGGGGTCGCCAAACAAGGCTGTCCGCCATTTTCCCCCCTTTTCTTTGGCCACGCCTCTGGCACCCGGTGATGTATAAGTGGTTGGGGGTCACCACAACATGAGGAACTGTATTATGGGGTCGCAGCATTAGAAAGGTTGAGAACCACTGAACTATAAGGAGAATCAAAGTTCAAAGTGAACAGACAAAACTTTTTTCTGCCTCTCACTGTCATCTCCTTGTTCTGTTCTCAGCAGGCTGCCCCAAATGAAGCAATTTGTTTTGGTGAAGTGATCGTTTTTGAAGGCCACATGAAATCAGGCTTTCACCCACGGTGACAAACATTGTCTTATGTACTAGGGCTGTACATGCTTTGACAATGATTTGGAAAAGTGTTCTGAACCTCGCATGAGCAGAGCATCTCTTTGCTATTAATTAAAACAGACATAAGTTGACTTGTGAGATAATTCTTAAAGCAGCTGTATTGTTTTTCACTTACTGACACTTACGTACTGATAATTTGGAGAATCATCAATTTGTATCCAATTCCTTTTCTTTATCTAATTTGTCTTATTCTTTGTTTACTGTCTCTCCTATATAAAACCTATATAAAACTCCTTATGTCATGGCATACTCCCTCCATGTATTACTCTATTTTAACAGGTGACTTCCAAGATTCTAGAGTGCTCTTGGGAATCTCAATAAGCAACTTCTAAAAGAATATCAGAGAAAGCTTTATCACAGAAACCAACAACAATTAGCCAGAAATGAGGATGAGCCCTTAAGAGCAGTGTTTCTCAACCTTGGCCACTTTAATCCATGTGGACTTCAAATCCCAGAATTCCCTTTAAAAAAAATACTGTCTTAGAATCATATTGTTTTGTGCATGGTGATCATTTTCAAACATGTTCCAACCTGACAATACAGTGGCAGGAACCAGACACATCTTTAGGGTGTATAATATTGAGAGGAGATCAGTAGCTAAGCATAAAAAGAATATTATAATGGATACTTCTCATCTGCTTTCTGTACTAAATTAAGTAAACAAAAAGCATGTTATCTTGTGACCCAACATTGTCTCTCAGCTAATCTATATTGTACAATTTTTCTAACGATAGCAGTGTATGTATTGGGGAAAGGGAATCATACATACATACATACATACATACATACATATAGAAAGCTCTTTGGAGTGTGTATATGAACAGACAGTGATCATGCTAAATTCCCATGTCAGAATCTCAAATTCATAATTTCTCCTGACCTTCTGCAAGACCCTGAAGACCTGATTCTGCCAGATGGCCTGGGGCCCCACTGGGGGAGTACTATACTGGAATAGCTGATGGACTAATAGCAGCTCTCACCTTCCCCTCCTACATTCTGCTCCCTTCCTTTCCATCTTTGAATTATAACCTGTATTTTTATTGTGATTTTATGCATTTGTGTGTGTGTGTGTGTGTGTGTGTTTGTGTGTGTAGTTTTTATTGTAAGCCACCCTGAGTCACCTTGCAGCGAGATTAGAGGCAAATAAATTAAACAAACAAACACACAAATAAATAAATAAATAGAATTTGTTATTAGCATTAACTATAAATCAGTGATCTGCTAACAGGTTGAAGCATAAGGAATAACTATGTATTGTGGTAGATAGAGCATCAAATGTAAAGAGTAACTCTCATAAAATAGACTGAATCAAAGAAACTAAGGACAGAAATGAGTATTTGCAAAATAATGGTAGACATTAACATTATCTTTTTTTAATTAAGGGATAATTGAAGCTAAGGATATTTTATCACACAAAAAGACCAACATTATTTTCATTCTTTTGAATTTCTATCCCAAACCCCATTACTATTCAAAACAAACATAAATTTGAGCTAATACTGCAATTTTTATTTGGTTCCATACATATTAATGTAAGTACTAACGAATACCAGTAAGTATTAATAAATACCAGAAACTGACACTAAACAACACTGTAATAACATCAATTTTTGAAACTTTTTTCTTTAATAAATTATTCATTTTATATGTATTTATTTAAGATGCAAGTAATATTTATGTGCTTAATGGAGTAGGGTATCTTGCTCAAATGAACACTGTAAAATATGCCACATTTAAGAAACTATTATCTTTGACTGAACTGTTCAAAATGGTGAATGCATTTTAGGGCATCTATCTTGAAATTTATCTATTCTAGACCAGCTCTGTGAGATCTCTGGAGCCTCCTTCTAGACCAACTATGATTTCTAGACCAACTATGTGAGATCTCTGGAACCTCTTTATAATGCTGTTTATAGTTAGGAAAATCTGAATGTAGATTGGACTGATTACAAGAAGACATTCAACTCCCTACCACGTGACTGAATAATCAAATACCTAGAAATAAGAGGAATATGTAGAAACATATGCAAATACCACCTTCCTAAAGAGGTTGAGTAAAACTTTTAAAACATTCTGAATCACCAACCACTGTAAGAGAAACAATCCTTTTCCCAGCAGTCCAACTTCTCCCAAAAAATCAGCACAGAAGGAATAGGTAAGGCAAAGTATCTATAGAATTAAAATGATAGCTGGAACTCGAGTAGTTGTCCTATTTCAAGACAACAGCTGATTGTTGGTTTTGCTGCCAGAAGGTGACACTGGGTAGAAGGACAAAGAAAGCTGGAATCTCTCTGATATTGCACAGAAAATATCCTCTGACATTCTGTGAGGACAGCAACAGTAACACTCTCATTGCTGAGATGTGATAAAAGGCAGCCCTTGTGCGGCAGCCCTTTTTATATGAATAAACTTTCCCCCATCTCAAAAATGGGAAGAAAACACACTGATCTGGCTGTAAACAAAAGGCCATAGTCTCCA
The DNA here is from genome assembly GCF_016545835.1 of Crotalus tigris. Lineage (NCBI taxonomy): Eukaryota > Metazoa > Chordata > Lepidosauria > Squamata > Viperidae > Crotalus > Crotalus tigris. The sequence continues at coordinate 237,538 of NW_024096626.1, read as the reverse complement.
ACATAATCGTGTACTTTTTATCACTGTATATAATGGAATAGCAGGAATTTTCTGAACCTGTTTCTGGCTTCCAACGGGAAGCTGGAAGTCACGGAAGGAAGAATAATCAAGAGACAGACGGTGTCTGTTGGCAGCTTTTCTTATAAAGGGCAAATCAGCCCGGATGGCAAGAAATCTGGGAAGAAGTGTTTCAAATTTTTCAAAGCAATCCCAATTTCTCTTGCAGTTTCCAGGATTCCGAATTTACCCTGATACCATTAAAAACAATTGCTGCATTTCTCATACAAATGGTATTTTTTATTTTCAGCAGAATTCTTATTTTTAGGACACCCTCAAAATAAGGGTGAGGTGCCTTTCCTATCACCTTAAAATCTGAACATTGTGAGTTTCCTTATATTTTTCTCAACAGCTTCATTAAATTCAGAGAGAAGAAAGCAGGATCATGCCTGATCATCTGACCCAACAATCTCTCCTTGCTCAAAAGAATATAGGAAAAGAAACTGTTGCATATATCTCTAAGTATCTTACTAATATAGTGCAGAAATCATAACATTATATATTTAGAACATAGAACATAGAATCATATAGAAGAGATCCTGGAGGTCTTCAAGCCCAACCCCCTTCTCAAGACAGGAGACCTGGCTTATACCATCCTAGTTGAATGGTTGTCCAGTCTATTTTTTAAAACTCCAACAATGGAGCATCCACAGCTCCAAAAAGTAAGCTTTTCCATTGATTGTTCTCACTTTCAGCAAATTTTTCCTTAGTTCTATGGTGGATCTGTCTTTAATAAGCTTCCATGAATTACTTCTTGTCCTGTCCTCTGGTGCTTTGAAGAATCATTTGATCCCCTCTTCTCTGTGTCAGCCTCTCAAGTACTAGAAAATAGCTTCACTGTTTTTGAAATGAAACCATTTCATACCTTCTTTAATTTCCTGTAGCACCTCCATTTTATAAACAAAGGTCTATTTTGTTTTTATCTTAATTCCAGCCCCCCCCCTTTTTTTTTTCTTTTTCATATAGAAAGAGGGATTGAGAGACTGAAAATAAAAATACTGAAGGAAGTCAAAGGGAAATTGAAATTTCTTCCTGACTTCTCCCACCCTGTCAAGTTTTCCTGTGGCTCTTAAATCTACACATAATTGAAATGATTTTGGTTTTGTGACTAAGTTAGGACTAGGACAGTCTTCTGATTATCAGCCTGGTACACTATCCCTAACCACTACACCAGGGGTGTCAAACTCAATTTCATTAAGGACCGCATCAGCATTGCGGTTGCCCTCGCAGGGCCGAGTGGGTGTGGCCAGGGTGGGTGCGGCCTACTGGGTGGGCATGGGTGGAATGGTTGTAGCCTACTGGGTAGGCAGGGCCAGCTCTACATCGTTCACATCAAGGGTGCCTGTGGGGGCCTGGGCAAGAGTGGGACAGATCTGAGGGTCTCTGGCAGAAGGGAGTGGGACTGGGGCAAGCGCCAAGGCATGGTCCATTTCTTCATTCCTCACAAAGAGTGACACCTCCCGAGCATGCACCCAGGGGGCAGGGCTGACGCGGCAGGGGCTGGTTCCTCGCTGTTTTCAGACGGCCTTGTGGAGCTAAGACTGAATGTGTTTCAGCATAGATGGCCATCACAAAATTGTACATTGGCTCCCGGCCGGCCTGGGCCAGGGCCAAGGCAGCAGGGGCCGTTTCTTCACTGTTTCCAGGATGGCTTCGCAGGCCACATGAAACCACTTCGTGGACCGCATCTGGCCCCCGGGCCTTATGTTTGACATGTCTGCACTACACCAAGCTGGTTTCCAATTTAATTGCAACCACTACCGTCACAATAAATAATAATAATCCCAGGTCTTTGGGAAAGACTACATAGGTAAATAAAAATGCCAAATCCAATCTAAACTTCTGGCTGAATGTGCAACCAATCATAATAATAAAAAGCAATCTGAATGTAGATTGGATTGATTAAAAGAAGGCATTCAACTCCCTACAACATGATTGGATTATCAAATATCTGGAAATAAGAGGAATAGATAGAAACATCAGAAGCTTTGTGCAAGGATCAGTGACACAATGGAAGACACACTTGCTATTCATGGTGATAGGGTGGGAGAGGTTAACATCAAGAGAGGAATCTTTCAGGAAGATTGTTATTATCACCACTAGCATTTGTCATTGCACTGATTCCTGTTTCAATAATACTGAACAAGTCATGGCTATCAAACATCAAAAACATCTCTCCCAAACACTTGAAATACTGCTTCCAGTTCTAGCCATCACAATACAAAATAAGATGCTGAAACCCTAGAAATTGTACAGAGAAGAGCAACAAAGATGCTAAGGTGTGTGGAGACTAAATTGTATGATAAACAGTTGTGGGAGCTTGGTATGTCTAGCCCAGTGGTTCTCAACCTGTGGGTCGGGACCCCATTTGGGGTCGAACGACCATTTCACGGGGGTCGCCAAACAACGCAGTCCGCCATTTTTCCCCCTTTTCCTTAGCTGTGCTACTCCCTTTTATTCTACTGGCTTTCAAAAGCCAATAGGAATTGTCCAGGCTGTCTCTGCCCTGCTGAGCCCGCCAGAAGTCCCATTCTGCAAACAGTGCTGCACCAGTTGAGTAGTCCTCGACTTACGACCGGTTGGGGGTCACGGCATTAAAAAGGTTGAGAACCACTGGTCTAGCCTATCAATAACAAGGATTAGAGATGACCCAAAGGTGCTGTTCAAAAAGCAACTGGACTTTCTTTTCTTTTTTTCTTGAAAACGTTTTATTTCTCATCCAAGAGAAGTTCTAGAGGGTTGTTTTTTTTCAAGGAAAAAACCAAGAAAGTCCTGCTGTCTTTTGAATAGCGCCTTTGGGACATCCATGACCTGGATGACTGAGAATCTCCATAGACGATCAGGAGTGACATGGAAAAACTGTCTCACTGCTTGTTCCATGTTAATTTTGAAATAAAGAGATTTGCTGTGCTAGGTTTACTCTGAAGAGACAGCAATATTTAATTGTCAGAAAGAATCATGATTTTACTTCTGTTTTAATTGTACAAGATGTTAGGTTTCCACTAGGTTTATGAAAAGATAAAAAAATATTTCACATAGCTATTATTGCTCCTTTTCTGTTTTCTTGATAGCTGTTACAAATCATTTTTGGATTCTGGACCTAATTATGTCAATTTTCATTCATAAAAACAAAAATATAATGGTTCTGAGAACTGTGCTCAATCTAAACCCAATGTCTTTTATAATAGCGATGACACGTGGCTATTATTTGCAGTAAAACTGGCTGCCCTGAAATGTCACGGTAACTAAAGTAGGATTCACTGTGTGTAGGTGTTGTGCACTGAATGAATGCTATGTTTTTAAATAAACCCATACATTGCACCACCATTTCTCTTAACCTCACATCTGTAGATGTCATTTTAAGAGGAATGGTTGACTCAGCTTCCTACACACTGAGATTATAGAGAACATGCTGGTCACAGGCTCAAATCCAAGATCCTCACACAAATAAAGCCCTGTGTTAACTGAAAGCTGCTGTTAGGTTCAAAAGGGAGAGGAGATGCCAGTCATAATGCATCATCTTGGAATAGCAAAGTGTTCATCAAGCTAAAATACAGATCCTATTCTCCATGAAACAATCCCCTTATTATAGAAATGTCAGCAATATCAGCAAAAGTTGCTTCTCTTCCCTTTCCAAAAACCATGGAAACCATCTCCTTGTACTGTATACTTGAGATAGATTCTTCTGCTTCCCCTAGGAATGCTTACATTAGATCTTATAAGGTAAAAATAGATATAGTCTCTGATCTGTGTGTCTATCTGAACCTAGAGTTGAGAGCAAAGAAAGGAAGCTATGTGACAAAATTCTGCCTTACTGGCAGTAGAAGCTTACACAAAAAAAGAGAATTACAGACAATGGAACTTTCCTAGTAACAACAAAAGTGATCAACTGCTTTTCCCATCCTTCTTTCTATTACTGCACTATCTTTGTAGTAGTAGCAGCAGCAGCAGCAGCAGCAGCAAAAAAAAAGAAAAAAAGAAAAAGAAAGTATGGCCTTGATTTTTTTTTCTAATTTAGCATTTCTGTTCTTTCTCTGTACCTTGAGAAGCACTGCTCCTGCATCCCTGCCAACTGCCAAATGAAACATTGTTCTGAAATAATACCAAAATAATATGGGAAGATCAAAATAGCACTTGTTGAGAAAGCATGGATTTTTTGTAAACTATTGTGCTTTGGTCCTTCCTTATGATCAATCTTCACATTTACCATCTAGATGATCATCTTATAAAGTTGCCTTTATAAGAGAGAGAGGGGGGGAGATTAGAAATAAATAAAGACTCCTTCTCCTCACCGACAGAAGTTTCATACCTAAACTGAATGCATTTATCACTGTAAAAATCATGTCATAAAGCCTGGTTATTTGAGACACTACCTGTCTCCATTTTATTCCTGCCTGTTCAGTTCTACTTAGGACACACTCTGGGTCCATCAATTAGGCAATCATCTTGTAAGACTAAGAAAGAATTCCTTCTCTGTTGCAGCATCTGCTCTCTGGAATGAACCCTCCCACCCCCAGATCCAAATGCATCCCACCTTGATCACAGAGGGGCATATAATTAGGGCAGAATATCAGCAAATAGCCCGAGACTGTAAAGATGAAGTGAGGAAAGCTAAGTCTCAAAATGAACTAAGGCTTGCAACAAAAATCAAAAATAACAAAAAAAGCTTCTTTCAACATGTAAAAAACAAGAAAAAGGTTAAGGAAATTATTGGTCCGTTACTGGGAGAAAGTGGTAAGAAGGTGACAAGCAAAGGGAGAAAGCAGAACTACTGAACTTGTTTTTTGCATCCGTCTTTACACAAAGGGAAAAAACAATCCAACCTATCAAAAGCAGATTAGAAATGCAAGTTAAAATAGGCAAGAAAATGGTAAGTGAGCACCTCTCCAACATAGATGAGTTCAAATCACCAGGACCAGATGGATTACACCCCAAGATTCTGAAGGAACTGGCAGATGTGATCTTAGAACCACTGAACTATATCTTTCAAAGATCCTGGAGCACTGGGGGAACTACCAGAGGACTGGAAAAAAGCTGATGTGGTTCCTATCTTCAAAAAAGGGGGGAAAATGGAGCCAGGAAACTACAGACCTATCAGCCTGACTTCAATACCTAGGAAGATTATGGAAAAGATAATCAAGCAATGAATCAGCGAACACCTAGAGGCAAACAAAGTCATTACCAAAAGCCAACATGGGTTTGTCAAAAACAGATTATGCCAAACAAATCTTATTGCATTCTTTGACCAGGTGACAAAATTAGTGGATCAGAGGAATGCTGTGGATATAATTTACTTTGATTTCAGTAAGGCATTTGATAAAGTAGACCACAACCTACTACTTGATAAGATAGAAAAATGTGGGTTAGACAGCATCACCACCAGAATGCATTCATAGCTGGTTGACCGGACGTACTCAGCATGTGGTCCTCAATGGAACTGCATCTACATGGAGGGAAGTATGTAGTAGGGTGCCCCAGGGCTCTGTTCTGGGCCCAGTGCTCTTCAATGACTTTATCAATGATTTGGATGAGGGGATAGATGGGGAACTCATCAAATTTGCAGATGACATCAAGCTGGCAACACTCCAGAAGATAGGCTTAAAATACAGAAGGATCTTGACAGACTTGAACATTGGGCGCTATCTAACAAAATGAAATTCAGTGGTGAAAAATGTAAGGTTCTACATCTAGGCAAGAAAAACCAAATGCATAGGTACAGTATAGGTGGTACCTTGCTCAATAGTAGTAATTATGAGAGGGATCTTGGAGTCTTAATGGACAATCACTTAAATATGAGCCAGCAGTGTGCTGCAGCTGCTAAAAAAGCCAACACAGTGCTAGGCTGCATTAAAGAGGGATAAAATCAAGATCACGTGAAGTATTAATACCACTTTATAACTCCTTGGTAAGGCCACACTTGGAATACTGCATCCAGTTTTGGTCACCACGATGTAAAAAAGATGTTGAGGCTCTAGAAAGAGTGCAGGGAAGAGCAACAAAGATGATCAGAGGACTGGAGACTAAAACATATAAAGAATGGTTGCTGGAATTGGGTATGTCTACTTTAATGAAGAGAAGGATGAGGGGTGATATGATAGCAGTGTTCCAATATCTCAGGGGTTGCCACAAAGAAGAGGGAGTCAAGCTATTCTCCAAAGCACCTGAAGGCAGGACAAGAAGCAATGGATGGTAACTAATCAGGAGAGAAGCAACCTAGAACTAAGGAGAAATTTCCTGACAGTTAGAACAATTGATCAGTGGAACAACCTGCCTCCAGAAGTTGTGAATGCTCCAACACTGCAAGTTTTTAAGAAGAGATTGGACAGCCATTTGTCTGAAATAGTATAGGTTCTCCTGCCTGAGCAGAGGGTTGGACTAGAAGACTTCCAAGGTCCCTTCCAACTCTATTATGATTATAAAAAAAACCATTAAACCCTGGTTACATCCCCATGTTCTGCAGCAAAATAAAGACTGAGTCCTGTTGCATGTGCTCCTTTTGGGGTTATATGTTGTTTTGAGAGCCATTTATAATTTCTTCTATTTATTTTTATATTTTTCCCTTAATCTTAAGCCACTTAAGAGTCACTAGAATATGAACAACTACTGTATATAACAGGAACCTAGACTAAGCTTTCAACTTTCCTGGGGTTCTTTGCTTCTCACAATTTGCTAAAAAGAAAGCTGGCAACTAGTGTTGCTCTTTTAGGGACCAACTTGAAAATTAAAGCGGGGAGGACTAAAATGTTCACAGAGTAATATTAACAATAATGTTGGATTTTTATTCCCAACCAGAAGCCAGTCTATCCAAAGACCAGAATGATATGAGTTATAGTGTAACATCTGGAGACCTTTGTATATCACATGCATTCTTTTTGCCATCAGTCCAGATTCATATGCATAAACTGACTGGGTTCAAATAGTGCATAGTTTGTTTTAATCGTGATTTTTTGAGTAAAATATTTTTAGTAACTGATCTGGTTGCAGGAATCAACTGAGAGCACAAACACAACCTGTTATGTCCCGAGCCTTTGCAAACGGCTCGGGCGTTTGCAGGCAGTCCCGGGCAGGTGCAAAGCTGCCCGGGACCAGACAGGCTGTCGCCAGCGCCGTGCGCATGCGCGGGTGCTGGCGCGGGAAAAGTAACCCATTTACCCGGGAGTTGCCTATATAAGAGGCTGCGAGGCGTTTGGGCGAGGCTGAAGCCATCTTCCTGTAAGCTGAACGCTGAATAAATGAAACTGAGAACTCCAGCTGCTTCTCGTGTCTGTTTTCCCGCCACGGACTCAACACTGGCGACGAAGGTGGGATGCCTTGCACTACCTGGAAAGGAAGAAGTGTAAGCTTACCCAAGGAGTCCTGAGCGGCGAAAGAGGAACGGCGTCGACTCGGCAGCTGCCCGCCAATCCGGTGCGCATTCGGGGGTAGGCTGGCTGATAGACCCGTCTCCTGAAGATCCGAAGATGGCGAAAATCGGAAGGCTTTCGGAATTCGACGTCTCACATCCAGAGCGGTGGGAGTCCTACGTATCCAGAATGGAGAACTACTTCAAGGCAAACCAAGTGAGGGAAGATAGCTTGAAGGCGGCCACCCTGCTTTGCGTTTGCGGCCAAGACGCCTTCGAAATCGCAGAAAACCTTGCAGCACCTGTCCCAGTAGAGTCTGTAAGCTACGCAGACCTGAAGAAGCTGCTGAAGGAGCACTTCAACCCCAAGGTGTCCGTTATCTCATGGCGCCACACCTTCGAACAGAGGGATCAACGGTCCGGTGAGTCAGCCAAGGAATACATCGCCGCGTTACGGAAGGCCGCCAAGCCCTGCGAGTTCAAGGACCTTGAGGAACGACTGAGGGACCGATTCGTGTGCGGGTTAAGGCATCGCGAGCTACAACAGAGACTTTTCGCAAAGGAAGAATTATCCTTCCAAGACGCCTTAAGGGAAGTCACCGCAGAAGAAGCAGCAGGCGGCGCCATCAAAAACATGCGGCCGATCAGAAACAGTGCAGAGGGTGCGTCCGTGCACCAGGAAGACGTCCGACGAAACTCCGAGGAGGATCCGGACGAGGAAGTCAACCGTCTACACCCCGCGAGGGAAGAGAACCAGAAGGGAAGCTCTTCGGCTCCGCTCAAGTGCATCGGCTGTGGAGGTCGCCACAGGAGAACCGACTGCAAGTTCCGCTCCGCTACCTGCCGGGCATGCGGTAAACAAGGGCACATTGCAGCTGTGTGCCTGGGCCGACGAAAGGCACAACCCCAAGAAGAACGCCTGAAGGGTACCAGATTCCCCAGCCAGAATAGGGTAGGTTTTTGCGCTTCGCGAAGAAGCATCTGTAGAACAGGCACACACAAGCCCATGAAGAAAAAGCTGTCACTAAACGTGAAGCTACAAGGGGTTCCATTATCTATGGAACTAGACACAGGGTCTGCCCTGTCCATCATTTCATTGCATACATTTAGGAAGATTTGTTCCAGAAGTGGGTCTAAGGCCAAGTTAAGGCCTTCTGATATTGTATTAACAGATTTTCAGAACTCAAGAGTGTGTGTTAAGGGGGAGGCCACCCTTAACGTGCAATACAAGAGTTTTGAAGGTCCACTAGACTTATTAGTAGTAGGGGGTGAACGAACGAGTCTCATAGGACTCGATTGGTTTGAGGCCCTGGGGATACACGTCACAGGACTCAATAGCTTACAAACACTCGACCTACAGGAAGTCTGCAAAGAATTTGCAGATGTTTTCAGCCCCCAGCTGGGCACATTCAAAGGACCACCTGTGTCCTTAAAGCTAGACCCCACTGTCACTCCCATTAGGATTAAAGCAAGAAGGGTCCCTTTTGCTTTAAAAAGTAGATTGCCTCTGCCAGTAGTAGAAGCTGACCCCGCGCCAGCTGTCAACATTCTATCAATCCAAGCCTTGCCCGAGCTCCCTCTTAGTGCCAGGGATGTTACCGCTGAAACAGGTACAGATCACACACTTTCACGTGTCCGCTCCTGGGTCCTGTCCGGGTGGCCTGAGCACTGCCCTAGTCCTGAGTTTCAGAGTTTCTGGTCCAAAAGGAACGAACTGTCCCTTTCTCAGGGTTGTCTGCTTTGGGGAAACAGAGTTGTCATTCCCACCTCAATGAGGACTAGGGTCTTAGAATCCCTCCACGAGGGTCATCCTGGCATTGTTCGTATGAAGGCTCTTGCACGAAGCCACTTGTGGTGGCCTGGTTTAGATAAAGGTATTGAGGCTAAGGTACACGCATGCCACCTGTGCCAACGATCTCGCCCAGAGATGCCCCAAGCTCCTGTGCATAGATGGGAGGAAACACAGTCCCCATGGTCTAGGGTGCACATTGACTACGCTGGGCCCTTTCAGGGCCAGTTCTTCTTGGTCCTTGTTGACAGCCATTCAAAATGGCTTGAGGTTGTGCCTGTCTCATCCACCACCACTGCAAAGACTATTCAGGTACTGAGGGGGATTTTTGCTGCACACGGGCTGCCAGATGTCATTGTGTCCGACAACGGCCCTCAATTCACCTCCTCCGAATTCCAAGCTTTCTTACAGGCAAACCTGATTCGTCATGCCACGTCTGCGCCTTTTCACCCGTCCACCAACGGTATGGCTGAACGCATGGTGCGCATCGCAAAGGACGCCTTGAAGAGACTCACCTACGGGGACTGGCATCACAGGTTGGCTGACTTTCTCCTTTCTTATCGCACCACACCGTCCACTTCTACAGGGAGAAGTCCAGCTGAACTTCGTTGGGGGCGCCAACTTACTACTAGACTTGACCGGTTGCATCCGGACAGACTGCCTTCATCTACCTCACATCCTAGGGCACCTAGACAACTACTTGTGGGTGCCCCGGTTTGGGCTCGCAATTACGGCCTGGTCATACATGGGTCCCCGCTTCTGTGTCCAGGATCACAGGTCCTCTCTCCTACGAGGTTGCCCTGGACAACGGTCGTGTCCTGTGTCGGCACATCGACCAACTTCGCTCTAGGCGAGACTTTTCTGCTGAGTCTCCTGGGTCTTTTCCAGGGGGGGAGGGGGACCCTTTGGAGCAAAGGGAAGGGCAAGAGCTACTGCCCATCTCCACTGAGGGAGCCACAAACGGCTCGTCCCAAGGTTCTGCAATTGCTCCGAAAAGAAAGTCATGGAGCTTACCCACACAACAGGCACTGACGCCTACTCCAGCCAGGGAGTCACCCCGGGGGCATACTCACTTTCCACACACATCACACAGCACTCCAGCAATGGAGGATACCCGGGGGCATCCCAACAAATCATTCCCCGCAAGAGAACTGGCACACAATTCCCAAGGTTGGCCTGACCTTACCCCAACTCCTACAGGGGGTCAAACAGACACAGAGTTAGTCGAGGAACCAAGTCCCGACTACAACAACCCTAGCACAAATCAGGGAACACCTGAGTTTTGGGAAAGTACAGAAACCCACACGAGCCCGAACACAGAATGGGGTTCAGGGAATGGACAGCCTCCTGACAGCTCTTGGACTGACCTAGGAGGTTCTACAGAGACGCCCAGCAGCGGCTATCACTTCAAGGGGCCTGAGGGTCTACAGCTAGGTAGGTCAACCAGGTCACAAAGTAACAGAAGCCCTGGCCTGACGAGCCCGGTGGGCAAGCAAGCAGGCCAGGCCTCGGGGCACAGTCCTTGGAAGACACCAGGGCACAATAGAGAGAACAGGCTCACGCCTCCCTCCAGTCAGGGACCTTATGCCAGTAACCCAGAGCTAAGAAGGTCACAGAGAGCAAAGAAATCTCCTAAGTATCTAGAAGATTACATAACATTGCTGGCAAGGCAAAAGCCATTAATCAGTGGGAGCACTGGGGAGCAAAATGTCATATAAAATAAATGTTGTATGTTGGTAGTAGTTTTAGCCCGGGGGAAAGGGGTGTTATGTCCCGAGCCTTTGCAAACGGCTCGGGCGTTTGCAGGCAGTCCCGGCAGGTGCAAAGCTGCCCGGGACCAGACAGGCTGTCGCCAGCGCCGTGCGCATGCGCGTGTGCTGGCGCGGGAAAAGTAACCCATTTACCCGGGAGTTGCCTATATAAGAGGCTGCGAGGCGTTTGGGCGAGGCTGAAGCCATCTTCCTGTAAGCTGAACGCTGAATAAATGAAACTGAGAACTCCAGCTGCTTCTCGTGTCTGTTTTCCCGCCACGGACTCAACACAACCCATAACAGCAGGAAAATGTGGAGCACAATGAGAAAGTTGAACAATAACCAAGAAAAATGGAATAGGAGCATAATGCTACAGCCAATCAAGCAGCACCAATTGTTCCTAAATGGCAAACCTCCAAGTTAATTACAGAAAAAGAAAATGAAATGGCAATGATCTTCAAGACAATTAGTATTTAAAAGCCCCTATAATGGTGACACCAGAAAATGGAATTAAGTATAGCAAATGCAACAAATTGTTGGCCTGAATGACATTCAGACTGAGATAATAAAACACTTTGAAAAGGTTCCTAGAAGTATTCAGTCAATATGTCAAGACATATAAAATATCTAAGACATGAAAACAATCACCCATACAGATGCTAACACTGGGCAAGGTTTTTCAAAGCTAAAAAGCCTCTAGGCAGTCTATGTCTTCCACAGAAGCAATGTACGTAATTTTTAACTAACTTTTACCCAAAGTGTATGAATAACTCATACTGGATCAAGCTGGATTTTGATCAGAAAAGCTATGTAGGACCAGATATTGAACTTCACCAACAATCTTGAAAAAAAAAAGAAAGATGCCAAAATCACAGGCACAAGATTTGCTGACCCTCAACAACACACAACATTGTTAACTGTTCAATGCTGCTCTGAAAGTTATGTTACAGGATTTCAAACTAATATAAGTGATCCGAATATTCAATGGTGTCCAGGGAAAAATCCAGTAAAACATCACTAAACTCTCACTTTAGAAATCAGAGGTTTATTTTATTAAATTTAGAACACACATAAAATACTTACATTGAATAACTCATTGCAATGAGGACCAACCTTGGACTAGCCGTCATGACAGTGACAGCTAGAGGCCAAGTGGCCCCGAATCAGGACCACTCTCAAACTTTTATACCTTTCCACAAACATGACCAGCTGAGCTTGCATGACTAAATTCTGTTCCTTGTACTTTCTGCAGACCATCTCTTTCCACATACACCCGTGTACATTTGAAACTTGCGCCCATCTGTTACTTTCAGTTTCTTATTTCCCATGGATTTAACTCGTATGTTCTAAATCAGTAGTTCTCAACCTTCCTAATGCCACGATCCCCAACCATGTGATCGTAAATCGAGGACTACCTGTATTTCACTGCAGGTGGGGCAGGGGGGAGGTGCACATGCTCCGCCTCCTCTCCTGCAGCTGGAGTGCACGCTGGGCAGGCTGAGGGTGCACGCAGGACATCACCCAGCAACTGCCTCAGTCCGGGAGCGCCGCGCATGCATGGTGTCACCCCATGCCGGCCAAGGCGTAGCTGGCAAGTGACAGTGAGGGCGCAGGCCGACCATCGGCTGGGCCACCAGCTGGCCCAGCCCAAGGGAGCTAAGGCACCTGCCGGGCCCCACGCGCACCAACAACCCTCCCTGCGCCCGCTGCTGCCCCGCTAGCCTTACCTTGGCCACCGCATGTTCGGTGCGGCGGCAGGCAGACCCAGACGCTCCTGGGCGGCCATGGCACACGGCAGTGAGGGCACAGGCCGACCACCAGCTGGGCCACCAGCTGGCCCAGCCCAAGGGAGGTAAGGCACCCGCTGGGCCCTACGCGCGCCAGCTCCTTCCCTGCATGCGCCGCTGCCCCGCTAGCCTTGCCTTGGCCACCGCACGTTCGGTGTGGCGGCAGGCAGGCCCAGGTGCTCCTGGGTGGCCATGGCACACGGCAGCAAGGGCGCAGGGCGACCACTGGCTGGGCCACCAGCTGGCCCAGCCCAAGGGAGATAAGGCACCCGCCAGGCCCCACGTGCGCCAGCAACCTTTCCTGCACCCGCCGGCCTCCCACCTCCCACCCCTGGCCCTCTTTTACTTACATTTAGTAGTTGCTCAGCAGGGAGGGGTGGAAACATCCAGGACGCTCGTCTTAGCTGCAGACAACTTGCAGCACCATTTGCAGACTGGGACTTTTGGCGGGCTTAGCAGGGCAGAGACAGCCTGGACAATTCCTATTGGCTTTTGAAAGCCAATAGAATTAGACTCTATTCAAGAGAGTCTATTCTATTGGCTTTCGAAAGCCAATAGATTCTATTGGCTTTTGAACGCCAATAGAATAGAGTCTCTTGAATAGAGTCTATTCTATTGGCTTTCAAAAGCCAATAGAATAAGAGGGAGTAGTACAGCTAAGGAAAAGGAAAAAAAATGGCGGACTGCGTTGTTTGGCGATCCCCGTGAAATGGTCGTTCGACCCCAAATGGGGTCACGACCCACAGATTGAGGACCGCTATTGTAAATATACATTTGAAACAAGCAACTTTGCAAAATTCTATTAAACAAGGCACAGCTTCAGCTTAGATTGAAAATATTTCCTTAGCATAATGAAATAAGCTACAGTAAGAACTTTGGTTCAGTACAATCTTTTTACATGAGGCCTAATTTGGCTCATCTAGGTCTAAACCTTGCATAGAAAGACTATAGCATAAAATTTCTCCTCTCACAATGGAAATTGCTACTTTATGCTGAATCTGGAAGTAAAGTCAGCCTAAGGCACAAGGAAGCACAGTGGGAAAATCCTCTAATTCATATATAAATGATTATCCAATCCCATCCAAACAGAATGTTATGCTATAGCAGTGCAGGGAAAGGAATTTATACAGATGAAAAAGATACCAAAATCAGCATTAGAAAAATTGACCACCTACTCCAGTGATGGCGAACCTTTTAGAGACCGAGTGCCCAAATCGCAACCCATAACCCATTTATTTATCGCCGGGTGCTGGGTGGGCGTGGCCACAGTCGGTGTGGCCACCTCGATGATGCTCATGGGGAGGGATACCTGTGGGGGCCAGGCAGGATTGGGGGTGATCCAGGGGGTCTCTGGTGGGTGAGAGTTCCTTTCCGGGCGTCCAGGGGCCGTCTCTGCCCACGCCAATGGGGCTGCACTGCACAAGGGAGATGGCACCTCTGATTCCCCCCTGCTGGCCGCCCCCCCTGCCCCGTGCTCCTTCTATGCAAACCTATGTGACCACAGTGTGGATGAGAGGCTCGGCCAGCAAGAGGATGGCTTTGCTCTGCAGAGGAATCCCGGCTCTCCAGCCCCCCCTAGCCAGTCCTCACCTTCCCCCAGCCGGACCTGATGACCCCCACCCTCCTGCCCCCACCCCAGCCGACCCCCCCCCGAGCAGCCTAGCCCGACCAAGACAGAGGGAAGGCAAGGCAGAGAACCAGTTGTTAAAATGATTTTAAACCCACCACTGGTCACTTCCAAAGGCCACTCACTCACTCTCTTGCCAAGACTGCTCTTTTTATAGGTTCCCTCTCGCAGCTCTTCCCAGACTCCGCATGCGTGAAGAGGGGGAGGGGAGGAGCCCAGCAATGGTGCACGTGCCCACAGGGACGGCTCTGCGTGCCGCCTGTGGCACGTGTGCCATTCGTTTGCCACTACTGACCTACTCTGTGGCTGACCTAATGGAGCCTACTTGATCCATTTCTCCCAAAGCCTGAAAACCTCTACTGGGGGAATATGCCATAACTACAGTATCAGCAGCATTGTCTTGGCACTGTGTCGTTACTGCACAATGCTGATTATGTAAGCTGATTGTGGGAATGCTCGAGTCACATGAGGAAAAATTGACCTTTCATTGAATAACCAAGGAGCTCTGGGAAAAGAAATAGCTGACAAATGATTATTTGCAATCATTAGCACAAATTTAATTCTTTTTGTTAAAAGTAGGCCAATCATTTACTGTATATGTTGCCTATTGAAAGTAAGCTATTACCAAAGGAACCCTAAATTATGTTACGTGGGGGGGGGGGAATAAAATGCAGGAATCATTATATAGTCATTGTTAGCAAGACTCTGTGTTCTTCTCAGAAAGCATCTTCTATGTAGCAGGAAACAGTGCCTGGGAGTGACCCGTCTACATCTAGCCAGGATAGTGGCTTTTTAATGAATCCTCTCCTACTGAAAAACTACTTTGCCACTAAAAAAAAGCAAATAAGGCATCTTTAAAACGCTTTAAGATAATTCAATCTGGCCTTGTGGTTTAGTCTGTTTAATATAATGGCACACGTGTATTTTATTGGTTCATACTGCAGTGCTTTAGGGCTCAAACACTGGAACAAATTCCATATTTTCTTGTTCATTTTCAGCCATGCAGTTTTTGTACTAGTCTGAGACTGCAAAAAAGACTAACTGCCTGATAGTCATGCAACAGTAACTTTGCAGATCTTCAGCTGTGCAAATAGCCATTAGCTTTAAAAGTTAGTTAATAGACACGGCTTCCTCCTCCCTTGTACTGTATAATACATATTTGCATAGATCAGTGCTCTTCAACCTTGGCATTTTAAAAATGTGTGGTTTTCAACTCCTAGAATTCCCCCGCCTGCCTGGACCAAAGTGAGTAAATGCTACTACACTTTTTGTTAGTCCTATCCTCGGCATTAGTGGAGGGACTTGTGGCTAGCAGCAGCAAGAAGAGAGGAGAGGAGGCTGCAGATGGATGCTAAAAGCCAAACTGGAATCATTAGGAAAAGAACTAAAAACTAAAGCAGCACATATGGGGTTTTTTTCTCCCCTTTGAATTAGTTTTTGACTCCTATTGATTGCTTAGATTAGCTCCACAGTTTTCTCAACAACGTTTTTTTGGAAATGGTCTGTCACTGTCTCCTTCCTAGAACTGAGAAAGTGTGACTGGCCAAGGCTGCAACACAGGTCAGGAAGGGCGCCTGAAGGTGCAGCATGGGTCAGGGAGATGCATGGGAGTGCATAAGTGTCCAGAGTGGCATAAGCACAGAGGGGCAAGAAGAGGGTGTGCAGGTGGGAGAGACTTACCCAGAAACTTGTTGACTTCCCTGTCAGCATCCCCATTGACTTTCTGGGCTAGTTAGCAGGGAAGGTTGCAAATGGCGATCTTGTGGTTGTGCGGTGCTGAAATGGTGATAAGTGCAAACTTGTTGACAAGTGCCCAAATTGTGATCACATGACCATGGTAGTACTGGGATGTGTTTTAATAGTGCAGGAATATATCATATCTCAGCGTCATGTGGAGTTTGGTAGCCTCAAAATTGCAATAAATAAAGTATTAAAATTTTACAATACAGGTAGTCCTCGACTTCCAAGAGTTCATTTAGTCACCGTTCAAAGTTACAACGGGACTGAAAAAAGTGACTTATGACCATTTTTCACAATTATGACCTCTGTAGCATCCCCACGATCATGTGATCAAAATTCAGATCCTTTGCAAATGGTTCATATTTATGACCGTTGCTGTGTCCCAAGGTCATGTGATCTCCTTTTGCAACCTTCTGACAAGCAATGCCAGATTCACTTAACAACCAGGTTCCTAACTTATCAACTGCAGTGATTCACTTAACAACTGAGGCAAAAAAGGTCATAAAATGGGGCAAAACTCACTTAACAAATGTCTCAACAGAAATTTTGGGCTCAATTATGGTCATAAGTTGAGGACTACCTGTATGTGTATATGTACAGTATATGTATTAGAAGGAATATAGTGAAATCCTGATAATCATTAACAGCTTCATTTATATCAATAATTAACTACAGTGACTGAGCAGTTGGATATCATAGTGGTTAGAATGTCACCCTTTGAAGCTAGAGACCAGAGTTTGAATCCCAGCTGATATCTACCTTACCAGTAGGGGTCCTTGGGCAAAGATCCCCCAAAGCTTCACCTGCCTACCTTGGATATGAAAGTGGCACAAACTAGGAGAGTCATGCTGGCTCAGACGTTGCCTGGATTAACAAGGATTGCGCCAGATGTCAGGGAACCAGTCTAATGATAAGTGGCCTCTGGAACAAACCAGACATGGAAGAAGCAAGAGAAACTGGAAGTGATGGAATGCTACTACAACAGCAAACCTAAAAACAGGGGATAATTGAAATCTATGAGGCAACTATGGATGGGCAGAAGGCCTGCATTCACATTAACTGAGAAATAGCTAGTTACCCAGTGCT
The DNA here is from genome assembly GCF_016545835.1 of Crotalus tigris. NCBI lineage: Eukaryota > Metazoa > Chordata > Lepidosauria > Squamata > Viperidae > Crotalus > Crotalus tigris. Next base: position 220,359 of record NW_024096626.1, on the reverse strand, counting down.
TCAGCATAGTGAAAACTAAAGAAGCTGCTTTCACAACCTGAGACAGACCAACTATACATTACATCCTGGACTCAAGAAGAACTGGAAGAATAACTGTATGTATTGCCAACATCTGAAACTGGAATGTCACCGCCACAACCTCCTTTACAGAGCACGGCAGCTCATAAAAGACATAAAATCATAAAATCAACCAGTGACTGATTTCCAAGACTCAGTGAAGAAGTACCATAGTATACTAGAACAGTGATGGCAAACCTTTTAGAGATCAAGTGCCCAAACTGCAACCCAAAACCCACTTGTGTATCATTGGGTGCTGGGTGGGTGTGGCCAATTGAATGGGCGTGGTCCATTGGGTGGGCATGGCTGTGGTGGTAACTGCAGGCTTGGTGGGACTAAAAAGTTCAATCAGTCAATTCCAACTTTGCAAGATCTTTTTTTTCCCGTAAGAAGTTAAAATTGATTGATTGAACCTTTTTTTTTTTTTTTTGCCCATGGTGGCGGAGGCCTAAAGCGAAAAAGCTGAAGTCCTAGAACTGGGGCGATGGCACATGTGCCCACAGAAAGCGCTCTGCGTGCCACCTGTGGCACGTGTGCCATAGGTTCGCCACCACTATACTAGAAGATGCCAACAGACCCTCACAACAATTTCTACTATCACCATAAGTATACTGTACATTACAGCCACTGTAATTTTGGAGATGCTTGACTATATGGCAGAAAAAAATTGTTTTGATTTTTTTTTTAAATTATGTATTTAAAAATTGGATACTAGAGAGAACTAAAGATTACAATTAAAGGAGAAGAGCAAATAATCTCAACTTAAATTATAGAATGGAGCAAATTGTTCTAACATTCATCACACTGAAGGATATTTTTGAAAAATGGTAGTTAATAGTGTCAACAGAGATATCCATCTCTATGGAAGGATTGCGACTAAAGGATGTTGTGAGTTTTACCTGCCAAAATCAAAACTGAGTTTAAAGGGCATTTACAAATGACCGATTAAAAGAAGGAAAAAGATGTTACCAAAGAACATACAATAGAAACCACTGATGTTTTAATAATTAAAAGGGACAAACAATAAACCAAAAGAGTAACCCAGATATTTTTCCCATATTGGATTTACAAAAGAAGCGTGTTAGAGATTTGCAGAATTTCATAAGGAACAAAGAAAAAAATGAAAAGAAATCAAGTCTATGACATTATTTGATTAGACTAAATATTAAGACTGTTAATTGCTAAATTGCTAAAAACAGAAATAGGAAGGTTGGAAGTCACTTCTCTATATATTTCTTTCCTTTTTCTTTACTATATTGTTACTTTTCTTTCTCCTTCTATTTTTCCCTTTTTTTCTTTCTGTACCCTCTACTCTTTCTTTCTATTCTTTTATCTTTCTTTTACTTTGTATTTTTTTACTATTGTAATTATAAACCAATAAAATTACTATAAAGATGCACTGTACAAATTTAGCATTGTATATAATTTTAATTCATTTTTAGGTTTGATGTCAACTAAAAATGATTATGGGAAATACCATTTTAAAATCATAAGCTTTCTTAAAAGAACAACGTCATATACAAATTATTATCAATCTCTGATACATGATATCAGAACATTAGGTTAATATATGTGTAATATATTTTCCATTAGTATAAATTCCACTATGATTTGCATTATTAAACTATCACTAAAAGATATGTAAATTAATTACTGTAAATATTGAAAGCAAATTAATGAGTAATCAAGGTTATAATTTTGCAATAGTTTGCATATAATTGTATATAATTTTCATCCAAGGTTTAAATTGTATTTTAATTTAAAAACTTTCCTGCATATTTCTGAATTGTACAAAATATTTCTAAGTTCTGACTCTGACAGTTCTGAGTATAACATTTTTATACTTGCCAAACACTTCCTGCATCATGAGAGCTATAAATTTGTTTTAAAAGAAAAACACTTTGATTTGTAAGAGCTAAATGCCTCTTTTGATAGTGCTAAAGCTTTGCAGGAGATACATAGTTGCTACCCATATGTCTGAAGAGAATTCAGAAATCATTTTGCCAGCTAAAATGTCAATTCTGGACAAATTACATTTTCTCTGAACTCAAACTACTAAATTAAATTGCTGGAAAAAATATTCCCATTCCTCTAACTTATCTTTTAATAATAGTTATGAGAGCACACTTCATGCATCATAGTTGTTGCTAGTGTCACAGTTAGTTAGTTGTTTTATTTTTAAAATTCCAAAAAGATAGATATTGGTCCACAAATATATGAATTAATTTCTAAAATCCCACAAGATTTTGAGAAAACAGAGCTTGCAAAGCAAGTCAATAGTTGCTATTATGCTGACTGATAGGAGAACATATTGTTCTTCTGGGCTACCAGGTTTCAATCAGTAAAAATACCAATAACTCCCAAAAGAAAACATTACACTTCCCTCTTCCGGATGACCAATGCATTCAACTACATGAATTCATCCTTATTACTCTATATACCAGTGGCTCCCAACCTTTTCTATACCCCACACCCAGTGGTGGGATTCAAATATGTGAACAACCGGTTCTCTGTGTGGATGCTGCTTCCGGAAGTCCATTCTGGGCCTGGACAACAAACAATTAGTTACTGGTTCTGCCAAAGTGGTGCGAACTGGCTGAATCCCACCACTGCCCACACCCCTAGAACACTTCTGATATATTCTCGCACCCCTTACAAAGGTTTGAAATAACAGCAACAAATTATGCATATACGCTATGATTTTGAAAACGCAAGTTTTCGCACCTCCTGGAATATCGTCTCGCACTCCCAGGTGGTGCAAGCACCCCTGGTTGGGAACCCCTGTTCTATACAAAACAAAATAACATACTACTTTTGAGAACTGAGAGTTGCTGGTTAGAGAAGACAGTAAAAATATAAACAAATGCTTGTGTATCTAGCAATTTCATGATGATAATGTAGTAAATTCATCAGGCTAAATATTATTCATTTGTGCATTATGAAATCCATCAGCATATAGAACATCCAGCTGGAGGGTAAAAAAATGTCCAGAGGACTTGTGCATTAGTCAATATGTATGATGCTTTTCAAGTAAAATAGATCAGATCTTTGCATTTAATGCAAAATAAAATGAAAGAAAAGAGAGAAAGAAGACTAAGGACAAAGTAATCAGGAAGAACATGCATTTACTTCAGTTACATATTGACTTAAGTTACATTTAAATTCTGGTTCCCCAACATGGCACTTAGGAAAATAATGTCCTTGTCAACATATTGATTAGTATTCATGAAGCTTCCTATTGCAATTTTGTTTTTCTTTAGTTTTCCTAAAAATAAGTAAGAAGTGAGCATGCAAAGGAAGCATCCTACCTCAGATAAAACCTGTAGTTTCAGAAATGCATCTGGATACCTTTGAGGCATCTTAGAAAGGATAATTGATAATTGATAATTTATAATTGGATAATTGATCTTTATAAACTTATTCGTACTTTATAGGCTTTTGATCAATTACAGACATATATCAACCATTTTGTGAGAGGGTCCAAAACTTGCCTCTAGAAGTTGTGAACGCTCCAACACTGGGTGTGTTTAAAAAGAGATTGGACAACCATTTGTCTGAAATGGTATAGGGCAGGGGTAGGCCACTTTGGCTCTTTTATGACTGGTGGACTTCAACTCCCAGAATTCCTGAGCCAGCATGGCTTAGCTTGGAAACCTCTCCCTTTCCCCTCAGCATGGCTGGCTCAGGAATTCTGGGAGTTGAAGTCCACCAGTCATAAAAGAGCCAAGGTTGCCTACCCCTGGTATAGGGTTTCCTGCTTGAGCAGTGGGTTGGACTAGAAAACCTCCAAGGTCCCTTACGACTCTGCAATACAAGTCTTAATCCACCGGGCAATAGTAGAAGAAGAGACCTTCTGACACTTAGAAGCCGGATGGGAGGAGACAAAAAGTGCCTCAGTTCTACGAAATGCAGCAGTCCACTTAAGATAATATCGCAGTGCCCTGCGCACATCCAGAGAATGCCATTGCCGTCCAAGACATGTAACGGGTTGGGACAAAAGTCCGGCAACACAATCTCTTGTGCCCGATGAAACAAGGTGTTAACTTTGGGAATGAACGAGGGGTCCAACCGCAGGACCACCCTGTCCTGGTGAAAGGTGCATAGGTCTTCCCTAACGGAAAGAGCTGCCAGTTCAGAAACATGCCTCGCCGATGTAACTGCAATCAAGAAAGCCACCTTATGAGACAAGAGGTGTAGAGTGCAAGACCTGATGGGTTCAAAGGGGGATCACGTAAGAGCCTGGAGTACTTGAGGTAACTCCCAAGTGGGGTAACGGTGGACCACAGGAGGCTTGCTGTTTGTGACCCCCTTGATAAAGTATCGAACCCTCGGGTGCTGAGACAATGGTGCAGAATTGGCACAGGTGAAAACCGTGGAGAGTGCCGCCACTTGCCTACGGATAGTGCTGGGTGATAGGCCTTTATCCACGCCCTCCAAGAGATATTCGAGTATTCTCGGAACAGTAACAGAAGAGATGAGCAAACTATTGCGGTCACACCAGTGACAGAAGTTTTTCCAAGTGGCATCGTAAATCTGATTTGTCGTCGGCCGCCTAGAGGCCTGAATCATTGAGATCTCTCCTGAAGAGTACGAACCTCATGTCAGCAACTGGCGTTCAAATGCCAGGCAGCTAGTTGGAGCCACTGCAGGTCTGGGTGTTGTAGGACCCCTTGCGTTAGAACTATCTGATCTGGAGGGATCCTCCACGGAGGAGCTACAGCGAGGTTCATGAGATCCACAAATCATGGTCGCCTCGGCCAGTATGGGGCCACAAATATCAGCTCCGCTTGCTCCTGCAACAGTTTTCTGATGACAGCCGGAATCAGGGGGAAAGGAGGGAAAGCATATAGTAGCGCCTCCGGCCAAGGACTGCGGAGGGCATCTGCTCCCTCCAACCCGAGAGGGGAAACGGGAGAAAAAACGGAGACGTTGGGCATTCGCTGGGGAGGTGAATAGGTCGACCCTTGGCTGGCCGAACCGATGCATGATCTCCAGAAAGAGACGGGGATGTAGACGCCACTCTGAATGGTCTACCGTAGATTGACTCAGGTAATCCGCCTGCCAGTTTGCCTCTCCTGAAATGTGTTCCACCTTCAGGGAAAGGAGATTTCGCTCCGCCCATGATTCCAGTAACGTAGTCTCGGACATCAGGGCCCGAGATCGAGTGCCACCCTGCCTGTTTACATGGGCCTTTGCCGTCACATTGTCCATCAGGACCAACACGTGACATCCCGAAATCGTGTTCCAGAAGTGGCAGAGTGCCAGGTGTATGGCCCAGAGTTCTAGCCAATTGATGTTTTGTTTGAAGTCCCGCTGGCACCACTGGCCCTGAGTGAACTGAAGTTGAAGGTGTGCCTCTCAGCCGAATAGGCTGGCGTCCATGGTCAAAGTCACTCAAACGGGCTGTCTGAAAAGGGACCCCTTGGACAAAGCTGGGAATAGCCACCAGAGAAGGGATCTGAGTGTCTGCTCTGGAACTCATACCTCTAAGGAAAGGAGCTTATGCCCCACCTCTGGTAGGGCAATAAGAACCACTGGAGCTGTCTCATGTGGAGTCTGGCCCAAGGCACTATGGCAATGCAGGAAATCAGTTTTCCCAACAGCTGTGAGAGTAGAGCTAGGGTCACCCGTTGCTCCCTGTGGACCTTGAGAACCAGAGTACGGATGCTGACCTGACACTCCTGAGATAAGAATACTTGACAAAGGTTGGTATCTATTATTGAGCCTAAGTGCAACAATTGGTTGACTGGAGTCAAGTGGCTCTTTTGGAAGTTGATCAAAAAAACATGATCCTGAAGCGTCCCAATTGTCAGTGCCAGGTCTGACAGCTTGTTCAGTGCAGAGGATGACTGGATTAAGATGTCGTCCAAATAACACTGAACGCGAATCGGTACCAACCTGAGGTGTGCGGCAAGAACCGCCAGCACTTTGGTAAATATCCTGGGGGCCGATGATCGGCCGAACGGTAGAGCCTTGTATTGGTAGTGATGTTTGGAATACCTGAATCTGAGGAACTGCCAGTGACCCGGATGTATGGGGATATGGAGGTATGCTTCTGTAAGATCTATTGATGTCAGGAAATCCCCCTGACAAATGCTGGCCAAGATGGATTGAAGAGTTTGCATCTTGAACTTGTGATATGCTAGGTACGAATTTAGGACCTTGAGATCGAGTATCGCTCTCCATCCCCCCGAGGCTTTCGGAACCATGAAGAGGATGGAGTAGAACCCCTGCCCCAATTGATCCGATGGTACCCGCTCTATGGCCTCTATGTTTAGCAGATGTTGAATGGCTTCCCTCATGAGACCCTGCTTTATGGGGTTCCGCGACAAGGGACAGGCAATAAAACGTCGAGGGGGGTGTTAAGAACTCCAGGGGCAGACTGTCCCTGATGGTGGTGAGTACCCAAGTGTCTGTGGTGGTGTCTTCCTATTTGTGGAAATAATGAGTCAGTCTGCCGCCTATGGGAGGAGCCTGTCCCGAGTCAGTTTGACTTATGGAAGGGATGACCTCCCCTACCACGAAAGGACCACCTGTTTTGAAATTGTTGTCTGTCTCTGTAGCCAGACCAGTCCGAGGAACAGTCCGCTCCTCTTGAAAGAGCCGGGATATGTTCTCTGAAGCCTGGTCAGAACTGGATAGAAAGGAGGGACCGTGGTTGCATGGAGTGAAACGCCTGCCTGTTCTTTTGGAAAGATGAGAGAGTACTCTTCTTTTCCCTGCTTTCCACTAGGTAAGCCAGTTCTTAAGCCAGAACAATCTACATGTGGCAACGTTGGAGGCTATGGCACGGGCCGAGAATCTGGCCGATTACAGAGTCACGTCCGCCATATATTCCAGTGCTGCCCGTAATTTAGTCACATCCTGGGGTACTCTTACCTCGTCTGGGGAGATCCTGGACTGAAGTTCGCGCAGCCAGATCAGTGAAATCCTGGCAAAGAAGGAGTTCGAGGTGGAAGCTCTAATCGCCCATGCTGAAGCCTGGTGTGTTCAGCGGAACGAAACCTCGGACTTTTTGTCCTCAGCTTTCAGAGACATATCCCCAGGGATCTTGGAATCAGACAAAATGGGGGAAAGGGACTCTACTCCCGGAACCTCCAGTGCGTCATTGAGGGTAGAAACCGTATCTAAAAGCTTGCGGTCTATTCCCCCAAGGGCCAAAAAGGTGCCAGGGGATCCCCACTGATCCTGTATGGATTTCAAAAACATGGGGGGGAGCAAGAGATCTGCTGGTTTTTTATGACTGGTTCTGAAAACAGTGGTCCAGAGCCTTGACCAGGAACCTCATCATCTGACCACTGACCCTCTTCGAGGGCCTGTTCAGAATATTTGGACACCTCGCTGTCACAGGAATGAGATGGTGAGGCCATATCCAGGTACTGATAATCCCTGGCCCGGGAAGTCCCTGCGGACGGGGGAGGGGTTGGATGGCCCCGGGGCTGAAAGAGCCTGTGCTGAAGACGCCATAGGCTGAGCAACCGCCTGAGAAATCATGGCCTGGAGTTGGTCAGTGAATGACAGCTGTTCTGGGGGTCGAAGGCCTGCCGCCGTAGGAGTGAATCAAGCCGATGGAACCTGAGGCAGACCCACAAGGGAGAAACTCCCCGAGGTTCCACAAGCTGCTGAGGGAGAGTTGAATTCGTTGCCTGGTACCGGATCCTGGATCTGCCCCCTCAGATCCTGTTCAAAAAGAGAAAGATGATCCTGGCTAAATCCGAGTGAGGGACCTTGCTCTAAAGCCTGTTCTGGGGACCAAGCCCGCACAAAGGACAAAGGGCGTCACACAAAATTATTTATTATAATAATAATCAGCAATTGTATACAAAGAATACACAAATTAAGTTAAAGAAAATACAACCTGTCCTCCTAAAATCTTTTCTGGGAGCCAAATTTTCACGTCTCTTCTGGGCTGAGACCAAAAAGAAACTGGGGCATGGTCCAGTCCAGCAGGGGCATGGCAACTTTGATTGATTGGTCTAATTGGGCTAGAGGACTTCTAAAACCCATCTGTGGATTCTCTATTCTTTCCATGATGGAGAAAAAAGTGATAAAGTACAGGTAGTCCTTGACTTACAACAGTTTGCTTAGTGACTGTTCAAAGTTACAACAGCACTGAAAAAAGTGACTTATGACCATTTTTCACACTTAATGACCATTGCAGCATCCCCGGGGTCATGTGATTTACATTCGGATGCTTGGCAACCGATTCATATTTTTGATGGTCACATTGTTCCAGGGTCATGTGATCGCCTTTTGCAACCTTCTGACTAGCAAAGTTAGTGGGGAAACCAGATTCACTTAACAACCATGTTATTAATTTAATCTTTTTCTTCCTCTTTCTTTCTCTCTCCCTCTCTCTTTCTCACTCCTTCTCTTTCTCTCTTTCCCTCTCTATTTCTCTCTCCCTCTCTCCCTCTTTCTCTCTTTCTCTCTCCCTTTCTCTCTCTCCCTCTCTCCCTCCCTCTTTCTCTCCCTCTCTCTCCATTCCTCTCTCTCTCTCCCTTTCTCTCTCCCTCTTCCTTTCTCCCTCTCTTTCTCTCCCTCTCTCTTTCTCTCTCCCTCTCTCTTTCGTTCCCTCTCTTCCTCTCTCCCTCCCTCCCTCTCTCTCTGATTGGGGATCGATTTGGAGGTGTGGAGGGGAGGGGAGTGGCTGAGCGCTGCCCATATGACCTTGAAGCGACCACCCTTGGAAATACCAACACTGCTCCAGCCCGGCTTAAGCCAGGCAGAGCTGGCATAGGGAGAAGAGCGAGCCGATCGCCTTCCCGGCAGCTGGGACTCCGGCGCACCTTCCTGGCCAGTGGGGCAGCCAGCCGCCGAAGATGTAGCAGGCCACCGGAAATGCCACATAGGAAGAACAGCTGACGGCAGCCAACCAGGCGGCATGCGGGACTCCAGAGCACCCTAGGATGGCCCGCCAGAGCCTGGTTAGAGCAGCTGGCCAGTGCTCCATTGTGGCTGGCTCCGGTGGGGCAGGGATTCCCTGGCATCATGGAATGTGGCGTGGCAACATCATCGATGGGTGGGCATTCCGAGGAGGCCGCCGGCGCCTGGTTGAAGCAGTTGGCTGGTGCTCCATTGTAGCCACCTCCAGTGGCGGCGGCAGGGATCCCCCACAGCTTGCGGCTTCTGCTGCAGTGCCTGGTTCAGTTTCCCACCGTGCGGGCATTGGAATATTCGATCGGTATCAGAGCTCAGCGAGTCCGGAGCAAGGGAGCAGCCACCCCCGCCCACAGCTGTCGCCCAAGTCACCATTAGATGCCTATCACGGGCAGGCGGCCTGAGCCAACGAGGCACCGGTGATTGCCTCGAGCTGCCACGGCAGCCCTATGGGACCGCGCTGCACCTGACAGGCAGCGCGTAGTGGCCAATGAGTGCCAGGCTGGGGGTGGCGCTTGAGGGGTGGCTACTGAGTGTGCGGCACCATTATGGCTACTTTGATCGGTATCGGGAGTGGGGAACGGAGGGCTGAGCTCAGCAAGCCCAGAACAAGGGAGCAACCCCCCTGCCCATGGCCAGTCCCCACGTCACTGTTCAGATCAGCATCAGCAAAACAAACGTGGGCCTCGATTCCCACCTGCTGCTTTGCTTTCCCCTCCATAAAGCCGGGCATCTCGGGAAGAGGAGAGGGGGAAAAGACTCGAGCCCCGGGAGGCAACATGAGGGCCGTGAGGGGTATTGCAAGCTCGCGGGAGGGGGGAAGAGGAAAAGAAAATGGAAGAGAGTAAGACCACAACAGAGAGAGAGAAGGGGGAAAAGAAGGAGGGGGTGGTTGTGAGGTTGGTGCTCAGGGCCACGATGCGAGCGGTCTCAAACACCTACCTGTGAGTGGATAGCTCTGTCCCCTTCAGGCTCGTGCTTGCTTCTGAAGTGAGAAGGGGGGGAAAGGGCGACACGTATCTTGCATGAGTTCCTGGGGAGGATGGGGCCTCACTCTGCGCCTGCGCTCTTCGCGTGCCCTCAGTAGGCTTCCTGCAGGCCGTCACCAAGCAGCATATTTTCAATTTCAGCAAGCGAGCTGGGAAGGAGGGGGGTAGGAAGCCGACACCGTGGGGGGAGGAAGGCAGCTAGGTGGTTGCGTACCACTAGTGGTACGTGTATTACTGGTTGAAAAGCCCTGTTCTAGGACAGTGATGCGAACATTTTAGAGACCGAGTGCCCAAACTGCAACCCAAAACCCACTTATGTATCATTGGGTGCTGGGTGGGTGTGGCCCATTGGGTGGGTGTGGCCCATTGGGTGGGTGTGGCCTATTGAGTAGGCATGGCCCATTGGGTGGGCATGGCTGTGGTGGTAACGGCAGACTGGGTGGGACTAAAAAGTTCAATCAATCAATTCCAACTTTGCGAGATCTTTTTTTTCCCCATGAGAAGTTGAAATTGATTGATTGATTGAACCTTTTTTTGCATACGGCGGCGGAGGCCTAAAGCAAAAATGTTTTATAAAACCCAGCTGAAGGCCTAGGGCTGGGGCAACGGCGCACATGCCCACAGAGAGGGCTTTGCGTGCCACCTGTGGCACACTTGCCATAGGTTCGCCACCACAGTCCTAGGAAGTAGAACAGAATAATTTGCCTCTTTTTTCATTCCCTTCTCCTGTTCCATCTACTCATCAGTGATTTTGGAAACCAAATTCATGCTCCTGACAGTTAGCAAAATCCTGCTACTATAGAGGGAAGCCTCCTCCCCTGGGCAGTCTTCTATGATACGTATATGGGTTCATATTGTCTGCAATCAATAAAATCTATCCATACCATATCTATAAGGTTCTGTTGTAATCAAGTACCTGAAGAACTTGGCACGCAAGAATATTAGGAATATCAAGATCTGGTAGGAAGCTTGACACCAACCAATCAACTAAAAACAGAGGACATAGAAACTGAGAAAGTAAAATATAACCTATCATAAAGTACTAAGTTATGAAGCTCACAAAAGCCAAGGAAGACACTAAAACAGGTGTTCTTAAGTATGGTATTCAATTGTAGAAAGCTAAAAGGGAAAATACTTGCCGATGTAGTTTGGATTCCCGGAGGGGCTGATTCCCAGAGGGCAAAGAGGCAGCAGAGGTTGGAAAGTTTGGTTGGCATATTCTAGCTATTTGCAGAGCATGTCTGTAGTTATGCAAATATTCTGGCAAGATTACTACTTTTAAGAAACTTCACATGTTGTTGATTCTTGGGGCCAGTCAGCCCGTTCCTAACCTGTCCTTTGTTAGCAAGAGTCCATACCAGGACCTTTTCTCCTCTTGTGGCTGAACTGATGTTTCAAAATGGTTTAGACTACAATTCCCATAGGTGTGACTATGTTATATATTACTGGCATGGTAACTGGAGATTATGGGCCCCCAAAAACAAGCAGACGCAACAGTTTAGTTGTCTCTACTCTCCAAGATTATTTGGATGCTTCTCTGACCAGGTAGAGCTCTTAGTAATCACATAAACTAGGGCCTATCCAAAACAAAATATTTTAGATTTCTGATGATTCACATAATGAAAGTGCTTCTTTTGCTTCTTCTCTCACTTCACATCTGGAATGTGCAAAATGCAATATATGTAATTTTCAATTACCCAAACTTGCATCACTGCCCTTCCAATTATTCTTTGCTATTTTCCATTCTCAACTACATCGCAGAAAAATATATATCATCCCTGTCCAATCCACTGTCCTCAAAAAACTGTTGGGAGCTTTCAAAAACTATACTTCATATTATTTTTCAAAACAAATGTGTAAAAATTTTCTAAATCATCATATCACACATCATATATCAACTATATCAAGTTCAAAGGTTGGGTGAAATAGATTATCTCAAGCAACAAAAAACAACAGGATAATGATGGGAATGAGAGTCTGCAACAAATCCAGATGTCTAATTTGCCCCACATGGACACCAATACCATCACAAGCCCCAACATGTATATGCACAAGATTAGAAATACCCTCACATGTTTTTCCTCCAACATATGTGCAATCATCAACTAGAAATGCCTGTCTGAATTCTAGGACAAATGGGACAAATTTGTGCATGAGAATTAATGGACATAAGTTGGACATCAGGGTTCAAAACCAGAAAAGAATAATGTCAGAGCATTTCAACCTTCCAGATGACTATTTTGGAAAAGTGGAGCTTTAACATCCTTATCAACTGAGAAATTATTGAAATCATATTCATCTAAAGCAGTGTTTCCAACCCTAGTAACTTAAAATATGTGAATTTCAATTCCCTGAACTGGTTGGCCAACTCTGCGAATTGAAGTCCACATATCTTAAAGTTGCCAAGGTTGATAAACATGGCTCTAAAGCAGTTTTTCCCAAACTTGACAATTTTAAGGCATGAGGACTTCAACTCCCAGAATTCCACAGCCAGCAATGCTGGCTGTGGAATTCTGGGAGTTGAAGTCCACATGCCTTAAAATTGTCAAGTTTGGGAAACACTGCTCTAAAGGCTTAAAACAATCTGGGAAGGAAGGTCTTAACAAACACAATTAGTGCTGATGCATTATAATTGTTGATTGTATTTTGTTTCACATATAACCTGTATTTACATCAAGCTGTCTTCCTCTCCTCCCTCCCCTTCTCTTTTTAACTTCACCACAATTCACATGTCATCCTAGCAACTCTATGCATCTAGTAAAATGAATTGCAGCACATAAAAGTTTATGCCTATTAACAAAACTGGTTGGTTAGAAAAGATGCTCTCATGGACTAAGACGGTTTTCCTCCTACAATGCATAACAGAGTCATTCTGCAATAGTGGCGAATGTAGCTCGGGTATAGGATGAGGGTGAAGGTTCATTCTCCTACAAGTTCGGAGAAGCTTCACCCATAGTCATTCTGTTGATAAACTAAGGTAGTAATGATAGCACTGGCTTTGGTTTTCTCTGCTGCTGCTAGAGCAGTGATTCTCAACCTTTTTAATGCCGTGACCCCCGACCGGTCATAAGTCAAGGACTACTCAACCAGTCGTAAGTCAAGGACTACTCAACTGGTGCAGCACCGTTTGCAAAATGGGACTTTTGGTGGGCTCAGCAGGGCAGAGACATCCTGGACAATTCCTATTGGCTTTTGAAAGCCAATAGAATTAGACTCTATTCAAGAGAGGGAGTAGCACAGCTAAGGAAAAGGGGGGAAAATGGCGGACTGCATTGTTTGGCGACCCCCGTGAAATGGTCGTTCGACTCCAAATGGGGTCCCGACCCACAGGTTGAGAACATTGTGCTAGAGAAAGGAAATCATAGAGAGTTGTATGCAGTATCTCAACAGAGCATCAATTTTAATCAAAAGTGTAATGGAGGCCTCCCAATTTTAAAAACCGTTAGGTCATAATCTTTTGCATTCAATCTTGAACTGAGACACATCGTAATATTCTAAGGTTAAAAGCAAAAGGACCTCACATGCTTTATAGACAGAATGAAACTATGAAGCAGCTTTTCATTTAGTTGAATGTTTCTAGGGCGGGTTTCATGAGCAAAGGAAATTTGGGACTTTTAGTAATAAGCATATCCATGTGTCCAAATTTTCTACTTCAGCTTCCTAAAAATAATTGAGTATTTTGTATTACTTTATCCTGCCTATACATACAGTATATTTAAATAGCAATGCTACTAAAACAGTGGTTCTCAACCTGTGGGTTGGGACCCCATTTGGGGTCAAACGGCCATTTTATGGGGGTCGCCAAACAACGCAGTCTGCCATTTTTTTCCCCTTTTCCTTAGCTGTGCTACTCCCTTTTATTCTATTGGCTTTTGAAAGCCAATAGAATAGACTCTCTTGAATAGAGTCTAATTCTATTGGCTTTCAAAAGCCAATAGGAATTGTCCAGGCTGTCTCTGCCCTGCTGAGCCCGCCAAAAGTCCCATTCTGCAAACGGTGCTGCACCAGTTGAGTAGTCCTCGACTTACGACCGGTTGAGTAGTCCTCGACTTACAACCGGTTGGGGGTCGCGGCATTAAAAAGGTTGAGAACCACTGTACTAAAATAATTTAAAGAATCTGAATAGCTACATCACAGGTGTAACATTCTGTCCTCTAAAACAAAATAGTCTGAAAATGAAGGTTGTGTTTGTTTTTTAACTAACTCAGAAACTTCTACATGATTCACATACAAATACAAGCCATTTTCAATCCAGTTCTGTCCTAGTCTATTCATTCTTGTCATTACGACACAGGCTCTTGGCAGCCCACAGACAATACATTCATTATCAGAGAGAAAGGAAGAAAATTAATGGATATTCAGTTGGTACGGGGCCGGGAGGAAGGCAGCAATTCTGTCACTACATTATGGAATCTTTATAGTATAATTTGAACTGAAATATCTCAGTACCTCTTTCCTACTTTGATTTTTTCCCCCATCTAAATGGCAGAAAGTTAATCTGGAATGATGATACAATGTATATTCAAACATATGTTTTTAGATAATACTAGAAGGATCATGATAATGGCAAGCTTAATACAGATAGTTCTCAACTTATAACAGTTCATTTAGTGACCATTCAATTACAGCGGTTCTGAAAAAAGGGACTTACAACCGTTTTTCACAATTACGACCTTTGCAGCATGATCCCATGATCATGCGATCAAAATTCAGATGCTTGGCAACTGGTTCATATTTATGAACATTGCTGTGATCACCTTTTGTGACTTTCTGACAAGCAAAGTCAATAGGGAAACCAGATTCACTTAATCACTAGGTTACTAATTTATCAACTGTAATGATTCACTTAACAACTGTGGCAAGAAAGATTGTACAATGGGGCAAAACTCACTTTACAAATGTCTCAATTAACAACCAAAATTTTGGGCTCCATTGTAGTCGTAAGTTGAGGACTATCTCTACTCTCTTGTCTCATTGTTTCAAATGTTTCTCCTTAATAATGTTTCCTTATTAATGTTAAATGATCCCTTAATTTTGCTGTTACAAGAATTCAAGAAAAGAATTGTGTATACTCTGTTATGAACTTGCTTCTCTGACACTCAGAAAGGTCAACAAGAATCTCAATAATGGACATATGAATAGAAGCACAATTGGATGCTTAACCTGCTTCCTCCATCAAAATTAATGGGAAAACTATAGAATAATTAAGTTTTGGGGTGAGAAATGGCAAGCTAAGACATCGCTAAATGAACTGAGACAAAGGTCACAACAAAGACCAGACTGGCATGTAGACCAGTCCCACAGAACCTCTCTGGATAAGAAGAGGATGGGAGATCACCCATTTGTGTGCCAGATGGCTGCTCTTTGCAAGGTGACTGTAAGACAATGATTTCCTGCAAGTCTGAATATCAGCAAAGGGAACCATCATGTTCTTAATTGCAGTGGAAACTTTTAAAGGACACTGAGTTCGCTAACACACTTTCCAATTACTTTTGGAAATTACCTATTCAACTATCTTAAGGCTATCAAAGACTTTCAAATCAACAAGTTTGAAAAGCCATCTGTTGAGTATACCCTTATTTTTAAATAAAAGAAACATTAAAAAGCCTAAGAACTTAAAGAATTAGAAATAAAAGGCAAAAAACTAAAGAATGGAATGGAATGGTATGGAATACTTTATTTGGCCAAGTGTGATTAGATACACAAGTAATTTGTTTCCAGTAAAGAAGCTCTCAGTGTACATGCAAGACAACAGAATAATAATAATCATAATAATGATACCAATAAGGCAGTAGAAAAGATGAAAATGATAATAGTAGTACAGCCATACTACATGTATAAATATAGTCATACATAAGACAGTACTGTGTGAATTAGGTGTTCAGCAGAATGAAGGGATGAGGGGGGGAAACTGTCCTTGTGTATACTTGTTTTGGCATGCAATGTTCTGTTGCGGCGTCCCGAGGGGAGGAGTTGAAACAGTTTATGTCCAGGATTTAAGGGGTCTATAGATATTTTCTCAGTCCTGACCTGTGCAATATATAGATCCTCAATGGAAGGCAGGCTGGTTGCAATCATTATTTCTGCAGTCCTAGCTATCTACTGAAGTCTGTACCTGAACTATTTGGTTGTTGTACCAAACCAGACAGTTATAGAAATACAAATTACAGACTCAGTAATTCCTTTGTATATATAAGACTCAGATTTAATAAAGTTATAAACAAATTATGGGACCAGACAAACTTGAAACAATGGAATACTAGAACTTTTGATATAAGAGTTTGGAAATAATTATATAAATAAAATAGCAATATGGGAACCAATATGTTTAATCAATCCTAAGTCAAAACAGAAACTTGAGATTTTTATTATTTCAGAAATTCAACATTAGAAAAGGCTAAATATTCCAGGTAGAAAGGGGGGGGGAGTGAAAAGTTTATCTCCTTAGTCAGCACTGGAACTTGACAACATTGGAAATGACAAAAACTCTTTGATGTTTGAAATACTTCAGACATTTTAAGAATGAGATAAACAGCAATTTCAATCTCAACAATGACGCATACTTCTTTGAATAGACTATGAATGAATATTAGAATATTTACAAAATAAAGAGATGAAACAAATTTTGCATGATGCAGAAAGATCAGAACATAAAGAATTTGCAGAAGTACTGTAAAATATGGACTATGAGAAAGAAAAAACAGTTAAAGTAGAAACACAAATGACAAGGCAAGAAATTGACTTGACTAAGGAACTTTTACTGGACTTACAAAAGAAGCTGACTTAAGATGGGAAAAAGAAAAATGGAAAAGAGATTAAATCCTAAAATAGCATCTGAATGAACTATTAACAGTTATTAATCAACTATTAAAATTAATTAAAATTAATATTATTTATATTGTCATCACTGTGACAAACCGAACTGAAGCCATTTTTCATTTTGTCTTTGTTGCCACATATTTAGTTTAGAAGAAGGAAGGGGGGTGTAGTTCTCAGTTAACCAAAACAATTCAAATGTATGGGAACCAAGGTCATTGCTGATAACATTTTGGCAGGCTGGAAAGCTGGGAGGAGTGCCCCCGTTTTCTAACAATTGGTGAATGTAATTTATGACAGCAAATTGGGGTGGGAATTGCAACTTTGTAACCAAGGGGAGAGAAATTTAGTCTTGGGTTCACCTTTGTATGTGCTGTTATTTTGTAGCCAAATAAAAATGTTCTTTGATGAAGAATTCCTTGCCTTGAAGTTCTTTTAATTGGTCTCATCTATTGGAACCATGAAATTAATATTATCTTACAATAATATTACAATACAATCTAATAAGTTTGTTAGAAGCAAAAGGAAGAGAGACAAAATGGATTTGTTTGATCAAGACTAAAATAAGATATATTTATATATACTGTGTATTTTGGGATCCCTTTATATACTTTTTTGCTGATACTAAAACTGAAATATTAATGATTTATGGATTTGCATATGAATAAAGAAAGGGAAGAAGAGATACCTTAATGTAATGTTACAGGGGATGATGAATTAAGTTTACTTTTTTATATATAAATATTTTATTATTTTTCTAGTTTAACAATCTTAAGTACTTAATAAACAACATGTTGTCTGGGTTTATTAGTAATTCAGTGGTACATATTAACTTTTTCATTCTAGTTCCAATACTACACCATTACCTGGTCCTTTCTTCTTCTGGTAGTATGCACTTTTCCACACTGGGCAAATACAATTCTTATTACTGTTAATACATATACAATTAAATATAGATATCTTCATCACATTTTTCTGATATTGTACATAAATTTGATAGTGTCAGTTTATAATATCTTTTCTAGCCAAAACATATCTCAATTGCATTTGCACTTAAAATCCATTTGTTCAATCAATATCCTGTTTTTCCTGCTTTTTAAAATTTTTTAATTTCCCCTCAATGTTCAAAGTATCTCTGTTGCTTATAATTTTCTCATAATAAATTATATCTGGGTAACCAAAGGCTTCTTCAAACCCTTTTAGAATTTTTATATTTCCCATCTCATAACAAAATATAATATTCTAATTACAAATCCTATCCTTCTAGTTGCAATACTTTTATTTCTAATAGTTATCTATATTCTTAACCATATTCAAACATCTATTTAATAGTATAATATCCCATCTAATAGGTCAAAACCTCTATTTTCTTCAGTCTTACTCTAGCTTTCTTCCTTTGCCAAATAACTTTCCAAGTCAGCACATTTGAATCATCAAGTAATTCTTCCTCTGTTTTTGTATATATTGTTTGGAATGAGGAAGAGAATTTGATTGAAGTATTTTTGGAAGGACACTCAACCCATTTATATTCATTAAACAGCCTCCATCTTTCTCCTTCAGTTTTTCTTTTCATTTCTTGTTTGTCAATATTCAGCATTTCTCCTAACAGCTTTATCATCCATTTGATCAGCTCTTCTTCCTTATCCTCAAATGTGTTCTGAGATCTTGACAAGTTAGATATCCATTTGATCAGCTCTTCTTCCTTATCCTTATCCTCAAATGTGTTCTGAGATCTTGACAAGTTAGATATGTTTTCCATTTCTAGTGTTACCACTGCATCTTCTAATTTTTCATTTGTCTGTATCTGTCTGTTAATTCCTTCCTTTAGGTCTTCCATCTTTGGATCCGTTTCTTCTGATTTTCCTTCTATTTTCTGGGATACTAGTTCCTTCTTTTTAGTCATTGTCTTGATTTGTAAATTTAGATTAGAAACTTGTTCTTTCATCTCATTTGCATTTTTTTAGTCATTATGAAATAAAACAATTGTCTGTTGGATTGATTTAAACATAGAAAGAATTTCTTTCTGAGATTAACATTTTCTTGTTGGTATTTCAAGCTGGGAGCATTGGAGACAGATGTTAAAAATAATATTTTACCACTTAAGGCTAAGTATGGAACACTCATTTTTGTATGTAGTCTTTATAGTCCAATAGGTTCCACAACACAGATAAGCAGCCCAAGAGGGTTTTTTCCCCCTTTTCCCAGCTGCAGTCTGCAAAAGTGAAAGTTTCCAGGAACAACAAAGAAGCAGCCTAAGAGGGATTTTTTCCCTTTTCCCAGTTGCAGTCTTCAAAAGTGAAAGTTTTCAAGGACAACCAAAATCTTATCTGAGTCTTTAATAATAAATTAAAGTTCCTTTAATAATAAATTGTAGTGCCGTAGTTCTCCACTAGATGTTATTAATGCTGTCTTCCAGCTTTTTAAATCCAAACTTATATTACAAACTTTTAAAGTCTCTTTTCTAAAAAAAGTCTCAAAAATACCTTTAATCCCCAAATTTCAACGCTATATATCTATATTAGTTCCAAATTAATATTGTATTTTTTTCTATTTCTCCCCCCCAAGCAATTAGTTCACTGCTTTTCTTTTCCTGAAGGAATGGAGCAGAAATTCCCCTTCCCTCTCTCAGGATTCTTTGCTTTGGGCATTTTTTCCCAAAAAGAAATCTTAAAATCATAAAGATAGGATATAGTCTCACCCAGTTCCATCCACGTTGCTCAAAAGTTGCTTATTAGTGCTTATTTTCTTTGGTTGTCAGCAGCTTCTGACTGGCCACACGAGTATAGCCAGTCTTTCCCCCGCCAGTTTGGAGGGCTTCCTTGGATCAAACAGAGGGGCCACCACCCGTCCACAATCAATGAGGGTCCCCTCCTTCTTTGTCACCTCTCTGGGGCAACTTTCTGCCCTTTTTAGGGTTCCCAGCAGGGCAAAATCAAACACAGAAGACAGAGCCCCATCTTCCTGTGCCTGTTAAGTCACAACGCCTGACCGGAAGTCAGAATTAAGTTTACTTGTACTTGTAATGACGATCAGAAGCTATTACTTTAAATATTTCTTCTCTCTTTTATTCTTTTCTCTTTTTTCTGTGCACCTTGTATTTTCTTTACTTCCTCTTCTTTCTAAGTTTAGTTTGTATTTTTATTATTATTAAAAAAAACTCAATAAAATCGTTAAAGAAAATTACAGAACAGCCTTCCATTAAGATGACAGTCTTCATATTTCATCACTCTGACAGTAATGAAATCTATAGTCTAACATAACTGGAGATTACTGCTGGAACAGAACAAGGGAAAATCTGTGGATCAATCAGAACACTTATGTCCAGAAATCACTGAATCAAATATCAGTCTTATTCATTTTTTATTACTCATCAATAAAAACACAATTTATCTCTGACAGTCAGGATAACACAGGTATTCTTTTCTTTAATCTTGTCCTATTATACTTTAATCATTGCTAAATATAGCATATTTCAAATCATATTCTCTTCCGAAGCTGCACTTGTACTGCACATCATTGCAAATTCAGTTGAGGAAAAAGTGAGACAACAATGCATGATGTGTCAATTGTCTGTATTAAATTTGACCAAGGTTATAATTTTAGAAATTACTTTTGTCAAAAAGATGTGTAGCAGCTTCTCCTGGTAAAGTTATGAATCTGAATGGGCTAACATGATTATATGTTTGGTTTTAAAAAATCTTTTGATATCTAAGGTAAAGCTATTCATCTACTACCTGATTCTCATGCCTCACTGCAGATTTGACCTGGACACATTCGTTCAAAATGACATAACTTGTTCTTTCCTCTAATTTTTGGCTGCCTATATTTAAGAGAACATTTTTTTCTCCTTTTACTATTTTTTTTTAGATCATACAACATATAATTTCTTTAAAATTCAAATGCATATCTATCGCTGGAACTGAAGGGAGGATATTCAACCCTGGGTATGATTGGTGGCTTGATAGTGCTCCCTCCACCTCTTAACATCTTCATTTTTAATTTTATTCTGCTTTTTATTCTGCTTTTAATTCTGTTTCTTACATCACTCATTATTGTATAAGTGACCCAGAGTCAGTTAGATGAGAAGGGTGGTATAAAAAATAGATAGCTATCTAGCTATCTAGATGGAGAGAGAGAGAGAGAGAGAGAGAGAGAGAGAGAGAGAGAGAGAGAGAGAGAGAGAGAGAGAGAGAGAGAGAGAGAGAGAGACTGAAAGAGACTGGATTGGATATTCAGAGGGTTTTGAAATTAGTAGAAGAAACATGCTGATTCTACTGATTACCTATATGATAGGTAAAATGCAAATAATCTGCAAGCTCTAGTAATGAATGTAGAATGAAAACACAATTAAAAAATGAAACCCCCCAAAATTAAATCCAATGACAACAAATACAGAACCAGCATTAGAATTAACAATGAGGATACTGAAGAGATGAATAGCTTTTGGTTTTAGGATCAATTACCTAAGGTAAAGGAATTAGGAATCAAGAAATAGATGACAGATTAGCATTTGATGGAAGAGCAATTAAGGCCTTAAAGAGAAATCCAGATGCTGTCATGGTTTATACATGCAAGGTTTATAATCTTGCAGTTAATGGTTTTAATGTTGACACTCTAGGAAGTAAAAATTGGATTTTGAAGGAGGAGGATTGAAAGCATATTGATGCTTTTGAAGGTTCCTGATAATACCATGGATAACTAAGAAATCAAACAAAAGGGTCATCAAACAAATCAATCCAGAATTCTCACTTGAGGCACAAATGTCAAGGCTGAGAGTTATCATATTTGAAACACATTATATGAAGACCTGCAGGAGAAAGATTGGCTCAGCCAGAGGTAGGGATGAAAAATGGGATCAGCCTTGAATCACTATATAACCATAAATGAACTAAATCCAACATCCCTTGACTGCCCTTGACCCTTATCTAATATTAACCAAGTGCTGTCTGTTAGTTGAGAAGATTCCTGTGCATAGGTGTTTAGCAATATATCATTTAAATTGAATCTTCACATGTTGAACTGGTCTTTGGTACCTGACAAGACATAGCTCTCTTGAAAATTCTTGAATATTGGGAAAAGTGAAAGAATAGAGAAGAATAGAAGAACGAGCGGCAAGATGGGTAGACCTGACTGCAGAGGTGATTGATGCTCTATTGGAAGACATGAAAGGCAAATTGGGAAAAGGTGAGTTTGGAGATCTGCCTATGTGTTTGTTTACAATTGCCACCTATTTGATAGCACATAATCAAACCATCCATGACATTTTGTGAAGTTATCAAAGCACAGTTTGGTTTGCGGTTTTTTTGTATTAATTCTGCCTTTGTTTTAAAGGCTTGGGGGAAATATAAGCTGAATTCTATCTATTCAGGCCACTCAGAATGGAGTCAATTTGTCAGAAGTTTAAGAGACACTGTTGTAACATATCAATATTAGGAGGTTGTCCTATGAGCATTCATAATATGCCTTGAAATGTTTCAATTAAAGACTGGAATGAATACTTTAAATAAATTAATGCACTAAATTAAATATTAGGTATTTAATAGACATGAAAAAATAAGTGAGTACTGAATATATTTTGCACTGGGCATTTAATGGTGAATGAGTTAACTGTAATGTCTGTCTGAAGCTGCAAAAGAAAACGAGGGGATAACTAAAAACTGAAAACTGTAACAATGATGCCATTAAAAACTAGCCAAGAAAATATTTAATTAAACACCAAATAGCTCTCAAGGAGGCTTTAGGCTTTTCCAAACAAATTGAAGACACTGCATGCAACCTTCAAGTGCTATCTGCTACCTCTACAGCAGGAAAAAAACTCTCTCTTTTCTATTTTTACTAGAGGAAACAGGTACCCCCAAATTAAAGTGTAAATGAGCAGCCATTAAAAACTTTAATATCCTTAACTAGATTTGCCATTCCAAAATTTTAGATCCTATTTAGGCAAGATGTTTGAACAAAGTATTTTTCTGTGTCTTCAAATCAAATATGAATAATGGATTAGTGCCACATGCCCTAGTCCTGATCCAAATATCCACACTTTTGTTGAAGTAGGTTGAAGATCCACACCTTTGTTGAAGAAGGATGAAGTAGGATTACCTACATTCATACAAAATATATACATGGCCATCACACTAGCCATTTCTGCATAAACAAAACACAAAACATTCACGCAAGATAATAGGAATCATTGCAACTGTACTGATCAACTAATAAAAAGTTAAGGACATTAGGATAAATGGGTTCAAGAATATTTGGACTTTCTGTTCAGGTTCAACACCTTAATAATAAGGATCTACTTTCCCTTTAAGCTGCACATACAATACAGTATGTGTAATCAGTTTCATGCCATGTACATGAACTTACACATTTTACATCTTTGTAGAAAAGACTACCTACTGTTGGGAATAGCATATGAATTGAATTGAATGGAACTGAATTGAACTTTATTTAGCCAAGAAGTGTGATCTTACACACAAAGAATTTGTCTTTAATACATAAGCGTTCAGTGCACATGCAAAGCAACAGAATCATCATCAACACCATCATCATCCATACCAATAAAAAGGGGGGAGTAAGAAGGATAATAATAAGGATAAATAATAATGCTACAGTCATATTACTTGGGTAAATACACATAGACATTAGACAGCACTGTGGGGAATAGGGGTTCAGCAGAGTGATGGCCTGAGAGAAAAAAACTGTCCCTGTGTCTACTTGTTTTGGCCTGCAATGCCTGTAATGCCATCACAAGGGGAGGAATTGAAACAGATTATGTCCAGGATGTGAAGGATCTGCAGATTACTTCTCAGCTCTCCTTCTGACCCGTGCAATATACAGGCCTTCTGTAGAAGGCAGGCTGTTTGCAATTATTTTTTCTGCAGTCTTAACTTTATGATTCTTTCTAATAAAAGATATAGTCAAATATACAGTATATACAGTATGTTTAAATGTGTGCTATATTATAATAATAATAATAATAATAATAATAATAATCAATAATCAATAATAATAATAATCAAGCACACTGAAGTCAAGAAAAAGATTAAAGGTGAATACATCAAGAGAGTGAAGAAGATCTTAAAGTCCAAACTCAATGGAGGAAATACCATAAAGGCAATCAACACCTGAGCAATCCCAGTCATTAGGTACACAGCTGGAATAGTGGACTGGACTCAAGCAGAACTAAAAGCAATGGATAGGCAGACCAGAAAAATAATGACAATGAATCATGCCCTTCATCCACACAGTGACATTGATAGACTTTATCTACCAAGGCAAATAGGTGGGCGTGGAATGCTACAAGTACATCAGATAGTTGAAGAAGAAAAAATGGCTTTGGAAGAATATCTGAAGAACAATGATGAAGATGCACTGAAATTAGTATAGCAGGAAGGCTTACTAACTACTGGAGAGACCAAACTGGCCTACAAGAAAGACCAAATGAAGAACAGAATAGAGACACGGGAAGACAAAGCACTACATGGCCAATACGTGAAAAAAATAGCTGAGAAAGCAGATAATAATAAAACCTGGCAATGGCTAAGAGCAGGAAAATTGAAGAAAGAGACTAAGGGACTAATTCTGGCTGCACAAGACCAAGCCTTAAGGACAAATGCATACAAAGTCAAAATTGAGAAGACAGCAACAGACAGTAAGTGCCGCCTATGCAAAGAAGCTGAAGAAACAGTGGACCACCTGGTAAGCTGTTGCAAGAAGATTGCACAGACTGATTACAAGCAGCGGCATGACAAAGTAGCAACAATGGTGCATTGGAAGATCTGCAAAAAATATCATTTGCCTGTAAGCAAAAACTGGTGGGATCATAAAATAGAGAAAGTCATAGAAAATGATAAAATTAAACTGCTCTGGGACTTCAGAATTCAAACAGACAAGCACCTGCAACATAACACCCCAGACTTAACAATTGTCGATAAGAAAGACAAAAAAGTCTGGATAGTGGACGTGACAGTGCCTGGAGACAGCAGAATAGACGAGAAAGAACCGGAGAAGATAACAAAATACAAAGACCTACAAATAGAAATAGAAAGACTGTGGCAAAAGCAAACAAGGGTAGTACCAATAGTAATAGGCTCCTTGGGTGCAATCCCAAAACAACTGGAGCACCACTTGAACACCATTGGCATTGACAAATTCGCTATTAGTCAATTGCAAAAGGCGGCCTTACTAGGAACTGCTTCCATCCTGCGACGATATCTGTAATACCATCAAACATCCACATCTGCCTATCCCAGGTCCTGGGTAAGGACTCGATAGGTAGACAAAATGCCAAATCCAGTCTGAACATCTGGCTGACTGTGCGATGATCCATAATAATAATAATAATAATAATAATAATAATAATAATAATAATAATAATAATAATAATAATAATAAAGTTGGAAGTGACCTTGGAGATCTTCTAGTCCAACCCCCTGCTCAGGCAGGAAACCCTATTTCATTTCAGACAAATGGCTGTCCAGTCTCCTCTTAAAAACTTGTAGAGTTGGAGCATTCACAGCTTCTGGAGGCAGGTTGTTCCACTGATTAATTGTTCTAACTGTCAGGAAATTTCTCCTTAGGTTGCTTCTCTCTTTGGTTAGTTTTCATCCGTTGCTTCTTGTCCCATCTTCAGGCTCTTTGGAGAATAGCTTCACTCCCTCTTCTATATGGCAGCCCCTGAGATATTGGAACACTGCTATCATGTTACCCCTAGTCCTTCTTTTCATTAAACTAGACATACCCAATTCCAGCAACCATTCCTTATATGTTTTAGCCTCCAGTCCCCTAATCATCTTTCTTGCTCTTCTCTGTACTCTTTCTAGAGTCTCAATATCTTTTTTACATTGGTGACCAAAACAAAGTGTATGTGTACGCTTTGAGAGCAAGCAACTAAATTTCACTTTTAATGTGTCCCATTGTACCCACAATAAGAAAATGACAATAAAGGTTATCCATCTATCTATCTATCTATCTATCTATCTATCTATCTATCTATCTATCTATCTATCTATCTATCTAATCTATCTAACAAATATGGTTTATTCCTCATTTAGATGTGAGCAAAGAAGGGAGCTCTAGCTAACTAGTTTGCACACATATGCACAGAGACAATTATTATTGATGTATTAAGAGGAAAATAATTTCATCTTTTCCATCCTTAGATATCTCTCTCTTAAGATAAAACAAAAGGATGATGGATAGGAAACCAACTTGTGATGGTTTTAATTGTTTGTTGGGGGCGTTTTATTTTATGAGAGTATAAAAGAGAATTTGATAAGAAAGAGGGCTATAAGAGATTAATATCAAAAAATTATTGACATTTGATGTCTTATACATTGCAAGCATCTGATTAAATATAACAGGTATCAGATATTTGGGATTGGAAAATTCATCCTATGATTTTTTAAAAAAAAATATGTAACAAAGAATATTGCAGTATAGGGAGCCTTTTTTAGTCTTGACACTCTTCTGAAGAAGGAAGCTGTGCATTTTCCATTCCTAGCATAGCAGTTCTCAATTGACTTACTATTTAAATCTCTTTAGAACTTTTTCTCCTTGGAGTATACTTTACCACAGTTTCCATTTGCTCAATGGAAACTGCATGCTAGCAATCACTGTTTTCAAAGGTTTGTGACACTGTACTTTTTAAAAAACATCTATATTTTTAGTCCAAGCAAAAACCAAGGGCATCCTTAGAAATAAAGCAACTCACAGTAGGACGGAGACTTCAAGTATGATAGCCTAAGAGGTCTTCCGAACCAGTGTTTGCATTGGATTCAGGAAGGTAGACAAAGTGCGTACATAAGGTATCAATGTAAGTAGCTAACTAGAAGTAAAGAAACTAACAGCAGTCAGACTAATAACATACATTCAAATCAAAATAGTATCATTACTATATACTCAAAATTCACAGGTTAGTCAAATAAAATGCAACAGAAGGTACTCCATAAATCAACATACACCCAAAATATGGATCACAGAAATCATCATCTGTTGAACTCTTATTTGGTAAATTATACAAATTAAATTGATACAGCTTAGAATGTATGTGAATGTAGCCATGTCATACAAGGTTAAATAGGTAGAATGAACACAGACAGTAAGAGAAAATAACAAAAGGAAAAAGTAAAACATTTTAATTTGAATCAACAAGGAAGATTCAAATTCTTAGTTAGAGAGTAAGGTGACATTTCTTCATCAATGGCATAGAGAGAAAATGCCTAAGGCCTGAACGAGAGTCTTTGTTTATTAAGCTGCTCACATATTAGATCAAAACATGGAGAAGTTATGATAATAATGCTAAAACTAAAATGGATATTGAGAGCTACCAAAGAAACAGTTAAAGTATCTTTTTAAAGTATAAATGACTTAGGAGATTTTGAAAAGTACTTGCAAATTATAACCAATTGCTACTTTCAATGTATTGGTAAATATTGCTGATACTTGATACACTTTAAATATTTTAAATATAGCTTATCTTTTTAAAATTTGACAGATGTTTATTCAATATTGGTAACCAGTTGACTATCAATAAGGCTGAGAGTCTTTGCATGAGCTGAGTTGAACTCCTACTCCAAAGGAAATGCATGTCCCTTGACAACTAAAGGGAAGGAACAAATTACCCTGTGTGAAACATTGGGCAAATCTACTTCAGATCTTAAACTAGTACTACTTGGTCAGCTCTCAAAAACAGTAACTGGTTTAGGAGGAAAGGGTGGCGCCGAGTGCAACATGGTGCTGAGGAGGAGAAGAAGAAAGAGAAGGATGAGGAGGAAGAGCCAGCCTGGAGGGAGGTGCCAGGAACTTGAAGAGCTCTGGATTCACCGGCCTCTTCGGCATGGGAGGAGTTGTGGGGCCTGGTTATCCCTCTGACTGGAATGAATCCCTTGTCCCCTTATTTAAATGTTGACCCTAGATATCTTATACCTACTGGAGCTAATAAAACCAGGAGCAGATTTGAACTGGCGTTCTTTACTGTTAGCAGATGTTGCATTACAGGAGCTGCTTTTGGAGCATTAAATGGCTTGACACTAGGTTTGAAGGAGACACAAAACATGGCTTAGTCCAAACCTAGGAATGTACGGATTTTAAATATGGTGACATGGCAAGGAGCATTGTGGGCAAACACTCTTGGATTTCTAGTGCTGCTGTATAGTGCGTTTGGCATCATTATTGAAAAAACACGAGGTGCAGAAGACGATCTCAACACAGTTGCAGCTGGGACCATGACAGGGATGTTGTATAAAAAATACAGGTGGATTGCGTGGGATAGCTAGAGGTGGCATTGCAGGACTCATGCTCACAGGTCTCTATGCACTCTCCAACTGGGAACACGAGGGGCTCCATGCAACAGCAGTCCCTTTGAGCAGAGTGAAGGAGAAAGCCTCTCTCCATGTAGCGCAATCAGACTGGACCCCCTTCATTATAGTACCTAGCGGACACACCCCATTCAAGATCACTGATTCTCATGGCAATGGCTGGATTTTTGAGCATTCCGCATCCTTCTGGGCAACGGGCAGTGAAAAGCACCATTTTAGCTGCAAAAATGAAGATCTCATCTCCATAAACATATTCACTTTTGCTCAGTTTGTACACTGAGACCATTGCTTGTTTTGACTGTAATAAAATGTATGTGCTGAAAAACATTAAAAAAACAACAACAGTAGCCTGTATGCTCTCCATTTTCCATTATAACAGGAAATAAGATGCTTTTGCTCTTCATAACAACTTAACTATGATCACAAGAACAAACCAGGATCAAACAATGTGTTCAGATCCTGGCTGTTTAAAAAAAAGCATAGTAAAACATATTGTTTCACAGGGAAATATGAGTAGATTAAACAAAGAACTAAAGCTTTTGACTTTCACCTGTGGTATATATAAGAAAGAGTCTGGGAAAGCACATGTTTATTGGAGTTCATTCATGTTACATGGGACTTTCCCCCCTTCTTATCTGAATCTGTTCTCTCTTATTTCAACAATTAAGTTCTCCACATGATTAAAATTGTCTCTCATTGTTCAGAAATTAGTTCATTCATTAATTCATTCATATGTTAGTTCATTCATTCCAAGAGGCCACCTAGCTTTTCCTGAATGATTTCACAATCTTGACACAAACAATTCAATGTTCTTTTCATTCCTCCCCATCGCTCAAAAGAATCAGTAGAGGAACAAATAGAGCATCGGTTCTCGACCTGTGGGTCGCAACCCCATTTGGGATCAAACGACCATTTCATGGGGGTCGCCAAACAATGCAGTCTGCCATTTTTTCCCCTTTTCCTTAGCTGTGCTACTCCCTTTTATTCTATTGGCTTTTGAAAGCCAATAGAATAGACTCTCTTGAATAGAGTCTAATTCTATTGGCTTTCGAAAGCCAATAGGAATTGTCCAGGCTGTCTCTGCCCTGCTGAGTCTGCCAAAAGTCCTATTCTGCAAACGGTGCTGCAAGTTGTCTGCAGCGAAGGTGAGCTGTCTGGAAGTTTCCACCCCTCCCTGCTGAGCAACTACTAAAAATGTAAGTAAAAGAGGGCCAGGGCTGGGAGGTTGGAGGCTGGTGGGTGCAGGGAGGGTTGCTGGTGCGCGTGGGGCCCGGCGGGTACCTTACCTCCCTTGGGCTGGGCCAGCTGGTGACCCAGCTGGTGGTCGCTCTGCGCCGTCGCTGCCCCTTGCCAGCTACGCCTCGGCCGGCACAGGGGGCAGCACCACGCATGCGCGGCGCTCCCAGGCAGGGAAAATCCTTGACTTACGACCAGTTGGGTAGTCCTCGACTTACAACCGGTTGAGTAGTCCTCGACTTATGACCGGTTGGGGGTCGCGGCATTAAAAAGGTTGAGAACCACTGAAATAGAGACTTACAGCAGCATACAGTTTTATCCATCCAAAACAGAGGTCCTTATTTCATACAATCCATTGTTTCATTCTTTCAGCTAACAACTCTTGTTTCCCATTTAAATATTAATTTTCTCCAATCAGTACATGAAGTTTGAAAATATTGTATCAACAGCATTTATCTGGCCCTAAAAACCTATAGATAATTTTGGCATAATTTGCCATTCAAATGTATTCTAGTATCTGTTGTTGGAATTGCAGGTCTATTCCCTACTATTCAAAACATATTTAGATCTATAGTTTATATTGTAATTGTTTGGATTTGAAATTATAATCTAACTGGTTTGAAAACAGTAGTTCAATAGTTATTCTGAAAAGTTATTGTAAAGTCCTCCCATGATGGACAGCCTGAAATGTGATAAAAATGTAGGCTTGAAAATACAACTAGCAATTTCATGGAGTAAATTACTCCAAAATGGTTTGAGCAATCAGTTCAAATACCTATCCTGAGATAACTAAAGATTATTCCCAATAGAAGATCATCTGTACTGAGGCAAAGACTAAATAATAACACTAAAAACTTAAATTACTACCTAATTACCAGTTCAACTATCAGTTTATTTGTTGCTTGTAGTTTCAATAGCTGAAGCATGAGAGTCCAAATATCTTGTCATAATATTGAGTTACAGGAGTATAAACTGATAAAATGGAAATGGAATGAGTTCTTTTTAGTGAGGTTCACAGCATCTACTGAAATATGATCAAAGCTCTTTACATGTTAGAATCCAAAAAGAATCAAGAACAGAGAGATGACCTTAGGAATTGCAAAATCATTAAACAAAAATCAGAGTTTTGCCATCCTTGCCCAAGAACAGAAAGTAAAATTAATACCAAGTCATTTTCAATTTTCCAAATGATATTTCAAGTTAATTTGCAAACATTAATTTTACAATTAATTCATTGTGCAATTAACTTTCACATTTCAGAGATAAGGCTTAAGACCATTGCTTAAAATAATACAAATGGTATCTTTCTATTTACAATTTAAAAAGAAAGCTATACAGATAGGATGTTAATATAGAGACAAAGCTAAAATCTAAACTTCAGGGTCTGAAAACTAATTTTTAAATGTGTGGATTCAATGTCCACTTTTGGCAATGCATAAAAATGTCTCCCTAACTTGCTGAATAAATTTTAGGAGCAGAAAAATAAGCAGCAGCTCACATTACAAATGAGCATGTCATCTGGTGTGTGTTTGGTTTAAAATGTTTATACAAACAACGCTGTGACCTGCTTTCCCCATGACTGACAAGTGGAGATGGTGCTATAATTGGCTTCAGATCATGCTGTCCAAAGGACAAAATAAATAAATCAAGGATGTTTTTTTCTGGATCTGCTGACACAAGCTAATTTCCAAATCAAACAGATTGTTACATATTAAGTCTCTGCTTAAAGGCACCAATTGGACTTTGATTCTCCATCACATGTAATTATGCCAAAGTGGAACAATTTGGTCTCCCCCCAGTTTTTCCCATGGAGAATATTGCCTAAAGTTGTGATACTGATATTGAACTGGTAGCTTTAAATTGTGACCTGCCTTGGAAAGAAATGGAGAATGCATGAAGTAATTAAATAAACAAAATATATCATAATACACACAAAGAACGTAAGCAGATGTGTTTAGTTATTATTATGATGGAACAAACAGAATGGACACAGCTGGGTATTTTGAATCAAGAGGGTCTTGAACAAAGGGAAGCAGCAAAACTTAAAATGGAAGGTGCAGGTGATCAGCTGCCTACAATTACAAAGCTCTTCATACTTCATGTTTGCACTGTCAACATTTTGCAGAGATTTTGAAGCAAATAAGATTTTTCTATTTGCATGATGCAGTTAAGGACTTGGAATGCTACATTGTAATTTAAATTCTTTATAGCAATATACAATAGATGAAAAGTAATACAGAGTTCAGGGCAATGTACTCATAATGAAAATAGTATACCTAAATTTATTTACTGACATAATAACCCTCTCAGTCCTAAAAGCAGATATGCATTATATTCATATAGAGACAACTATTAAAATGCCATCTCATTTTATTCCATATCTTTATTCCATATATTTTATTCCATTGTTTTGCAAAAACAAAAAATGTTTCACATCATTATCAATAGACATGAAAAAAACATTTTCTCGTCATTTTTCTTATCCAGCATATATCTGAATCAGGATTTTATTATGCAGTCTCCTTGCCTCTACTAACTTTCTGAGAGAATATATTGTTTTCATTGGACACTTTTCTATATTTTCCCAATGCTTCTTACTTTTTTCCTTATCACACACAATTTAATAAGATGAGAATGACAATATAGTTGCACAGTGTCTTTTAATGAGGAGTACCAGCATCTCTCCATTTGGAAACATCTGTAGAAAGAAATTTAACAGTGAATATATCTCACTGGCTCAAAATTGACTCTAGCCTTCCATCTTTCCAAGGTCGGTAAAATGAGGACCCAGATTGTTGGGGGCAATATGCTGGCTCTGTAAACCACTTAGAGAGGGCTGTAAGGCACTGTGAAGCGGTATATAAGTCTAAGTGCTATTGCTATTGCTAATACTCCTTCCTCCTATTTTCCCCATAACAACCCAGTGAAGTGAGTTGGGGTGAGATAGAGTGACTGGCCCAAAGTACCCAACTACCTTTCATGCCTAAGGCAGAGAGAGAGAGAGAGAGAGAGAGAGAGAGACAGACAGACAGACAGACAGACAGACAGACATATTCAGCATATGTATTATTATATATAAAAATCATATTGAGCTCAGTCCTACTTAAACTGTCACCGACCACATCCCATTAATGCACTGTATGGCTCGTGCACAAAATAGATGACACACACACAATTTCTATAGCAGTGTTTCTCAACCTTGACAATTTTAAGGCATGTGGACTTCAGCTCCCAGAATTCCACAGCCAGCAATGCTGGCTGTGGAATTCTGGGAGTTGAAGTCCACATGCCTTAAAATTGTCAAGGTTGAGAAACACTGTTCTATAGTATTTTCATGGTCTATGACTGACATTCAGTCACTCATGTTCTATCTAGTCATATCTTAGCTTGACTATGCAATGTGATCAACATAGAGCCATCCTTGAAGATCACTCAGAAGCATTGACTGGCTCAGAATGCAGTGCTGTGGGCAGTTATGAACATACCTCAGTATGCCCATGTGACACCTTGGAACCCATTTCCATAGATTGCACTAGTTGTCAATTTGGTTTTGAGTGTGGGCCAAAGTGCTGGTCATGACCTAAAAGTCCTGTGTGGCATATAGCCCAGTTTTTTTGAGAGACTGCCTATCTCTTGTGGTTCCTGCCTGGCAGATTCAATCTGACAGAGTCATAAAAACCTGGTTGTTCTCTCAGATTAGGGCTAAGGTGGCAGGAGTCCCTCTGATGGATATTAGATATTGATGGCATATTTTCAAGCATCTTTCAGGTTTGCCATCTTATTCTTTTTTCTGTATCTAGTTGGGGTTTTTTGTTTGTTATTTCTTACCACAATGTTTTTATATTGATTGGTATATTTATGGGGTACCCATGTCTTTTGGAGTTGGTGAGCACAAAATCAAACTAAGAGTAAGAATAGTAGCTCTTGAAGGCTTTTTTCCTTAATTGCCTTAAAACTGTATGTTTTTATGTTCAACCCTTTGCAAAAATGACCTTGGGGAGAAGTACATCTATGCACAATATGGATGGAGAAACATTTTTTAGTCCTCATTTAAACTGGAACTTATCTATTTCTGCATATTTTATCCATGAATCACAACATAATTACTGTTAGAAAACTATTGTTCTTTGAATTACAATGCAGTACATAGACAAGGAAACAGTATATCGCAGACATAGTAATGCATGTATCAATTTAAACACATTATTTGTATATGTTATTTACCCAAACTATGCAATTTTTCTTTTTTGTGCCTTGAATCACTGTTGATCTTAATGACTGCCTTGACAATTCCCTGCCATTTTCTTGACAAGATTTTGGAAGAAGTTTGCCATTGTCTTCCTCTTAGGGCTAAGAGTTACATACTCAAGGTCAACCAGCTGGCTTTACACCTAAGACAGGACTAAAACTCATAGACTACCAGTTTCTAGCTTAGTGCTTAACTACTACACCAAACTGGCTCTCATGCAATGCCTTAGGTCAGGGGTAGGCAAT
The DNA here is from genome assembly GCF_016545835.1 of Crotalus tigris. NCBI lineage: Eukaryota > Metazoa > Chordata > Lepidosauria > Squamata > Viperidae > Crotalus > Crotalus tigris. The sequence continues at coordinate 186,569 of NW_024096626.1, read as the reverse complement.
CTTGGTTCTTTTATGACTCGTGGACTTCAACTCCCAGAATTCCCGAGCGAGCATGGCTAAGCATGGAAACCTCTCCCTTTTCTCTCAGCATGGCTGGCTCAGGAATTCTGCGAGTTGAAGTCCATGAGTCATAAAAGAGCCAAGGTTGCCTACCCCTGCCTTAGGTGAAAAGAACTGCATAAAGTATGTTGCAAAGGAATTTTTAACAATATACAAGCAAAACCTTCTTCAAAAGAAACTCAATGAACTGAACTTGAGATATTTCCAAGTATGAAACTCCAAGAACAAGATCATCAATCTGTACATAAACAAAGTTAATTATGGTAACTTTGAGATGTAGTGGTGGGAGCAATATTAGCTCATCAACAGAGAAGTCTCTAAGATGTGGGAATAGAAGTCTACATTTGATTAGTCTTCCTTGTCAACTTCACTGACTCTGTGAAGAACTTTTCCTCTTCATTCATTTTTCCCCACCTTAGTCAATGAAACAGAGTGAAATCAATTGTTCTCTTCCATCTACATACATTCATTGAAGGAAATGGATTGGTTTTTCAGTCTGCCCAATTGCCACTTTTTTGTTTCTTTCCATTCTCTCTCCATAAACCACTAGAAACCTAATAACACAAGTATGTATTATATCTCTGTCTTATTTCTAGCTCTTTAGAAGTCACATTCACTTCAGCTATGATTATTGCCAACTAAGGGGCTCTCCACATGTAATATTTATAGCAATCTGAGATCAGCATGGGCTTGGTATACTCATAGAGTCAGTGTTCTTCATTAACTACCAACTTAGCTGAAAAGCAGGAGGAAACAGTGAAAATAGGACTGCAGTACTTGTTTTTGTTTGTTAGATTTTATATCCCATATTTACAGATTTCATGTCTGCATACATAAAAATTCCTCCCGTTTTTCCCACAACAACTTTGTGAAGTTGGTTGGGCTAAAAGAGAGGACTGGCTCAAAATTACTCTGTGAGTTTCCATGGCTAAGAGTTGAACCTGGATCTCTTTGAGTCTGCTCCAATACATAAATCATCATTTGGCACTAATTCACACTCTGAATTGGGTAGTTTGGTGAAAATTCTTGTCTTGTCTTACTTCCTGGATCCTCAGCTTAGTTTCCTCCTTATTGGAGCAAGATGTTAGCGTACCATGTTATTATTTCAATTGTGCTGTTTTAAAAAGTTAAAAATATACTTTCAAAAAATGAAATTTTAAGCCTTGACACTAAGCATATTATGGCATTGTCTATGTTAAGTCCCCATTCTGTGAACTGCAGTCCTTAAATATTACCATCAGGCTAAAGGATAAGGATTGAATCAATTTTGGTTAAGCAATAAAAGATGCTTTTTAAATAGTAAATGTACCACTTGGCCTCTGAAAATTATTGTTACTAGACATTTATTTAGCTATAATGGCACTTCATGATGTTATGCAACAGAGGAAGCCATGATATCGACCAAGAAGGTCACCATCTATTTATCTGCTTCAATAAGAGAATGTTTAGTCAAGTGAGACCAAGTGCCCAAAAACTGGCCCTGCCCTGCTCCATCCCCTGCCCCGCCCCCACCCTGCCTGCCCACAGGGCCACTCACCACTTCCAGGGCCCGCCGCAGACCACACAGGCAGCCCATGGCAGTCACGCCCTCTGCCCGCACCCCGCAGCATCAACTGTGCGAGATGGGGCATGAGGGCAGAGTCTTGTCTATGCTGCCTGGCTGCCATGTCCTTGGCTGCACTGCTCCGCGTGGGCCATGCTCGGGGTGACTCTCCTCCAGGGGGCCTGCTGGTGAGGAGGGGGTCATGGGGAGAAGCGAGGCTGGGGCAACGGTATGTGTGCCCACAGAGAGGGCTCTGAGTGCCGCCTCTGGCACCCGTGCCATAGGTTCGCCACCACTGGCTTAGTCCATATAGGTAAATTCACTTCTCAGGCCTGGATATACAATTTTCAAGGGCTCTCTTTTATGGTGTTAATTCAACTGGATATGTTTTCTAAATGTATGTCATAGTGCAAGACAATTCCATTTTTAAAATACAAAGGCTGATATTCAAGGGCAAGATAGTATCAAACAAGAACATGAGCAACATTTCATTTTTAAAATGTCAACTATCTATTTTCCTCTTCTGATAGACTTCTAATTTCAAATTCATATAACTTGGAATTACAAAGCCACCTCATGTCATAAATGCTACCAGATATATTCCTAGGTTTAATCATTAATCTTTTGACTTAAAAAAATTTAGATGCACTAACAACAAAAACTGAATTGTAACATGAAATCCCTAATGTTAGCAAAATTTAATTAAATATTAAATCTGTGACACAATTGTCTGAAAAATTCATTTCCAGAATTGTTACTAGTGTTTTGGAGTACCATCAAACTACCAGATTCTTATAAATATTACTCTTTTTTAATAAAGAGATTATTAACAGATACCAGAAATCTTTATCCACATCACCCAAAATACTACATGAAATCCTGTGATTCATATTGTCTCCAGTAAATTGTTTTCCAACTGCTGCCCTCATATGTACTTGATAAAATACAAAAGCCCACTGGATTGAATTAAAGATCACAACAAATATTAAATACATTGTTTCTGACCAAGTAGAGAAGTCAGATTACTCCTAAGTATAGCAATAGTAGGTGCAATGGTTCTTTTAACATTACAATGCACTCTTGTATATTTACTCAGAAGTCCCAATCTCTTCAGGTAGTACTTCCTGCCTAAACCTTCAGTATTGAAACCGAAGATTATACCAACCACAATAATGTATTATATGTAGCATAGAAACATACATTCAGAATAACAATACAAAGGAGGGTCAGGGCAACAAATACAAAACAATATGAACAGAAAGAACAATGTAGGACAGTGGTGGCGAACCTATGGCATGCGTGCCAGAGGCGGCACTTAGAGCCCTCTCTGTGGGCATGCATGCCATTGCCCCAGCAGAGTTCGCCAGAGTAGCAAGCACGTGGCATTTAGAAGCAACAAGGCAGGAAGTGAGCGAGCAAGTGGCATTGGGCCCCCTGGGGATGCCCAGAGATGCTGAGAGACTGGCCCTGGCCATGCTCACTCAGTCTGCCGTGACCACTGAAGCCACGCCCACCCAGTGAGCCATAAGCCCCCCACGGGCACCACAATGCTAATGCAACCCTGGCACTTTGCGATAAATAAGTGGGTTTTGGGTTGCAGTTTGGGCACTCGGTCTCTAAAAGGTTTGCCATCACTGATGTAGGATATTTTCATAAACTTATACCCTTTTCTAAAGTTCACAGTATTCATGACTAGTAAATCGTTAGAACGTATTCCAGCTTTCAACTCCTATAACTTTTTGTGATTATCTCCATGTAGTGTCAATTATGTGATAAATAATCCATGAATTGTCACTGGCATATAACTCTTAAGTTGTGTATCTTGTAATTCTTAGGTAATAAGAAAAGGAGTGCATCCCAAGCCTTTTCTCCAAACAGTAGCAGATATCACTACTTTGAAGCAAAAAGCAAAGACACAAAAGTAATATAACTCCAAAATAAGCTAAATTTAATTTTAAAAAACTCACAAGAATCCTCTCCCCGCAAAGAAATTTATTCAAAACTTCACGAACTAAAATAGTATGGTCTTATATGCCACGGCTGTGCTCAAGATGACCTTTTATATTTCCACCTGTTGAGTTCCTCTCTGCCTGAAAATGACCGTTTGCCCCTGCAGTGAATATATTTTGTCAGTGTTTATATCAAGCCCCACAAAAAAAGATATCTGTACCAAGTCTCTTTAATTCAGCTTTGCAATGTGCCATATATATTAGCTTCAATAAGACTAACTTCCATATCTTCTATAATATCATTTTGCCCTTTTTTCTTTCCCCTTTCTTTCCTTTTCGTTTTCCTTTCTTTTTTCCTCTTCTCTCACTTTATTTTATTTATATTTGTATTTCCAGTTTATGTAATATCTCCTGTTTATAACTACAGTATAGATTTGCAGAAGCTAACAAATTTTATTTCACTATCAGACATGTGAATTGACTCCCACTTGTATGAATAGTGAATTTCCAATCAGATTAAATAAATGATGACCTACAATACATACTTGTGCATTCCACAAAAATCCTTAACCTGGAAGGGACCTTGCTCATGAAAGTGAAACAATTTTAAGATGTGTCAGAGAGGGGCTGGTGAATTTCATGAACATTTTGTTGTTCCTTATAAAGATTCACCATTTGGATTGCTGCTCTTTTTTTCTTCAGATATATTCAGTAGATATGAAAATATTTGTAAGCAGTTTATAGTATATTAGAGCTTTAATTTCAAGGAAATTCCTATTTTTAGGACTAAAACTGTGGCTATTGATTTATATTTTTGTCGTTCCAGTTGGCCTTTCCTAAAATAAACAATGTAATCTAAAAGTGTAAGACTTTTAGAAATGATGTAACAAAACTCCTGTGACAACAGCCATGAAATCGGCCATCTAGTTAACACAGGTGGTAACAGAAATGAGCACTATTGAATGGTAAGTGAAATCTCATAAAACATGGTTTTATAGATACATCAATCCTCAGCCAACTTGTCTCTCTCTCTCTCTCTCTCTCTCTCTCTCTCTCTCTCTCTCTCTCTTTCATACACACATGCAATCTCTCTCTCACACACATACACAGATTCACCCACAGTTTCTATAAAATCATTCACATTTATGGGGATTGAAAAGATTAGCTTTTAATCTCATATTTTAAATACCACAATGTCTGCATATACTCTACTATTTAATATTTTTCTAACAACATTTAAACAACATTTAAATGTTTTATGTCATATTATTTGTATCATATGAAAATTAACCATCACATATACTTAATATAGAAAAGGGGGGATAATATTTAACACATTTAAATTTAATGATGTATGTATGATCCAGAAAACCACCTGAAGCTGAATTATGGCTTCTCTTTGGCAAACATTTGTTCAACTCACTCAGACTGCAGGATCAAAAGGTTTTACAGAGTCCTAAATTAAGAAGGAAAACAGGGTAGTAGTGTTAGCTGATCTTCTCAAAAGAATTTGCTGACAGATGTAAAAGCAAAGCTGAGCTGGTGAGCAGTACATAGAACAATGTCTGTACACAAAAGTGTTCATTCCAATAACCCAATTAGACATTCAGTACTGGAATGATTAACATTACCAATATGTCAAGTCATGCATTACTGTAAGTATAAGGAAAAACTGCTGAACTAATGTACAGTTGTTCTTCTGTAAATAAGACTGACTCAGTAATTTCACTGCAAGTAGTGGACACATCATTTGTTTCTTTGTTTTTTGTCTGTTACTTTGCAGGACATTTTACGTTTCCTGTTTACACAAAATTGTTTGCCAATATTGATAGCTCTATAAGCTTTTAACCAAGAGCAAGATAGATAGATGGACAGACAGACGGATGGACGGACAGAGGGACAGACAGACAGATTTAGTTACAAGAAAAATATTGTTGGAGTAACATGTTGTTTATCTACGTACTAACATACCACATGTAACATACTATCAGTTCATTATTATCATTGGAACCATTTCCTCACAATATTTCATAATCTATACCATGATATCTGTTTAATTATTTGGTTCAGATTTTACCCTGCTTAGGACCCTCAAAGTCACTAATGGACAGGAAAAAAGAATACTGCGAATTACTAGGAAGCTACAGCCAACGTTTAGCCAGTCCATGAAGGCCTCGTACTTAGTTGCAGAGAATTTGTAAGACATAATAGCAGTAAGTATAACAGAGAAGAAAACGGGGCAGTTGAATCAAAAAGACAACAATATATGGATGACCACCCATCAACACTTCTCATTGAATAGTCCCTCACAATGGCAAAAAAATTCCTTCACTTGTACAGAGAAATATTTATAGTATGATTTTGTTTGCAAAGAGGAAAATAAATAAATAAGCAATCTCCATAGGTGAGGTATAGAATTTAAGAAGTCTATTTAAAAATAGCATGAACAATTCCAAATTCAGTGATGTGCATGACTTGCCCCCAGATTCTACTCGACATGTATAGGTGATAAGTCTTTTGTCTTCTGTTTATTTTCAGTCACCCGTATTCTGACAAATTAAGATCAAGCTTTCAAGTTTGAATTCCAATATTTATTAATATTTTTCTTATCTAAATTGACAGAACTTAAACCTGGATTAAAATGCCATATTAATTTTAATGAAACATTGCCGCCAACTGAATTTGTATTCAATCCAACAAAATTAGTCAGAAGCATAAAACAGATTTCAAAATATTTTCTTTGATGATAATGAAGCTGATCTAAAAGTTTAAGACAAGTATATTCTATACTGAAATCCTTAAAACTATGCATCAAGAATATATTTCTGTGTAACATCATTAAAAGTCCCATAGTGAGAACAAGCAGTATTTGTAAGAGTCATTTCTTCATCCCAGAAAAAAATGCCACTTTCACACACATGCACACCCCCAAAAAAAGATACTTGTGGCCTCTCTTGTTCAGTATAGTAAAGATTATGATCCTCAGCATGTCTTACTACCAACCCTGACTTCACAGATTAGGAGTGCAAATGAGGAAACAACAGATTAGAGACAAACAATGATTACTCAAGAATGGGTTTCTTTACCTATGAAAGTACCCCTGAGAACCAATAAAACAGCTTAAAGGAACTGAATTATTGATACTGAAATTTTACAATTTTTAATTCAGTCTATTATATTATGATTTAACTACATGGGTATATTTTTATAACCTATGTAAATTATAACTGAATTCTTATAAATGTAGTGCTCTGTGATAAAATCACTGATCCCACCACAGTTTCTAACTTAATGAATGAGCCACACTATTAATTGCTGATATGCAAAACACTGTGGTTTTATGGCGCACCAAGTAATACACATTATACTCTTCAAATATAAAACTGATTTCTGATTAGCTTAATCGTGTTGGGTTTTTTTTTTCCTTTTCCTTTCAAAATTTCCCAAAAGCTACATTTCTCCCCATGGTTTCCTCAGCTCTGTATTCCCTTACTATCATCCAAATAAATTCTGTGGATACATACCAGGATAGAGGGAGAAATTAGGAAGATTATAGGACCTAAATAGGTATGTATTTGTAAAACTGAGACAGAAAGAATGTAACAGATCTGAATAAAGGGAATTTGATATTGTGGAGTTGATTAATAAATATAAGGATGATATAAGCTTAGTTATGAATGAAAATATTAAAATATTATTGTTGTTATTATCCTTATTTTAATATCTAACTCCCATAATTTAGATTATATTTTCATATGAAAAATAGAAATCCACAAGTTGATAATGGGTTGATGTTCTCCTCCTGTGAATGGTAATAAAGATACAGTATAACTGTCTACATAAATGCAATATAGGAAAATGTTCTGTAAAATAACATGATGGGAACAAGATGAAAGCACAGAAAAAGTAGTCCTTTGGAGACCAAAGAATAAATGAGAATGATTAGAGCAGTGGTTCTCAACCTTTTTAATGCCGCGACCCCCAACCGGTCGTAAGTCGAGGACTACTCAACTGGTGCAGCACCGTTTGCAGAATGGGACTTTTGGCGGGCTCAGCAGGGCAGCGACAGCCTGGACAATTCCTATTGGCTTTCAAAAGCCAATAGAATAAAAGGGAGTAGCACAGCTAAGGAAAGGGGGGAAAAAATGGTGGACTGCGTTGTTTGGCGACCCCCGTGAAATGGTCGTTCGACCCCAAATGGGGTCCCAACCCACAGGTTGAGAACCACTGGATTAGAGGGTATCTGCTTAAAACAAGATCTATTTGTTTTCAATATATAGTTTAAGGATAATTCTATTCATATAGTCTATGGTAAAGAAATGAATATAAATTTAAAAGCATGATTGGTTTGATTGATTTGTTTATTGTGAAAGACTGAGGGACTTGGTGAAAAATACAGGGCAGTGAAAAGTTCTGAATTTGAGACATATTGTTTTGGGGTGGAATCAAGTCTAGGATTGGGGGAAGAAATGAAAATGTAGTAAAATAAAATCACATGAAAGAAAAAAGAATAACTCCAGGAACATAAAGAATTCTGAATGAAAAAAATATGAAAGGGTGTACAACTATTTCAACAGAATGAATGGAAACTGTCCTTAAGGAAAGATAATGCAGAAACTACTTGGAACAGAGTGAAAACAATTACATTAAAAGTGCCACAGAAGTGAGTGGAAATACATAATCTGAAGAATGAAAAAGGATATTTAATGGAATAGTGAAATGATGAAATAGAAAAGGCCTTGAATTAAAGAAAATATACTGAGTGCTGTAAAAACTTAAAATAAAAGGCATTATCTGATGTGCACAGAGAGGAAAATACAGTTTTAAGAATGAATGCAAGAGCAAAATTAAAAGTGGCAGAGAAAATGCACAACTTTTTGATGAGAAGAAATATTGTTTGGGAAGTGGGTGAAGAAAGTTATATAAGAAGCCCCAGAAGAAAGAATGGAATTAATAATAAATGTGATAAAAGTAATTGGGATGAATGAATTAAGGGAATGCTAGAAAGTTTCTTTAATGGAAATGATAATGGTTGAAATGTGGGATTGAAATGAATGCTATAAAACAAAGAAAACTGATTTAAAAATGCCTTGACAATATTGGAAAATTGTAAGATTACAAGTGTAAATGCTATAAAGGGAACAATGTTGAACTATGGATTAGTTTGATTTGAAGTGAATATAAATTATGTTTAGCATGTATATAAAGACTGTGTCTGTGAACTGATGAGCAGTAACCAAAATTGACTGTCAAAAAGTAGAATCAGTGTGTGTGCACAGGAAGGTGTTTGGCATAATTGTGATTGAAAGACCAAAAGGTAACAATGAGGAGCATTTGTGCATTAGCAGGGCACGGTGAATGTAGTCCAGATTTTAGTTCTTTGGCAAGTGATAGAGAAACATGTGAATGTGAAAAAGAACTTGCATTACACATTTATTGATTTAGACAAAATGCATAATAAAATGAATAGGCATGAATTATGGAATATTTTGATCACTATGGACTTGAAGCTCAGTTGGCAAATATGAAAATGTCTGTATATGATGATATATAGTATATAGCAGAGATCCCCAACCTTTTGGGCACCAGGGACCGGTTCCGTGGTGAAAGTTTTTCCACAGACTGGAGGGTGTGTGGTTTTGTGTGATGCCTGCATCTTGCAAATGGGGCTTCGCTTGTTTGTGCAGACCAGTTGCTGGCACGCTGCGGACCGGTACTGGTCCACAGACCGGGGTTGGGGACCCCTGGCATATAGCATGTATGAGAATAAAACATTCACATAGTTAATGGTAAAGAATTTGATAAACATGTCTTTGGTTGTTTAATATATTCGTGGATAATTTAGAGAAATGCTTGTGTGATATTAAAGGTGTTAGTTGGAGACATCAGATAAACGTACATTTTGTATGCAAATGATTCCATGCTAGAGACTGAGAACCCAAATAATACACAATGAAAGATAGATTGCCTGATGCAATAAGGAATATCTGAAAAACTTTATGTATCAAAGACCATCAAGATAAAAACTATTCCTATATTGGTTAAAAAAGCTCTCTAAGCAGAATTTAAACAAACAAAAGCACTGCGTTTTCTCATTATGCCTGACATTCCATTAGCTTCTTTTGATACATTGAATGGTTAACACCCAAAGTATGTACTGTAAGGATTAAGGTATGTAATAAACCAAATTGGAACCATTATATTATACTTCCATGATGTATGACCAAAGAGTTCTTAATCAGCAGATCACTGACAAGATAGGATAGACTCTGTATTTGAGTCTGCTGAACAACAGCCCAAGCTGCTAAGAAAATTTCTGTCCCCAGAGGCTATTTGAAAACCCAGAGCTCTTGTTACCAAATACCTCTTTAATGTATTTGGATTACAAACCACAATAATATTTTAATAATAATATTATGTTATTTTGCTAGAATGAAACAGTGGAAGATGCTTTTTCTCCCTCTAGAGCAGCTGCAAGTAAAGCCTGACATGAACTAAAAAAAAAAAAAAAACCAACAGCCTTCAAAATAATAAGAGGCAATCTACCTACAAATATGTCCACCTGCATATAGTACAGGGGAAATCAACAACAAGGCTGTCTCTTGAAATGAGTAGAGATATTCAACATATTCAAACCAATTAAACCAAAGCAAGTCTTCTCTATTACATGTATCTAAATTCATGATTATATACATCTATATTACTTTGGATAAGATTAGTTCTAATCCCACTTACTTGGAAATGAAGCAGTATTTCAGTTTAACTGTACTGTGAATCAAAGCATATAATTTATTCCTGTTATTCTGGAACAACGAGGAAAGGGTTTAAATTGTTTATTCTGAGTTAACAGCGCTATTTGAAAACAGGAAACAATCATATGGTAGAATATATTACAAAGCTAAGCCAGAATACAGAAGACATTAATACTCTATTTGATAAACCTTCATATTCCAACAGCTACAATGAAACACCTTTTGTATGAACATCCAGCAATAAAAGTTAATCTGACAAAATAATCCACATGGCAATTATGAAAATATAGCCATTAGAGTGGGTATAAGCAGAAGCAATGGAAGCAGCAAGATTTTTTTTTTTTTGCAAAAGTCATACCTTGCTGTTTATTTTCACAATTATTGGGTGTGTATATGTTTTTTTAACCATTTCCAATAAATATTTAAGTTCATATGGATTTTTATTCCTGCAATATCATTTTTTGTGAGCTGCCCACCACATTTCCCTGAGGTACTGGCAGAGAATGCAGAGATCATATGAAAAAAAGAGCTGTAGTTTAAGATCCTGAATAATCTGGATGTTCATGCATGATGCACCAATTGCCTCATTCATAAACGCCATAGATCTCTTCATTGGGCAAGACCTGACAGGCAGATCCATCCACTGGGTTGGCTGAAATCCAAAAGTCATTTTAAGTGACCCAAATATCTTGAAAGGTACCCAGCTTTCTTAAATTTAAGTATGCAGGTCTTGCAAATATAAAGAGCTTTGTGAAACGCAAGGTGAAAGCAGTGCCTTTTTAAAAATTCACACAGACCTACATTTATACTTCAAAAATCTGGCAATGCCGATCAGCCCCTATGATCATTGATCAAATTAATTACAAATATTTGCTACAATCTTTCAATTCTCCTATCACCGAAGGAAAAGAAGAAATATATACCAAGCCTTCAACTTTCTTCTTTCCCGGGCTGCTTTCATGAAAGGTTATTTTTTTAAAAAAGGACGACGGGGTGGGTGAAAATCGGGCACAAACTTCCTATCCCCTCCCCCGTTAATTAAATAGACGATGATAAACCGGGAACAGACGCTTAGCATGGAGGGGAGCGATACGTTCAGGCAAGCAAACAGGCGTTTGCGCAGCAAAGAGCCGCCGCTGCGGTTCCCATTGCAACGTTCCGTTATCTCCGGCGACGCCAACGCAGATGGCACATAAACCTGCTCGGGGCGAGCCAGGAAGACGAATTGCCACCCCCAATATCCCCACCCTTTTCACCCTCGCTGGGCTGCTTCCAGCGCGGGGTTTGGGGGCACTCACCCAGAAAACGAAGGAATAGATGATGAGTAAGGTTTTCAGACACGTTATCACGGGTTTGGTCTCCATTCTCCTCGATGCCATAATACTGAAATCCCGGCTGCTGGCTCAGGGCAGGGGAGGGAGTGCGCGCGAGAAAGGGAGGGGAAGGAGGGAAGGAGGGGGCTGCAAGCTCCGTTCGCGCCTCCACCGAACGGCGGATTGGCGCCGCCGGCTCCTCCGCTACCAGTATTATCGCGGCCGAGGCGAAAGCTTGGAAGCGGCCGCTCCAGAGTGCTCGTGCACACAACTACTGGGCCGCCGCCACAGCCTGCCCCGCCTCCTGCCGCCACCGCACACCACAGCCATGGCACCATTGTGCGCTCACACTGGCGGAGAAGGCAGGAGCTAATCGACCTTTCCCCAGCCCTCGGGCCCCGCTATCTGGAAGGCAGGGCCAAGGCCGGGAAGAAAGGAACGACAGTCTCCGCTGCCTAGTTGCGTGAAAGGTGCTGAGGCGGGAGGCAAAGGAATACGCGGGAGGGTGGAGAAGGTAGTTGTGCGAATGGCAGGTCCACCGCCGTGGCGCAGTAAAAGAAGGAAGACGTCCCCCGCGAGGATGTCTTAGAGCAGTGTGGACGCCGATGGGGGTGGGGGGAACCGATGCAGAGCGTGTTGGCGAAGCAGGCGAGAGGAGGGGGTGCTTATCGCCAGGCTCCTGCTGAAAATGGAGCCGTGCCTGCACTTGAAAGGGTTGCGCGGTGGGCCTATTCGTGCGCAGCCATGATGGGCGTATGGACCTGAAAAAAGCACTTGAAAAAGATGGACAGGCCATCACCTCGGTCTCCAGCTGCCTCCCACAGGCTTCCACTTTCAAAAGGGTCCTTGCAACAAGTTGGAAGGCAAGGAGAATAGCTGCCTTCTAGCCAGAGCTCAGCTTTGTCTGCTTGTTGTAAATTGAACTGTTTGTATAAATAAGGCCTTTTCCTGGTGAGGTAAAATCTTCACACCTTATTCATAGGCTGATGGTTTACTTCCTAAATAAAAACAAGGGGATTCAAGCCTCCCTGAATTTCCTGACCTAAAGCTGCTGCTTCTCCAGTTTGTGAAGTGATGCAGCTCCTTGGGTGATGAAACAAAAGAATGTGTCAGACAAGACAGTCATAATGTATATGTCACTTCAAAAATAAAAGCAGAACAACGTGGCAGAGCAAAAAACATGTTCCACTAATGAGAAGATAGCTGGCTGCCACCATGACTGGTGTAACATACCATAGCGTCATGAAGTTATACATTTTAAGCAACACAGTTGAATGTATGGTGGACCTAGTAAAAATTATGAGAAGCTAAAGTTTCTTCAGATCAGTTAATAAGTAATAATATTTCAGATAATGTCCCAATTAAAAATGGCATAAATTACCTTGAAGCCTGGATGGAATTGACATTATTGATTTGTAGTTAATGAATTAGTTATTAGTTATTTCAGCTCTTTGTGCTGAACATTAACATTAGCTTATCTGTCATTCAGAAATGACGGCTTTAACTTTTTAAATAAGCATCTTTTAAATGAAGACCTAATATCCACAAATTTATGTCTGAGTATTGATAAAAGCTTTTTCATCAGTTGTGTAATTAAACAGGAACTAAGGAAAAAGTGCCTTGTATAAAAGAATATGGCAGTAAGGCAGACTAGTTGAGCAGCACCATTTGTTTTTGTAACTCTGTGCTTAATCCTTCTATTTCTTATAGCTTAGTACTGATAGGCATGGTCACAGGGCTGATTATGGTTGTCAGATGGAAGTGCTATCTGCTTCTTTTTAAAAAAAAGTCTCTGGTAGAGGTTTCCTAGAGTTGTAGAGCATATAAGTTGCATTTACACATCACTCTAAGTCAGGGCAAACACATTTTAGTTTAGCCTGTTATGGGCACCCATCTCATTTGGTTATGGCTCAGTAATCATGCAAGGGTCCCCAAATGGGTTAATCAAACTCAACAGAGTTCAGCTAGCCTGAAACATAAACACAAGATTACAGTGTTTCATTTTCTAAGTTAAGAGCTCTTTTGCTCCAAATGTGCTAGAAGCCATCCTCTGACTGGGTAGCTCTTTTCCTTAATCAAGATATTTGCAAGAAGAAGAAGAAGAAGAAAAGGGGGAATGAGACATTTTGAACCAACACTAAATGATTTTTAAAAAGTTTTGTCTTAAGAACTGTTTCCATTGATGTTTGTGATCAGAGCCTCTAATCTGCCTAAGAATAAGGTTCAAAATCTCATTTGTACTTTTGTTTGAATCTAGAATTGATCCTGTTTGCTTATTTCTCTACTTTGTGTGTGAGTTGGGCAGCCATATGAATCTAATAAACAAACAAGCAAATATAGTCCAGAAATACTTGACTCAAAACCTGACTATCCTTTGTGAAAAACAGAAGATTCCATTTCTTAAAGGCTTGTTAATGTTTTTATTATATGTTAATATTTTACAGCAAAATGATGGGGGGGGGGAAGGACTATCTAAACCCGGCATGTCCAACCTGTGGCCCAAGGTTGCATGCAGCCCTGGGCAGCTAGCAATGCAGCCCCACAAGATATAATTTAAAAAAAATTTAAACGCTATTTATAAACTTTATTATATATTTTATTTGCAGCCCAATAGACAATTCCACTTCACTTAATGCAGCCGAGGCAAGCCAAAATGTTGGACACCCATAATCTCATGTCTATGAGGAGTTTTATATATTTTAATCAAAATAATTTGAAGCTGTTCCACATGGCAGTCTTAAGCTGCTTGTTTTCCATGCTGAATCCACTTGAGATTATACTGGTTTATGAAATGACTGCTTAGACTGACATCTGTTTTTCAGCTTTGGCAATGATGCTAGCCAGGTGTTCTGTTTAGATGGCAGTTTAACTAGAGCAGGGTTGTCAAACTGGTGGCCCGCAGGCCAAATACAATCGAGTTTGACACCCATGAACCAGAGTCCCAACTGTGAACTCCTCTGCTTCTTTCCCCCTCCCACCCCTCTTCAGCCATTTTTCTTTTTATGAGCAAGTCTTTGAAGATATGTGATTTCCACTGACTTTCTTCACATCTGATGTAGTCCCTTCCTGTTCCACAAGTTTGTCAGCTGGATAGTAGGCGAAAACAGGCAGGTTTTTCAATGGCTGATAGGGGAAACTGGTAGAACTGATCAATTTCATTTGGTTCAGAAATAAAGGTTTGCCATTATAATAGGAAATATTTTAAAGTCCAGCCTTTCACCAATGGACTATTAAAAATAAGCCAGCATTTCACAGATCTACTGCCCTGGAAAAAGAACTAAGGTTATTCTCACAACACACACTAGCCAACTGAGATAAAGGCATTTGCCAACAAGTACAGCAGGCAGACGATACAATGTTGTCCTGGCAGCAGTGAGTAAATGGAGCTTCTCTTTGTGGTAGGCTGGAGGTGGGTTGAGGATGGCATCAATACATGAGCTAAAGAAATGAATTGTCCTCACCAAGACAAGCAGGATATACAGTATGGGGATACCCTTCAGAGCATGTTTGTCAAAATATAACATATTTAGAAATAAGAGCAGAAATGGTATATTTAGAATCCTAATCTTACATTAAAGGTAGAGGGGAGATTTGTTTCAGTGATTAAAAGATATTAAATATTGATAGCTGGCTTAGGAAATTGGGTCAAAAACTTAACACATTTCATTTTTGAACGATGAACTTCAAATGCATTATGCGTTACAGAAATAATAAATGAATGTAATTGTAGAATGCCAAGCGGAGATTATCAAATTTCATATCACACTAAAATACAATTTAATACAATTAAATGTATCTTTGGAAATAAATTTGCACAGCATGTCTTTTTCTTTTACATGTTTCCTGTTTGATATACAATAGAGTACTAAACTGACTGGATACTTTAAAATAAATCTTGGCTTCTGTTTGATCCTATACATGAGCGTAGAATCAACTATGTGTGAGATGTGCCTTAAACTGGCACAGAGATAATGGATTGCTATGCTTTAAAATAAATTATTACTATTGAATACTTCTTTGATATTGTCCTACATTTACTTTTAAGAATGCTCAAAAGTAAAATGAAATGCCCTTCATTTTTCTTTGCTTTGCATGGCAAGAGAGAGGTGTTTTTTGTTTTGCTTTTTTCCCTTTCAGTCCTTTATGGAGTCAAGGCATTATTTCTACCTCACAAATTCATTTTCTGTGAATGAAGTGAAGCAACGCAGGTGTCTTGCTTGACTGCTTCAGAAGCACAGGGACTATTTCATTTCACAGTTCTTCATCAGTGGGATGCTTCTCCTGAAGCGTCATTGAAGCAAAGTGCCTGTTCGAAGTTCTCCATACGTTTACTTACTGTATTTAATGTATAGCACAAATTCTAATAGCCTGAAGCCTCTCCATGTGTTAGACTTCAGTTCACTGATTCCTATCAGTCTTGGGCAACTTGGCTAATACCATGGGACTTGTTCAAAATATGTTGAGCAAAAGAGGCTCTCAACAAAATTTCTGTATTGTAATGATCGGGGGGGGGGGGTACCAGCTTTTTTTGTTGTTGTTATTCAAGCCTATAATAGGAATGGAGTGCAGTTTAATGCAATAATATTTGAATCAAATTTCAAAAAATATAACTTAAATATATTTCAAATTGTTATACACTTTTTGTACCTTGTGTTCGTTTTTAGGACTACAGTACCTGCAATATTTCCATATTGCTACAAACTTACCAAAAATCAAGCTTGACTAGAAGAATGCTTTAAAACTAATTGCTTCTCAGTTACTATTTCCCTCATTAAAAAACTTCATATTAACCTATTTAACTTAATCAGATATAGATTCCATGGCTTTAAATTAAATATACTGTATTTGCATTAACCTTTCCACCATTTTACAGTTCTCTAAATCTTCCTTTTACTAAAGAATAGTGTTGATGCTCCTTTCTCAGGCTGGGAAATGGAATAAACATTCTGGTGGAAAGCAATGCAAAGCCCTTTTGTTGCCAAGAAAACTGGATGGGCACAATCAGCAGGAATGGTACTCGATTAAAATACATTTTTATCTTGCACTAAACTTACCTTGAGTCTGTAAAGTTCTTTCTTCTTTCCTGTTCTCTATTCCATGTTCTTTTTTCTCTCTGAATTTCCCTATTAAACATTTCTTAATTTTCAGGCATATAAACATTCCTACTCCCTTTGTTTTATGAGCAGTGGTCAGAATAGACCAATTCATTACATTAAGATGCTGTGTGAAACCTGCTATGTTTACCTTGGGATAAGAATGTCATTGACACCAAGGCATGCTGTGTCAGCTTATTCAAAAGCAAGGTATAGCTTTTTCTGGAAATTGAATTAATAGTAGTAGTTATATGCTAAAGCTTATATTCCTCACACATAGCTGGGAATCTTGTCTATTATTCTGACAACCCAGAAAAGGATTGCTTATATTGGTTTTCATGCCAGCAGTATCAAGACAAAAATGAGGCATCGGATATTTCCACAAATGTGTTGAAATGAACTTGAGAATAGAATTCAACATTTCTTGTTAATAACCACAAATAAGAAAATAGGATTCTACAAGCCTTAGATATGCACAGCTGCACAGTTAACAAAATCAGATGCCCATCCTAGTTTTTAAGAAGAAACAATACTCTTAAGAGTGAAATTATGTCTAATTCACATATGCTGAATTATTTTTAAACCATGTATTCTGGGATAAACCTTAAGTTATGTATAATATAGCAAAAACCATGATTCATAAATCAAAGTGGCTGGGGTCACCAACTGTAATAAGAGTCAAACAAATGATGTAATTGCTTCATGCAATGTGAAAATGCAGTTGCAAACTTTCTAATAAGTAAGACAAACTGGAAATAACTGAATTATCAGGAAGTTAAAGTAGTGATGTATCATTCCTTTTATATAAGTCTGAAATGTAAGCGAGATATGTGATAGAAATTCCATTATTATGACAATTGTTTTTGAAACAGATGGAAAAGCCTTAGGCAACACAGCCTTTGCAAGATGATAATATTATCACAAAAATATCTTCTTTGCGTTATCAAGACACTGGGAAAATAAGAGGCATTGTTCTTTTGAGAAATTTCATGTTTAGCATTCTTAAATCCAGCCAACCACAATTTGGTAGTTAATGACGTAGAAAAAAATCTGTCTTATAGCAGCCCCAAATACTTTATTTCCTGCTTCTTTGTGAAAATCACAGAATCTCAACAGCTATCTAATCTGGAGATTTTTGGCAGCAATGAATCTTCTAGGCATGGAAATGATATGATAAATATTTTCCATGTAAAATATCTATAGTCACTCTCATTTTTCACGCCTGAAAAAACTTTTGGTAGCTTTTTCTGTATGATGCACTTGGGATATTTAGTGGAATTATGTTGTGTTTTATTTGATAACTTGATTTTCAAAAAGAAAACAAAAGCTCTAACAAGAGTTTATTTGTGCAAAGGTAAAGCAAGTCTAGAAAAACATATTATTCCTGACAAATGTATCTGCATATCTTGCTAAGATAATTTGAAAGGTATCTATGATAATTATTCAACAAACCTGTAGATTTTTATTTAAAAATGTTGCACCAACAGAATAGTATACAAATTGGTTGAAGTCTTATTAATAAAGTAATATTGGTGAAGTAAAACATTACCAAGAAGAGGGTGTGAAACTGCTATTAAGCAGCTGATTAAAGTATGCTTAAAGTCTCTAAAGCTTCCTCCTTCTGTTATGTATTCAAGATGGACAGTGATTAATATTTATATGTTACTTATATGTAAGGGTGTAGGTCTATAAATACGTTGTATATAGTATGTTTAAATGTGTGTTATGTATGTGTACACTTTGAGAGCAAGCAACTAAATTTCATTTTTAATGTGTGCCATTATGCCCATAGTAAAAAATAAAGATAAAGGTTATCTTATCTATCCATCCATCCATCCATCCATCCATCCATCCATCCATCCACATGTTTAAGAGGCGAAGAGCAATTGTTTTGTGAGAAAGGATTTGAACACTAAACAAATGTTCAACACCATTTATCAAATTCCCAAACTGGTCTGGAAAAACCATAATCATTAAAGTAATATTAAATTATATACACTTGGGTAGACAAATATACAGTAAAACCTTGATTTAATTGTTAATTGGGGAGGGGAAAATGTCTGTTAACTTCCATAAATCAGAATTTACATCATTTGCATCAAATTATATGCATAATTATATAAATGAAGTAAGTACCATCATTTGCAGTAAAACCTATTTTAACAGATAAGCCATTTATATAATGGGTGATTTCTTATTTACCAGATATTAGCCCATTAAGTAGAAGTAGAGTCTACACAAAAAAAAATAAATCTGTCCATTGTATCCAAACTCTATTACATTGAGGTCCATTAATCTGAAAGTTTACTGTGATGTCTCTAAAAGGTTGGTGCTACAAAAGTGCTTTTAAACCAGTGATTCTCAATCTGTGGGTCGCAACCCCATTTGGGGTCGAATGACCATTTCACGGGGTCGCCAAACAACGCAGTCCGCCATTTTTTTCCCCTTTTCCTTAGCTGTGCTACTCCCTCTTATTCTATTGGCTTTTGAAAGCCAATAGAATAGACTCTCTTGAATAGAGTCTAATTCTATTGGCTTTCAAAAGCCAATAGGAATTGTCCAGGCTGTCTCTGCCCTGCTGAGCCCGCCAGAAGTCCCAGTCTGCAAACGGTGCTACAAGTTGTCTGCAGCTAAGGCGAGCTTTCTGGACGTTTCCACCCCTCCCTGCTGAGCAACTACTAAATGTAAGTAAAAGAGGGCCAGGGGTGGGAGGTGGGAGGCCGGCGGGCGCAGGAAGGATTGCTAGTGTGCTTGGGGCCCGGTGGGTGCCTTACCTCCCTTGGGCTGGGCTAGCTGGTGGTCACCCTACGCCCTCGCTGTCGCGTGCCATGGCCGCCCAGGAGCACCTGGGCCTGCCTGCCACCGCACCGAACGTGCAGTGGCCAAGGTAAGGCTAGCGGGAGAGTGGCAGGCGCAGGGAGGGTTGCTGGCGTGCGTGGGGCCCGGCAGGTGCCTTACCTCCCTTGGGCTGGGCCAGCTAGTGGTCCACCCGGTGGTCACCCTGCGCCCTCACTGCCGTGTGCCATGGCTGCCCAGGAGCACCTGGGCCTGCCTGCCGCTGCACCAAATGTGCAGTGGCCAAGGTAAGGCTAGCGGGGCAGCGGCGGGCACAGGGAGGGTTGCTGGTGCGTGTGGGGCCTGGCGGGTGCCTTACCTCCCTTGGGCTGGGCCAGCTGATGGCCCAGCCGGTGGTCGGCCTGCACCCTCGCTGCCACTTGCCAGCTACGCCTTGGCTGGCGCAGGGGACAGCACCACGCATGCACGGCGCTTCCGGGCCGAGGCGGTTGCTGGGTGATGGCCTGCATGCACCCTCGGCCTGCCTAGCATGCACTCCAGCCGCAGGAGAGGAGGTGGAGTGTGCACACCTCCTGCTGCCCCGCCCGCAGGGAAATACAGGTAGTCCTCAACTTATGACCACATGGTTGGGGGTCATGGCATTAGGAAGGTTGAGAACCACTGTGTTAAACTATTTCTCCATTTACTATACAATTTACATGAACAATCATCCCATTTCCCTCACATGAGAAATGCAGTATAAAGCTAATCATTAATTTAGTTGAGAAGAAGAAATAAATATATAAATATGGATTCTCATTTAATCTCACTGGAAAAATGGGATCCAGATTCGTAACTAGTTTTACATGGTATTTTATTTATTTAATTTATATGCTGACTGTCTTATTGTTGCAGTGACTCTGGGTGGTTCCTAACAAAATGATTAAAATTAAGAGGATTAAATAAAAAGAACTATAAACCAAGAGGACAGATGGCATGGGGGTGGGTATGAAAAGAAAAGAAAAAAACAGCTGCTTTACTCTTCATGTTACTTTCACAGGAACATTCTGACTGCAAAAAGTAGACTTTGGAATAATTATTATTGTAGTTTATTTGAATGTATTAGCCACCCAACTCTAATGGGCAATGTATACAATATATTAAAAGATGTTTTATAATGCTATAATCAGTTCAAAATCAAAGTGTTTGAAAGGTAATAATCCAGAATTATTTTTATGTAGGAAAAATCTCAACTAGACTAAATATATAGTATGTAGTTAGAAATTATCACAAACTCCGACTTCCGGTTCCAGATCGCGGCACTTACAGCTGTGCGAGGAGATGGCTCTCCTCGCCAGCTGATTCTCCGCTGCCGGTAGACCCTTAATCGGGTCGAAAAGCCACCTTGGAGGGGCGGCTACTGGTGAGGAGGTCCTCGTCGTCCTTGGGAGAGCAGCAGCTTCTTCCAAGGACCGAGATTGCTCCTTTGGGCTGACAGTGGAAAGAACGGCCAGTAAAATGGCCGTTCATCTAGCCGCTGCAACTAGAAGTCAGAAGAACATCTAAGCACAGGAACTACCATAGCTGAGCCGGGTGAGACTTTTTTTTCTCTCCCTCTCTTGGGTTTCTTTTTTCTTTTGTGCCTGTAAATAGCACTTTTGAAATGATTTCTCTACTCTAAGAAGGTGGCGTTTGTGAGTGTGGGAAAAAGAAGCTTAAATGGACTGAAATAAGTTAAAGTGATTTTTTTCTATTTTTTTTTTCTTCACTTTGGAGTCTTGGAAAACTTTGTGAATATTGTATCTGCTATTGGACTTGAATTCCTCTTTTTTCTGTGTCTCCTGATCTTGTTTATGAGATTACTGGTCTCTGGGAGAAGATTTTACATTGTACTAAGGACACCTTGTGAAAAAAAGTTAAAATTGCATCTTTCTCTTATGAGGATTGGACTGACCTTGACTTTCAGATTACCATAAAAGGGAAAATACAAAGAAAATTAACAGCTGTACTGGTGGGGGTGGACACTGATTAAATGTTTTTTGAACACAGCCTCTACTAAATGATACAGACTGTTTTTAATTATTTTTGAAATGGAGCAACCCTTGGTTCAACTTGACTATAAACTTATACTGGAAAAACTTTATGAAGCTACTGATGAAATACGTTTACAAATAAAAGAATTCACGATGGAAATAAAAAACAGAAATTCTGCTCTGAACTTACAAACTGACTCCCAGACCTTATCTGAGCAATCTATGGACCAAGAAACAACAGAAGCGGGATTAACTACAGGCAAAGAAGATTCCATTTTACTTCATACGCAGGCTGATGAGATCTCTGAGGAATTAAAAAGGACTGTAATTAAACCACTTACAAACCTAAAATTAACAAGGAACTGAGAACTATGGTAGCTTGGATAAACAACTATTAGCTACAAAGTTGGGCATAATTGAGCCGGCCATTCAACAGTTTCAAATGTGGAGATTTGACTTTTCTAAACAAGGAATTACTTACAAAGGAGCTAGGTCTCTAAAACAGAAAAGAAGATGTCTCTGTTTGTTTCAAAGGATACTACAAGGAACTTTGTTTCAAAGGATTCTCAAGGAACTGGCAGATGTGATATCGGAACCACTGAACTATATTTTTCAAAGATCCTGGAACACAGGGGAACTACCAGAGGATTGGAAAAGAGCTGATGTAGTTCCCATCCTCAAAAAAGGAAAAAAAATGGATCCAGGAAATTACAGACCTATCACGCTGACCTCAATACCTGGGAAGATCCTGGAAAAGATAATCAAACAACGAATCAACGAACACCTAGAGGCAAACAAAGTCATTACTAAAAGCCAACATGGGTTTGTCAAAAATAGATCATGCCAGACAAATCTTATTGCATTCTTTGACCAAGTGACAAAATTAGTGGATCAGAGGAATGCTGTGGACATAATTTACTTGGACTTCAGTAAGGCATTTGATAAAGTAGATCACAACCTACTACTTGATAAGATAGAAAAATGTGGTGTAGACAGAATCACCACCAGATGGATCTGTAGCTGGCTGTCCGGCCGTACTCAGCAAGTGGTCCTCAATGGAACTGCATCTTTATGGAGGGAAGTGTGTAGTGGGGTGCCCCAGGGCTCTGTTCTGGGCCCAGTGCTCTTCAACATCTTCATCAACGATTTGGACGAAGGGATAGATGGGGAACTCATCAAATTTGCAGACGACACCAAGCTGGCAGGAATAGCTAACACTCCAGAAGACAGGCTTAAGATACAGAAGGATCTGGACAGACTTGAACACTGGGCACTAACTAACAAAATGAAATTCAATGGTGAAAAAAGCAAGGTTCTACATTTAGGCAAGAAAGACCAAATGCACAAGTACAGCATAGGTGGCACCATGCTCAATAGTAGTAACTGTGAGAGGGACCTTGGAGTCAGTAGACAATCACTTAAATATGAGCCAGCAGTGTGCTGCAGCTGCCAAAAAGGCCAACACAGTGCTAGGCTGCATTAACAGAGGGATAGAATCAAGATCACGTGAAGTATTAATACCACTCTTCAATGCCTTGGTAAGGCCACACTTGGAATACTGCATCCAGTTTTGGTCACCACGATGTAAAAAAGATGTTGAGACTCTAGAAAGAGTACAGAGAAGAGCAACAAAGATGATTAGGGGACTGGAGGCTAAAACATATAAGGAACGGTTGCTAGAATTGAGTATGTCTAGTTTAACAAAGAGAAGGACAAGGGGGGACATGATAGCAGTATTCCAATATCTCAGGGGCTGCCATAAAGAAGAGGGAATCAAGCTATTTTCGAAAGCACCTGAAGGCAGGACAAGAAGTAACAGGTGGAAACTAATCAAGGAGAGAAGCAACCTAGAACTAAGGAGAAACTTCCTGACAGTGAGAACTATTAATCAGTGGAACAGCCTGCCTCCAGAAGCAGTAAATGCTCCAACACTGGAAGTTTTTAAGAAGAGACTGGACAGCCATTTGTCCGAAATGGTGTAGGGTTTCCTGCCTGAGCAGGGGGTTGGACTAGATGACCTCCAAGGTCCCTTCCAACTTTACTACTACTATTATTATTATTACAAGACATAAAAAATGATTTGTTTATTGATATAGTGGCATTGTTATGGAAACCTGTTTGTCATAAAAGGAAAGCTAGAATAAGATTTAAGAATGATTTAAGGTTTTATGTAATGAGTTTAAAAGGCTTGCTAGATATGGATTGATTTATGGCTTAAGACAGTTAAATAAGATGTTAGATTGAATAAAAATTAAAGATCTGAACTTAATAATAAGGTTTTTGTCTATGTATTAATATGTTTTGGATATAGTAATTTTGAGGAGGTTAAAGAAATGTGATATAGATATTGAGGGATTAATTGTTAGATTATAAAGTATAATAGAAATAGAAAGGCACTTTTTTCACTTTTTTTCTTGTTTTTGTTTTTTCTTCTTTGTTCTTTTTCTTTTCTGATATGAACTAATATATATATATATATATATATATATATATATATATATATATATATATATATATATATATATTGGAACTGATAGTCACTTTGTAATGGAGGAGGAATAGGGAAAAAGAAGAAATTATATTAATAAATATTTATTGAATACGTCAAAGGAAAAGGTAATGGGGAAACTCCCGAAGTGTTAACTATGTACTTAGATTAGAAATATGGAATATAGTAATTGAAATACTAAGCTTCATATAGGATCTGGATTTGTGGATCTATTTAGATGAAAAGTTATTGAGGATTGATATGATTGATCTAGTTGTATTGAAATATATTAATTTGAATACAATATATTATTAGAGGGAAAAGAGAGGGGTTTTTTAATGATTTAATCTGAACTCTATGAATATGACTTTGTTGTGTGGATAATTGATTGCCCTGCCACCATGTTGTTTCTTAAGCACTTGTCTGTAAAATGAAAAAACCAATAAAACTTGGTTTTTTAAAAAAGAAATTATTACAAACTCCCATCAATTTATGGGGAACATGTAACTGGTATTAGCAATTACAAAGTGCAGGTGAAGTACTGATTTAGCCAAAGAGTGTAAAAGAACGGTAACTAGAGCAGAGACGGGTCCACTACGGTTCATTGGCCATATAAGATCCTACCGTCTGGTATGCAGCAACCCAACTAGATAGTGTCACTGAAAAGTATTATCAAAATGGCTCAGTATTAGGGTTGCAATGTTTCTTTTTCTTTTATTGTTTTTCTTTTCTTTTTTTGCAACAGTATTGGTGGGAGTCAGAGCTGAGGATCTCAAGGGGACAATCTGCCCTGTCCTCTGCCTTAAAATGCCCTTCAGAAAAGGGAAAATGAGCAAACATCCTTCTGAGCTGAATGTATAAGGGCAATTCGGAAATAAACCTCTGTTTGGTTATCAATGACAGACACTCGCAGATACAGGACTTTTTATTATACACATTAGAAAACTACATTACTTTTCAACATAATCACCATTCGAATTGAGGCACTTGTCATAACGTATTACAAAGTTTGAAATTCCTTCTGCAAAAAAACCTTGCCTGGGAATGAAGCCACCCTCTAACAGCATCATGAAGCACATTGTCATAGTCGAAATGGTGTGACGCAAACCACTGTTTCATGTGCCTGAAGAGGTGGTAGTCACTCAGCGCCAAATCTGGGCTACGGGAGGGTGATTAAAACCATCCCAACAGAACTGCTCCAAAAGTTCTTGGGTGCGTCTAGTGGTGTGCGGGCGAGCATTATCGTGAACCAACACCACAGTGGAAGTCAGCATGCCCTGACGCCGCTTGTTATGGATGGCTCTTCTGAGTTTTCATAATGTTTCACAGTAGACTTCTGAATTGATGGTCGAACCACGCTCCATGAACTTCACTAGCAGTACTCCTTTGGCATCCCAGAATGCTGTTGCATAACCTTTCTGGCAGACAATCTTTTTGGGGTTTCTTTGGTGAGTGCGTATGACACCACATCATTTATTGCTGTTTGCTTTCGAGGTTCACGTATGACACCCAGGTTTCATCACCAGTCACAATTCTGTTAAAAAATTGTTCTCCATCCTCAACATAATGTGTGAGAAAGTCCAAAACAGAACCTATTCTGTGTGTTTTGTGCTCCTCAGAAAGGAATGTTGGTACTCAACGAGCATAGAACTTGCGGTATCCCAAACAGTACGAGAAATTTGGGGAAAGAGTAAAGAAAGTGCAAATATTGTGAACCAACAGACTTCATGGACCTTTTTGTCAGTTTCCTGCATGAGTTCATCGCTGACTACAGATGGGCAGCCACTTCTTGCCTCATCGTGCTGTCAGTTCATCCATCTTTAAACATGCAACACCATTGACGTATGACACCTTCACTCATCATGTTTGGTCCACAAACATTACAAAGTTCATGATGAATCGCAGCTGCTAAAAGTTTTTTCCCACATAGGAATCATATTATTGCATGCACTTCACATTTGGCGGGATTCTCTATGGCGGGGTTACTTTTCAATTGATCTAGCAGATGAGTCAACTGCAACACAACCTTCTCCTTCCACTCCTCACTGCCTATTGAACTACTGCGCACAGCGCCATAGGACAAGCATCGCTATCCCCACCTATTTCTCGCATATGCTGAAACAGAGGTTTATTTCCGAATTGTCCTTGTAGAACAGAGCACAGAAATAAGACAAAGTGAAAGAGAAGGGGAGTAAAAGGTGGCTTGAGAATGAAGGGGGAATAGAAGAAGGAAAAACCAGACCAAGAATGAATTTTGCATAGAGAGATCATGTGGTGCAGCAGCAACTGGCAACTATTATATATCTGACCACATAGGTCTTGAAAATATCTAGACATACACATATCAAAATTTGTTCCATTTTAAAATGGGGGACATGGAAGATATCTCCCATCGAACAGTAAGCAGAATAATTTATTTGGTAGTTATGGAAACAGAAGCAAGAAGCTATAAAGTTTTAAGTAATTTCTAAATATTCTTTTTCTTCCACTGGGATGAACAAAACTACAAGTCAGTTTCAGGATGGGACAGTGTACCCATTTTTCATTTGCTGCATGATAGTACATCAATTTGATAGCTCTGCATCTCACATGCTAGAGCACCTATTTTACAATTGGAATTCACTGAAATTCAGAGGTATTCAGAAGATTAACAGAGAACAAGTAGCATTCCATTAGTAATTTCAAAATGGAAAATAATTAAACTGAGATTAGTCTTGGAAGAGAGGGAGGGGACAATTTTGAAGACTGTTTCTTTTGGGGGGATCCACAAAATGGAAGGTATATTTTGTTTCAAACCTAGAACAAACCATTGCATTTCGGAAATTTTGCTGAACTATTTGTGAGTGACTATAATTTGGCAAGAACAAAACCACAATTTCAATTTATTCTTGACTCTCTTAATGAGCCCTTCACTATTTCTGTACTTTCTTATTTTAATTCTACCCATTTGTTCATGTCATGTGACAGAATAGCTCCCCTCCAGCTCATTCTTTCTAAATACTGCACAATTTTCCCTGGTTCTCTCATTATCATGATCCAGTGAAGCAAAAATAAGCAACCTATTAATTCCTACTTCTGTGTTTTTTATTTGATTAATAAATTTATGCTCTTTACTACTGCCTTTTTGCAGTCCAACTCTCAGTCTTCTACATGGCATAGTCATAAATATAATGAAATAAAGATATTAATTAGAATGGTCATGAAGAAATGGACCTATGAATATTGGTCTTTAATAGTAGCTACTCATCACAGCTTTAGTATACCAAGGCTTTTAAAATATAAAATTATAATTTTTAAAATCTGTTTAGTAAATTAAAAAAGAGTAGACTAGTTTACTAACCTTAATCATATCCATGCCACTTCCTGCTAATTGTAGGGTATTTAAAATACTTACCAATTTTGACATATCTGGGCCACTATAACCACAGTCAATGCTCTCTTTTATGAAAGCATACTCATGGTATTCTGTGTAAAGATTTCTAATCTAGAGACTACTCTGCATGTAAGGTGACCAATCGTCCTCCTTTAGGGAGGACAGTCCTTCTTTTGTAAGTTCTGTCCTCTCTCGAAAAGTGTCCTCCTACATGTCCTCCTTTTTGATATTTGAAGACTAATCTGTAAATCTCCGTATTCAATCAATGTCAATCCGATCCATTGCATGTGATGTGACTATTTGTATTTGACATGACGATTTGTCAAGGCTCGGTACAGTGTGGTGAGATGTGATTATGAGATGCATGTGCTCCGCACAGGAGAATTGTTTTGAGAGAGTGCGCCGCTCGCAAGAGTGCGCTGCACACAAGTGACTTTGTTTACTTCTTACCGAAACACAACACGGCACACATGCACGCATTAGACTCAGTTTTTTTTCTTCAATTTATTTGTGTCCTCCTTCTCATTGTAAAAAAATTGGTCACCTTACTGCATGCCAACACATTATTGCCTGTATCCCACCAACTAAGAGGTACATGAGACTACTCTCGTCTTTAAGTAAAAAATTTTTTACTTAAAAATTTTTTTATGCGTGCCCATAATTGATAACAGAACATGACAAATGTGCCACCTGCAAAAAAACCATCTTAAAAATTACATAATAAAAGAAATAACCTCTGAAAGTTTTCTGTGTTACACATTATGGAATATTACCTCAGTATTTTATTACTACCGGTATGTAGGCAGGAAGGTCATTTTTCTGGTGATCAAAGGCTGCCCTTAACATTTAATTGAAGGATACAAAATGAGTGAAGGTTCATATGGAGAGGACTTTCCCCTCTCCTATTTTTGTTGTTAATAGTTTGGTGCATTTTCTTTATTTTTTTTTTAATCTATGCTATGTCTATTTTAAAGCACATGTCAATTTTTCACTGGTCGCCCTCAAAAGAAAAACAGAAAGCTGTGCTGCCAAGTTTCAGTGATTATCCTCTGAAGTTTTTTCAACTATCACAAAAAGAATCTAGCGTGTGTGTGTGTGTGTGTGTCTGTGTGTGTAATGATGTTGCCTTTCTGCTATACACTATATTCTACAGCAGTGGTTCTCAACCTTTCTAATGCCACGACCCCATAATACAGTTCCCCATTTTGTGGTGACCCCCAACCACTTATATATCACCGGGTGCCAGGGGCATGGCCAAAGGGGGAAAAAATGGCGGACAGCCTTGTTTGGCGACCCCCGTGAAATGGTCGTTCGACCCCAAATGGGGTCCCGACCCACAGGTTGAGAACCACTGTTCTATAGGGATGTTCCTTGCAGAAAGAAAAATAATTGGGTCATTTGTTATAGCCCTTTCAAATTTCCTACTTATAGGTAAGTGGGCTTTAGAGAGAAAAAAGGTTATACATTTTTCATCCATAAGTTCTTCTATTTATATAGTATAAATCAAAGGTAGGATAACCTATGACTCTGTCAAAGTCATTAAATCTCCAGTTATTTGCAGTTAGCATAGCAAATTTCCAAGAAAGATACAGGTTGACTCCAATATCGAAAGGCTGTTGAATAGGCTGTTGTGGGACACCTTTTTTCCAAATAACAATTCATGGCTCAAATGTCTTGGCATTATATAAGACCTGCAAGGCAAGATCAATATTAACTCTTATTTGTTTTTTAACTTTTTAACTTTCAAACTGATATAATAATAATAGTAAAGTTGTAAGGGACCTTGGAGGTCATCTAGTCCAACCTCCTGCTCAGGCAGGAAACCTTATACCATTTTGGACAAATGGCTATCCAGTCTCTTCTTAAAAACTCCCAGTGTTGGAGAATTCACCGCTTCTGGAGGCAGGTTGTTCCACTGGTTAATTGTTCTAACTGTCAGGAAGTTTCTCCTTAGTTCTAGGTTGCTTCTTTCCTTGATTAGTTTCCACTCGTTGCTTCTTGTTCTGCCTTCAGGCGCTTTGGAAAATAGCTTGACTCCCTCTTCTTTGTGGCAATCCCTGAGATATTGGAACACTGCTATCATGTCCCCCCTTGTCCTTCTCTTTGTTAAACTAGACATACCAATTTCAGCAGCCGTTCCTTATATGCTTTAGCCTCCAGTCCCCTAATCATCTTTGTTGCTCTTCTCTGTACTCTTTCTAGAGTCTCAACATCTTTTTTACTTCTTCTTCTTCTTCTTCTTCTTCTTCTTCTTCTTCTTCTTCTTCTTCTTCTTCTTCTTCTTCTTCTTCTTCTTCTTCTTCTTCTTCTTCTTCTTCTTCTTCTTCTTCTTCTTCTTCTTCTTCTTCTTCTTCTTCTTCTCATCATCATCCATATTAATCCCCTAGATTGAAGATACTCAGCTTTGGTGAATCTGCAGCTGACTTAAATGAAATACTGTAAGTTTCTGTGAAAGGTCACAGAATTAGACTTCTGAGAAAAAGCCAATCTAAACAGCAAAAATATCCATACACACTTAACATTAATCAACCTCATACTTGAAATATAATTTACTAATTTATGTGAGCGTAAGGTATGATCCTACATTACCAAGTTCCAATTAACAACCCGGTGAGGTGGAAACAGATTTTTTTTAAGGCACTAAAATACTGACAAAATGTTTCTTTGGGCAGGTATTTGAGTGAGGCAAAACAGAATGCATGCAAACCAACAAAACCAAATCAGAATGCTTCATGAGTGATATAGCATGTTGTAGTACAGTATTTCTGATAGCAGACCCAATGTCTTACAAATAGGGCTGCACTGCTTACATTTCTCTATAAAAATCAGAATACTAAGGGAAAGAGGGGAAAAGAAGTCAAGTGACTGAGAGGACACTTGACTTCTTCTGATCCTTTTAATCATACGAACCCTCCCAGAAGCTCTGTGGAGCAAGTTATTATAACTTTTCGTGTGGCATACCTCAATGTGCACCAAACCGCTCTGACTAGGTAGATACCCTTTACTCTCCCTCTATCTAATGCTTTCCGAAACTTGCTGCTGCCCTTTGCATCTTATTGAGTGGAATCCAGCTAAATTAATATTTTCCCCATTTTAAAAATTCCTTCTGGACAGCCTTTTTAATTTGTCTGAAATTTGATAGGATTTCTTTTTACAGCAGGATAATTATGTCTTCTCGTGTAATCTCCCAAAACAAGAAACAGATGTAAAGGAAAAACTATGCAATTATTTCTTTAAAATCTTCATTCCATCATATCTATACAATATTCTTGCAAAGTTCATTCCATTCATTGGGGATCCCCTCCCCTTAACACATGTCTTGTGTTTTAAACATTTTGTTGTTGTTAGTTGCAAAGTCGTGTCCGACCCATCGCGACCCCATGGACAATGTTCCTCCAGGTCTTCCTGTCCTCTACCATCTTCTGGAGTCCATTTACGCTCACTCCTACTGCTTCAGTGACTCCATCCAGCCACCTCATTCTCTGTCGTCCCATTCTTCTATTGCCCTCAATCTTCCCCAGCAGTTTTAAACAATACTTGTTAGAAAAGGTATAATTTTGCTTTAGAATAGACATTCAGCTGAAATAGGCAATCCCTGATTCAAACCAAGTCAAAGAGAATTATTCCCTAAACAGCTAATTGAGTGTTAAACCAGTTTTTCTAATTAAAGTATGTTCATACTAGATGCAGTAGCTCCACTGTTTTTAAACAAGCAAATCAGGCTTCCTTGATGCATTTTTTTCAACATATGGCGAAACACAAGTTAAACTTTGCATACATATTGTGCAAACTGCAAGAAAATTAAATCTGTCAAGAGAATCTGCTCATAGGATATACTGTTAAGTGAAATAATGTGCCATGAAAAAGTCAGCATTTCCACTGTAACAATCTGCATTCTCTTGAAAATTTGGGTCTTAGTGACTATAAGCATTTAGGAAAACATGGAATGCATGAAAAGAGAGAAATCCCTTAGCCATTTAAATAAATAAAATATTATGACTATTTGTTTTAAATTGTCCTTCCAAATATACTACTGTAGGATCTTCTGGCTGTTTAAATATATTGTAGTTTTTAAAGCATCTAAAACCCATTTAAAGAATTTTATATGGAGCCCAGTAGGTTCAGAAATGGAACTCTTCTGCAACATAGATTTTAGTGTTCCGGTTTATTGTTGCAGACTCCACTTCCAAATTTATAATTTGTAAAATATACATAGTTAAAATATAGAGGAATGGGTGGGCAATTTTTTGGTTGTTGGGGCTATAGTGGGAGGAGGAATGATACAAAATAGATGGGAATGCATCACCATGTGGGTGGAGCCAGAATTTTCTGTTTTTACTTAGATTAGGAAGGAAAGACATAGACATTCATAGAGAAATAAGGAAAGACAAATGACAGTACGACACGTCTTTATGAAAACAATGTGATTTAGCTACTTGCATCAAACATTATAATGCAATTGCTGCAAATTACATAATCATGACACATGACACGTGATATTTTGTTGCTATCATGGCTTATAATATATGCCTATTGGAAAGGGATTTTTTTAAGATGTTGAATGCATTTAAATGCTTGTGATACAGTTATTATTTGTTTCTCATGTCATCAAAGGAAGCTCCAGAAACTACATAAAAACAGCTAAGGGGTCATTTTAATCTGGGATATCAAGTTATTCAATTCAACATAAAGTATTATGAATATGTATATATATCATCAAATAAATTATACCCGACGTTATGGGGGTTTTTTTTTTTGCTGAATAGTACAATGGGATGTTTGAAGAAAGCAAAATCTGAAGGATAATTATATACTCTAAACAATAACGTGAGAGATATAGGTGAGAACATTATAATTTTAAAGAGCAAATTTGGCAAGCATGCCTGGAATAGGCATAACAGTTTATTAATTATACCCAAATTGTATTCTTTTCTAGGAATTCTGGCATAAAAGTAGGTCTCATGGATCAAATTAAAATATAGTATTTGAAAGGAAAGAGCTTGGATTTTTTCCTATTGGATCTGAAATGATGTAATTTTTTCTTTTTTTTCACTCCCCAACTCTCCCCCCCCCCCAGTGCACAGGGACATATCTGGTCATGCTCTCCAATCAGCAGGGAAAGAAGAAAGCTTTTGAGAAAACAGCAGTAATTTTTACAGTAATGACTCCATGACATGTTTATGAGGTCACTTCTACTTCTACAATGTCAAACCATTGTTTGGATTTTGAAATGATCCATTTGCTAAAATATTAAATATATGGGAATCTGATCAAAGTGCAGACTACAGAACAGGAAGGCAATAGAAAAAAGTGCAGCCGCAATGTTTAAATAAAAGAACAGATCCACTATGAAAATATAGCATGGACCTTTGTAGTTTTGTTAAATAATTATCACTGATTTGATCTTGCTTTTGAAAGAAAAAGTTTCTTTATGAAGCAAATTATTTTGCTATAAAGAATATTTTCTTTGCTGGTTAAGATTTTCTCAAGAATACTTTGAACTTTATGGGAGAAACAAATCTAAATAACGACTGTAACAGAATATAAGATGAGGCAACCAGAATAATTAGATAGAAAAGAAATATTATATTGATGTGATTATTATTTCTAGGAATATTGGGAAAAGTCATATATGTAACTGCTGTTTATCAAAATCATAAGAACTGTATTATTTCAAGATTTGCAAAGAACACATTTGGGGGAAAAGGGGAAATCAACTAAATGTACTATGTGGATTATGGATTATAGAAACCAATTGTTATTGATTTTTCTTTACAAATGTAAACCCAGCAAACACACTGTTTACCAACTATTAAGTGATTTATGTTTTAAAAAATCAATAAAATATATGAAAAAAAGAATATTTTCTTTGGTAAAAACCTCAAAATCAAAATGTAGGCTTTTGCAGCTGTGGTGAATAATCTGTCAGCAGGGAAACCATGACAGCCTAGAAGGGAGAATTAATACAATTACACTAGGAAAAATATTACATACATAGTGTGGGTTTAGTTTGTTAGATTAATAACCAATAAAATCAATTGGATATAGACTGGGTCATGACTAATTCAGCCCATAATTTTCATTAGTACCAAAGTCCATTAGTACCATTAGTACTTTCAATGCTGACAGCATTGAAAGTATCAGTAAAATGATAATAATGTAGAACATATATGCAGTGTCCCTTTATCTTAATATCAAGAAGTAAAAGCGTAAAAACATTGTTGAACAAGACTAAAGTTGCATTTAGTCCAGTATCCCATTTTCCCAAAAGGCTAACTAGATATCCATGGGAAGGTTACAGATGAGTCAAGGGAAGAAAAGCTTTTCCTATTACGGCTTGCTGGCAAATGGAGTTCAAAGTTTGCCACTTCTAATCTTGCAGGTCACATACAAACATTGCTGTAGCCAATGATAGCCTTATCAGCAAGGAATTTGTCTAACTCTTTAGAATGAGTTAGTTAATTAATGAGCATCGCCTTTTTTGGATGATGGATTTGCTTATCTTAAAAAACATATTTGGCAGCAGGCAGTAAGAATCTATAAAAAATATAGAGAAAACTGCAAAGTGTGGCTTTTGAAATTCTTTTTTAACCCCATAATAACATCCACTCTGGGTCACATAACAAAGGGAGAAGGGAGGGGGCCTTAGAATGGAGGAATTGGTGATCTCATATAAAGATATATTGGCAGATTTTTAAAGATATTTTTTTTAAATATATATTTTGTCAGCTCAGGTTATTGATGCTACCAACTTAGCCTCAACTTAGGGGGTGCTGCCTTCTAAATATTTTCTTTTTAAGACATAAATCCTGATTAACCACAGTTCCTGCCTCCATGCTGACAATCATGAAGTCCTAGGAGATAGTTCATTCAAACTTAGCCAATTATCCATTGATCAACAAGTGTGTCTAATATAATAATAATGGGACTATATCCATCAAAACTTTCTTGCCTTGTCTTGTTCTTATTTTTAATACTTAGCATTGCTCCTCTCACTCATATTAGTCAAACAGGAACTGTAAAAGCCTATTTATGCCATTTTGCTTATAAGCATAAACACCTGAAAATGATTTAGTCAATGCTGAAATAATTATTACTACTGCAGGCCTCAATTTAATATATATATTGGATAGTTGGTGTGATTCCAACTATCCAAAGAAAAATAGAATACAGGTAGTACTCGACTTACATCCACAATTGATCCCAAAATTTCTTTTACTAAGTGAGACATTTATTAAGTGAATTTTGCCCCATTTTACAACCTTTCTTGCCATAGTTATTAAGCGAATTTCTGCAGTTGTTAAGTTAGTAAATGGTTGTTAAGTGAATTTGGCTTCCCCACTGACTTTGCTTATTCCAAAAAGTGATCACATGACCCCAGGACATGGCAACTGTCATAAATATGAGCAAGTTGCCAAGCATCCAAATTCTGATCATGTGACCATGTGGATGTTGCAAGGGTTTTAAGTGTGTAAAACAGTCATAGGTCACTTTTTTCAGTGCCGTTGTAACTTCAAAGAGTCACTAAATGAACCGTTGTAAGTCAAGGACTACCTGTAAAGTTCTATCTCCTACAGAATTGCTCACATATAAATGACTACAATGCTCCTACCATAATAGTCCATTTCCTATTTTCAGCCTCTTGAAAAACCAGTGACTTTGGAGAATAGAATACTTCATCGTTAACTTCTTCTGGCTTTCTGGGTAAGCAGTGTAAGAAAGTCCAATCAGAAGCAGCCTCCTGCGCAGTCTAAACATTCAGAAGATATACATATATTTGAATCTCATTAGTAAGTAATGTTGCAATAGAAAGGAAAAACAACTTTGTTTTTATTTATATACTAAATGTAGAAACCATGCATCTCACTAAGAAAGCAACTCTGGATAGTGCTATATGTAGTTTATAGTCTCTCTCACTCACGCCCATTGGTGAGATGGACAGCATATTTTATGTATATGTATATGTACATGTATCTATGTGTGTATGTGTTTGGAAAGATGTATAACTTATCATATTTATTAAAATTGGACAAATATTGATAATAATAGCATGTAAATAAGGCTGCATAGTGCTTCAAATTTAAAGGCAAAAACTCACCTGTTTTTTTTAAAAAGTCGCATCTTTCCCCAGGATTGTACAGTTGCTCTTTCTAGCTACAGAACAAACCTATAAAAAGGTGGGCTTGGCTTAAGAAATTATAAAAAGGTATCTCAAATGTGCTTTTTCATGAGGCAACTGGACTTCCTTGTTTTTCTTTGAAGATATTTCGCTTCTCATCCAAGAAGCTTCTTCAGCTCTTGACTGGATGGTGTGGAATGGAAGGATTTATACAAGAAGTATAAATCTTTCCATTCCCCATCATCCAGTCAGAGCTGACGAAGATTCTTGGATGAGAAGCGAAACATCTCAAAGAAAAACAAGAAGGTCCAGTTGCCACATGAAAAAGCACCTTTGGGATAACTATGATCTGGATAACTGAGAATCTCCATAAAACATATAAAAAGGGCATTCTTGCCCTTAAGCACTATAAAATGATTTTTTTTTGCCTCTGCAAATCTGAAGTGTTGGACAACACTATAAGCTTTAAGTTAAATATAAATATTCGGTATTTTTGTCTTTCAGTTTGAGTAAGTTCCTTATTCTGTGATATTGAATTGCATGTGAAACAGTGGTTGATAGTAAATTTGACAGACAAAACACAAATTTCCTCTTCTACTTCATAACCAACTTTTACAAAGACAAAGCAAAACACATAAAAATGCTTTAGGAATCTATGTGTGCATACAGTATGTTTGTATTTATCTGTGGGCATGTGGATACAGTATACACACAAACACTATACAGTATCATAAAAGATTAATGAAAAGAGAGAGGGGGGGAGATGTATACCCACCTGGCATATCACTCTTGTAACATGGCAGCTATTAAATAGTAGCAATAAAAATGGTTCAACTGTATTAAAGCACATAGCATTATGTCATATGTTCCATACTGGGTGATCAGAAACCATGGAATATAGGTGATCCTTCATATAGCCAGGTCCTGTGCCATGAGATGCTTTCAAGATGATAACTAACAACTGGAATTGGGCTTGGAAACTTACAGGCAACCAGTGCAGCTCATGCAGTAGTGTTACATATGCATACCAAGACATGCCCATCACTACCCACACTGTTGCATTGTGGACTAGATGTATATTGTAACTGGCGTTCAAGGATACTCCCATGTAAAGCACCTTCCAATAGTCCAACCATGAAGTGATTAAAGCATAAGTGACCATCTCAAAGGGTTACTTATCCAGGAATGGGTGCAACTAGCTCACTAGATGTGCAAAGGCATTCTTGGACAAAGCTAGCACTGCTTTTGAGCATGAGCTGAGGAGGAACCCTTGCAGGGGAGAGCTGAGGAGTTTGTTCAGTTTCTTTCGGACAAAATCGCTCAGATTCAGAGGGACCTGGACTCTGACTGGGCAGTGCCAGCCGAGTTGCCAGGGGCTGGTCTTAGTCATATTATCTGGAGCGAGTTTGAGCCTGTGACCCCTGATGAAGTGGACAAGGCCATGAGGGCAATGAATGCCGCCATCTGTTTATTGGACCCATGCCCCTCCTGGCTGGTTTCTGCCAGTAGGGAGGTGACACGAGGCTGGCTCCAGGCAATAATCAATGCTTCCTTGATGGAGGGGTCTTTCCCGCAACCTTTAAAGGAAGCGGTGGTGAGGCCCCTCCTCAAGAAGCCTTCCCTGGACCCAGCTGTTTTGAAGAACTTTCGTCCCGTCTCCAACCTCCCCTTTGTGGGGAAGGTTGTAGAGAAGGTGGTGGCATCTCAACTCTTGCAATCCTTGGATGAAACCAATTATCTGGACCCTTTTCAATCTGGTTTCAGGCCCGGCTACAGCACTGAGACTGCTTTGGTCGCACTGACCGATGACCTCTGGCGAGCCCGGGATAGGGGTCATTCCTCTATCCTGGTGCTTCTTGACCTCTCAGCGGCTTTTGATACCATCGACCATGGTATCCTTCTGCGTCGTCTCGGAGAGGTGGGGTGGGCGGCACTGTATTGCGGTGGTTCTCCTCCTACCTCTCCGACAGATCGCAGTCGGTGTTGGCGGGCGGACAGAGATCGACCCCTAGGTGCCTCGATTATGGGGTGCCTCAGGGCTCAGTCCTGTCCCCCCCCTTTTTAACATCTACATGAAACCGCTGGGTGAGATCATTCGGCCACACGGGGTGAGGTATCATCAGTACGTGGATGATACCCAATTATACATCTCCACCCCGTGTCCTTTCAGTGAAGCAGTCAACGTGATATGCCGGTGCCTGGAAGATGTGAGGGTCTGGATGGGGGTGAACAGGCTTAGACTCAACCCTGACAAGACCGAGTGGCTCTGGGTCCTGCCTCCCAAAGGCCAACTGGATGGTCCATCTTTAGTCCTGGGGGGGGGCAAATTTACCTCCCTCAGTACAGGCACGCAACTTGGGTGTCCTCCTGGACTCACAGCTAAATTTGGAACAACATCTATCGGCTGTGGCCAGGGGGACCTTTGCACAGGTTCACCTAGTGCACCAGTTGCGGCCTTATTTGGACCGGGAGGCTTTACTCACAGTCACTTATGCCCTTGTCACCTCAAGACTGGATTACTGTAACGCGCTCTACATGGGGCTACCCTTGAAGAGTGTTCGGAGGCTGCAGTTGATTCAGAACGCAGCCGCGAGAGCGATTGTGGGCGCGCCAAGGTACGCCCACATGTCACCTATCCTCCGCGAGCTGCACTGGCTTCCTGTGGGTCTCCAGACGCAATTCAAGGTGTTGGTTATCACCTTTAAAGCCCTTCATGGCATAGGGCCAGGTTACTTACAGGACCGCATTCTGCCGCATAGCTCCCAGAGACCGGTGAGGTCCCATAGATTGGGCCTCCTTCAGGTCCCGTCGGCCAGACAATGTCGGCTGGTGGGCCCTCGGGGAAGGGCCTTTTCTGTGGTGGCTCCGACCTGGTGGAATCAACTTCCCCCCGAGGTTCGAACTACTCCCACCCTGCCGGCCTTTAAGAAGGCCGTTAAAACCCTCCTGTTCCGGCAGGCCTGGGGCTGATGTCCCCGGGGGGCCGGGATATGATCGGACTTGCGGTATGACTGCTTTATTTTATTGTTTTATCATTGTTTTAACTTTGTACACCGCCCTGAGTCCTTTGGGATTGGGCGGCATATAAACACTGAAAATAAATAAATAAATAAATCTAAGACTGCTACCAAATTATTCACCAGTCTCAACAGGTAAAGGCAATTGCATCCAAAATTAAAAATGGAAGTCCCAGATCTTATTTTAACGTATAGAAACCTATTTACCTGATTTTTTTTTTTAAAAAAAATTGCAGTAAGTGTATTAGCATGGTTCAATCGGAAGATTTTACACATAGGCAGCAAAATTCAGAAAAGGTAAAATAAACACTTACTGCACATCTGTTAATAAGAAAATATCACTCAGCTCGGTCCAAACAATCCAAAATCTACAAATAATGTCCAATAAACTGAGCATGTTTGTACTCATTAAAAAAATCTCATTACATTCAATATAAGAATTGATAGAAAGAAGCAAAAGGGGCATTAGCTTTATATATCAAGTATACATTTAGCTCATACGTCACATAAAACTAATTTAGTTTTCAAATTAGAAAATTGCCAAT
Organism: Crotalus tigris; assembly: GCF_016545835.1. NCBI lineage: Eukaryota > Metazoa > Chordata > Lepidosauria > Squamata > Viperidae > Crotalus > Crotalus tigris. The sequence goes on along the minus strand of NW_024096626.1, from coordinate 147,509 downwards.
ACTTTATATTAGGGTCTTGATGCATTTAGAATTAATGTACTATAGGTCCCCCCATCCTTTTTACAGTGGAATCTATTCTTCTATCCACATGTGTTTCATGTATTTAATAACCCATGATTTATTGCACTCTACTAAGAGAGATGGAAAATTACCCTATATTGTGAAGAACAGATATCTCTTACTTTTTGCCATACCCATATGATATAGATACAGAATATCAAGTATATAAAGAAAATTTACTTTTTTAAAAAAGATTCTATCTTTAATAGAACTTATCTTCTAATCTGTGCAAGTTCTAACTCATATGAAACTAAACATTATAGGTGCAATAAATAGACAATTTAGTGCCCACAACACATGGCCTAATATTTAATTATTGCATACTGTCAAATATAAGATTGGATGCAAATTGGACAGTAAAACGTCCCAAAGGGCATCTTCAAACTAGATTAGATTAATTTTTAGTCTCAGGAGTTGATCATTCTTGTGGCATTTGCACAGTTTCTTCAGAGTAACTGAAAGTTTTAATCAAAATAGATATCTCCTTTAATTTTTCCCAAATAAGTTAGCAAATCCTTGGTGGTATTTTTGAAGCTAATTTTTAGGAATCAATATACAGAATGAAAGAAAAACATATTTTACCTCCATTGTTATTTGATAACCTTGGAAAGCCTTCAGTCTCTTTTGTTTCTCTTCTTCTTGCCCCATACTTATCCATGTGTCTGTAATTAAAACATTGGCCCCCTTGGCAGCTTCCAATGGGTTAGTTGTGAGAAGCAGTTTGGTGCCATACTGATCAAATAAAAGAAAAGAGGTATGCTAAGTTAACATGCTGTAGATTTTAAAATCACATTTTAAAATGTAACACTCATACCTTTATAGAATATTCTTCAGCTATTTTGATTATTGTAGGATTTGGCTCAAAACCCTATCAAATGAGAAGAAATATATTATAGTATGTTCTAATATTGGTAAAACTTGCTTTAACATTTTGAAGATAGGCTAATTATAAAATGTCTAGCTTTATAATGGCCTCTCTACATAGTTGCAGCAATGCTCCACAGTCACATGGCCACCATTTGCAGACTTTATTGCCAGCTTTCTGCAAATGAAGTTCATAAGCTGCTCTGGTAAGTCCTCCCCTGCATTCCTGCATCTCATCATGCTTTCTTGGGCCTCTCTGCATATGCATACATGCTTGCATGCATCCCATGCTCTTCTTTCCTAGCCTCCCTGTATTCACATACACCCTGTGCCCTTCTCCCCTGGTCCCCCTGTGCTCACACATACCCATCAGCACCTTCTCCCCTGCATTCTCACTGTTGGGGCTAAACTGCAGCACCCCACCTCAATTCATGTGTGACCTGCACCGAGTCACCTCCACGGCTGTGACATCCCCCCATTCCTTACCCAGGACTACTGTCACTTCCCACTTAACAACTACACTGCACCTTCCTTTCCTGGGACTCCCTGCACTTGCATCACTGGGGTCCCCAACTCACGTTACAGCCTGTGCCAGGCTGCTCAGGGCCTTTCCCATCCCCTTTGGTATGCCCCCACCTCCCGTGCTCCTGTTCTGGGACTTCTGTTGCTTCCCCCATAACAACCCACTGTCTTGGCTTAAGACAACAACTGGGACTGCCTGGATTGCCTTTGTAAGTAATGCAGTCATGTGACATTGTGATTTACAACTACATCACTTAGCAATGGCAATCCTGATCCCAATTGCCATCATAAATGAAGGTATACCTATAATCTTGTGGTGTATTCTGTATGAAGTAAATGAGCTAATTTATTACCGATTCACATTCAGCTATAAAATACGAAGTGGCAAAAGACAAGGAGGAGGAGGAGGAGGATAAAAAGCAGAAACAAAAATCCCCTTTCTGTCTGTAATACTGAAACTTAATAAGAGTTCGTCCTCTCCATTCTCTCTGCTTTCCTAATGCAGTATCCTCAGGATTATAATCCTGAGTTGTAGTCTGTCATGTTGAGCGAACACTGTTCAAAGAGAATAAGATGAATGGTAGCAAATACTTGCAAGTCATATTTGCAAAATGTGAGCAAGAATTATAATATGCTCTCCTTTAAGTTATTTCTGGTCCACAAGATTCCTCACAGTTAAACTCCATGAATAGACATAGTAGGCAAAAACAAATGAGTTACCTCTTCTGAATATCTCCCACTATGTTTAAAATCTTTTAAACATTTAAGCATCACAAACTGACTTCTGTTTGTAAGAGTAAAAATCCCTTACCTTTGGAGTAGCAACATGAAGATTCATCCCAAATTTAGCAGCACTCAACAGAATAGAGTGTAGAACATTGTTTCCATCACCTATCCAACTGAGGGTCAATCCATTCAAGGAGCTATAATGTTCCTATCCCCCAAAATAAATAAAACAAAGAGAGGGGGAGGGGGGGAAAGAGAGACAGAGAATATAGAAATTGGAATCTTTTGAGATAAGGAGCAAGAAGAAAAAAGTCAATACGCTTAGTATGGCAATGATACTGTATACTTGTTAAATCTGAATAATATTTTAATCATAAACTACAGGCAATCATTTGGCAATAATTTTACTTGTTCTGGATTTCTTACTTCATAGATTACAAGATATTGTATTTTGTTAATACAATTATTATTATTATAACTAACCTTATTGTTAATGAATTACCATTTTAACCAAGGCTGAATTAATATATTATTGTTATAACAATAAATGGAAAATCATTTAACCTTGCAATAGCTTTTTTTTTGGCAGACTGAAATGCTGTTAGCATAATAGCCTTGGATAATTATAATAGCCATTGCTAGCCAACAAAAAGGTATTCTCTATTAAATCTCTCTAATCCCTCAACAAAATTATATTAGATGATGGAAGCCAAGCAGTAATTTCCATTGCACTGTCCTTCTACACCCCAGAATCTAAGAGAAAAAAGAAATATGGTTGATAATGCAGGTATTCCAAAGGGTAACTTATATGGGGATTTACTAGCACAGCAAATAGGCAGTGAATTGGTATAAAAATAGAAAACCATGTGATAACTGAAAACATATAGATTCTTGACCATAAAATATACTATAAAAGTGAAAACTAGATTAAAAAGATACTGGATAAATAGAAAATATGAATATGGCTTAATAAATTCTACACTGTTATGAAATTACATGATGTTAGACATTTCAAAGCACTTTAAGTAGGCTGACTCTCATTTTCAATTAGAGTATTTGCTACTCCAGGGCAGTACTATATAGTTATTCCATTAGCTCTTCATCTATATTTATTATGGAAAAAAAACTCAATCACAATACATAAATGTATGGGAAGGGCTTTGCTGTCTTCTGCAGTGCAGAGATCTTTAGGTATTCTGAAGGGATGTTCTTGTATTTTTTTTCATGTACTGAAAGATATGCAGTCAGTTTGGGTGATTCATCCAATCAAAGGAATGACTGTACACTTTAAGCAGCAAGTGGTTACTATATCATTAAAAGCCTATCTTTCATTCACTTATCATATATATTTTTTCATAAAACAGTTATGTAAGGAAGTGTATATATAAACCTTATTTCACATAAAATATAGTGGTACTGAAAGAAAATAAGCTGGAGGGATACAAGCTTTCATATATGAAGGTTAAATCACCTTTGGGTTTCTCATTTCTTATTTTTTTCTTCACAAAATAATGTGAAGTCTTTGGAATTTGAATTAATTCAGCAGCTTTAAAAATATGTTTCCATTAAAATGTTCCATATATATATATATATATATATATATATATATATATATATATATATATATAATCCTATATGACATAAGATAGCAAGGGATAGAGATTCATTTTGATAGGAATGGGAAGGGAGGCAAAAATACCGCTTGAAGCTAACACTCCAGTTCTCATAACCATTTGGTTTCACTCCTTTTGGAACTATGACTTAGGAATTTGGACAGGAGGAAATAATAACAGTCACAAATGTTTACACAAACCTTGATGATCTGGCACCAGAGCAATCTATATTACCAGCACTTCTCTGTTCTAGGAAATCTTACCCCATCTAGCTGAGAGTTTCCAGGCTGGCTCTTTTTAAGTAAAGAAGTTTTGCTCAATGATATGAGAAATTGTGGGAAAACTGGAAGCAAGGTAGTGCATTTCAGAAAAGGCAACTCAATCCGAGTGCTGAAAGATCTAGGGAAAATCACTTTAAAGAGGCCCTGTCATACTAACTTACTACAATGGAAGCTGGTAAATTTCTATCACTGTTTTAATAATAAATATACCTTACTGGAATCTGTGTGCTTCTTGCTTCCTTGGATTGTGTATCAAAAATTTGACAACTGGAGGCACTGCTAATCATCAAAACTATATAGCCCTCCTTAAATTCAGGCAGGGTTTTATTGATGGAAATTACAGTATACTTGGAGCTCTCCAGGGTGCTACCTATTTGATTACCTTACAGGGCAAACTCCTTTATCAGGACAATGAAGGTTTTCTGCCTTGAGATTGTCTTACAGAAACCTGAATATAAATTTGCTTCACATTGTCTTGCTATTCTAACCAGAAACCAAATTTATATCTACTGCATCTATACACAGATATGTTACTAATGTTTACGGTGACTGGAATCAGAATCTGGAAGAAAAGATTAGTTGGTCTTTCTTCTTCTCCTGAAGAAAATAATTAAAAATATATAACATTTACTGTATACAAAACACTTCTCTAAATATGATCTCAATATTTCTAGGACCACTTTATAAAATATATCAATATTATTGCCCATATACAAGACATGGGAGTAACATAGAAAACAGCAGCTTGCTAGGAGATTGAATCTGAAATAAGAATTGAATCAGGGATTTCTTAATTATGAGGTGCTTGTGCGTTGATGTTACCTAGTTGGTAATAAAATGTCTGCAACAAAACCACCAAGCTCAGAGAGTACTAAGGACCCCCACAGTTCAACCCTGAGCTACAAATATTTTCTTCTATTGATTTAACTTCAGTTCAAATCTGAACTCTCTAAGATAGACCTATATATATCCTTATAACTCAAATATATTGAACTTTTTAGAAGAGTACAAATTGCTAAAACTATATTTTAAATCAAAGAATAGAAAGCTATTACCTGAAGTGTAAGATAATCAGCTAAAATCTGGATAGGATGATCAAAATCAGACAACCCATTTATCACTGGGATTACAGCTTCTTCTGCCAGCGTGATTAGGTCACAATGTTTATATACTCTGGCCAGGATTGCATCTGTCATGGTTGATAATACCCTATAGAAAACAAAATATAAAGCCTCTGCAATGTATCAATGCAATAACTACCTGAATACCTGAATAATTTTAACCATTTTTCACACTTTAAAATATGTAGTACTACATGTTGATGTGCTAGTTATGTTGCATGAGATGCACACAGATACATATACAGTATCAATGTAATGTTATGGAAAAGCAGGCAAATAGCTGAGTTTACACATAATGTTAACTTATTAAATAAACTTAAATTGGCTGACTTCAACCCTAAAAATATATTGTAATTGCTGAATTTCTGTATCATATTTATTCAAAATAAGCAAATAACATTATTATTTAGAGCAGTGGTTCTCAACCTTTTTAATGCCGCAACCCCCAACCGGTCGTAAGTCAAGGACTACTCAATCGGTCGTAAGTCGAGGACTACTCAACTGGTGCAGCACCGTTTGCAGAATGGGACTTTTGGCAGGCTCAGCAGAGCAGAGACAGCCTGGACAATTCCTATTGGCTTTTGAAAGCCAATAGAATTAGACTCTATTCAAGCGAGTCTATTCTATTGGCTTTCAAAAGCCAATAGAATAAAAGGGAGTAGCACAGCTAAGGAAAAGGGGGAAAAAATGACAGACTGCATTGTTTGGTGACCCCCGTGAAATGGTCGTTCAACCCCAAATGAGGTCCCGACCCACAGGTTGAGAACCACTGATTTAGAGGGATATATGAACTTAACTATTGAAACTAAAATATAATTTTAAAGTGTGCAAAAAAGTAACTAGTCTTTATATCCTTAAACTTCAATTATATATGTACAGTATCTACACACACAAACACACACACACACAAACATAGTATAAGAACATGAGGGATTTAAATAATATTTAATTCTAGGTTACAGAACTTGATGGATTTGATCTGTGAAGAACATCTTAGGACAGTGGTATTTTTGATAAATGTAGAAGATAGTCTACATAAGTTGTAGTTTTATAAATATTATATTGTAGGGCAATTTAAAAATTTTCCTTGAATCTGTTGAGGGCTTTTGTTTTTGATATTAAACTACATTGTTACTGGTTTTTAGCTCTGAAATTATTAAAATAAATGGAAAAACGTAAAATCTTCATTAAAAGAGCTTTTCTTTTCTGATCAACAACCTCCATCATTCAATATCATGTTTTCTGAGTAATAGTTGTGACTTTGTAGCACTCTATAATCTCCACTTCTGCTTCAAAATATGTAGACTTTATTTTTCTGACATTGCACAGAATTCTACAAAAAAGTACAATATCCTCATAGGTAAAATTGTTCCTTTTGAGGGGGGCTGTTCAGACTTTTTATGCAACATTGTGAATTATATTGGCAATACAGCAACCTCTATCTTGCCTTCCGCCATGTCCATATTTTAGGAAGGATGCCATTTCTTACTTATAAAGTTAAGTACAGTTTTAATGTCCTTAGATTCAAGCTTATCAATGCTCTTGAAGCACCAGGGTTTTTTCCCTTCAATTTTTTGGGATGAAAAAATATCTAATTTTTGAATAAAAGTAATTGATTTTTAATATTTATATTATCAAAAAATGCAAAGTCACAAAATATTCTACAAACCGTGCTGTGTCAGAGATGCTTTCGTTGACACCCAGATGTATATCGTGTAACGTAAGGAAACATGGATGTCCTCCAAGAAGTGCAAATCCTAAAATAAATAAATGATCAAATAGACAAACAATAACATTTGCTATGCATTTAGATTAGTCCAGCAGTGTTTACACAACAGAAATTCTTCTCTATGAGTCTGTTCTAAGTGAAAGATATAGTAATCTGATTGTGTGCCTTCCAAAGACTGCAAAGCTCCTCCAAAAAAATTAAAGCAAATCTATGGAAGCAAAATCCAATTCCCATGTGGAATTTCAGTAGCAACAAAACTCTTTGCTTTTTAACACAATCAATCTATAAAACTATGACTATGCACAAACCCTAGGATTGTGCAGCAATCCAGATTTAAAGAAGAAAGTGTGATTTGGAATTCATGTTGGAATGCACATATCAATCAAATGAACTTTCTGCAGTGAAAATACACATTTGGACTTTCCTAATCGTAAGTCATGATCTTGACTCTATTTGGTTTCCTCCTCCTGTTTCCTTGACAATAATATACTGACGTGTGTGTCAAGTTTTATTTTCACCATAAGATGGCAGCACAGCCATTGCCATATGTCCTATAAAGCAGTGAAAGTAGTAAGAGATAAACTTATTATTAGTAACATGATAGCCACATGTTTATTACAATACCTAAAATACTTCCAATAATAAGGGTGCAGAGAACATTCTATGTAAATCAATGCTTCAGACAGATTTAGTGATTCTTGGTATCTATTAATTCTATTTTGTAAAATAAAAAACTTGCTCTTTCTCTAGGGATACAGGATAAGATAGACATCCTAAATCTTTTGTTCAAGACAATTTTTTTCTCTCCATTATTTCAACAAAAAGCAACAAGGAATGTTGGGATTGTCAGTGCTAAGCAACGCAGTGATGTGATGTGATCTCTCGCTTTATAACCACATTGCTGAGCAATGGAAATTCCAGTCCCAATTTTGGTCATACTACATTTTATTATTCGTATCACAGTCACAATATTATGTGCAGATTTAGACACTTAAATATCTTCCGTATGTCTCTCAAACATCAGGATGATTATGTTGAATATACTGTAAGTACTTTGTAGTCACTTTGGTTTAATTCCGAATGGTTTGAAAGAATTACTTGGTAACAAATCATATCTCTGAACAACTAATTGTGAGATAAATAATGACAATCCATATTTTTTAAACAGTATTGGCCTTTCCTTACAACTCTAAATATATTGTAGCTTCAGCAGTTAAATGTTATACAGGCCACACAAGAAAATACATGTATAGCCATAATATTTTAGTTTATATTTACCTGTCTCTGTAGATAATCTAGTTCTTGTGCTTCTTTTCTCAAAAATCATGGCTAAAGATTTTCCTTGTAATAAAGGTAAATACTGAAATACAAGAAAGAAAAGGGCGATAGGTATCACAAACTGAAATGTACAATAATTATTTTGAATCAAATTATAGTGTTTTGCTGTTGAATCACTTTCAGATGAAGGATGGGTCTCTTTATTTCATAAATGATACAAATATTCCTTTTTAGCAAGTAAGGATTTTCGGGTCCTGGGTGAAAAAAGCTGGGAGTTATAGTTCCAAACTAACTGGGGGACTAAGACTACCCTCTTTCATTTAAAGGCATTACATAATGCAAAGTAGAAACAAAATGTGATAAGTTTTACTTCCAATTAAAATTTTAGTAAGTGGTACTTATTCCCAAATTCTTTAGCCTAAATATATTAGACATAACATACAAAATAAAAATTACGATAAGCAAGTCATTTTGACAGACAAGCTAAAATATTCCAAAACTAATTTCTGAAGTACCAATGAATATCTATAGTTACAGAATCACATAAGAATCTATATGGGAAGAAAAAAACATAAAGAAATGAGAGCAAAAGTATTCACATTACCTCTTTTTTGTGTTTGATTCTGTTTTTCAAATCCGATGCTACCCAAAGCAAATATTTGATTTCTTCAGGTGTGTAGTTTTGTAGGGTTAAGAGGTCCTGGCCCTTTAATTTGGCAGAAGTTTCAATAGGTTGTCCATGTTTAGAACTATTGGAGGGGAGGGGCAAAGAAAACACTATTTATAGTTAAAAACTTGCTTTTCAAAAATAATCAATATTATGGGATAATTTATGCTCCCTCTGATTATTTGTTTCCCTATATTCCCAAACAGGAGTATGTAAATGTGCATGATCACATTCATTCTTCATTTCCTTCTACTAGTACTCTAGGTGTCTCTTTAGCTGCTTAATTTCTTGAAACACTGCAATAAACCAAGGAGACTTCTGAGATCTGTGTGAACAGAAGAGCCAATTTCATTTAGCACCCTCCTTATCTCCAAGTTCCAGAGATTGGCAAGGTGCACAGAAGAACGTCCCACAAAATCATTGGGGAACTCTTCCAGCATTCACAGGCATCCAACAGGCACCAAGAACATATATTCCTAATAGTTTATTATTCTGTGGAAATGCAGTTTGTTGGTGACATACATATAAACTAGAAAGTGGTTTGACTATGGCAAAGGATTGATGACAATGTTATATCAGATCATGTTATGACTTCTCTGAGGGACAAAGGAGCCATTAGTACACAAAGTGCCATCAGCACATATATAGCAGCCCCATTCTGCCTCAAGATTCAACAGAATTATGGGAACCATAGCACAAACTATCTGAAGGTCACTAGATAAAGAAAGGCTTTTCTGGATTATGACTTCATGGTAGAGGGGAATGGCAAAACAGAATAGGAAGAAATAGACAAAATGTTGAAGAGGAATTTATAATTTTTCAGTCAAAACAAGACATCATAAGATTGCATTCTTAGATTACAAATAGAGCTAAAAATAAATCTCTTTTGAAACTTCACTTCAAAATAAGAGGATATGAATAAATAGATAAAAATATCCAGAGATCATTCTCTATTTTCCCATAAGTAACCTCCAAATAGTTATTTCAAATTTGCTTTCTACAGAATTCATATTTGGCTCAGGTACTGCTCCATAAAATACGGGGGAATGATATTTTTGCAAAACCCCAAGGAAGAAAGGGAAGAATGACTGGCATGGGGCATCAGCTGGCTCCATATTTTTCACTGTCATATTAGATAATTGGAATGAACAAATTAAGACAATGGTATAATGGTGCATCAATAATGGGCACACTTAGTACAGGTAGTCCTCGACTTACAACTACAATTGGGACCAGAATTTGGATTGATGGTAAGGTGGTTAAGTGAGTCACACACAATTTTACAATTTTTCCCCACAATCGTTAAGTGAATCACTGCAGTTATTAAATGAATCAGGTAGTGCTAAGTGAATTCAGCTTCCCGCATTGATTTCACTCATCAGAAGCCGGCGGGGAATGTCACAAATGATGACCACGTGACCTTGGGACACTGCCACCTTGGAAATACATGCCAATTGCCATGTGCCAGAATTTTGATCACATGACTGTGGGTTGTAATGCTGCAACACTTGTAAATGTGAGGACCAGTTGTAATTTTTTTCAGTTCTGCTGTAACTATTCAGTTGCTAAATGAATGGCTGCAAATTGAGGGGCATCTGTGTAATGGTATGTCTCTGCAAAAAAGATTTAGGGTTGATAGCTACTGGTAATGTTCATAAATTTCAGCAATTCGACCCACCTCTTAATAGTCTACTAGCCATACTGGCATATAGAATAAAGTTCCTTTTTTTTCTGTTCAGTTGTGTCTGATACTTGGAGACTACCTGGACAAGTCCCTATAGTTTTCATGGCAAGGGCTGAAAGAAAGTAACTGGCCCAAGATCACCCAGCTGGTTTTGTCCTCAAAACAGGACTGTAACTAACAGTCAGCACCGCAGACAAATGTTTAGTAATAAAATACTTACTAGATGAGCTCTCTTTTAAAGCAGATGGCCTCAGAGAAGTCCATAGCCCCTTTTTATTTTTACTTTTACCATGTAGGTAAATAAATTGCTAAGATTTACATGAGGCAATGCAAATTGACCAACTGGCAAAATTGTTAATGAAGACAAAAGAGTATTGCAGCCTTTATCAACATGGGCACTTCAGCTCTCAGAATCTTATGCTCTGATCTTCTTGGTCAAAGAAATATGGGATATGAAGTCCATATATTTAGTGAGCACTCAAGCTGGTGCTATAGTATCTCTTTATTTTCCTCTCTCATATTCATATGAGATCAAGAGAGATTGAAAACTAATGAATAACTATAACACAATTTTTGACAATATACTGTAATTCAATTCTGTTTGGTCATATTAGCATCATTCCAAAACTTAATTAACATTATGCCACCATATTTTTCACATTATATTGAGACAATTAAAAATAATCCATGACAAATAAACAAATTAGTTGCTCTTATTAATTTTTCTAAGATTTGCCCCTCTTCCCCACATTTATAAAAGAACTTTATGTAATTTCTCAACTACATCAGAGAGGAAAAGTATAAAAGCCATTTGTAAATAATAGAACATGTCACTGATTTGAAGAACATATGCAAATAATTTCTGGTATATACAATTATCAGATGCTCTAGAAATAGAAGACAAAGATTGTAATATCATCAACATACCTATTTTTCAATAAAATTGATTTGTTTTAGTTTTATGGTTTGGTATATAAACACTACTAAAAATGAAGATATAGATTATCAATCTCATAAATTTTATAGCAGATATTAAAGAACAGCCTATATGATTCAGGACTCATCTGTGAGATATTTAAACACTTACCGAATATATTGTACCGAATGCTTGATTTTATGTATATTTGCTGCATTAAATAGGAATCTGAAATTAAACATATTTATTAAATGATAATTTTTAGTTGTAGAAGAAAATGTTCTAACCAGAGCCAGATGAAATAGTGAATACTCTAGTTTTTAGTGAAGCAGCAAAGAAAAGCAGTCATGAGGCTATATTATCTTTAGTATTTGTTAGGTATGTAACTTGACACAAATACTATAGATAAAAAGTTAATAGTTAGCTGAGTTGCAAAATTCATAGTTGCATCATTAGAAGATAAAATCAGCATGTGATTGCAGTATATATGGCCCATTCCGGACATTTTCCATATTGCTAAAGGTCAGTTCATGTTCCTGGAGAAAAGGTGCCCCCCTGTACAGGGTTTCCTGCCTCCAAGGTCCCTTTCAACTCTGCTATTTTGTTATTGTTATGATAATCTTGGTCCATGCAGATGTTACATAGATATAGCTAGAGAATTATCTCATTCATTAGGTCTTCTTCTTTTTCCACACTAGTATGTGTGTGAGAACATGGGTGTGTGAGAGAGGGAGGGTATATAATGAAATACAGTATCCAAGTTACTGGATATCCACATATTAAATCTATAGCATCCACTTTTCCATTATATTAAAGTTTTTTCCTGGCCTGCAGATGGTTAAAGAAATCATACATAACATTTCTTAAAGCACAGGAGGGCACAATTTAGCTCAGGAAAGGGGGGGAGGGAGAGAAAAAGCCTTCCGTTACCTAAGACAATTAATTCCTTTATTAAATAATCAACTATTTCCATTTTCCACAACCATAAATTTCAACTGCATTTGTACAAAAATGGACACCTTATAGTGATAGTGGTTATAGATCACTGTATTCTTTAGTTATATTTAGAAGCTGAATATAAACAAAGTAGCGGGTGATGTGGTAGAACAGAGAAGAGACTAAAGTGTAGTCTTTCTAATCACAAGTATTTCTGGCTGTAAAGCTACCTGTAAATTTATAAGGATTTTATGTTTTAAACAATTTCTAATCCCAAATTTTATAGAACCCTTCATTGTATGTGGAAAATAGGACGGAAGCACAGCATTGTATAAAAACTCCAAATAAAATGGGCTCCCCAAACCTGTTGTGTTGCGTCCTTCACGAAATGGCAATGACACGAGAAGCAGTTGTAGTTCTCAGGAACTTCTTTATTTCTGTTCAGCATACTGGTACAAGACGCCGACAACGCCCAAATCTCCCGGCCTCTTTTATAGGCCATTCCCGGGCCAATCTGCAACATTTCGCGCACCAGCACCTGCGCATGCGCGCACGTGCTGGTGACAGCCAGTCTGGTCCCGGGCAACTTGCACCTGCCCAGGACCGTTGCAATGCCCCGAGCCTGCTTCCACAGGCTCAGGACATAACAGTTGAGTCCTTGGGATACTCTGAGCTTGCTTGCTTTTCTTGCAGATGTTTCATTATCAAGCAAGGTAAATATCATCAGTGCAAGGCAGAGTGGTTTTGAGGTTTATTGCCCTGCCAGTCTTGGTTGAAGTGTGATTTCTTCCTTGATAAGTTTATTAATTGAAGTGTTGTTTCCTCCCTGACAAAGATGAAATTACTGGGTGGATTTTGGAAATAGGACGGAGAAGGCAATGGCATCTGCTTGGCAAAAGCACGATTTCACAGAAAATATTACAAACCGAAGGAGATACAATTATACAGAGGGAGGAGATAATTTTACAATAGTCTACTACCAGCCTGATGTAAGTCGGTGTAACTCGATCTAACATGCTCACTTCTGCTTGTTCAGAATCGAGACTTACCTAGCCATAATTATTTACAGGCATGTATTTGCACGTGCACAACGGCACTTCCCTCTCTCGAGACATGTTTACGGAATTTATTTATTATTTTAGGAATCCCGGCTCCTGATACATTTAAACTGCAGCTCGATCCTTAGCTATTCCTCCTGGGGAGGGGGGCAAGGAGGCCAAGGAGAGGATGGTGCTCTATGATGCTTACGCTCTATACAGCCTTCCAAGTACTCTATGGTAAAGCCAGGCTTCGTTGCTAATGGCAGGAGATTTGTTTACTTCCGGGCTCGGGGCGGCTTGTGGGTCCATCTACCAACCCGGCGCCGCCCCCTCCCCCCTCCTGCCCGTCAGGGGGGAGGCCGAGGAGCAAGTACCCGGTGAGTCCCGTCCTCACCTCGGAAAGTTAGCTGGTTGGTGCCGGCAGCCCGCTTTCGCTCCTGGCGCCTTCTGGCGGCTTTGCCGAGGGAGCCGGCGAGGCTGCCTCGTCCCTCGCTTGTCTCTATTCCGCTCGAGTTGTTCCTCTGCTTTGCTGCTTGAGGCTCAGCCCTTCCGCGGGACTTCGAAAGGCGCCCTTGGAGGGTTTCGTCAGCGAGCTCACCGCTGCAAAGGACGGAGGCGGGGTGCATTTCAGCCACGGCTTTGTGTTCTTACAATGTGGGGGCCGTTCTCGGTCTTCTGAGTATCTCCTTTTTCAGCTTGCGGAATAAAAGCATCAGGTTGAGCCTGCACTCTGCCTCAAATATCCTTAATTTTCACAGGTTACTGACTTTGCGGCAGATACAACTGAACTGATGAAGGAGGCTTGAGGCTTCAGGTTTCTAATTAGGATTGTAGTAACGCAATTTGATTTGCTTCTAACTAAAAACCTGGAGAGAGCTAAAGTTCTAGCATAAGGCCTTTCGTCACTGTTGAAATCTTTAACTCTCTGCTGACGTTGAACTGCTACAGGATACGTACTGTATGTGCTTTGTAATATATGTGTTGAAAATAATGTAGAAAAAAGTTGTGAATACAATAGGATGCTCTATTGGATTTTTCTTCTTTTTTTGAAGAATTATCTTGGTGTGCTCTGGAAATTTTCGGGAATTGCTGTACATCATAGTGTGAGCACAGCATCCTCTGGTTATGTTTCCTATACCACCCTTATTAATTAATGAACTAGTAGATTTTTGTGCCACTAACAAAAGAGGTATAAGATTATTGGTAGGAAGAATGTATCTCCTTAAAAGAGTAAGGAAAAACAGTCCACTCGGTTCAGTACTGTTTGGTGTATGGCAAATGATCAGTTATACCGCATTTTTATGCTACTTGTATTCTGAATGTAAAGGGGAAACATACATCAACCAGCCAGTATTTCACGTGATGCTATTTGATAGTTATTAGGATGTAATTAATAGTTAATATGGAATAAATGTATCTATATGGGCAAAATCAAGACTTTGAAAAAAGAAAGGTATACAGTGCCATTATTTTGACATTAAGTGGCCAAATTAGTTGTTAGTAGAATTATATAAAATTAATTTCAGATTAATATTTAAGCTTTTTCTTTTTAGAATCAGGTGCTATATTCACATTTGGAAAAAGCAAATTTGCAGAAAATGTGCCTAGCAAGTTTTGGTTTAAAAATGACAAGCCTTTACACATGTCATGCGGAGATGAACATACATCTGTTGTTACAGGTTAGTATAACAAGATTTTAGAATCATGTGTTTCAATGTTCTGATTTTTTAAGTGAAGGCTATATTGTACTGGTAGTGATATTATATGAAGGCATTTACTAATATTTTTAGAAATTCCAACTTTTATTGTAAAATGAACTAGATAAAATTGGCTAATCGCCAAGCCCAGTTCTAAAGTTAACCTTGGCTATTATATAACAACAGTGTCAAATTGAGTAGATCTTTAGATGCCTCCCTCTCTTGAGGTGCGTAAATATAGTCAAAATACAGGTTAGATATGTTAAAAAATGTTTTTAATCCAAGAGTAGTTCAAACCTAATAGACTTAAAAAGTCTTAAAAGTTTACTGAACAAATATAGGAAATCCTCAACTTACAATTGGTTGTTTAACAATCATTCAAAATTATGACAGCTCAGAAAACCCGCTTTACAATTTGTAAAGCCCTTCTGGCCATCATAACATGTTGCCCCCCTCCTCTCCAATATCATGTGGTTGTGATAGTAATGTTTACCAGTAAGTTCAAAAATGACTAGAAACTCGCTAATGCAAACTACAGAAGTTATAAATTACTTTTTTTTTTAAATTGAAAATTTATAAGGTTTTACAATACAAAAACAAAACAGTTTTCCCCATCCCTCCCCAACCCTCCCCTTCCCTCCCCCGACTATCCCAGAGCTGGATATAGGCTTAATTAGAATTTCTTCAAAAAATCTTAAGAAAAGTATAAAATGTAAATAAATCTAAATACATTACTTAAACAAATTACTAAATAATTAACAACAATATATATGTAAAAAAAAACATAAATACCAAAAAAGAAAAAAAAAAGAAATAGATAAAAAATATGAAAAAAATTAACTTTTCAATATAAGTTATAAAACTATAAACAAATCTAAATACATTACTTAAACAAGTTATAAAATAATTAAAGGTAATATATATATATATAAAAAAGAAAAATAGAAAAGAGGAAAGAAGAAAATAATAATAATAAAAAGAAAAAAAAAGGGAAAAAAAGTTTGACTTTTCAAGAAAATTGGCTTTTCAATATAAATTATTAAAAAGCTAAATAGTATTTTTTAATATCCATCTTGTGTTGTATAAAATCTATCCATTTCCTCCATACCACAACATACTTCTCTTGAGATTGATCCTTCAGGAAAGCCGAAATCTTTGCCATTTCCGCCAGATAAGAAACTTTAAAAAGCCACTCTTGCAAGGTAGGCAGAGATTCCTTCTTTCAACATTGTGCTACTAACAACCTTGCAGCTGTGATTAAATTTAACATCAATGTGATATCTTTAGTATCACAATCTGTAACAATACCTAATAAAAACAATTGTGGGGTAAATTTTACCCTCCTTCTAAAAATTCTTTGAATATTCCACCATATCTTAATCCAAAAAGCTTTTATATTTTTACACGTCCACCAAGTTATAAATTACTTTTATTAATAGAAACAAAAACCAAGAAAAAGGTAAACTGTACTAAAGTTATGGAGAAATAAAATAAAACAAAAACATAAGGGGCATGTATTCCCAGATACAAATACATGTTTAAATTATATAATTCAATAACACTAGCCCTATTTCATTGTAATCATCCACACCTAATCTATCTGATTAGTGTTAATTTCTAAATTCAAATATATAAAGTCTACAGACTGTTGAATTCTTGGGGCTATTTTATTGCCCTTTCAATGTTGAAGAATAAGTATTTTAGCTGTAAATAGGATCCAGAAAATACTTTTGTCCATATATCAGTTTATATGTCATAGGAATATAATTTAAGAATATTTACAAAAAAAACCAACCAGATCCCTTCTTATTTTTATTAAACATTTTATTAAAAATAGTTACTGTGAAATTATTAATTTTAAACTTACTATTAACAATCATTCCTATCAACTATTTTAATGTAATTTAAGCTAACTCCGTATATCATTGTTTTTTCTACTTTTCAGAGCTTCTCTCAACTTCATAAATTTTGTATACAGGTCCTTGACTTACAGCCATTCATTTAGTGACTATTGAAAGTTACAACAGCACTGAAAAAAGTGACTTGTGACCATTTTTCAAACAACTATTGCAGCATCCCATGGTCATGTGATCATAATTCAAATGCTTGGCAACTTGCTCATATTTATGACAGTTGCAATGATCACCTTTTGTGACCTTATGACAAGCAAAGTCAATGTGGAAGCCAGATTCACTTAACAACCTTGTTACTAACTTAACAACTGCAGTGATTCACTTAACAACTGTGGCAAGAAAAATCATAAAACGGGGCAACCTCACTTAACAATTGTCTTTCTTAGCAACAGAAATTTTGGGCTCAATTGTGATCGTAAATTGAGAACCACCTGTATTATCATATGCTACCAGATAAACCTATATATAAATAGGTTTATAAAACATAAAACAATTGTAAAATGTTAATAATGCAAAGTAAAGAATCCAGTAGGATTCTTTGAAGAATATATGAATATTTTCCACTAAAGCCCAAAAGAGGTCTAAAAGCATTTTCTTTCCTACAATGGATTTAAACATAATTCCCAGGAGTAATACTTAGAAATCATATCATCTGCATTTCATTTTTTAATATAGTTTTAGTAAGAATTTTAATTATAATAGTAAAATGTAGCACAATTAAACTTAGAAGAAAAAGGAAACAAAGTGCAAGGAAAAAGAGAAAAAAGAAGTAAGAAGAAACAATATAATAAAGAGAAAAGGAATCTACAAAGAAGAGTCTTCCGTCTTTATCCAATCTTCATCAAAACAAGCATAAACACATTTAGTGATTATGACATTAGTCATAGGATTTGATTTCTTTTCTTGGTTGTCCCATTCCATAGTGTTCCTCAAGGCTTTAAGAAGCCTCTTGTGTAAATCTAATAGGACAAAATTCTCCAAGTCACTCATTTGTATTTCTCTTTTAAATTTTAAAACATCAATCAATTTCTTACATAAATCCAGTGAAACATCCTTTTCCAAATCATTCCCTTGACATATCAGTTATAAATCTACAGTATTTTGAATATCATCTCTATTTTGTCAGTATTTTTTTTTCTATAGTCATTTCATAAATAACATGACCTTTTGGACATGGCCTATGCATGGAAGCAGATATTTATTGACATTGTTGATATTGTGGCCACTACTTTTTGACTCCAATCTTCAAAAGTCTCCTTTGGTATTTTCATTAATATAACATTTTGCATTTTATAAGCTTGCATTTTTTCCTCTACCTAAAATCTTTAGTCCCCACTGTTATGTTTTCCAAAAACCAAAACAGATCTATTTCCCACTAGAAGCAATTTGTTGTTTATAATTAACTAGTCATTGTTTCCAGAATATTCCTTTATTTAAATAGAGAAACAGAATGATCATGGGCAGGCAAAAAGCCATTGACTTTCCTTGTGGGAAGCTGGCAGGGAGCACCGGAAATGACAGTCATAACCACAGCTAACCACAGCACTGCAGTAGTGCTGAAGCAGCCACAATTTTTCCAAATTTTAATTGTATAGGAGTAAGGGGTCCTGGTAGCCCATTGCAGTTTCAAAAATTGCTGCCCTATAATGCACAATTAAAACTTACAAACAGCTAGGAAAGTTTTTGTAGTAATTTATGGGCTACGGCCCAGGACTGGGCCGCAGGCTCTTGGCCAGAGGGCTGTGGAAATGGCTGGCCAGTGTGCACATGCGTGGGCACACATTCCCCCCATTTACGGTAGTGCCCGCGGCCCCGTTCGCACATGCTTGAACAGGGCTGCTAGCCGCTGCAAGAGGTGTGTGTGTGTGGCTGTTTGCACATACACACAGCACCAGCGCATGCTGCATGCACGAACAGGATTGCTAGTGCCTTTCCAGTGTGCATGGCCTCTTTGCATGCACGTACGTGTGAACGCACCAACTTTGAAGCTGCTCTCCTTCCCTCTGGGCCGTGAGCCTGGAAAGGTTGGAGACCTCTGGTATACAGGTTCCAAAGTCTTATTGTAAAAATTTCTATATTCCAAATTTTTCTGAATTCCTAGTCTGTTTATAATGTTCTAAAATCAATATCTTTCTGCTGTTTGTTTATTTATATCCCTCCTGTATTGCCTGAAAGCAATAAATTCTTAAGCTTATAATTAATGTCTGTTTTGTTCAGCTTTAAAGATAAACTAATCCAAAGAAGACTTTTCAAACTTGTCATTCTAAAGGTCTCCAATAGCTTTAAAATGGTTAATAGGCAATTTCCTAAAGTGATTAGAAAGTAAGACTTGCAAACTTGGTATCCTTTAAAAAGTTCAGTTGTGGTTGTAAGCAAGTTGGCTAATCCAGTTTTCTCCTGGCCCTCAAACTTGTGATCTCTTCACAAGGAGTAGCTATGCAGAGCACATATAGGTGATCTCTTATCCTCTCCTTCTCCGGAGAGGTTTCTTATTCACTAGTTCCTTGGTCTTTGCATGATCACCTGCTCTGCTTTTACAGAGACATCTTAGTTCTCCTCACCTCCCCTGTAAGTCCATATCAGCAGCATTTCACATCATGCTAAACTACTTTAATTTTTTTTATGTGTGCATCTAATCATTATCTTAAAGCTTATTCATCATCAACTGCCTTTACAACTGAAGTCAGGGTCTTTCCAAGTGGAGATGAAAAAAGCACAGAGAAACAGAATTGGTAACTAGATGATTTAACAGGAAGAAAACAATGCATAATGTGTGTGAAATGTTTAAAGTAACTTACAGTTTTGCAGGAGATAGAAGAAACAAATAGGTTGAGGAACATTATCCTATAAATATTATTTCATGCATAAGTTACCTATCTATATTTTAAAAATGACATTTTTGAGAAAACATCAAACTATTGACTTCTTTGCATTACATTTTAAAGTCTTTGTTCTTCGCATGGAAAAGATTAGCATGTACCATTTTACATAAAGTACAAAAAAGAAAATTAATATCTTTCATTTTAAGTATGTCTATCTTGCACAGTTTGTTTATTTGAAAATAAATAGCATTTCATTGTAATATGATCTGAATTTATTTTGAAATATGCTATGTCAGGTAATAGCATAAATTAATATGTGATGCAATTAATAGTGCAATTACAGAGAAAGTTACATAGAAAGTTGGATACTATTCTAAATTCTGCTTAGAAAAAGAAAAAATACTGAAGTATTAAAATATGTTCATGTTCAGAATTCCCTCAATATTACTCTATACATTTTTTAAAAAATACAAATTGATTACATATGTTCAGAATGATTGCTCATCACTTATTCTATAAACATTTATTTTTCTATGATTGTATATTTGCTAATTAATATTTGTATTCTAAGACCAAAAATAATTAAATGTATACAGTGCATAGAAATAGAAAAATATGTTTATTTAAAAGTACAGCCTTTGATAGTGATATATACTATATATATAACATTTTGCAGACTTGGTCTTTATTACATGATTATTATGTCTCTTTCTATAGTTGTGTCTAACTAAATTGAAAATATTGGATATATTTTAACACATGCATTGGCAATCACTTATTTTCTTTAATGTCTGTATTCTGCAGAAAATGGTAAACTATACATGTTTGGAAGCAACAACTGGGGACAACTAGGACTTGGAACAAAGAATACTGTCAGCAAACCAACTTGTGTGAAAGGTTTTTATCTTTAATTTATGTGTCAGGTTTCTAGAATAGATCTGATCTTTCTAGTTTCCATATTTGTAGATATCATATTACATTAAGACTTGACGTCTCCTTATTCAGTATTATTTTTAGGAATTCTTCTGTATATTTATGGAGAAATAGGTTGTGCTGTATTCAGTAATTTTAGAGGATTGCAGTTTTACTAAATTATTTTTATGATTCAGACCTAACTTCAATAGAAAATCCAGCTTACTCAAGATGTGCTATGAAATGTTGAGATAGATAATGATTGGAAAATTAATTTCCTATAAACTTGAACACTTAGCAGATTTGACAACAATTGATTTTATAATTATTAAAACAACAATAATAGTAACCTTTTGTGTCAATCCATAGTTCTAAAACCTGAAAAAGTGAAACTAGCTGCATGTGGGAGAAACCACACTTTGATCTATACAGGTATGTAATTTATTTGTTTATATGCCAAAGAAGAAGTTTTCCTGTTGTAGCTTTCTGCTTGGGTAGACAGTAACATAGAATATAATGTAATTTCAAAATATATTGTCATGAGATTATAAAGCTGTTTTATACTGAATCTAATGGTCCATCTATCTGGCAGCAATGTCTTGATACAGTATATATTGGACTTAGGCAGAGACATTCTTTGGTAACAGCATCAAAAAGCTGGAATTTCCATCCCAGAGAAGTTTGTCTTGCCTTTCTTCTAATGTCCTTGTTAAGATGATAAAAGCC
This sequence comes from Crotalus tigris, assembly GCF_016545835.1. Classification (NCBI taxonomy): domain Eukaryota; kingdom Metazoa; phylum Chordata; class Lepidosauria; order Squamata; family Viperidae; genus Crotalus; species Crotalus tigris. Next base: position 126,002 of record NW_024096626.1, on the reverse strand, counting down.
TTCATGTTAAGAGAGTTTTCTGAACTGGATATGAATTTGGCCACTTTTTTCTTATAATTATATTGTAAGACTATAAAGTTTGTTCTAAAAAAATATCGTTTGTCAGAATTTTAATTACCCAAAGAAAAAACAGACCATGACCTTAATTAGATAAACTAAGGCCTTTCTCAACCTTACATCAATGAGAAACGGCCCGAATGTGTAGCTGCTCTAGCTGTGCAATGAGCCATATTTGGAAGAGAAGGTGATTTGGACTGTGTGAGGATATAAAGTGGCTTCTTGAAGGAGTTGCCGACAAATGAATGCCTATGTATATTCCAAATCACCTTTTCTCCCAGTAATCCAATTTATTGCACACCCCTAAATTCTATGATTAAATAATGGGCCATAAAGGTCACTGAATCATTTTCCAAGTACATTTTGCCAAGAAATTTTTTTTAGGATTTGATAATGAACGAATTTTTAATAGGATTTTGCTTGCAGTAATCAACATGTGAATCCAAATATAAATAATTTGCTGGAGATTTAGGAATTCAGCTATTCTTTTTTTTAAAAAAGTTGTATGTCCAAATTACAGGTTTTCCTCTTTCTGAAAAAATGGAAGTTGTTTTTGATAGATGTACTCCTATGAATGCTTTTAATAAAGACAAGTTACAGAAATCTGAAAGTTTTAAGCAATTTGTAAAATCAATAATTCTGAATACTAAAGGATTATTCTGTGTATCATGTTCATTTGCCATTTGGCATTTGATATAAATTTATGAGATTGAGAGAATCGAGTTTCACACGAGAAAGGTATTTTGTGGTCAATTAATTTCATAACTATCATTAACATTTGTAGTTGAGTATTTGAACACATTTATGGATAATTAAGTTTCATTTGAATATTAATGCTAATTAGCCCTAATTGCTAATTAAGCTGCTAATTCTATGACATATTTTCATATGTTGTAGTAACTTAAATGAAATATTTTTACCTTCAGTTTATACTATGAGTGCCCTTTTTTTAATGTGTTCAAGTGGTTAGACAGCCACTTTATAGTTCTTAGCCTTTAGACCAGGGGCTCCCAATCCCCGGTCTGTGAACCAGTACTGGTCCACACAAATAAGCAAAGCCCCATCTGTGGGATGCAGGTAGCACACAAAACCACACACTCTCTGGTCCACGGAAAAACCTTTCACCACAGAACCGGTCCCTGGTGCCCAAAAGATTGGGGATCTCTGCTTTAGACAATCTTTCTCTGGAATATTTTAATGTGGGTTTCTGCACTGAGTTGAAGGCTGGGCCTGTGGCTTAAATGGTCCCTTCCAATTCTGTGATTCTAGTTTGCATAGTCAAATTCTACTATGTAGTCAGCATTTTTTTTAAAAAAGAGTTAAACTGTAGACAGTGACTTCTGCAAGTAACCATTAAACAGTTGTGATTAGTCTTAAAGACAACACAAAACTGTATAATATGTTCTTTATTTGAAATGTTTTTTTTTTCCTGGTGCTTCAAGTAAAGTGTGCTTATTTTGCTTGTGTGTTTTTTTTTCTACACAGAAAAAGGGAACCTGTATGCCACTGGGGGTAACAGTGAAGGACAACTGGGATTAGGAGACACAGAAGAAAGAAGTGCATTTCATCTAGTTAGTTATTTTACCAGTCAGCACAAGATCAAACAGTTGGCAGCTGGATCCTACACATCGGCAGCATTAACTGGTGAGCCCAATAGTGACTTATATGAAAGTTATGCTGAAGAGGAAGTTAGTTGAAGGTTTAAATATTTTTCCATTAGGTCTTTATGGAAACCAAAAATCAAAAATATCTAGTCTATCGGAGGGCAAATATTTTTTCACAAAATAGGGTGTGAAATGCAGAACGTTAGTGCAGAAAATAGCATTTTTATAACCTTCCTTAAGCTTATAAAGTCCTTAAAAGGGCTATTATTAGATGATGGTTATGTACCCATAACTTGAATTTGATCACTAAAACTTAAACAATGGCCAAATAAACAAGTTCTAAAGAGTATGAAATGGCTTAAAATGGTAATTTGGATATAAGCAAACAGTTCATTTTCCTCCCAGCTGGAACAAAAATGAGACCATTGCAGGTTAACAAGGACATTTTGTAGTGGAGTCTAAAGCATCCTTACAGTTTTGTAAGTAATGTCCATAAATACATAGAAACATAGAAAACTGACAGCAGAAAAGACCTAACGGCCCATTGTGTCTGTCTTTTGAGGTTTTTTCCTTGTTTTTGTTTTGTTTTTATTTTATTTTTTGTTGGATGATGGATGTGTGCTTATCCCATGTATGTTTAAACTCAGTTACTGATGACTGATCCACTATCTCTGCTGGAAATTAGTTCCAAATTCCACTATTTTTTCTGTGAAATAATACTTTCTAATATTACTTTTGAACTTCCTGTCAGTTTGTCGTTCATGTTCATTTGCCATTTGACATTTGATATAATGTTCTTGATTTTTGCTTAATATTGAAAATACCGCCCTCTGGAACTTATTCAAACCCTTAATATATTTAAAAGTTTCAATCATGTCTCTCCCCTTTCCCTTCGGTCCTCCAGGCCAGCAGCCCCCAACATTTCCAGCTTTGCAGACTGGCAACAGTGGGGGGAGAGAGAAAATGGTTCCGTGTGAGCAGCGGGTGAGTGCACTCACACATGCAGCTCCATTTGCAGCTCATGCAACTGGAGCTATGCGCATGCACTTGCCCACTGCTTGCATGGTCTGGTTCCAAACAGGCTGCAGCCTGGTACTGGGCTGAAGCCCAGGGATTGGGGACCCCTACTCTAAGCTGTACATATTCAGTTCCTCCAGTCTCCTGACACGTTTTATCCCTCAAATCTTGCACCATTTTTGTTGCCCGTCTCTGGACTCGCTCAATCTTATTAAAATCTTTTTTTAAGTGAGTCTCCAGAACTGGACACATTATTCTAAATAGGGTTTGACTAAAGTCCTATTTAGCAGGATTCAAACTTCCTTTTTCCTGCTGGTGAATCCCTGGTACATCCCAGAATTTTGTTTGCCTTCACAGCTGCCTGGACACACTGTTTACTTATTTTGCAGTTATCTGCAATGAGCAAACCTAAATCCTTTTCTTCTGTTGTTCTGTGTAACACTATATCCCTAATACAATATGCCCTGCCATAATACAGAAGATGTCACTGAATTATGCATGTAAAACAATAATGTTAGCACAATTCATGTATGCTAACAAATTTACCTCTGCTTTAAGTGTTGACCTGGCTTTTAAAATGCAAAAAAATAAAAAAATCTCAAACCCATTTAATGTTTTCTCCAACCTGAATGAACTCTTTTTCAAATAAAGCAGTATGAGTATACTCCGTAGTAGGATCTTCACAAGATTTTGAATAACTTAATGAAGTGACCACCCCAGTGTCTTATTATAAGAGAAATGCTTCTAAATATTGTATCCTTTTTTGTAAAATTCATTTAAATTTTATGTGATGTAAGAGAGAAATAATTTCAGAGAGGGAAAACTCACAATTTGCCGTTATCCTTCAAATGTAACTCACTGACTATGAGATAATACACAAAATGGGAACTTTTATTGTTGTTTCTGAACCTTCTCTCTCCTTCTATACAATAAGTTTCTTCTCTAGTCTCCATAGCTTTAAGCCTCATTTCCTTAGACTTTGCTTCTTTAAATAATTTGGAATTTTTTACAATAATAATCTTTCTTATTTATTTTAAGAGGATGGACAACTTTTTATGTGGGGAGATAATTCTGAAGGCCAAATAGGCTTGGGTAATGAAGCTAATGTATGTATTCCTCATCAAGTGGATGTTGGAAAACCTGTTTTCTGGATCTCTTGTGGATATTACCATTCTGCCTTAATAACATGTAAGTGTAAAATTACGTATGTATGTTCAAAGTCCAATAATGTTGCTTGAAATTCTGTATTTGCCATGATATATGGTGCTGATCAAGTGGTACATCAGTCACTTTTACAACAATCTTAAATGGGCTAAGAGGGTGGAATAAAGGTAATAATTTTCTACCATTTACAAAGTCTTAATAGTTTGTGTCAATCAAGACCAAAAAGCAGTCTTTTTTTGCATCTCTGCTACCTTGATTTTTTTTCATTGTCCTCTAGTTTCACAGATAGTCCTTTATTAATGCAAGCTCTAGAGCAGTGGTTCTCAACCTTTTTAATGCCGTGACCCCAACCGGTCGTAAGTCGAGGACTACTCAACTGGTGCAGCACCGTTTGCAGAATGGGACTTTTGGCAGGCTCAGCAGGGCAGAAACAGCCTGGACAATTCCTATTGGCTTTTGAAAGCCAATAGAATTAGACTCTGTTCAAGAGAGTCTATTCTATTGGCTTTCAAAAGCCAATAGAATAAAAGGGAGTAGCACAGCTAAGGAAAAGGGGGAAAAAAATGGCAGACTGCGTTGTTTGGCGACCCCCGCGAAATGGTCGTTCGACCCCAAATAGGGTCCCGACCCACAGGTTGAGAACCACTGCTCTAGAGGATGACAGACTGGAAATCTGATTTTGAGGTTTCCCAAGAAATAAAAAAAAAATCCTTGGATCTAAAAGACCCAAAGCTATTATTTTACATTGCCCCCCCCACCCCATGATATTTTGCTTCAGAATTTGGCAATAGTTGTTGGAAGAATCACATTCACAGAGTTTCCAGGTATTTCCATAGTGTCATGGCTTCTTGCTGTTTGTAAATTTCTATCTGTTGATCTCCCTGATGAAGGAAATCCTCTTTGCCAATTGATCTCTCCAGAAAGAATTTGTGATGCTTAGCATTGCATGGTTTATTTTTCAAAAAGTTGAAGTTAGCTGTAGTTCAGAAGATACAAGTATAACAAAGAAAGTTTGCATAAAGTATTCTACAATGAATGTCTTTTCTCCTTGTGTCATGAATCTTAATGTTCCCACTTTGTTTCCTATAGGTGATGGAGAACTTTATACTTTTGGGGAGTCTGACAATGGGAAATTAGGTTTGTCACTTGAACAACTGAAAAACAATAGAGTCCCACAGCTTGTTTCTGGAATTCCAAGTAGAGTTAATAAGGTTGCCTGTGGAGGAGGACATACAGTAGCACTGGCTGGTATATATGCTTCAATATTTTTTCTGTTGCTTTCTAGTATATAATTGGTGTTCATACTCACCACTCTGAACAAATTATGATACTAGTAGTCTTCATCTTATAACTACAATTGGGACTTCCATTGCTAAGCAAGATGGTTGCCCAATTTTATTTGATTGTTAAGTGAATCACTGTAGTTGTTGAGTGAATCATGTGGTTGTTAAGTGACTCAACTTCCCCTTTGCTTATCAGTTAGGAAGGTTGCAAAGTTATTTATTTTTCACATTTTGAACCATCCATCTCCCTCACAGAGGGACTCTGGGTATAATAAAAGGTGATCACGTGACCCCAGGACTGCAACTGTCATAAATATATGCCAGTTGAAGAGTGCCCAACTTTTGATCAGGTGACCATAGGAATGCTGTGACAGTTGTGGGTGCAAGGACAGGTTGTAAGTCACTTTTTCAGTGCCATTATAACTTTGAACGGTCACTAAACAAAAATTGTAAGTGGGAGGCTACCTGTACTCACATATCTCTTAACACATTTTAAGCTGACCATCAAAGAGAGATCGTTAGTTGTTGCCATTTTATTTGGACAAAGTTCTCTCCTGTGCCTGACTCGCTTTTTTCCCCCTTTTGTACTGCCTCATAGGGTGTATAGATTGCTTGAACAAACTATCTTTTCCTGAGTGGCTTTTCTCCACATCTCGGTGTTTCCCTAAAAAATGCTAACTCAAAGTTACAATGTTGAGTTTTCGGACCTTAATTATTATTAGTAGCACCCTCTGACCAGCTCTGCTGATGCCTTAAACTGATCAGAGTTTAATCATTTTCAGCCTGAAGACCTTTGCTGTGTAGTACAGATAGTCCTCGACTCACAACATTTAGTGACCGTTCAAAGTTACAAAGGCACTGAAAAAAGTGACTTATGACTGTTTTTTGCATTTACGACTGTTGCAGCATCTCCATGGTCACATGATCAAAATTCAGATGCTTATGACCGTTGCAATGTCCTGCGGTCATGTGATCAGCTTTTGAGACCTTCTGACAAGCAAAGTCAATGGTTACCGTGTCACTAACTTAACAACTTAGCAACATAAATGTTGGGCACAATTATTGTAACTCAAGGACTACCTGTAGATAAAGTGTTGGTCTAGAAACCAGGAGACTGTGATTTCTAGTCCTTCCTTTGGCATGAAAGCCAGCTGGGTGACCTTGGCCAGTCATTCTCTATCAGCCCAACCTATCTCACAAGGTTGCTGTTGTAGAGAAAATGGAGGAGGAAGATTATTTATTTAGCTATTAACCAAATTCATATGGCTACCCATTTCATGAATGGTGATTCTGGGCAGCACACAGCAGTCCAATAAACTGTGTGTGTCACATATTCCGACTAATGAAGCACTTCAAAGAACTTTCAGGCATGTTTCCTAAAGTCTTTATTTGCAGAGCTACAAATTATGCCGGTCACCATTGGACTAATTGATGCCAGAATCTGAACTTCTGGTCGCTGGCATCAAGCTTTCCTTGCTCAACCCCTCCCTTCTCATGCAGTCACAGGTCACATTATCCAATTAGTGAGAAGGTCAAACGTTTACTTCCTCTTTCTTTCCCGGGCTTTTTCCCCGCTCAGTCTAAGCTAAGTATTAACCCAATAAATGCCAGACAGTTTTGCATATTGTCAAAGCAAGAATATACAGTATTTGCAGCATTGACATCCGGCCCCCCTTACAAGAAGGACAGATCCTGTAAAGTAAACAAAAGCATATGTTAAGGGTTATCTTTCGGTTTGCTGGGGTGTTTCACATGAAACTTTTCGATCAATCTGTCAGCGTTCACTTCACTAGATTTCACCCAGGTGGCTTCAGACAATGGGTATCCCTTCCATTGTACCAAGTACTGTAATTTCCCTCTAAAGATTCTGGAGTCAAGAATACGTTTCACTTCATAGTGGGTCTGCCCTGCCACTACGAGGGGTCCAGGTGCCTTCTTTGGAGGAGGTCTCAAAGTGGAGCCCCGATAAGGCTTCAACAAACTACAATGGAAAACTGGGTGAATTTTCCCTAACAGTTTAGGGAGTTTTAGTTGTACTGTGACTGGGTTGATGACCTTTACTATGGGGAAAGGCCCCAAGAATTTTGGTCCCAATTTCTTGCTGGGCAATTTGAGGCGTAGATATTTAGTTGACAGATAGACCTTTTCCCCAACTTGGAATGTTCTTTGGGGATGACTGGTTCACCTGGGGTCAGTGAGACGGCCATGTGCGCTCGCTCATTGAGTGGCCTAAGATGCCCGGTAACATCTGTTGAATCAATGGGGGGATCAGGCCCTATAGGTAGTCTCACAATTCTCATTCCTTTCTCCCACCAGATAAATGGCTTCCATTTGTCCAACCAGGCTAGTCCCAGGATCACTGCCTCGGTCATCTTTGGAGCCACCAGGAAACGAATAAACTCCCAGTGTGCACCTATTTCTAGGCGTAAGGGCTCCGTTAATTGTGTAATAAGAGTCCCTCCCATCAGGGAGCCATCGGCTTGCTCAAATCTCATCGGTTTGGAAAGCTGTTTTGCCCTTATGCCCATTTTCATGGCAAACGCCAGACTAATAATGCAGCGGGTATATCCCGAATCAATTAGTACGTTTAAGTCTATTTGTGCCCCAGACGTAGGGATTACAAGTTTGGCGGGCAGTGAAAAAGGCAGGATTTGTTGACTCACCATTGGGTCGTTTTCTCCTTCATCGTTGCTATCAAAGAAGGGAAGAGCAGGGGCAGGTCCACCTGGAGTCTTGGCATTCTCCTGTGTGTGGGGTGTAACCTGGGCGACTGGTTCTTGCGTGAGTCGATTAGATTTTTCTCTTGGTAGCCGCTGAGCAGGTTTCTTTTGCATCGCCGGTCCTGGCTTGCTCTGCAGTCGAGGGTAGGGGACTGGACAGGTGGCCGCTCGGTGTCCTCCTTGTCCACACCGGAAACACTTGAAGGAAGGGCGTGCAGGTGGCCTGGGTCTCTCAGCCCTTGCAGTGGTTGAAGGCTTTTGTGGGGGTGATTGCTGTTCAGGTAGCTCTGGTTGCTGTTTGGGTTCCTGTGGGGGAGGCTTTTTATAGCGAGAGAGCTTAACATCCAGCTTCACGGCCGTCTGGTACCACTCCTGCAGCCGATCAGGTACTTCTCGATAGATGCAAGCCTGGGAGAGGTGATCATCTAATCCCTCGATGAAGTGATGGATGAGGGACTGCTCAGGCCACCCCTCTATTCGACCTGCCATCTTGCGGAACTCTCGCACGTACTCTAGGGCAGGCCTCCCTGCTTGTTTTATCTTGTGAATTTGTCCTGCTGCTTTGAGGCCAATGGATGGATCTTCAAATCGTTCTCTCAGTCCTAAGAGAAAGAGATGGGGATCCTCCAATTCGAGGGCTTGCTCGCTATATAGATTGTTCAGCCATTCAGATGCTTCTCCCTCCAGGTTGGCCCCAATGACGTCAACCATGGCCCCTGGTTCCGGATAGAGATAGGCCCAGCGATTTAAATGAGAATGCACTTGGTTGAGGAAAAAAATCAGCTTCTCTGGGTCCCCATCGAACGTTGCATTGAAGGGTGGTGCAAACACAGGCTGCTGTGGCCCCCACTGGGGCTGGTTCCATGGCTGCTGGCCAGCGGGGTTGGATGGTACCCCCTGCTGCTGTAGGCCTCCCAATGGTGGCTGCGCAAGTGGGGGTTGTAGTGGTCTTCTCTGTTGTTGGACTGCAGGGGGTGGTGGTGCCCTCTGCTGCTGCTGATCATCCATCTGCTGGGGAAACCCATCTACCCATTGCTGCAGATGCCTCAGACTGGAACTCACCCTCTCTTCAGGGTTGGGGTCTCTGGCTGGCAAAGGCAGGGTCTGACAGGCTTCCTGCTGGGCTCCCCATCGCTCTTGTGGCCACCCCAGTTGCTGTAGGCCCCAACCTGGCTGCAGATTTATGCCCAGGGGTTGCACGTTTGGGGGCTGTGGCCAACCTCCTTGCTGTGGCTGTTCTCCCCCCAGCTGCTGATTTCCTGGCTTCTGTACCACCCCAAGACATTGCAAGGCCTCTATTGGCTGTGGTAAGTTCAGAGGACATGGATCAGCCACTTGCTGGGGAACCCAATTTCCCCTTTGTTGCAGAGGATTCAAACTGGGATTCTCTCTCTTAGGGATGAAGGTTTCACTTTGTAGGGACTGTTTTCTGTTTCTCATTTCTAAGTTTTGAAATCTTTCCAATGACTCACCCATAACTGTGTTATCTGTCCATGCTGCTTTTGAAGTCTTCCCCCGGGGAAACTGCTGCAGCTACGGGGCTGGTTTCAGGCAATTTTTTTTCCTCCATAATGAGATCTCCCCCGAGGCTGCTGTTGATAAATCGGGACGTAGATCGTTTGAAAAGAGTGTGGATTCTGGCATGATGTCACATGTTCCGACTAATGAAGCACTTCAAAGAACTTTCAGGCATGTTTCCTAAAGTCTTTATTTGCAGAGCTACAAATTATGCCGGTCACCATTGGACTAATTAATGCCAGAATCTGAACTTCTGGTCGCTGGCATCAAGCTTTCCTTGCTCAACCCCTCCCTTCTCATGCAGTCACAGGTCACATTATCCAATTAGTGAGAAGGTCAAACGTTTACTTCCTCTTTCTTTCCCGGGCTTTTTCCCCGCTCAGTCTAAGCTAAGTATTAACCCAATAAATGCCAGACAGTTTTGCATATTGTCAAAGCAAGAATATACAGTATTTGCAGCATTGACAGTGTGCATATAAAACAATTATAACCTAAAACCATTATATAATAATTATTTTAAAAAGCATTACAATCTAAAAAGCAAAGCTAAAACAGAAAAAGAAAATAATAGATGGAGGGGTGTTAAAGATAGCATATTCCAGAATTCTACAAAATTCCACAATGTGGGTGCCACATCAGAAAAGGCCCACTGCCTAGGACTAACCAAATGTAGCATTATCTTTGTTTTCCTCCTTGAGTTGTTTTTAAAAAGAATAAGAGGCAGAATAAAAAATAATCTGGAAAATAAATTGGTTGCAAATGTATGCTTTGGTCAGAAAAAAAATTTTTTTTTGAATACTTGCCTTTGTATTTGCAAATATTCACAAAACAACAGCTGCTAAATGAGGAGCTGATGTACAAGTTATGATAATTGAGAACAGGATTGCTATTGCTAGGTGATGCAATCATAAAGTATAACTTCACAGGACCAAATCACTTAGTATCCCAGTCCCAGGTGTAGTTGTAATCTGAGACACTCAGGTCATTAAATGGGAAGCAGGAATCCCAGGTAAGGAATTTTATTTCTGTAGCATCAATAAGGCAGATTTTAAATGCTGTTGCTGTTATTTATTTATTTATTTATTTATTTATTTATTTATTTATGAGACTTATATACCGCTTTAAGTGCGAGCACTCTCTAAGCGGTGTACACCAGTAAGCAATGTATATATATATATATTTACATTGCCCCCAACAATCTGGGTCCTCATTTTACCTACCCCGGAAGGATGGAAGGCTGAGTCAACCTTGAGCCGGTGAGATTTGAACCGCTGACCTGCTGAACACAGTCAGCTAAAGTGGCCTGCAGTACTGCACTCTAACTGCTGCGCCACCTCGGCTCTTATATTCTGCTTACATGCTTTTCCTAGAATCTTATTGGCTACTATGGGAAACATGTTTATGTGTCTTATAATATTTATCCACTTGTAGTAGAAAAGAAAACTGGAGTAACATGACAATCTAGATCCACTGTAGCTTTTTTTCCTCTTGCACAAGACATATCTTTTCATGTTGATAATCCTGATACATTTTGCAATGGAAGTGAGATGGGCTAACTTTACATTTCTTTTTATACAATAATCAGTATAGATACTAATCTGAATTTGCATTTATTTGCTAACGAGCTTATGTTAATAAGCTCTGCTATAACACCCCGATTGTTTGAAAATGACATTTATGACTAGAATATTACTTTCATGTGCAATTTTCAGGGGGAGAGGTCTATACCTTTGGCCTAGGTCAATATGGGCAACTTGGACTTGGTACATTTATCTTTGAAACTTCTGAACCAAAGATAGTAAATCATCTGGAAAAGCATAAAATCTGTAACATTGCAAGTGGAGAAAACCACACAGCTTTAATAACAGGTACGTATTATGTTAACGCTGGTGCTATATTTGCAGTGTACCTAAGTGTTTTATGATATTAAAGGTCAATAGATCTTCATAGTCCTAAATAGATTTCAAAGCAATACTTTAATTGTTAATTTTAGCAATTTCTTTTTAAAAAACTGGTGACTAAGTTCACATGTAATTGTTAACCAATGGGTTTGCATTGGGATAGTGGCCTGGGTTAATCACTCAGTGTTACAACTGCTTTCTCATAGGTTCAGATTTTCCCATATGTTTCATTATTCTGAAAATAACAGATTGGCATTAAATGTGAATATAACAAATTGTGATTTCTCTCCAAATCAGAAATGGAGGCAGTACAAATAATAATCATATTATTGCTGTATAAACTTTTATTAAAAATGAAAACCGAGGATGAACTCCTAATGAAAAGCCTGTTTTACATGTTGAAATTCTAAAGTATAGAATTGCTGCTAGAATAACAGTTTTGTCTGCAGGCTGAGGTATTAACATGTTTTTTTGTACTTAGAGAATGGTCTTATGTATACTTTTGGTGATGGACGGCATGGCAAATTAGGACTTGGGAAAGAAAATTACACAAATCAGTTTGTACCTACATTATGTTCCAATTTTTTGAAGTTTACTGTACATTTGGTAAGTCTTCAGTTTCTTATTTATACTTTGAAATAAGTATCATCTGGCATTTAAAATATCTAATTATTTAAAAATAGTATTATGCTTCATTTATTTTTTATTATAAATGAGCTCTGAAGTCATAAAGTATAATTTTATTTATCATTCCATCTTTACATTTTAGTCTACATTTTATTTACATTAATAAAAAATTGATTTAATGTTATCCAAATAAAAACATAATATAGCATGCAATGATAAGAAAAAGAAGAAAAAGTGGCATGATAAATGTTTCATTTCCATACAAACTTTTCATTCAGTTATATTATTTGAAAGATATTTTCAAAGTGTTGTGAAAGAATGATATATTTCCAATATTTTCCTATATCTTTGGATGATGTTGATTGATACTTCTTTTGTTAATTACTTCAGTAAACATGGACTAGTCCATAATTGTTCATTTTAGCTTGTTTTTTTAACTCACTACATCAGTGGTTCTCAACCTTTTTAATGCCGCGACCCCCCAACCGGTCATAAGTCGAGAACTACTCAACCAGTTGTAAGTCGAGGACTACTCAACTGGTGCAGAATGGGACTTTTGGCGGGCTCAGCAGGGCAGAGACAATTCCTATTGTCTTTTGAAAGCCAATAGAATTAGACTCTATTCAAGAGAGTCTATTCTATTGGCTTTCAAAAGCCAATAGAATAAAAGGGAATAGAACAGCTAAGGAAAAGGGGAAAAAAATAGCGGACTGCATTGTTTGTCGACCCCCATGAAATGGTCGTTCGACCCCAAATGGGGTCCCGACCCACAGGTTGAGAACCACTGCACTATATTGTCTAAAAAAAATTTCTGTAACAAAATATCCCATACCCGTAAGTTTTAGTCATCTATACCAGCTCCAATCAGATCTTTCAAAAATCTAGCAACCCAACTTTTTGAATTGCAGCCATTAAATATTCCACTAAGGCTGCATGTTACATTTTTATTTAATGATTACACTGGTCTACAAGGAGAAAGCCTCGGAAATGAAAGTAGCAAAATTTTACCAGAATTGGGTCACTAATAAAGTAAAAATATGTCCTGAGTACTAATTGGTTTCCAAGATACAGCTTCAGGTCAAAATTGCATCAAAATAATTCAAAATTACAAGGGGGATATGCAATTATAACTTTTCTGAAAAATGTGATATAGCAATGATAATGGTGCCACACCAATCATTATAAATTTATCTTTTTATTGATACCAATAACGTAACTTTTCATTCATTCATTGGTTTTCCACGTAACATTTTCATGCTTTTTCACTCTGTAAGAGGTTCCACTGTTGTAATCTGGAGCCCAGTAGCTCTGCCTTACTCTTAGGCAATTCCAAATCCCTGACCAGGTCATTTAATTCACTCTGTAAAATTAGATGTGGTTCAGGAGGAGCATACGCTGGGCTAAAGTTTGGGTCCACTAACAGCCCTGGATCAGCTGCATCCTGCTCATTATCTTTATCATCATCTGAGTCTAGAGAGTAGGATTCTGGTGAATCTGGAATTGGCAAGTCCTCACCGTGGGGTACAGGACACAGTGCGGATGGAATGTTTGGATATTCTATGATCCACTTCTTCTTTCTTGAGATCCCTTTTGCAACTGGGGAAACCATGCAAAAATAGCAGTCGCTACTATGATTGGTGGGTTCCCTCCACACCATTGGGACTGTGAAAGGCATGGACTTTTTCTTCTTCTTTAGCCAATAATGCAGATAAGTTGCCCATATAATGCAACAATAATGAAGGGCCCAACTCTTGTCCTGATTCCCTATTTTGCATCCAAAACATAGGTGGTATGCTTTTTTTACCACTGCTGTCATATTACACTTTTGAGGTACAAATGTAACCTCACCACAAATGTAGCAGAAATTATTTGCATAATTTACACAGTTTTGAGGCGTCTTGGCTTCTGAGGGAAAATATCATGCAACTGTTCCTTGGAAATGTTAGACAATGACGCTTTCACAAGACACCAGATGTAACTATATGATGCGTAGATCTGACCAAGAAAAATGTGCCTTGTAATAAACAATAAATTACAGTTGAGTAATAATCGTTAGTCTCAAAGTGAAGATAAATTTATACACTTCCACGTGGTACCATTTTCATTGTTCTAAAATATTTTGTTGAGAAGTTACGAGGCCTCATAATCATTAGAAACCTCCCTCCCTTGTAGGCAAACATACTCGCCTGTGTATAAATCTTTATTGTGAAATATGTTGAAAACTTTAGCCAACCAGCATCTTTACCACCTGTTTTCTAATTTATCTACTCAAAATATGTGAGAATTAACACATTTTATCTTGGAGGTCAATTATTTCCCAAAATTTGTAGATCAGTGTTACTACAAATTCAATAATGCCAGCTAGGTAGTGCTATTTATTTGTTGTGCAATTTGTTCTAATTCCTTAAAACCTGGTCCCAAATAAATTTAAACCTATCACAAAGTTACTATATATGGTAAGACGTTCCCCTAATTTTATATTCTACAGTTGGGAGGTGGGTTTTTTTTATATATATATGAAACCCGTACTAGGAACTTTATGTTCTATAAATCATCTTTAAGTAAAACTCTTGTTTTAAAAAAAGTTTTATTAATTTTTAAGAATTACAGTCTTTAGTGCTTAGTAAACAATATGTTGTATGAGTTCCAATATTTAACATTGACTTCTTCAATATAAATTTGTTCAATACCACACAATCCAGTATTTTTTCTTGATCCTCCTTCATATTTTTTCCATTTTCTCCTCATTACACAGTTACAATTTTTGGTACTATTAATGTATATAGAGTTAAATACAAGCATCTTCATCATATTTTACTAATATACAAATAACAATAATATCAATTCATAAATCAATAATGTCAATTCATTAATCAATATCCTGTTTTTCGTGCTCTTGTTAAGGTTTGATTTCCCATCAGTATTTGAAATCTTTATCAGTTATGATTTTCTTAATATTAATTACATTTATGTAGCTAAAAGTTTTATTCATATCAATCCTCCTCTTATTTTCATATTACCCATATCAAAGAAAAAGAAAAAAATTCTATCTAATTTTAAATCATATCTTTCATTATAAAAGTCTAATTATATATAAGGGTCATCTGTTTTTTTAATCTTATTCAAACAAGTATTTAAACATATACTGCTCCATCTAGAAGGTCAAATCTTCTGGTTTTTTTTAAATCTGACTCTTGCTTTCTTTCTTTGCAAAGTAGCTTTCCATCCCAGGGCTATTAGATTGCCCAGGAATTTTCTTTCTATTTTTGTAAAAATTGCTTGGTATAAAGAAGACAAGTTAAGTAGGATATTTTGGGGGAGAATTCCACCCATTTATATTCCTTAAACAACTCCCAGTTCCTTTCTCCCTCCATTTCTCTTTTCATTCCCTATCTCTCAAGTTGTGATATTTCCCCTAACAGCTCTATATTCCATTTTTTTAAAATAATCTTCCTTGCCATCAGATATATTTTGTAGACCTAAAGGGTAAAAGGTCTTTTGCATTTTCATCGTTATAGCTCAGTCTTGCAGTATTTTGTCTGTATATAGTCGTTTATATTTTCCTTCTTTTAGCTCTTCCATCTCTAAATCCGTTTCCTCTGTTTCGTCTTCTGATTTCTGATTTATTTGTTCATACTTTGTAGGCGTTATCTAGGAACTTTCTAGTTGTAGATTTAATTTGGAGATTGTCTAAATTGTTTTTAGTCTCATTATGATTTCTTTTTATGTCTTCTTTGCATTCAACAATTGTTTGATGAATTAGTTATAGCATAGAATATATTTCTTTCTGAAAGGTGTTTGTTTTTTCTTGAGGCATCATTCCTGGAGATCTTCTAGTACAGGGATGTCAAACTGCCAGCCTGCAGGCCGGACGCATCACCAGGAAACTGTGCCCACCCCATTGCCGGCAATGGGGAAAAAACATCACGAGTTTGACATGTCTGCTCTAGTATCACTAGTCTCAGTAAGAGTAGATCAAAGTTTCCTCTAGTTTTCTGGTCTTTATCCTTTATAATCCAATAGATTCCAAAGTATAGGCTCAATCCTGAAAGCAATATTTTATAGTGATCCTTTGTCTCAAGTATCCAAAAATTGTCAATCAGGCAAGGTTGTAATTCACAATGTTCAAAGTGTTCAAAATGCTCAATCTCTCTGAAAACAGCTCAGAAGTCTCTCCCAGCCAGATGTAGTCCAAGGTCAAATTTTTCTTTCTCTCCCACTGGCTCTTGAAGTTAAAAGTCCAAGCTCAGTAAGTATTTATAATCCAAGAAGGTCTGGATGATAAGTATGCCAAAATATTTTCCTTTATTGCCAGTTGTTCTCCCGAGCTAGGAATCACCAAGCAGCCAGGAAGCAAATTATAGTGCTATGCACAAATCCACCACTAAATATCATTCGAAATCCATTTTCCACTCTTAAAACAAAGGATTGATTTCTTATATTTTGCCTCAATTTTTTTTTAAAGAGAAAATCTTAACAGTTATCTCAGTTCTCAAATTTATCCAAACTGTAGTTTATGTTACTTCCACTTCAGTATTCTATATTTCTGGCCCCCATAAAATTAAAATGCCGCTTCCATTTACATTCGGAGGTTTTTAGCTTCTTGAGAGCCTTTCCCAGGAAATTCAGTTGTAAAATAGTAAAGAAAGAATCAATTTTCTCACCCAGTTCCAAACATGCTGTTTACAATGTATTAATTGGTGCATGATGATGTAGTTTTTTCCCATTTAGTTTTGGGTGTTTGGTAGATCATCTTGGTTCAAATTTCTGTGGAAAAATTATTTTTGTTAATTTTGTATTATGTGTTTTGAGATATTATTAAAAAGTCTAACTCAGGAAAATATTTTTCTGTCAGGGTTATCCACCTGCATGTAGCACTTCTAATAATACAGTCTACTATGCTTATGTTATAGGCTGCTTGTGGTGGTTGTCATATGCTGGTTTTTGCCACCCCAAATCCTAAGAAATCTGATAATATTCATGAGCTAGAAGAAAATGAGCACAATTTTTCTGTTAAAGTGTCCGAAATGGGTGGAGATGCAGACACCTTTCAGCAAACGTTTTCAGCACGTGTGCGACGGAGAGAGAAGGTACACAATAACTGTTCCAAGCAGGCTATTAAAAATTGTGCATGAAAAAGATTTAAAAAAATTAAAAGAATTATTTAAAAGTCTTTTTAAGTTTTGGAACTTTTTATTGAAATGTTTTATCTTCATGATGAATTTTTATTGTAATTCTTGAAATCAAAGGAAAGAATAGGTCTGTAATACTTTTAAGGAATGAATACAAAATGAGATCGGAAACCCTAATTGAAATTAATGGAAGGAAGGGAGATATCTATTTGTTTATTAAATTTATATGCCACCCATCTCCTTGATAGGGCAATCCTGGGCAGTATAAAAGAAATCAATGACAGCACATAAAAAATAATTTTCTTTTTTGTCTTTCTCTAAATAAATAAAGGTTACCGTATATTCCAGTGTATAAGACAACTGGGCATATAAGACGACCCTCAACTTTTGAGAAGATTTTCAGGGTTTAGAAAGTCGTCTTATACGCTGGAAAAAACGGTACAATATTGAATTTCTGTTTATAGATGAGCATAATAGGAGCTCCATTCCTTTGCTATTAGAAAAGTGAGTGTTGCCCACCACTGCTTCCCTAATGCTTCCTGAACTCAGCTGGTATTTTTTCCCCCATATATTTTATTGATTTTTTAAAACATAAATCACTTAATAGTTGGTAAACAGTGTGTTTGCTGGGTTTACATTTGTAAAGAAAAATCATTAACAGTTGGTTTCTGTAATCTGTAATCCACATAGTACATTTAGTTGATTTCCCCTTTTCCCCAAAATGTCTTCTTTGCAAACCTTGAAATAATATAGTTCTTATTATTTTGATAAAATATATTTAATCTTTAACTATTCCATTTAATGTGCCTAGTCATCTAATCCTTTAGGTCTTATTAAAAACATTTTTTTCTTTTTTATACATTATAATTTCCCTAAATTCAGACACATTTAATTATCTAAAACATTTACTTCATCTAGGCCATTTCAGCAGTATTATATTACTTATATCAAGAAATAAAATAAAAGGGGGAGAAAGCATACAGTATTATTTAAGGAATTCATCTCTCTTAGAATGACATATGTATTCAGAATCTTTTCTGTTTCCTTAACCATATTCAAACAAATGTTTCTTTTTTAAATATTCTCTCTGGTAGATCCCATCATCTATTTTCTTAATTTTCACTTTGATCTTTTTCCTTTGCCAGTATCTTTCTTAATCAATTTGATTTGCTGAATCAAAAAGTTTTTCCATATATTCATGACTGCTGCTATATATATAAGAAGTAAATCAAATGTTTCTTTTTTTTTGTAGATGTAATGTCCTTAATTTATATAGCTTACTGTTTTCTACTATTTAATTGCTTTTCCTGAAAAAGAATAAAGTGATGGGCGATGTAGAAAAATGGGATTTTTGAATGCTTTGTCCTGCTGGCTGTGGAATTCTGGGAGTTGAAGTCCACATGCCTTAAAATTGTCAAGATTGAGAAACACTGTGTTAGTGCTTATTTCTGTAAAAAAAATAGGGCTGGCCACTAGGGGGTAGATTGGTTTTAAATTCAGAGAACAGCTACCTGGCGTATAAGACGACCTGGACTTTTGAGAAGATTTTCAGGATTTAGAAAGTCGTCTTATACGCCGGAAAATACGGTACATTGTTTCTAATTTATAAGTTTGAATTTGTACTCCAGGGTACTGTGAACTTGTTAAACCTTGAAATTAAAATTTTAATTATATTAAATCTTAAATATGTAAATTAACTCTGGCTCAGATAATTTAAACATTTCAACCAAAGTTCTAAGGGAATTAAACAGTTTTGATTCCCAGAGCCTGTTCCAAAATCTGAAATGCGGTTAGTATCATTAATTTAATATATTCTGTATATTATTCTTTAAGAATTTAATATAAATGCTGATTTGCTTTCTTCTAATTCTTTCAGAAGGAAAAATCACCAGAACAATGTGGTCGATTGGTGCGAACGCTTCCTCCACTGGGGAAAACATCCCTAAAACCTGCATCAGGTATCATCAGCAGTACTCTTCCACTTGACAGAACTGATAGAAATAAAGAATCTGAATCCATTAGGGATCATGAAACAGGTAAGCTATGTTTTGTTTACAAGTAGTCCTTGACTTACAACCATTCGTTTAAAATTACAATGGCCCTGAAAAAAGTGACTTCTGACTGTTTTTCACACTTATACCGTTGTAGCACCTCCATGGTCACATGATTAAACTTAGGGCACTTGGCAACTGGCATTTACTTATGACAGTAGCAGTGTCCCATGATCATGTGATCACCTTTTATGACTCTCTGACAAACACAATGAAGAAGCCAGATTCACTTAACAACTGTATTACTAATTTAACTAGTGCAGTGATTTAACAACTGTGGCAAGAAAAGTTGTAAAAGGAGGCAAAACTCACTTAACGGAATTATTAACAGGACAAACTCTTTTTCTCCCTAAAGAGTCAAAGTGTATTATATATTTTGTTTTAAAGGAGATAAGAAAGAGGAGAATAGTGATACAGAGGACAGCTCAACAGATAATGATTCAGATGATAATGAAGAAAGAACCCTTGGTGATACTACAGATATCCTAAATATGGTAATGTATTTACTAGTGAATGGTTGAAGAGTCTGCGGGAGAACCTGGAGATACACAAAATAGGAAAATGTGTTTGATTTGTAACAGAACCATTGTGTGCCAGATTTCTGTCTAGCTGTACTGAGTTAACTACTGTTCAACAGAAAAAAAAACTGGAATGCTTTGACTGTTCCTAATATTAAATAACACAAAACATAACCAAGGTAATTTAAAATTAAATTTAAAATTAATTAAATTTTAATTTAAATAAATAAAAAATAAGGATCTGGCATGTATGATACTGATAGATAGTCTTACAGACTGAAAATAGAAGGCATTGTAATGTTTTGTTTAGGTGTGCCAACTTTTCCAGGAAAAAAGTATTAAGCTGGAATGGAAAAATAATCAGAAATGGGGTTTCTGTAGGGAATCAGGCAAGAAATAGTTTTCCCTCTTGAATCAAGGGATTTTGTGACTGATTGTGACTGATAATTATAGTTACAAAATTCTAGATTGAAAGTAATGTTTATTTTATACTAGGAAAAATATTTTTAAAAAGAGATTTGAAAAGTTGCTGTTTAAAATTCGGAATTTTCTTAGATAACATTTTATTACAAGATGTATTTTAGGAACTGAGTAAATTTAATATTTAGAATTAGGAAAGCAATGGGTGATACCTTTCAAAATTACAGAAAAATTAGGCCTTGTTTAGAGGCATAGACTGTTCATATTCTCTAGTTTTAATAATAATAATTTATTAAATTTATATGCTGATCTACTCTACAGACTCGGGGGGGGGGGGTAGGGGAATCGCAGATATGTGAGTTTACATAATCAGTAAAAAAAATACCCTGGTTTCCAATCAGGATATTTTGTGGATGTAATATTCAGTCAAAATATCCATGATGACTGAGCTAAAACAAACATAGTCTGGCATTTAATAGAACTTTTTACTGCATTTCTCTAATTCTGTTTATTTTCTGGTTGTTCAGAAACTGATCTGAGATGTTCCAGTAAAAAAAGCATTTTTCATGTATGTAAAACTTAATTGCTTGCTTTTATTACTACTCAGATAAAAATGTTTTTCAGACCCATGTGATGAGACTAAATCTCAATGACCAACTGGTAGAATTAGCACCAGTTCAAAAACAAAAGGTACAGTTGGATTGTTTATATATTTCATGTTGTTTACTTTTCATGCTTTTGTTCCAGTAGATGAAACCCAGGGAACCACTAAGCCTGCAGGTTGAATGCACTCTCAAAAGTTTTAACAACCTACCCATGGCATTTCAGGTGCAATCCATCTTTCTCATGATCCCTCTTTTCATCTTGCCTTATATCAGGGGTCTTCAGACTTGGCCCTTTTATGACTTGTGGACCAACTCCCAGAATTCCTCAGCCAGAGTGGCTGGCTGAGGAATTCTGGGAGTTGAAGTCCACGTCAGAAAAGGGCCAAGTTTGAAGACCCCTGCCTTATATCATCTTTCCCATCTTTTATCAAGCGTTCAAGAGAAAGTTGGAGAGTAATGGTTTCCTCGTCTTCTTTGACAAACAAGAGAACCAATCCATTCTTCCCTGTGTGCAAAAAAGGTTTTAAGTGACCATCTTTTTCCTCCCTGTATATGTAGGCAATTTTTTTCTCAATCTGATGCATTTACAGGAGATAGGACTTCAGCAGAGGGAGCCTACCAACCCCAAAGTTCTGTACTTTAATTCTACATGTTTGAAATGAATAATTGTTGTACAAAACAAATGATGCGCAATTTTCATTGGCCTCGGGATATTTTTTCTGCATTAAAACCTTCAGATTATTTTCAACAAGCAGTTTGAACCATGCACCTTAATCAATTCAAACAATAAAAACAGTTTTGTTTTTGAAAATATATATTGTAGGATATGATATATGTAGGATATGTCACTGAAAGGATTAAGAACATGCGGTGTCTTCAGTTAATACTGATAAAATTTTAAACTGCCCAGGGCTCAAAGTATTGTTTTACTTAGTTTCATAATGGAAAATACCTTTTTTCAGGGGCAGAGGATGGGGAGGAGAGTAGGTACACACTAATAACTTTTTATGAATCCTAAATCCTAGATCAGTGTCCATAATTAATTATCTTGCAAACATGGAATTCTTCCACTATTTGAAGTCATCTGTGTTGTATTAAAAGAAATATTGCCGAATAGTAATATTTGCATGCCAACTTCTTTATGTACAATAAAAGTAAGTTCTTTTGTGCAGAAAGTGTATATATGCATGCTAGAACAATATAACTGACAAATAAGACAAGTATATTTTAAAAATAAAAATCTGAGAATTGGCAATTGTATCATGTTAATGTAAATGTAATCTGAAGAATAGTAGATTGGAATGTCATATAATCCTGAATTTCACAACTATTTTGTAGATTAACAAATTTAAAGAAGTCTGGAATGTACTTACAAGTAGTTCTCCACTTATGACTGTTTAACAGCTGTTCCATATTATGATTAAAAGGTGCTTTACAGCCCATAAAGTACTTCCGATTGTCATAAAATACCATGTATATGCACACACACACACACACACACACACACACACACACACATATACACACAAAAATGCACATCCTGGAGGCAGGAAAGGTTGCAAGCTTTGGTGCTGCCACCTGCTATAGAGCTGAGATTCCCTCCTGGCAGGCAGCTCTGAAAGCAAAAGGGCTACCGCCAAGGGGAGAAGAATTCCACTGTCACGCTGCAAAAACAAAAGTCAAATCCTAAAGATCTGAGCTCCATTTCAACAGCCCTTCAAAGGAGTTCTCCGTGCATAGAAGGGAGACTCCTGAATAGAATAGAGCTGGAAGGGACCTTGGATGCCTTCTAGTCCAGCCCCCTGCTCAAGCAGGAGAACCTATATCAGTGGTGGCAAACCTATGGCACGGGTACCAGAGGCGGCACTCAGAGCCCTCTCTGTGGGCAACTGCACCATCACCCCAATCCTAGGCCTTCAGCTGGGTTTTATAAAACCTTTTCGCTTTAGGCCTCTACCACTGTGTGAAAAAAAAAAAAAAAGGTTCAATCAGTCAATTTTAACTTCTTGCGGGAAAAAAAATCTTGCAAAGTTGGAATTGATTGATTGAACTTTTTAGTCCCACCCAGTCTGCCATTACCACTGCAACCACGCCCAGCCAATGGGCCACACCCAGCCAATGGGCCACACCCACCCGGCACCCGACGATGCATAAGTGG
This sequence comes from Crotalus tigris, assembly GCF_016545835.1. Lineage (NCBI taxonomy): Eukaryota > Metazoa > Chordata > Lepidosauria > Squamata > Viperidae > Crotalus > Crotalus tigris. Next base: position 103,227 of record NW_024096626.1, on the reverse strand, counting down.
TTTTTGGGTTGCAGTTTGGGCACTTGGTCTCTAAAAGGTTTTCCATCACTGACCTATACCATCTCAGACAAATGACTGTCTAGCCCAGGGGTAGGCAACCTTGGCTCTTTTATGACTTGTGGACTTCAACTCCCAGAATTCAAGAGCCAGCATGGCTGGCTCAGGAATTCTGGGAGTTGAAGTTCACGAGTCATAAAAGAGCCAAGGTTGCCTACCCCTGTTCTAGCCTCTTTTTAAAAATCTCCAGTGATGGAGCGCCCACAATTTCCTCCAGGGGGCTGTAGGGACAGAGCTAGAATCTTCATGATTTGAACTGTTTCTCCACCCCACAAGAGTTTGTTTCCCCTCTGTGCATGGAAGAGAACATGTGCGTGGACTGCCTACCAGAACAATTCTCTTCCATCCGTGGAGGGGAGACGAACTGTAGCAGGAGTGAAGAAATGGAGCTCAGACCCCAAATACCCTAGCCCACCAGAGCAATTCCCTTCTGTGCATGGATGAAAGCTGAGCTTGGCAGGCAACTCCATTTACTCCATTTAATGACCCAGGAGATCATTTAACAACTGTAATCAAGTGTGCCAGGTTTGCAATCATTCATGAAATAGTCAGGTGGGTGACTTGCTTAATAACCATTTTGCTCAACTGCGGTTCCAATCCCAATTCTGGTTATTAGTTGAGGACCATCTGTAATATGACATGAGGATTATAATAATAAAACTGAAGGTGTTTGGTGAAAAAATACTTCTGTTTGCACAAAAGCACTTATCTTGCCTCCAGGATAGGTCAAATTCTTCATTCCATTATAGTTTCTGGAAGCTGATTTACCCTGCTATGTTGACTCTGTTAATCCACAAAAAGCCTATTATTATAAAGCATAGGAACCCGAAGCAGAGAAAAGAGTGTAAGGGTGTCCAAAGTGGTTCATGCTTTTTTAGATGTTCATGTTATTGTTTTAATTTGTTGCTTTTGCTATATTTAAGCCTCTTCTCCATTCTTTTATTGTCTGCCATTTTCATCTTCTGATGCCTTTTTATTTGCCCTTACTTCGCTCTTAATTCTCTCCTTTTTTTCTTTTTCCCTTGCTTCTCACATGGATTAGAAGAAAAATAAGAATATGAAACTGAAAATTGATGGTAAGGGTGGGTTGAAAGAATCTGATCGTATCCAGTTTCAAGAGAGCTTAGAATCTGGCAGATCATCTTCTCTTTTAGAGTATCTGGCTTCAAAAAGTTTTGAAAAGGATTCTTGCACCAAAAAAAGTAGCTATGAGGCTTTTGTGCAGAAAATTAAGACTCGTAAAAAGTATTCAGGGAGTAAATCTGAACAGATGTCTACTATTGCATTGAATTATGATACCCAAAAAACTGTAAAAGAAGAATTTAAAGTGACAAAAAAGAAAAATATTGACAAACTAAATTCCGGACCAACTCAGCAAGAAGTGCTATGCAGCCATTCTAGTAATGATCAGCTGGAAAAACGACATGAAGATTATCAGAAAAATAAAGTAAAAGCTAAACCTGATCAATATATGCAAGGTAACAACAATAGTGAAAAACAAAAAGAATATAACCACAAAGAAAGAATTATCGAAAAAATAGTAAGAATGCCATCTTCCTTAAGTCAAGAAGCGATGAATAAGTCAGCAACATATGTTTTTGAGATAAACCAATTTAATTTTGAAAATGTGACAGCTACTGAAACAAGTATAGAAGACAGAAATAATAAATGGGAAAGCAATCAAGTTGATTATAAAAAAAATGTTAACAACATGCAAAATGAAAAGAAAAATATGGATGATACATTGGAGAAGGGTACCCAGGAACATGAAGAAAACCCAGAAAAGGAGCAATGCATTGAAGAAGATGAAGTAAGTATGGAAGAGACCGAAAGGGTACATGGCGCACAAGACAAAGAAAGTGACAGTGAAGAAAAATCTGAAGGCATGGTGGATTCTATGATAGACACCAAGAGTGATGAAGGAGAAAGTGAAAATGATGAATCACAATCTGAAACAGAAAGTGAGCAGAATCTGGAGGAAAAGAACTTTCAGATAAGACAAAAGAAAGATGACACAGATAATAAAGTGCAAGAGATAGAGGAAAGGGACCTATATGAAAAAAAACCTAACATCAGGAATGCCCAAATTAAGGGCAAAATGAAAAAAATGGAGAAGGAAAAAGATAATGAAGAAATGGGAGATGAGAAAGAAAACAGAAAAGAGAGAGAAGTAGAAAAGGACAACGAGGAAAATTATGAGGAATGTGAAGATGGAGAGGAAAGTGGTGATGCTATGTCGATAAAGGAGAATAGCGCAGAGGAAGAGGAACCTGAAGAACAGGATCAGGAAGAAACTGAAAGAGAGGAAGAAGGAAAAGAAAAGCAAGAGGGAGAAATTGAAAGAGAAGTAGATGAAGAAAGTGTGGGATGTGAAGAAGAGAAAGATGAGGAAGAGGGAGATCATGAAGAGGTAGAAAATGACCCAGAGATTTATGAAGGGGAAGAAGAACAAAGGGAGGAGGAGGAGGAGGAGGAGGAGAAAGAAGAAGAGGAAGAGATAGCGGAGGAGGAGGAGAAAGAAGAAGAGGAAGAGATAGCAGAGGAGGAGGAGAAAGAAGATGAAGAAGAGGAGAAAGAAGAAGAAGAGGAAAAGAAGGAAGAAGAGGAAGAGGATGAAGAGGAAAAAGAAGAGTTGGACGAAGAGGAAGAGGAGGAGTTGGACAAAGAAGAGGAGGAGGAGGAGACAGAAGAGGAGGAGGAAGAGAAAGAGGAGGAAGAACTGGAGGAGGGGGAGAAGGAACTGGAGGAGGAGGAGGAAGAAGAGGAGGACGAGAAAGAAATTGTTGAGCGTAAAAAGGAAGAAAAAGTAGCCAAAAACTCCAAAGGTCAAAAACAAAAAGAAAATAATGAAAGAAGAAAGCAAAATACAAACAGCAAAATAAAAAACATTAAAGAAAAAAGAACACCGAAACAAGCAGTGAATGGATTTCAGCATACATATGAGTTTTGGAACAATGTTTTACCACATTACTTGACGCTAAAGTAATCTGGAGACTAGAAATAATTTCTACATGAAGATCGTTTTTCAGTTATAGTATAATATCTGTATACTGCATTAATATGTGTGCATGCATGCGTGTGTGTGTGTGTGTATTTTACATATATACACATACAGTATATATGTAAAATCGATAAAACTCATCCCTTGAATCTACTCTTAAACATCTAGAATGAATTTCTTTCCATCTATATAGGATAAATCTCATTAAATCTCCTTGGTCATTAGAGCCAGAATTCTTCATAAAATACCAATTCCCTATTTTGGAGTATAATTCCATATCATATTTACATTTTTAATTCTTATGTTTTCTCTTAACGTATGTAATGACTTTAAATCAAAAAAGAGCTATGTCTACACACACAAACCCAAAATATCCTTTTTGAAAATATTTTTGAAGAGGCCAGTAAATATAGAACAAGATTTTTGGATGAATTAACTTTATCTCTAGATCATAAGAAGAATATTTAACATTTTCCAAAATAGGATATTCCAGTTAAATCATTAAACCTGGAAATTTTATAACTACCTGTCATATAAATTAACATGTCTAGAATAAACATGTAAATTATGGCCTCTTACCTCCATTTCATCATAAAATAGGAAGATAATATAGTGCAGTAGTAACAGGGTTATATAGAACCAGATCCCTTAGTGCTCTTTTTAATGTGTCCTTGCTGTATAATTCCCTCAAACATTTAATCAACTGCATTCACAGCCACTATGCTCTAATGCAGCCTTCCAAGTTGGTGCCTACAAATGTTTTACGTTCAGCAGTGTGAGGGACAAGATGTGCAAAGTGACAGGAGTAGAATAAATATTGCCAGTTAACCTACATAATTCACATCCAATACTAATCCAATATACTGTTGGTTGATGTGAGTTGTTTTAGTAACCTAATATATTGGAAAGCACCAAGATGGGGAGGGTATACTTCAGATATGGGTTACCATTTACTATTATTTACACACACCTTTGTATGTTTGCATTCAGTTAACATAAGGGATTAGTGTTAAAAATCCTTATAAAATAATACTGCTAAACACAGTATAATCAACGTACTTGATGTGATGTGCCTTATGACAATTATAACATACTTTAACAATTGTTGTTATTCTATGCATACATGGCCATAATGAATTTCATTTTGGTTTTACTTGATAATTTATAAAAAAAATGTCTGCTAAGGATTTGACATTTGTAATGTGGAATTTAAATGTGAGTATAGAAGAAAAATAGAATGTATCTGAAAATTTCTGTTCTCAATTTCCTCCTCACATTCAATCCCTAATTATTCCTCAGCAGCACAATTTCAGTTCATTTTAGGTTTGTCTGATAGCAAAACAATTAAATTGGAGGAAATACTGAATATACACATTTTAATATTGCTTTCACATTTTCAAACTGATTCATACGATAAAAATAATTTTATATAAAATTATAAAATGCTTAAAACATATCTAATCAAAGATTGCATTAGTACCTTAAGAATGTGGCCAAAACCTCTGTGAAAGAAAACAAGTAATAATGCAATCAAGAAACACCATCATTCCTCCTTATTCTGTATTTGTCAAAGTGCAACGAGAATATTCTAGGTAGAATATTTTAAGAACGATATTGATAAATTGGATACATTATAAACAGGAGGTTAACCAGGATGACAAGGCTGGAAAGAAACATTTTGGAAGAATGGTTAGAGATGTTAGATAATATTTACCAGAGAGAAGGCTACAGGGAGATGTGACAGCTGATTTCATGTATCCGAATGGGTGTCATCTAGAAAACTTGTCACATAATGTAGGAAGAAACAATAGATTTAAATTAAAAGAAAGTAAATTCTGGTTAAACATCAAGAAAAAAAATCTAACGACAAACACTGTTTGGCAAAGGAATGGAGTGGTGGATCTTCTCTTTCAATGAAGGTATTTACATAGAGGCTGGAGAGTTATGATGTAGTAATGGAATGTTGTTCTGGGCAGTGGTTGGATGAGTTATGGATTTCCATAGTTCCTTCCAAACTTTACGTTCTGTGATTCTAAACAACAAAACTATACTACAGGTAGCCCTCAACTTACAACTGTTCATTTAACAATGGGTTTGAATTAAAAACAGCCTACGAAAAAGCCTGTTATGGCCTGAATTCAAACCTATGACTGCCACCCTATGGTCACCTGATCACAGTTGGATACTTGGCAGCTGGCTCCCATTTACAACCATTTGCAGTATCCTTGGTCATGTGATCATGATTTGCCATTGGTTAAGCTGGATTTGCACTTATGACCATGTGATTTGATTACGACCACGGTGACTTGACTTAAAAAATGATTGTAAAATTGGGTTGAGTCACATAATGACTCTACTTAAAACCGAATGACTTACAATAGAAATTCTGGTCCCTGTTGTGATGTAAGTTGAGGACTACCTGTAGAAAAATTAACACAAAATTAACACAAAAAATTTCTTGATAAATATATGTTGGATAATCACATGCAAATTGTTCTGAAAAAATTCCAAGCAACAGGACATAATTTGTTAGCCTATTGGGCTTTTCATTGTTCAGCAAAAGCACATGGGAATAACATTAGAAATGATATGGTAGCTCTGCAGCTCTTTATACTAGTCTTGTAGAAAGAGACTGAGACCCTACTTTTCACAGATATCTTCCACTGGATAATCTGATACACGGGTGTCAAACGTGTTGAGTCGTATTGTGACTTTTTTTTTGAAATTGTCGGAGCTGGGGTGGGCATGGCCTCCATATGATGCAACCGGCCCGCGGGCTGCCAGTTTAACATCCCTGTGATACTAGAAAGAAAATGGTCAGATGTAAGAAAATACAGTAGGTAGGAGATTGGATGGTTTTCATTCCCTTGCATTGTACCTGCTATGAAATCAGAAAATACATCAAATGCACAGGCAGATTGCACAAGTATACTTTGGGCTACTATTAAAATTGGCGCCTTCATTTTGCCTATACTCAATTTCAAATTGAGTCTATGTTCTAAGACAGTGGTTCTCAACCTTTTTAATGCCACGATCCCCAACCGGTCGTAAGTCGAGGACTACTCAACCGGTAGTAAATCAAGGACTACTCAACTGGTGCAGCACCGTTTGCAGAATGGGACTTTTGGCAGGCTCAGCAGGGCAGAGACAGCCTGGACAATTCCTATTGGCTTTTGAAAGCCAATAGAATTAAGACTCTATTCAAGAGAGTCTATTCTATTGGCTTTCAAAAGCCAATAGAATAAAAGGGAGTAGCACAGCTAAGGAAAAGGGGGAAAAAATGGCAGACTGCGTTTGGCGACCCCCGTGAAATGGTCGTTCGACCCCAAATGAGGTCCCGACCCACAGGTTGAGAACCACTGTTCTAAGACATAAATGTGTCAATTTACCAATACAAATGTTATTTTATAAAATACAGCTTTGCAATTGCTATGAGTTTATGGCCAAATTGCTGGGTATTTTTAAGTGATTGGAAGAGGTCCAAACAAAGTAGTATATTTGTATTTCAGTCTTAGGAATATTTGATTATAAACTGAAGTTATTGTAAACAAAACAAGTTGTATCTCTCTTTTGTCTGTATTAGTACTCTAAGAAAATGTTCAGTTTACCATGTCTTAATGTAATAATTGGAAGTTTTTCCAAAATGTATGCCATTTTATGTTTATAGTTTTTCTACTTTTGTGATATAGAGCTTTTGCATAGATTGAGCACTGATGCTTTTTTGCATTATAGTTGATGGTGATGATGTTATCCATTCGGTTGAGTCTGACACTTGGCAATTCTATGCACCAGGTCTTGCCACATCTTCTAATCTTGCACCATTTCTTTGAATTTTTGCTATGATTTGGCTGTTGTCATCTCTGGTGGCATTATAGCTAAATAATTGTTTATATTAGGACACAGCCTCATTTGTTCTATGAAATGAGGAACATTGGCCACAATGATTTATTCCTCCATTTTCTCAATATTTTGTAAGAATTGCTAATAATAAAATAGCAAAGAAAGCTCTGTTCTGCATTCAAACCAGAGTCTCTTCTGCATCAAAGAAGTAATTACATCTTTAAATAATTTTTGAATTTCAGCTGATGCATACTATGAGCAAATAGTAGGCTCCAAGTTTTTTGTTTTGTTAGTATAGTAAATAAAAGTGGAACTTTATTAAATTTAAGATACCATCATATTAGCATTCATGTCTATCCATAAAATAGTTCATGGTATTTAAATTACCCTTCTGTTTGTTATAATCAATATATTATCTTGCCTTTTATCATCTGGCAAAATGGAAATCTAATCAAGTAAATTGAGTAAGATTTTACACAAGCCAGGAACAGTCTGCGAGGAACAGACAACTATGCTGAGATGTTGAAAGCATTTGAGTGAGCAGGAGAGATTTTGAGTTTATGCTTAAATTAAAGAAATGTTCTAGGGAAGATCATTACCTGCATCATTAATGGATCAACTTGAGATGTTTGCTGTGGGCAAAAATTGAGACTTCTCTTCAGTTGCTGGCATGTTGGAAGGTAACTAAGTTCCTCTAATCTAACAATGTGAAGTTGCGTATATTTTCCCACATCCTTCTCTTACTTTTTATCAAATAGTCTATCCTCTCCTTTTTGAAAAAGAATCTGATTCAGTATAAATGGATTTAAAAGTGTTCAATAGCAAAAAAAGGGGAAGTTGAAATAGTTGATTAGTTTAGGTACTCATCCTTATGTAGATAATGAGCATTTTTCTAATTTTCCAGGACTGTGGAATCTGGAAATGTAATTAAAATTTGAGAAGATGATTAAAAAGACTAAGAGGCCTTTTTACAATTAATTGAGGAGAAAGATTTGATGCTCACTGGGAGTGGGGTGTGTGTGTGAAGATACAATGTACATTGACTTAGAACTTTTGATTGATAATTGTTATTTTGTCATTCTCTAGAGCAGATAAACACAAGTTTTTCTTTATATATTAGACATTGCAACTAAGCTGCAGCTGTTTTGCAAATGTTAATTATCTGTTAAAACATTTCTTCATGTTAATTAATGCCATTGTCTTTAGTAAAATACTGGGTAAAATGACAGAATACAGTTAAAACTGATTTGGGAAAACAGGTATATTCAGAAGTAGAATCAATCTTATTGGCAAGTTTATAAAAGATTGGGAAAATGCCATGTAATAACTGCATATATCAAATACCTCTGTTTTAATTTACTCAGTGTAAAATAAGCTGTTTAAATAATTAATACAGCATTAATCTCAGTGAAACACTAATTTTAAGTCAACATAATGTCAACATAAATTCAAATTTTGTTTTTGAAACTTTTCAAAATATTTTTATGCAATATGAAGAAAATGCTTATGAAAATACGCCAATCTGGATTTCTTGTAAATATGAAATTGTAGTTCAAATTAAATCCATGATATTTCCTGCTGCTCCTGCTTTGGACCTAATTTACAGAGAACTATTATAAATACAAGCCAATTTTACTAATGCAAAGTTTGTTGGATTTTTTTATAATTTAAGATTTTTCTTCATAGAGATCTTTAAATCTATTTCAATAGGTTATTTGTTCAGACTGGTCATATTTCATACAGTACTGAGAATTGAAAGTATTTATTATAATTCCCACTAAGTTTTTTGAGAAATTTGTAATTGAATTCTTCTTCTTCTTCTTCCTCTTCTTCTTCTTCTTCTTCTTCTTCTTCTTCTTCTTCTTCTTCTTCTTCTTCTTCTTCTTCTTCTTCTTCTTCTTCTTCTTCTTCTTCTTCTTCTCCTCCTCCTCCTCCTCCTCCTCCTCCTCCTCCTCCTCCTCCTCCACCTCCTCCTCCTCCTCCTCTTCCTTCTTCTTCTCCTCTTCCTCCTCCTCCTCCTCCTGCCCCACTCTTCCCTTCCCCCTCCCTCTTGACCTCTTCCTTCCTCTCTCCCTCCTCCTCCTCCCCCCTTGCAGGCCTTGCTTATTTTTCCACCATTAGTCACCTAGCTCTCATGATGAAGCTTCAGTGCATGAGAAGAGTGCTGATTTATTGCAGGGCCTGAAGCTGATTAACACTGAAAAATGTTGAGCCCAAGATCATCCAAATGGCTTCCATGCCTAAGAGAGGATTAGAACCCGTCTAATCCCAGTCTAGCATCTTAACCACTATACCATGCTGGCTGCCAAATGAGTTTAATTTATGATTTGCATAATTTAAAAATATGTATTTTTTATGTTTACTACATTTTCAACATTTTAATGAAGTTGCAAAATAAGATACTTAGAAGTAATTTGCATTCTGGGCTAGAATTAATTTAGTTTCTTTTGAGGTCATTGGCTTTGCCAGCTTTCAGTTCAGTTGTTCAGAAGTTCACAGAATTTCTTTATAAACAAAACTGTTCTGGTCTTTAAATCACAAAGTGTAAACTATATTATTTGTTCTGCATTAAATATTGTAATGCAACTATATTAATATAAAGTTTTGTTCATTCTGATGTACACCTAATATCTGTCTTTAAAAAAATTACAGTTTCAACAGTCATCTGATGAGGAAGATAGAAGTGATAGTCATAATACCACAGAAGAACAAGAACAAAAAGAGGAACATCAGCAAAAACAATTTAGTACTGCTGAGAATCCTAAAGAGGGAAAGAGCAGTAAATACTTTGAGAATGAAGAAAATAATCATATGGCTGTAGAAACCATAGAGGTAAATGCTGTGTTCATTTTTAGGAGTAAGTTTTTGGAAAATGAGATGCTATCTATCTCATTATCCACTGTAATGTTAGTTACAGTGTAGAATTGCCAATCTTCCCCACCATTTTGGGGGGTGGTGAGAGAGAAATGAAGCTCTTATTATATCTTTCTAAAAAAAAAATTAAATGATGAATTCTATTTTGCAGTGTCTGACCAATGTGAAAATTCGATGTAGAGATAAAAAGCTTTGATTCATAAACTGATCAATAAAATGTCTATCTTCATATCAAAGGATCAAAAAATATCTGATGAGGAAGCGACTTGTACTAGCAACGATGATGAAAATGAAAAAGACCATAATGAAAATAAAGATTGTGAAAAAGAAGAGAAAGAACCAGGTGCAACAGAATATTATGAAGATCAATCACTTGATGAGGAGGAAGAAAGCAGTCTGTTATGTGAAAATGAAGAAAAGAATCTTACAGATTCAGAAACAACAGAGGTAAATATTTTGTTCATTTTCAGTACGGAATTTCTTTGAAATTATAACAGCTTCTTTTTGGAGAAATAATATAGACCACAGTGTAGGGTATTTTTATCCTTTTACTGCCTGAGAAGATTCATTATACAAAAGTTGCAATTTGTCTTTAAACAAAATTGCTAGTACTTATCTCTAAATCTTCTCACTGTAATCATTTACTTATTTACAGACTTGACTTCCTTATAGAGTTACTGTGCAGCTTGCTTAATGTGTGAAAATTGTATCTTGGTCTGAAGGGTTATTGTAATGAATGCTGTTATCGTTTCTATTTACAAAGGGATAAGTAGCTAAAGTGAATGCAAAGACTACCCAAGAGGTAGTTTGTTAATTATGCCTGGGCCTTAACAGATTTCTGAGTGAAAAATACAAAGATGATAATTGGCAAAATTAGCAAGTGCAATACAGCTTTAAACCAAGCAGGGGATAGTGTGATGGATGTGTTTATGAACTCATGTATAATAAAAAAAAATAATTTTACCAATTCTTGGAAATGTTTTGCTTCTTTTTTTTTCTTTTAGAAAGATAAATCTATTCCAGATAATAGCTCAGTTAAACAAGGTGAGAGACCATTCATTTTTCTCTTTTTAATTTTCATTCTTTCCTTTCTAGAAATATTTATTAGTTCTGTTCAAAGGAGATTATTTCTAGAAGTATTCATAGCTCTTTCCAGATTGATAATGGTTGTATCAGCCTCATCTTGAAGGCTTCTGCTGCTCCAGTTTAATAGCATAGCTTTCAGGTTTTTCTGATACAGTCACAGCAATTGTATTCAGATGGGAAAGTTAGACATATACTGTCAAATGATAGTTCAGGACCTTACTGGAAAGGCTATTTGTGATATTCTTCCTTTTGTTATCTGTTGCTTCTAAGCTTTTAAGCAAATATTTGATATGCCCACTCAATATAAAACCCTTATAAAACCCCTTGGTCATAATTATCTGATGTCCAAGTGAAAAGCAAATCAAAACTAGCAGACTTAAAATCCATATATTAAATGGAAGTTCTTGAGATTTGGATGTACAATATGTACTTTACTAAATAACTAATTAGCTAAATAGTTCACCACTTGAAAATTGTGACTGAAGCAACTTGAACATATTTTAAAATGGTGGCTGATTTATTGTATTATTTTTAGCATGTGAGAATGCTGAGATTTATACAGAGAAAAATCCTTCACAAGCAACTACAGACAATCAAGATAGAACATCTGGAAGACTACTAGATAAGGCAAAAAGGGTAAAATTAAGATATGTTCATTTGCAACAATATCAGATAAGAAAAAAATTATTCCATATTTGACATGCACATCTGGAGCTGCGTAATGATCTATGTACCCAATTTTTTTTGTATATTTCATAGACAAATGAAATATATTTCATATTTTGGGTTATGGTCTACTCAATTTATATTAATTTCAGTAGATTTTTGCTAATGTTCAGTATGTTAATTTGCATTGTTCTTAAACATGGTTGGCTACTCTCCTTGCTATTTTTTATGAACCTGGAATCATTTCAGGTATGCAGAAATAATAACCCATTTTAGGTGTTAGCTATAGGACCGAGAATGCTCCAGATCAGTGTTTCTCAACCTTGACAATTTTAAGGCATGTGGACTTCAATTCCCAGAATTCCACAGCCAGCATTGCTGGCTGTGGAATTCTGGGAGTTGAAGTCCACATGCCTTAAAATTGTCAAGGTTGAGAAACACTGCTCCAGATAGTCCAGTACTTCACTTCATTGACATCACTCAGTGTTAACTGCTACAGATTCTTAGAGTTTAAATTGAAATGCCTGCAAAAATAGAGCCAGATGACTTCTGTGTGAGGACCCCGATAATGTAGTTGATGGAGAAGCTAATGTACATTCAAGTAGATGAATGAGATCTATAGAGGAGTACGGTGATGGCCTTGAAGAAAATAACTAGCAACGATTAATAAAACATGATTTTATCCTGAGAATACAGGAAAGCATAAGAAGGAAATTCAAGACTGCCCCATCTAGACCCTCTTTAGTATAACAAGGAGGCAAAGGAAAATACTCTGCTACTTTTGCAATACTATTTATTTCAGACTGCAGGGGTGGGAGAGCTGTACGTTTAAGTTACAGTGTTCTCTGATTTTTGCTTCCATTATCAGAAGCATGAAGGATAAGTTTTTTCAATAATGTTCTGATTTTCCAATAAAAACATTGAAATTGAAACATGCAGTTTCCATAATACGGTATGAAAAATGTATGCTCTGTTCATGCATGTTTGGAAAAAATTAAATGAACCTGATTATATCACATATGAATTTCGAAGATACTAGGGCCTTTCACAAACTTTTACAAAGTGTTCAAGATTTCCAAAGCCAAGTTATTTCCTAACTTGGGCATTTTTAATGGAAAGAAATTAAAGAATGTAACCAAATTGGAAAACAATAGGATAGGATAATTTAACAATCAAAAGAGCTACAAAAGCTAGTTTGAAAGCAAAGTAAGCTGTGACATAATTCTGTTTATGTTAGCAAAATACTTTGCAGTCTATTTGAACGTTGTAAACAAAACATCTGTTACCAATTATAATGTGGTTGCATAACAGTTTGTTAACAATATTTCATTGGAACTTTAGTCCTTTATCCTACTTCTGTTGGCTTTAGTATTTAAATGGCTAAAATCTGAAATATAGTGCAAGTTTATTTGGAAGTAAATCCTTGGAATTAAATGGAATGTTTTTTAGAACAATGATCCAAATTGCAGATAGATAGATAGATAGATAGATAGATAGATAGATAGATAGATAGATAGATAGATAGATAGATTCTTAATTTATACTATTTCAAAATTAGTATGGATAACATCTTCAGGCTGCCTTATTTTTAACTACTTTATATAGTGTTTTTTATGTTATTCGTTTGTTTCAGGGTTGTTTATTATTATAATATGCTTTGTTTTCTTTTTGTGTTTTAGTTTTCTTTTTTTAAAAGAAGGTCTATGAAGCAGAAAAACGCACATAGCTGTGATGAAAGCAAACTGGAAAACCTACCTCAAAGTGAACAGGATACAGGAAATCAAGCCAATGTATCTGCTGAAACAAGTAAAGATGAAAACCAGAACCATACTGAGAAAAATCAAAGGGGATCACCATCAATATATCAGAACAGAAAGTCCTCCTCTACATGTATAATTCTTTAGTAATGAAAGTATAAGGCTTGTATATATGTGAGGTCTTACAAGCAGATATTGCAGTTTATACATGGAAACAATAATGGCATCTATGTAATGATTACAATATTTTTTTGTAAAATTTAGCATTTGGGGACTGATCTATATTAACTTGGACCAACCTTCCAATATTTATTTGTATTCATAATTTTACTATTGCAGCAATGGGAAATACAATCTTATTGATTTGTTGTGGCCTTAACTTTCAGTGATTTTAATAAAATATATTTTTGTACATCAGAAGTTGGAATAAAGACTATGGTTTTTTTTTCCTAAAAAGATACAACTGTGCATATTGTAATTACTCTTTTGGTTAGAAATAAGCAAAAGAATAACTAATGAAAGTGCTTATTCTTTGTAGTCTTATCTTCAGAAGGAAACGTTTGCAAACAATAAAACCTTAAGATAATTTAGCATATTCTTACTAAAATACTGGATATTAAAGTAACGTGTAAGTAATGTTTTTTATGATCCAATGAAAGTATTTTAATTCTTGCTATCCCATTAACTTGAGCTTGGACTCAATTTTCTGCTCTGTCCCATCATGAATTACTGTATAATAACACTAGCTTGGTTTTTCTGTAATTTGGAAATTTAAAACAGATTACTGGTACTTGCCTTTGAAGGCAATGGTCAAAAGCTCAGGATTCCATTAGTTAGATACAATCTGTTTTGGAACTTTTTCCATTTAAATATATTGCATTGCACAGCCCTAATTTGTATAAGCTAGGCTTGCAAGAGTTTTTTCACATATGGGGGTAACTTCTCAAGATATGGTTCATTTTCTGCCTGATGGCTTCATCTGTTCAAGGCAGAGAGAAATTGTCGAACAAGGATTTTGTGCAAGATGAAACCAGAAATGCTGGCTTCTTCCTGTGCAGGTGCATGTGTGTGTGTGTGCGATAACTCTAAATACTGGAATCCCAGGTGTAGGCATTAAATCAATAAAAATAATAATGAACTCCGGGATATACAAATAGCCTTCTTTATTGCTAAGCTTTCGTCAACTAGCTATTGACATCATCAGAGCAAGGGCTGAAGATTAAGAGAACCCTTACATACACTTGTATGACCATTATAACTGTCAAGTTATAGAATGTATATATGGCATGCCCACAAATCGCTCGCATATAGTCGCAATAATTCCGGGTTCAGTGTAAAAGCCGGCTCTGTTGCATGAGTTGGTCTTAGAGATCGCAATGTTCTTTTACTGTAAGGCTGCTGTGCATGCTCATGCAACAGAGCCAATCTTACAGCGACGGGTAAGAGGGAGCTAAGGCGGGCGGGTTCCTTACATGTCCCATAAGGACATCTGCTTTCTCCCATGGTAGAACCGGATTCACTACAACCACACGTGAGGGAACAAGACAACCATCCTGACTATACATCTCACGAGGAATCTAGCAATCAATGTGCGCCTGCGCACAGCGCAGCAAGACTTACGCATGGATCAGCTGAGGCGGGATTTTTGAATCTCAACCAAAGACCAGCTTTTACATCCAAGCAGAACTATTGCGACTATATGCGAGCGAGTGGGTTGTGGGCATGCCATATATACATTCTATACCTTGACTGTTATAACGGTCATACGTGTATGTATATATATGTGTGTGTATGTATGTATTATGTATGTATATGTATGTATGTATGTATGTATACATTTTAGATTGCCAACAAAGAATAAAGGGAGAACTGGAATAGCTATTTCGAGCTTCTTAACTCTCTTCAGCCAGACATACCCTTCTGAGATTCGAACCTGGGCTGTGTGCATGTTAGGCAGCTATATTAACCTCCAGGCCACAGGCTTTTCTCACTTTGTCAGCTGTATCAGGGAGGGAAGAGATAGAGGGAGGAGATTTACCTTGAGTGTTTTTTGATGCACCCTGTCGGCCCCCAAAAAAAACACAGTGTATATATATGTATATATACACTGTGTGTGTGTGTGTATATGTGTGTGTGTATATGTGTGTGTGTATATGTGTGTGTGTGTGTGTGTGTGTGTGTTGAGAGGTTTTTTGGGATGCGCCCTGTCGGTCCAAATATGGGAAGAAGAAAAAAATTAGCATATATATGTGTGTGTCTGTGTCTGTGGAGATTCTCAGTCATCCAGGTTATAATTTTCTCAAAGGTGCTTTTTCAAATGCAACTGGACTTTTTTTTCCTTGAGGAGGAAGAAAACCTTTTGCTTCTCATTCCAACCTTCATCGCTTCTGGCAGGTCAGGCAGGAGGTTGGGAGCGACTGAAATAAAATATGATCCTTTCAGCCCAGCCACCCATCCTGCCAGAATTAATCCTTCCATCACCCCAGCATCCTGGCAGACCTGATGAAGCTTCTTGGATGAGAAGCGAAATGTCTTTTTCTTCAAGAAAAAAACAGTCCAGTTGCCTTTTGAAAAAGCAACTTTGAGAGAACTGGATCTGGTTTTTCTCCCCTGCCTTATCTAATCGGCATCCTTTTTTTTCCCAGAACGGCCGGCCGCTTAGATACTCTGGAGGTTAAAAGTATGCTTCCAGTGTTGTTCCCCAGTAAAGGTGCCAGAGACAAGCCCACTGTCACATTCTTCTTGTGAACATTCTGGATGGTGCTCTGTTCTTTACAGCCAAGCTCTAGAATGTGCACCTTACTAGAAAGATAATAGAGAGGGATTTAAAAATAAACATTCTGCAACGGTCCCAAGTCTGTCAAAGCAGATCGAGTTGGGGTTTGCAATCTTCTGTTGTCTGCCTAGGCTGTAACCGGCGGAGGGCTGGAAGAGTTGCCGCGGGAGGAGCCCCGAGGCAGGCTGCGCTCGGGCTGCTTTGGGTCGGGGCAGAAGGAGATTTGGCTTCCTATCAACTTTATGGAAGTCTCCAGCCTTTTCTAACCATTTCTCTACAGCTTCTTTTCAGGAATTCAGAAAGAGTCAGCAAGAGAAAGGAGAAAAAAGTGTTTTGGGAACTGCCTGGTGAAAGTTTTATTAAACCTTTGTTTGAAATCTGAAAAAAACGCCGACACTGATAGAGTTAGCTGGAAGCGGGCTACGCGTACCCGCGAAAGGCACCTACGGCGTCTTCCTTCAGTCTCCCTGCAACTCTGTCCTGGGGTGTTGTGGGGGGGGGGTGAAAAGGGAGGGTTCAGAGCGCTTCGCCGGCGGGAAGAGGACGCAGGGGAGGAGTTTCCACAGAGCGCCCCACGGCTTGCTTGGCGAAGGGCTCTGTCCCTCCCCCGCCCCGCCGCTCCCGCCTTTCACTACGGCGAGACTTGGAGCAGCGGGGACCCAACTTTTCAGCCGCCGAGGATCATGACGGGGACTTCTGTATGCTTGG
Source organism: Crotalus tigris (assembly GCF_016545835.1). Classification (NCBI taxonomy): domain Eukaryota; kingdom Metazoa; phylum Chordata; class Lepidosauria; order Squamata; family Viperidae; genus Crotalus; species Crotalus tigris. The sequence goes on along the minus strand of NW_024096626.1, from coordinate 86,462 downwards.
CAGTTCTGCTGGCGGTGGGCTCGCACTTCAGCCTCGCCTACCAAGGTAGGAGCGTGCCTGGGGGCGGCAGGGGAGGGGAGGAGGCGCCCCTGGTCCCGCGGTCCGACGAGTTGCTCTCGAGACGGCGAAATAGCGACCGCGCTTCGACCGCGGCCACTTCTGGAATGTGGAAGCGCGTTAGGAATGTTCCCTCTTGTGTGGCGCCTGATCGAAAAAAAAAAAAAAATGTGCCCATCGTGGGATTGTCACACTCTGCACTGGGAGCATCTGATATTTCCGGAGGGAAAGAAGGTATTGCTCGTGAAAGGCGCTTGGAAACGTTCTAAATGTCTAGAAGGCATTTATATAAATACAAAATGCTCCTAGTCAACTATCGAGCCAAATTGGCATTTAGCGCTGGCTCTTGTCAGCGGTCAATACTACTCCGATGCCAGCCCTGGTGAACTATATGCAAACCAGGAGAGTGCAAGTGCTGGCTCTTGTTTGAGGAATGAGACATAGGTAGGTACCTTTTATCCAACTGCTTATACAGGGACACAGTGTTAACATATTGACACTCAGGGGCAGGAGAGGGGGTAGGGCTGAGAGGAAAGAGAGAGGGAGAAAAAGAGAGAGAGAGAGAGAGAGAGAGAGAGAGAGAGAGAGAGAGAGAGAGATGCTCAACAGTTAATCATGATCTGTGTCTGTAATCTAATCTTAAATTTCTGCACTTAATCTTGAAAGCCATGAGGGTGTGTATTCTCAGTGGGATATTGTTGCTGTATTATATGAATACAGTAAAGTAACATGTGGGAATCATGTCTTACTAGATTGGGAACTCATCTCAGAAAATTTAATTTGCTATACTATCATGTCTTGTATGTCATAACAATGCATACAAGCATGTTACTGTGCATGAAGATTTGTGTGTGTGTGTCATATATTTTAATGTTCACAATTTCATTGCTTCTTCGTTCAGGATAGTTGTAGCATTTTGATTAAAGTATACACATTCAGCATAGGGTCATTTGGTTCAAACAGATATGTCTGAATAGATCACTGTACTTTAAATGGATATAAAGTAATCACTGAATGAAAGTTTCTTGTGTTTCTATGATCACAATAAAATTCCTGTCAAGTCATAATCTTTGCAGAGTGGATTTAATAAAATCACTATAGCTTAACCTTTAATCTATATAGTTGACATTAAAAATCCAGGTCATCCCTGACTTACAACCACAATTGAGCCCAAACTTTCTGTTGCTGAGTTTTGTCCCATTTTATGACCTTTCTTGCCCTAGTTAAGTGAATCATTGCAGTTGTAAGTTAGCAACATGTTTGTTAAGTGCATCTGGCTTCCTCATTGACTTTCCTTCTCAGAAAATTGTAAACTGTGATCACATGATCCCAGGACACTGCAAATATTAGTCAGTTACCAAGCTCCGAATTTTGACCATAGGGATGCTTCAACAGTTGTAAGTGTGAAAAAGGTCATAAGTCACTTTTTTCAGTGCCGTTGTAAATTTGAATGATCACTAAACAAATTGTTCTAAGGACTACCTGTATCTACACAAAGGATTTGTTTAGTAATTGTAAAAATTGTCCTTCACTCAAGCAGGTTTCAGTGTAACTTTTAAAAATGTTAAAACAACATTAAATATAGTTCCAACAAAAACTGAAAGACGAACAAGATAAAGCAGTAAAGTGCTGTGTTTTCTAAAAATGCTAAACAAACTCATTCTGTCAAGCTCTTTTAATTATGAATCTAACTGTGTCTTGGCTTCAGTGTTGATCAATCAGCATCTCATGTAGCTTGATTTTCTTCTTATTTACCAGACCTGGGATCTTTTTGCTTACCAGTAACCGGGATTTCATCAAATCCTTCTTTGTTATTGATCTGGGCCTATACCAGTGATGGTGAACCTTTTAGAGACTGAATGCCCAAACTGCAACCCAAAACCCACTTATTTATCACCAGGTGCCAGGTGGGCGTGGCCCACTGGATGGGCGTGGCTGTAGTCATGGCAGACTGGGTGAGTGTGGCTATGAGTGTGGTCACCTCGATGTTGCTCGTGGGGAGGGATGCCTGTGGGGGCGGGACAGGGTTGGGGAAGATCCAGGGGGTCTCTGGCAAGTGGGTGGTGGGCAGGAGGCTCATCCTGAGAGGTGAGGCGAGGCAAGGCGAGGCAGGGTGGGGCTGCCATTGTCACACGGCAAGGTGAGGCAGGGGCCAGGGCGACTGCTGCCTGACACCATCGGCCCCCGCACACAAAGGCCAGTGAGCGCATGGGGGCCGACGGTGTCAATCAGCAGCCACAGCCTGCTGGCCCATCGACTGGCACACTCTGGGCTTCATAGCCTGCCCCCAGCAGTTCAGAGAAGCTGCCTCTGAGCTGGACGGCCGGCCGACAGCTGAGGAGGTGATGCAGTGGGTCATGCCTGGGAAAAGGAGAGCATGTGAGGCCAGGAGGGATGGGACGGGGGGGAGGGAAACCAGCTATGCTGGGATGCATCCAGCCACGTGGGACCTCGGCGAGTTAGCAGGCGGCTGGTTGAAGAGACAGTTGAAGGGACAGCTGCCATTTCCAGGGCATGGTGCATGTGCCCACAGAGAGGGGTCTGAGTGCCGCCTCTGGCATGCGTGCCATAGGTTCGCCACCACTGGCCTATGCTATATAAATCTGGCACAAACTTCAAACTTCCCATGGTGTAGCATCTGCAGGAAATTGAAAGGTTTACTGGGGACTTGATCTAACACTTTAAAAGAGAAGAAGAAGAAGAAACTGACATTTTGTAGGACAAAACACCAAACTCTAGCATCAACTTTATTTTTAAATAAACCTCAAGACATTTTCAGGAAATAAGAGGATTGGGGACAGAAGCCTAGTGATTTATTTAGAAATCCAACAATTATGGAGAAGACATATCTCTCATACAATAGATATTTTGTAAAAAGATAAATACCCTGCCCCAGTTGTTATTTTTGTCTTTTTGTTTGAGTTCTTGATATAAATCAATACCCATGTAAGGTCTTTCTGTCCTTAAAAATGTTGATTTGATGGTTGATTTATTAAAGCTGCCTAATTCTAGAAGGATTCTGAATGGCTTATAATATATGCAATACAAAAGTTAAAATTAGGCTAAAACAGCATTTACATTAAAAAAAGGGACAAATGGAAACCAAGGAGGATGGGAGCCAAACATATCTCCAGGGGGCTGCTGCTTCAGAAGGCAGTGGCTGTAACAGAGAAGGCCTTCTTCCTTTGTCCCATTAGATGATCACATTTAATGGAAATCATTGGATGGCAGAAATAACTGGAGACAGGTAGTCTTTCAAGTAAGGGCATTTCTTAGTTCATTATTTTTAAACTTTGAATGTTGTCCTTCAAACCTTCCCTGGCAAAAATTGTGCTACATTTTTGGAATGGCACAGATCAGAGGCACCAGGGACCGGTCCATGGAGAGAGATTTTTCCGTGTGCATGGTTTTGTGTGCTGCCTGCATCCCGCAGATGGGGCTTTGCTTGTTTGTGCGGACCAGTTGCTGGCATGCTGCGGCCCGGTACTGGTCCATGGAATGGGGGTTGGGGACCCCTGGTATAGATGCTCCAGTAAGCAAGTTAGTAAATATGTAAGTACAAATACATATATACATAAACAATACACAATGAAAGCAGCTAGCAGAGTACGTAAAAGTTCCTGTGTAGCAGATACCTTTGAAATTAATGTACAGGTATATTAAAAGATCTGAGAGAATGAATTTACCTTTGCCACCCAGAAATAAGACAATAAAATCATATTGTAATAAAATGACTTTTAATACATACATTACAGTTTTGGACTCTTACATTTGTACAAGAGTTGCTTAATGAACGAACACTCCTGCTTAGATCTGCAAAAAATCTTTGCTTAAGTACATTGTTACTGAAAGCCATAGCCTTAGCCAATTAAATAATCTTAAGCCAATTTGTTTGTGTACTTTTTATGTTTGGCCGGATTAAACTATTATCTAGCCAGGGAAAATACTGAAAACACATTTTCACTGTTTCATAATTTATGTTCCATTCTTATCAACTCACTGAAGACAATAACATTTGATGCTCTCAAATTCTCATATTTGCTATTCTGATACTTAAGCTAAAAATAAATTATTAAAATAAAAACAGAACTCTGTTGCAGTTGTCTGTACTTTTATACATTATCATTTACTATCCAAATCCAACAGAGGTGCAACAACAATTTCTGAATGTCATAATTCTGGAAAAGGCAAATGGAAGAGCAGGATCAAATATGTACTGTGCCTTGCCAATATAGCAATTACATTGTCCCACAGTATAAAACCTAGATAGAACTTTGCAAATATAGAACAAATTATAGAACTTAATCGACATTGATGTGGTGTCCAGACTGAAATGCCTTTGCTCACCAAAAGGTAATAGCTACTCCTCTTAGTCTGCCATGAAATACATGTGAATAAGGCCTGGTGAATCCATATAATATGCTTAGTATAGAAATGTCTGCAGATATGGGCAGTTTTCTATAATACCACTGTGTATAAAACACTTCATGTAAATGTTGAGCTGAAGCCAGTCTCATTTTGAATTCATGAGTGGCTTCTATATGTCATTAATAACATTCATAGTGACATTCTTTTGTGTGCTTAGATCTCCTAGCCCCCAAATAGGAAGTTGGCTAGGGCTCCAGTTTTCTATTCTCCCTTCCCTTCCTTTCCATTTGCCACTGCATTCCCAAAGACTACAAGTGCCTTAACAATTAATTATATAAAATTAAAACATAGAAAACCAGTAACATAATTCTACTTATTTCATGCCTTCTTTAAAAGAACAATATTATTTAACTGAAGCCTTCAATTTTTTTTATAGGATTAGACTGTTAGAATTTTTTTTCAAATACTCCACTTTATTACTAATTGTTTCATTTTCCTCTGTATAAATAATATACTACATGTACTGTGGTTTTACTAAGATAACTGGTGCACATTATAAAGCAAGGAGAATATCTGGAAGATCATTGTGGAAGTGATTGTGCAAACTTCTCGGAAATTTTTGTTGTGTCTTACCCTGAAGTTGTGCATTGGGTTAATGAAAAGGAGTACTATTACAGCTATGTGGTCAACTATTGTATAGACCAGGAGTAGTCAACCTTGACTCTTTTATGACTCGTGGACTTCAACTCCCAGAATTCCTGAGCCAGCTTTGAGAGCCAAGGTTGACTACCCCTGGTATAGACAGTGGACTTGAATTCATAGCTGCATGGCCATGCTAATTTTAGAATATTCTAAGCTGTATTAAAGTCAGTTGTTGTAATGGAATGTGTGGGTGACCTTGAGGGAATGAGGAGAAGAGGTGATGCCTAGGAAAGAATCAGATAAGAGTGGGAGCAGCCCCCAGTGGACTAACGGTCAGAGAAAGAAACTTAGAAAGGATGCGCCCTAATTGTTTAAATGGTTAAAAGTGGAACGGAAGTTTGTACCTTCATAGCCAAGTTTCCTGTCTGGCCTACCCAGGACAACTGACATTTTGCTAAAGAACTGAAACTTGTTAAAGAAATTAATATTATAAATAAAGTAAAAGGCTTTGGGGGGATTTATGGGGAACTGAAGACAGCTCTGCAAAAGCAGAACTGATCACCACAGCAGAGACCAGGGAACCAGCAAGTAGACCAATTATTTGGAATCTCTCTAGACAAGGAAATGACAGGAGATTGCCTACAAGTGCTCTGGACGGCTGTGTTTATGAGGAGACTGCAAACTGCAGTTTTCATGGGTTGCACACTGGGAAATGATGAGATCAGTCATCTTGCTCACAAGCACAGTGGCATCTTTTAAAGAACAAAAAGTTTAATAACCTCACATTCTAATTACTTTCAGAAATTGCCTGTTAAGTATTTTAAAACTATTAAAGCTGTCATTCCAGAATGACAAATTTGAAAAGTCTTCAATGGTTGAATTTATCTCCAATTCTGAACAAATTAATTAAAAACTTAAGAACATAAAGAATTTGAAATAAACAGTAAAAAGCTAAATAAAATTTTGGTCTAAAGAGGTTATAAGTGGATACAGAATCCAGATAAATTTGGAATATTGACTTTTAGTATAAAATGTTGAAATTGACTATAAAGAATAAACAACTTCTCATGGGAAACAGATTGGCATTGCGATTCATGACAAAAGATGAGTGATGATTTTAGAAACTGGATACTAGATGGGACTAAAGATTTTAAGCAGAAAACAAAGTACAAATCCTGATGTCACTTAATAGAAAACGCTATAACATTGGAAATATTAAAGGAGAATTTTGAAGAATGGAGCCATAAGTTAGTAACTACAATATAAACACTGTCAATAATGATGTCTGCTCCTATGAATAGACCACGTCTAAAAGATGTTAATGAAGGAATGACAGATGTGGACAAATTTTATCTGATAGATAGAGAAAGTATTGAACGTGGAACTACAAATGACAAACCAAGAGAATGATCTGGAAAAGAACATATTACTGGAGAAACTGGGTGAAATTTTAAAAATTAAAACAGAAATACAAACCAAGAGAATGATCTGGAAAATGTTTTCTTACTTGGCCTACAAAAGGGACTTGCTAAAGCCTTGAAGAAATCTGTGTAATAGGATAAAAAAAGAACTGCAGATAAATCAAATCTTTCAACAATATTTAATTAAATTAAATATTAAGACTGTTAAAAGTAAAATGAAGGAATATAAAGTTTATTTATTTGAGCAAGATTAAAAATAAGACGTTTTAATTCAATGTTTTATTCCATTCCATTACATTCTGTTCTGTTTGTGAAAAAGACTGGAAGTTATATATTTCTTTTATTTTCTTTATTATGTTCGCTCTTTTCTTTTTCTTCTTTCATATACTTTTTATTCCTTTATTCCAATTTCTTCTATTTTTTCTAAGATTGTATTAGTTTTTACTATTGTAATTAAAATTCTTAATAAAATTATGTTTTAAAAAATACATTGAAACAATAAACTGTGACATTTGGAATGAATCCTATTATAGGAAGTGTTCAGAGTTAGAAGTGATTCTATATTGGTATGGTATCAGCAACTCAGATTCCTTTGAATTCTATTTATCCCAGATTAACTTCAAGTATCCAGAATATTATTCAGCACTCTGCTTCCAACAGCCAGATTTATTTATTTATTTATTAAAAGTAGATCTATGTTTCATTCTACAGCACTAACACATTAAAACCACCAAAATATTTGACATATAATGTAATGAAAAAGCAATTAACAAAAACTGAAATTTGAAAATAACAGCAAACTAATCTTAAACTATATGGCGCACTTATGGTGTTTGGCCAAATATTTATATATATCTTTACCACCACCCCTGCTTTAAAAAAAAATTAAAAGTGCTACAATTTCAATAATCAGTGTTTTTGGACATAGCTCTCTTAATTGCTCTTTGGCAAATTAAATTTCATCATGTCCTGTAATAAGGATGCAGTCCTCTGCGTGCTGGTAGTTAATTCAGAATACATATGTATAAGGCTGTATTATCCAACAAAATAAATAACATCGTATTCAAAAGCTACCTTTCACTTAAAATGCCATCTGGAAAATGCCCATTGCCGCCAAATTTAACTTAACTTGACCACCATGAACTCTGTGTTTAGTTCATGTTGCATTCTGTTCTATTTTGACAGCTCTGTCATTACGATTATGATTTATAGAGGAGTTCAAACTATCATTACTGGTGTTTAAAATCATTAGTGCCAGTAATTTAGTTCAAAAATCACATGATTTTCAGTATTGAAAAGAGTTTGTTAACCAAAAGGTTTGTTGAAATAAGATAGTGCTTTATTAAGTTGGTACTTAGTTTAAGGATAAGGGAATATCTCTCTCCCTCCTTCCCTCCCTCTTTCCTTCCCTCTCCCTCCCTCCCTTTCCCTTTTCTCTTTTCCCTTAGGTAGGAGATAATCAAAGTACCGTATTTTCCGGCGTATAAGGCGACTTTCTAAACCATGCAAATCTTCTCCAAAGTCCGGGGTCGTCTTATACACCGAGTCGTCTTATACGATGGAAAATACGGTAATGCAAACTTTCTTTAGTTAACTAGAAAGAAACTACTAAAAATTGGGGCTTAAGAATAACTTTGTAGTTCTATATATTGCTTTATTCCCCCCCTCCAAAAAAACCCCACTTCATTCATTATACAATTGATCTGGCTATGATTCAGTCAGCGTGGGATGGATGGTTAAGCATGAATTAACATTAGTCAGTCTGTCTCCTCTCTAACTTACCACAAAGGGCAACTTTTCTGAGGACTGTGGTACAAGCTGGCAATTCTAAGAGGATTTCTGTCCATCTTTATGCAGCTGATGTCCCAGTTTTGATGAGAAATGGACTTCAACTCCTATGTCAGAATCTAGTTTGAAATTTAGTTTCTTCCCTCCCTCCCTCCCTCCCTCCCTTCCACCAGATTATTTTGCACATAAACACCTTATCCTGTTATTATTCCATACTGTACCAACATCTATATTTTCTTATTTATATATTACAGTACAAGATTTATTTCAGCGTTGTTTTCTAGTTTATGAATGTTGTATAAATAAATGAAACATTAAAATTGTTTGAATACACATGCGCTTTACTTTCAAATAAATAGAAAAGCATTTAAATCAAATACTCTTAAAAGGAAAAAGTTGGAAAAGAAATGCCAGATCTTTATTTTTATATTTTATTTATAGCATATTGCCATAACTGAAAACACATGTTGAGGTTTATACTCAATTGACTTACAAAGACCTCACATGGATTTTTTTTTAAAAAAAACCCAGAAACCTACTTTAGTATTTTTTTAATCTCATAAATATATGCAAATGTTTTATCTGCTATTGGCATTATATTGTGCACTCTTTCACAATACCACATTATTCCTCCCAGGCCCAGACTTTTCATTGGCTTTTTAATTGTCCCAATTAAAGTAACTTGGAATACATTCTCTATGTTTTCTAGCTTTAGGAGCTAGAAAGGTGAACTTTACAAAAGTCTTAGTTGTTAGTTGAGAATCTGATTTAGGACTATAGGAAAATTAGTTTAGCATACAGTGGCATATTGAAAAACAGTTAATAAACTTTCTTTTAAAATATCTTTGCAATTTTAAATAGGCAGTAGGTATCTGAGCTGAGTTATGGAACAGCTCTAGAAGTACCATTATAGATTTCTTCAGTTTGATATATGTTTGGATAGAATACAGTATTGCATTTCATGGCAATACATGGATTATTCACAAATGGTGGAAAATGTGTGGCTATATAAATCTTATAAATAAATAAATAAGCATTGCTGGTGGAAATACTTTATTTAAGTTGTATGCTCTGCAGTTTTGAGTTTTGTTTATCAGAACAACTGATATAGAAATGTTTCAGAGGATATAACTAAGCTCTTAGTCAAACAAAAGACTGCCGTGTATAATGCAAAGCCATTTGTAACCATAGTTTATTGAACATGCCATAGTTGGCATAGAAATTAAAGAAAGCCGAGTGGGTGACTTTGGTTCAGACTATCTAGGCCAAGCATGTTAAACTCGCGACGTCACGTGACGTTGCGTGACTTATTGGGACTTTTTCCCCATTGCCGGCAGTGGGGTAGGTGTGGTTTTGGCGTGACTCATCCAGCCCACAGGCCGGCAGTTTGACATGCCTGCTCTAGGCCCAACTCACCTCACAGGATTAATTGTGAGGAAAATAGGAGGAAGAAGGACGATTAGATATGTTCACTGCCTTGAATTATTTATAAAAACAATATAAGGTGGAATAAAAATAAATGCATAAGATAAATAAATACAAAGATAAATAAACAACAAGCCTCCATATATTATGAACGTTTGTCCTCCTTATCTCATTCTTGCAGATTTGGGTTGTTTTCTGATATTCTGTTTTTGTTATATTGTTTGTGGTTGGACCTTATTTTTCAGAATCTCCTAAATTGTTGGGGTTCCCCCCTTCCCAGATATTTATCCATGGAATCTTTCTTACTTTTTCCCTTAGCTTTTTGAAACCAGCTTATTTGAAAATTAGAACACTAATCCAATTGCCTTCTGTTCTTTCTGCCTATAGTATGTTGAATAGCAGGATGTCACAGTCACTGTCTCCCAAAGTTCCTATAACTTCTAGTGAACAAGCTTTGCTCTACTTTCATCCTCAATCTTTTGGACAATGAAGTTGCCTGCTAGGCCCATCAGTGCCAGCTCTCCCATTTGCTGCAGAGTTTGATTCACAGTTGATGTAGCTGATGTAGCCACCTCCCATCAAGCCCACCTTTGATGGGGACCCCAAGAAGCTAACATTCTTCCTAAACCAGGTGTGGGCTCATCTAGATTGCTATGCATATGCCTACCTGGATGATGCTCATATGGTGAATGCTATGGCGGCCAATTTAGAGGGGGAAGCAGCCGACTGGGTGACCAACCTCCATGAAGAAGGGGCTCTTGCACTTTAGGATGCTAACCTATTCATGGAGCAACTGAGAGGCCATTTTGAAGATGAATCCCAGACCTTGCTGGCCGAGAAGGAGATCCATCGTCTGAAGCAAAGAGGCCACTCCAGTAAGGAATACATTCGTGAATTCACAAGTGTTGTGTTTTCCATTCGTTGGCAATTGACGAAGACACATGATGAAACAACAAGCTCTTTATTACTCTTCTCCTACAACCAAGCAAGCAGTAAAAGGCACGCAGGCCTTTTATAGAGTCCTGAACCCGGACAGTGTCACCCAATAAGAAGCTGGCTGTTTTCGCACCTTGCGCATGCGCACAAGGCTGGCAACAGCCAGTCTGGTCCCGGGCAGCTTTTGGTCTGCCCGGGACCATTTGCAACATTTCTGAGCCTGCTGAATGCTTCAACAGGCTCAGGACACAACATCCCTCCCCCCTAGATAAAACAATATACCCTATGATGTAACAGCACAGGTACATGTGTTCAAGGGACTGGGGGTTAGTGAACATCACAATAGTCTGCACACAGGCAAACATTCTTTCGTTAATACTTCTTATAAAAGAAATACAACAAATAATAATTTGAAGATAACACTCCTCCACTGAGTGCTTACTCTACATCTTGTTTAAGGACCAGTAAGTTTCCCTTAGAATTGACAGAAACCTCACATAGTCCTCAAGATGTTTAGGCGGGCCCTTAGCCTGCTGTGACCTTCTGATGGCCGATGAGTGTGCCTGGCCTGCCAGCTCGCCTGCTAGGCTAGGCAGACCAGGACTTTGATGCCCCAAAGACCCAGGTGACCCACCCAGCTGCTGACTGGCTGGACTCTCTAAGTCCAAGCCAGAGTTCCTTGGAGGGGTGGAAGTTCCCAAGTCCACAATGGACTCCTCTTGGGAATGCTGTCCCTTGTAGCCCAAGGCCAGCCGCTGGAGTGGCCTGAATGGCGGAAATTCCCCAGTACTCCATAGCCCCCGTGTATGTGTCGGAGGTGCCAGAGTCAGGAGCCGCCTCCATGGCAAACCCCCTTCCTGAAGACTTCCTTTTTGGAGCAATAACTGAACTGTATGAGTTCCCCTAGTGAAATTCCCTGTCTAGGGCTGTGTTTGAATTGTATGGATACCCCTGGTGCGACTCCCTGTCTGGAGCACTATCTGAGGTATTTGGGTTATGTGGGTACCCCCGGTGCAACTCCCTGTCTGGAGCAATAACTGATGTACGGGATGACCCCCATTCCTGGGAATTCCTATTCGGAGCACTTGCAGAACCCAGACATGACCCCCTAACAGCCTCAGCAGCAGCAGTCTCATCAGCTTGTGAGACACTACTAGAATCGGGAAACTGTGAACCAGAATGCATATTATGGTCCTCCCTCCCCCCAGAGCAGATCCAGGAGCGGAAGTGTTGCTGTGAAGCCTCCAGCACAGTTGGTTGATATGTCTGCGGATGACTCATCCATCATCCAAGGCCACTTCGTATGACAGCGGCCCAGAGACCTTGCATACCACTGCTGTGACCCAGAGATGTCCAGGCCCATAGTTCCTTGCCCAGATCGGATCTCCCACCTGAAGTCTCCTAGGTGCCCACGGCTGTGACACCTGTGAAGCCACCTGGTTTGGGTGCAACCTGTCCAGTTTGATGATGAGGCGGTGACCCCAGCAGAGTTCTGCTGGGCTCTTCCCTGTGGTTGTGCAAGGTGTGATGCGGTGTGCAAGAAGGAAATCTGCTAACCTGTGATGCCAGTTACCATAAGTCAGTTTCTTGAGAGCATCTTTGGTAGTACGCACCATCCTCTCTGCTTGGCCGTTGGAAGATGGGTGGAAGGGAGCAGAAATCACATGCCAGATCAAATTGGCCTGAAGAAAAGCCTGGAACTCAAAAGAGGTAAATTGGGGGCCATTATCTGAAACCAGGACATCTGGAAGTCCATGTGAGGTGAAAATTCCTCTCAGCACCTGGATGGTCCTGGCAGTAGTGGTGGAGGAAACAGGAACAACCTCTAGCCACTTGGAATGGCTGTCAACGAGGAGAAGGAAGAATTGCCCAGTGTAATCTATATGGACCCTTGACCATGGGGTTTGTGTTTCCTCCCACCTATGAAGTGGGGCCTGAGGCATTTCAGGCCATGACTGTTGGCACACTTGGCACCCATGCATCTGGGCCTCTATGTCTTTATTGAGCCCTGGCCACCAGAGATGACTGCGCGCAAGCGCTTTCATCCTTACGATTCCTGGATGTACCTCACGATTCCTGGATGTACCGCAGAGAGAGCAAGACTCTAGACCTCAATGTGGTTGGGATAACTATCCTACTAACCCATAACAAGCACCCTTTGAATGTAGAAAGCTTGTGCTTTCTTTGCCAGAAGCTTTGAAACTCCATATTTGGACACGTGTCAGGCCATCCTGACAAGACCCATGTCAGCACGCATGTGAGCGTGTGATCAGTGGCAGTTTCTGCAGTTTCTGCAGCCACGTCCCTAGCATTGAGATTCAGGCAACTCCTGAATGGAAAGAATGTTAATAGCAGGAGCAGGATCTGCCTCTATTTGTTTGAGAGGTAATCTGCTGAGGCCGTCTGCATGGCCCATCTCTTTTCCTGGTTTGTGAATGAGTGTATAATCATATGCTGACAGGAAAATTGACCATCTCAGCATACGTGGAGAAATAATATGTGGAGTCTGTTTGTTGGTTGTAAACAAACCCAGCAGAGGCTTATGGTCTGTATAGACCGTGAAGTGGTAGCCATATAAGAAATCATGGAATTTCTTTATGCCAGCCACTATGGCCAAGGCTTCTCTGTCAATCTGAGCGTAATTCTGCTCTGCAGATGACAGCGTCCTTGAGTAGTAGGCTACAGGGACTTGTGTCCCATCAGCCTTCAGGTGGCTAAATACTGCTCCCACCCCATAAGGAGATGCATCGCATGTGATGCACACAGGCAGTTGCTCATTGAAATGCGCTAATACAGCATTTGAAGAGAGCAAGGCCTTAACCTCATTAAAACTCCTTTCATGGACTCTAGTCCACTGCCATGGAGCCTGCTTGTCCAAGAGCCAATGTAACGGCTCTGCCACTGCAGCCTTATGTGGGAGAAATGAATGATAGAAATTTAAGAGCCCCAAGAAAGCTTGCAGTTCACTCTTGGACTTGGGATTTGGGGCCTGCTGAATCGCCTGAAGCTTGGATTCAGCAGCATGGATGCCTTGAGCATCAATCCTGAAGCCTAAGAAGTCAGTGGAAGTGACTCCTATTTTCCATTTGTCTTGCTTCAATTTAAGGCCTGCTTGGCGAAAATGAAGCAAAACAGCCCTTAATCTTTCTGCTAAATTTTGAGATGACTCCCCAGCAATGAGGATGTCATCGAAGTAGGGACAGACCTCAGGAATACCTCGAAGTGTGCATTCCATGACACTTTGAAATATGCCAGGGGCTACATTAACCCCAAACTGCAGTCTTTTAACTTTAAAGGCCCCTCTATGTGTTACAATTGTTTGGGCCTCTGCAGTTGCCTCATCAACAGGTAGCTGTTGATAGGCCTGTGCCAAATCAAGTTTTGCAAAAAGGTGCCCCCCCTTCAGGGAGGCCAAAATGTGGCTCACCATCGGCACTGGATAAGCGTGCTGTTGCAATGCTTTATTCAGTGTACACTTATAGTCCGCACATATGCGGACTTCTCCATTAGCCTTTAAAGGCATGACAATGGGGGTTTCCCATGGACTAGAGTCCACAGGTTCTAAGATGCCCTGCTGGAGCAGCTTGTCCAGCTCTGTATCTATCTTACTTTTGAGGGCAAAAGGCACCCTTCTAGGCTTGATCCTGATGGGCGTGATAGTAGGGTCTAAACGTAATGCAATGGGAGGCCCCTTGTAGGATCCAAGCTCTGAGCTAAACACATCAGTAAACTCCTTGCAAACTTCTGCAAGGCCCAATGTTTGCATGCTGTGAAGCCCAGTCACCTGGATTCCAAGGGCCTCAAACCAATCAAGTCCAATAAGACTTGTGCGTTCACCCCCTACTACCACCACATCAAGAAAACCTTCAGAAGCTTTACGCTGCACTTTGAGCATAGCCTCCCCCTTCACACTGACTTTGGAATTCTGGAAGTCAGTGAGGATTAAATTCGATGGCCTAAGTTTGACTCGAAGGCCACTACTACTACAAATTCTCTTAAATGTGTCAAGTGAAATAATGGATAGAGTGGACCCGGTGTCCAATTCCATCGATAAGGGAACCCCCTGCAACTTCACGTCAATGCGAAGTTTTTTCTTAAGGGGCTTGTGTGTCTCTGTCCTCAAAATACTCCTGCGTGACGCGCAGAAACCCACCCTGTGTTGGCTGGGGACCCTGGTACCTTTCTGAAGCAATTCTTCCTGAGGTTGGACCTTCTGGCGACCCAAACAGATGGAGGCAATGTGACCTTGCCTGCCACATGCCCAGCAAATGGTGGAGTGGAATCTGCAGTCAGCTCGCTTGTGGCGTCCTCTGCACCTGAAGCACTGAAGAGATGCTGGGGCCTTGTCTGGACACCCCTTCAGCCTTCTTTCTGCTGACTGGTGAAGTCTGTCTACCTCCTCTTCAGGATCCGCTTCTGAATCTTCTCAAGCGTCCTCTTGATGGACGGTCATGGTGGCTGGAGGATTCCTGGCGAGCCACAAAGCCTTCACAGTGCCGCCTGCTGCTTCCTCAGCTGCAACCTCTCTTGGAACGACACCTCTTCTTTCACAAAGATCTTCTGTTGCAGTTCTCTACTTCGTAGGCCACACACGAAATGATCTCGCAGCCTCTCTTCCAGGTCCTTGAACTCACAAGGCCTGGCCGCTTGTCTTAAGGCAGCAATAAAATCTGTAGCAGATTCACCCGGCCTCTGGTCTCTCTGCTCGAATGCATGCCTCCAAGCTATGACAGACAATTTAGGCTGGAAATGTTCCTTCAACATCTTCTTCAAGTCAGCATATGTTACTGACTCCAGAAGTGAAGGGGCCACCAGATTTTCCGCAATGTCAAAAGCTTCCTGGCCACAGGCACACAAAAGTGTTGCCGCCTTCAGGCCATCTTCCCTGATTTGATTTATTCTAAAGTAGTTCTCCACCCTTGCTGCATATGAATTCCATCTCTCTGGGTGGGAGACATCAAAGTCAGTCAAGCGACCCAATTTTTGACATAGTAAACTTTTACGGCCTTCGCTAATTGCCTCCTCTGTAAGCTAATAAATTTTGGGGGGAAAGGGTCCTTTTGCCGAGCTCACCTCCAGCGATGCTGTACTGGCAGGCTTAGTCGCAAATGCAGGATGCCGTCTTCCGTCTTCAACTTTCTTGGTGAGTCTTATTTGTTCCTTTTGCTTGCAGGGATCCCACCTTCGTCACCACTGTTGTGTTTTCCATTCATTGGCAATTGACGAAGACACATGATGAAACAACAAGCATTTTATTACTCTTCTCCTACAACCAAGCAAGCAGTAAAAGGCACGCAGGCCTTTTATAGAGTCCTGAACCTGGACAGTGTCACCCAATAAGAAGCTGGCTGTTTTTGCACCTTGCGCATGCACACAAGGCTGTCGACAGCCAGTCTGGTCCCGGGCAGCTTTTGGTCTGCCTGGGACCATTTGCAACGTTTTTGAGCCTGCTGAATGCTTCAGCAGGCTCAGAACACAACAAGAAGAATTACTGGTCGGCTGGAATGATCGTTAATCATTAATCAACAAAGACGATTAGGGGACTGGACTAAAACATATAACAAACGGTTGCTGGAATTGGCTATGTCTAGTTTAATGAAGAGAAGGACGAGGGGTGACATGATAGCAGTGTTCCAATATCTCAGGGGTTGCCACAAAGAAGAGGGAGTCAAGCTATTCTCCAAAGCACCTGAAGGCAGGACAAGAAGCAATGGATGGTAACTAATCAGGAGAGAAGCAACCTAGAACTAAGGATAAATTTTCTGACAGTTAGAACAATTAATCAGTGGAACAGCCTGCCTCCAGAAGCTGTGAATGCTCCAACACTGGAAGTTTTTAAAGAAGAGACTGGGCAGCCATTTGTCTGAAATGGTATAGGGTTTCCTGCCTGAGCAGGGGGTTGGACTAGATGACCTCCAAGATCCCTTCCAACTTTATTATAATTATTATAAAATCTCCCATTATCAAGGAAATCTATTGAATGCAAATTAAAATATGTCACAGAAAGAATGAGTTTCTGAAGACTATTCTGACATGGCATATGACTTATTTGCAGCCTGCAGGAATTTTCCTCAAGATGAATTCCTTTCTTCTTTTCTTCACATAAAAAATTACACCTGCATGAACTGCAAATAACTTTTAGCATATGGCTTGGAGGCTGAGCATCTGTGGTTAGATTTCTTCTGGTTGCTTTGTATGCCATGAATTAAGTGGATTAAAGTTTTGAGCACATGTTTTTTTTTAAAAATAAATGCATTAAAAAAATAAAAATAGAATCCATCACTTTGGTACCTAATTGCAAGCAGATGGCCCATGGATCAGCTCTTCCATTTCTATGAGGGACATTCTGGAGGAAGCCTACAATATGTGAAACAGTCCTGAGATTTTGCAGAGACACAAAGGCAGATGTAGACATTATTTCTTGTGAATGCTTCAGGAGCAGGGCAAATTCCGTGCCTTTCCAGACTACCTTTGCATACCACAAAGCTTAAAAGGATTGCTTTATTCACCATAAAAAATGCTTTCAGGCTAGTTGTGTTGACGTGAAATGTGTTTTGCTTAATAGTGTCTAAAAAAAGTATGCCCTGCTGATGAACCCAACCTTATGAATTACTAAAAATGGAAATAAGGACAATGTATTGTGTCCTGTTGTATAGTTTTGTTCTATGTATGTGCATTTTTCTTGCAACAAAAGTGCATGTGAATGTATCATAGGTATTCAGAAGTCCTCATAGGTAGATATAGACATTAACCATAAATTATATTACTATATATTAAAATATATATAAATAGATATAGTACTGTTACAAGGTATACAGCTTAATTTGAGGAATCAAAGACTAATAGGGATAGGTTGTTAAGAATACTTTCATGGTAATTATACTTTCCCTGAATGAGGGCAGTGTGGTTGTTAGGATTGTTCATACTTTGGGAACGATTCAAAAAAATGCTCTGGAATTTATATTAGCATGCCTATTCTTCATGAAAACAGACTTCCATGCAAATCTGAAAAATAATGTGGATTTGTTAATAAATTAACTCACTGATGCAGTTGCAATGTTAATTCTAGTTTAATGTGCATGATGCATTTCAGTGTTTCTTCATGTGCTTGTGGTGGTTAAACAAGTTAAGAAATATTGGAGTCAAATAATTTGCAAAGGTGTGCCCAGCTTTATATAGATTATACCTGTGCTGCTGCTTTATATGTTGTTGCTAATCACTCAATTCCCAGGCCCAGTGATTTGAATTTTGTAGAGTAAGCCTTGACATGCTATGAGAGTAGAAAAAGGAAGGTGCATTAATACCATAAAATGGCACATGTCTGTGCTTTTAAATGGCCCAATACCATTGAACAGCAGCTATGTCGTCTTGATTAGAAAATAATTCTCACCTGTACATCAAGCCATTATTGAAAATCACACGCTCATTAACACATATCAATTTTATCTCGATTTTATTGCAGATTTTAGTAGTTTGGTTTCCCTCATTACTGTCCATTTTAGGAATAGTTAAGAATAATAAGTGAAAAGACAGCGATCTCACTTCTAAGCTAAAAAAGGATGTTTATGTATTAAATTTAGATACATAATATCATGCTATGTCCACACATGCTTCTCTTAGAGAATCTACTGATTTGTCTGTTGAGAAACCTGCAAGCAGATAGGAGCTGTTCAGCTCATTTTCAATTTTCTATTAAGCCAGCCATAAGAAGCAAATGGAATTTGAATAAGGCTTTTCTTTTCTTATTCCGCTGCTCCGCCAGGCCACAAGAATAGGTGAACTAGAGAGCTTCCGGTACGGGTGACGGCGATGGCGGCTACTTATTAGCCGTCCAGCTGGGAAGGTGTCAGAACCGCGGAGCGTAGCGCGTATCAGCTGGCCCGCGGTTCAGAATCCCCTTCCCGGGCAAAGGGAAGGGGTAGAGAACGCAGGAGTAGAGGTAGAACCCCTGAACCCCCTCTGGATTTATTCC
The DNA here is from genome assembly GCF_016545835.1 of Crotalus tigris. Taxonomy (NCBI): domain Eukaryota; kingdom Metazoa; phylum Chordata; class Lepidosauria; order Squamata; family Viperidae; genus Crotalus; species Crotalus tigris. Next base: position 67,853 of record NW_024096626.1, on the reverse strand, counting down.
TAGAGGGGGTGGAAGGAGTGTTCCCTCGGAGCTCCTGCTGATCTCCGCCTCCCAGCTGTTTTTGCTTCCTTGGAAGCAAAAGAAACCGCCGCCTCTATCTCCGCGATTATAGCGTCTTGGTGAGTAACTTTTGAAGCGGACAGAGCGGTTTAAAGGATTTTTTTTTTTTTAGTTTACTGCTTTATTTCTTTTTTTAGTTAGTTTTGGCTATCTTTCCTTTGTTCTTTTTTGCTGGCTTGGAGAGAGAAAATAAGATGGCGTTTTGAAAGTGTCGGAGTTTTTTTTTTTTTCCTTTGTCTCTTTGCTCTTAAAGTACTGGACTTAAATGACTGTTGCTGATCTCTTTGTTCCTGGTTTTGGATTTGTCTTTTGATTTTTTCTTTTTTCCTTTTTGGACTTTTAAGAACTATAGTATTTTTGCCTTTTTTTAAAATTTTGTTCCCTTCCTCCCCTTTTTCAGGGGGGGGGGAAAGGGAAGAGAGAACTGTATTTTATAAAATGGCTTCAAAGAGACAGCCGCCTTTTACAACATCTAAGGTGGTTTCCTCTCCTATAACTCTAACTGCACAACAACCACAACAACAACCTAAACATATACCACCGACCCAGTCACCACCCTCTCCTCCTTTGCCAGGCCTGTCAGCACAAGAGATTAAAGGTATAGTGGTTGATGCTGTATCCCAAATCAGAGATGAAATGAAGCAACTTGTTACACAGATTAAATCTGAAATCAAAGAAGAGTTAAGTGGGATAAAGGTCTCATTAGAAGATAATAATACCATTTTGCGGCAAGATATAGTTGCAGCTGTATCAGGCTTGGCTACGGTGGTGGTGAAGCTGGATTCAAGAGTGGAAGAAGTGGCAGATAAAGTTGACTCCTTTGAGGATAAATTTCAAGATATGGAAAGGAAGATGGAGATTTCACAAGAAGATATCCTTATGTCTCAGTACAGAGAAATGGAATATGCCCTGAGGATCAGAGGTCTTAAGGAAGACATGAATCAAGACCTGATGGAGATGGTGCTTACTGATTTAGCTGTTGCTATGAATATGGATAAAGGAGAATTACACAGAGAAGTCGAAAAAATTTATAGAGTTAATTCTTGGATCGCGAAGCAGAAGAATTTGCCTAGAGATGTTGTGATTTATTTTACAAAGAAGTCTCTGCGCAATGAAATTATACAAGCTTTTTATAATAAGAGGTTCCAGATTGCTGCCCAAGATATCACCATTTTAAAGGAAATCCCATCTAAAATTTTAAGAAATAGGAAAGATTTTGCTTTCCTAGCCAATGAGCTTAAAGCTAGATTGATGCCATTTAGATGGGAGATCCCGACGGGTATTGTTCTGAGCCATGCGGGGATGCGTTACAGGTTGAAAACGGTTGATAAAGCTAAAGAGTTCTACAATACGGTCCTGGGTGCAGGCTCAGCTTCATCTATTCAGAAACCTTTGAGTGGCAAAGAGCTGGAACAGCAATCCGAAGCATTAGGTCTGGTTTCCACTGGGATGCTGCAAGCTGAATGGCAACGTCAAACGGAGGTTAAAGAGCAGAGGATGACCCGTGCAGCATATAGACGTAAGGAGAAGGAGCAACGCAAGAGAGAGGCTAAAGAATCTTCTTCCGAAAGTGCTTCATTGCCGGTGGGAGGAGCAAGACCCAAGAGTTCTGTAACAGATGCAGCAATGGCAGATCTCCAGGGAGTCTTCTCCAGGCTCCTGGCCAAGGGAGATGGCAAAGTTCCTGACCTGGAATGTTAACGGGTTGAATTCCCCACAGAAAAGAAGGAAAATTTTTTACTATTTAAAGCAACATAACAATGATGTTATTTGCTTACAGGAAACTCATATTCTACTTAAAGACCGGAAGTATTTAGTCAACGCCCGTCTGGGATCTCATTTTGTATCTTCTGCTCCTGGGAAAAAGGGGGGAGTGGTTATTTATGTGAAGCAAAATCTACCAGCTTCTTTGGTAGAATCAGATCCCCAAGGAAGATATGTGATGATTGAACTTGGTTTATATGGTAAGAAAATACTTATAGTGGGACTATATGCACCAAATCAGCAACAGGAACAATTTTACAGATTGTTACATCAAAAAATAACTTTGCTGGACTATAGATCCGTTGTACTAATGGGTGATTGGAATGGTGTCTTAGACATACAAAGGGATAAGAAAGGTTCTTCTCCTCTTTTTAAACAGGCAAAATTACCCAAAGCTTTCTTTGACATGAAGGAGGATTGGGAATTAAGGGACTATTGGCGGGAATGTAATCAAGAGGAGAGAGACTTCACTTTTTTTTCAGATAGACACCAATCCTTTTCAAGAATTGACTTCTTTTTGATCACAATGGACTTATATAATAGAGTAAAGAATGTAAAGATTTTTCCTAGATCGTTGACGGATCATAGCCCAGTTTGGATGGAGCTGATTCAAGAAAAGGAGGAGAGAATGAAAATTTATTTAGACAAGAAAAGAATGTTCAAAAGTTAAAGGAGTGTTTAAAGGATTATTTTGCTTTAAATATGTATAAGGGGACTTCAATGTCAATGGTATGGGATGCAGGTAAAGCATTTATGCGTGGGATCTTGATAAAAATGAATAACTTTCACAAACAAAAGCAGATTCAGAAACGTAAAGAATTGGAAGATGAAATTAAATTAAAAGAAAACTCTTTGATTTTAAAGAAAAAAGTGAAGGAAATGATTGGTCCATTAGTGGGTGGAAGTGGCAAGAAGGTGACAAGCAACAGGGAGAAAGCAGAACTATTTAACTCATTTTTGCATCTGTCTTTACACAAAGGGAAAAAACAGACAAACCTATCAAAAATAGTGCCATAAAAAACAAAACAGAAACACAAGTTAAGATAGGCAAGAAAATGGTTAGTGAGCACCTGTACAGCCTAGATGAGTTCAAATCGCCAGGACCAGATGGATTACACCCCAGAGTTCTCAAGGACCTAGCAGATGTGATATCGGAGCCACTGAACTATATTTTTCAAAGATCCTGGAACACAGGGGAACTACCAGAGGACTGGAAAAGAGCTGATGTAGTTCCCATCCTCAAAAAAGGAAAAAAAATGGATCCAGGAAATTACAGACCTATCAGCCTGACATCAATACCTGGGAAGATCATGGAAAAGATAATCAAACAACGAATCAACGAACACCTAGAGGCAAACAAAGTCATTACTAAAAGCCAACATGGGTTTGTCAAAAATAGATCATGCCGGACAAATCTTATTGCATTCTTTGACCAAGTGACAAAATTAGTGGATCAGAGGAATGCTGTGGACATAATTTACTTGGACTTCAGTAAGGCATTTGATAAAGTAGATAACAACCTACTACTTGACAAGATAGAAAAATGTGGGGTAGACAGAACCACCACCAGATGGATCCGTAGCTGGCTGACCGGCCGTACTCAGCGAGTGGTTCTCAATGGAACTGCATCTATATGGAGGGAAGTGTGTAGTGGGGTGCCCCAGGGCTCTGTTCTGGGCCCAGTTCTCTTCAACATCTTCATCAACGATTTGGATGAAGGGATAGATGGGGAACTCATCAAATTTGCAGATGACACCAAGCTGGCAGGAATAGCCAACACTCCAGAAGACAGGCTTCAGATACAGAAGGATCTGGACAGACTTGAACACTGGGCACTAACTAACAAAATGAAATTCAATGGTGAAAAAAAGCAAGGTTCTACATTTAGGCAAGAAAAACCAAATGCACAAGTACAGCATAGGTGGCACCATGCTCAATAGTAGTAACTGTGAGAGGGACCTCGGAGTCCTAGTAGACAATCACCTAAATATGAGCCAGCAGTGTGCTGCAGCTGCAAAAAAGGCCAACACAGTGCTAGGCTGCATTAACAGAGGGATAGAATCAAGATCACGTGAAGTATTAATACCACTCTTCAATGCCTTGGTAAGGCCACACTTGGAATACTGCATCCAGTTTGGTCACCACGATGTAAAAAAGATGTTGAGACTCTAGAAAGAGTACAGAGAAGAGCAACAAAGATGATTAGGGGACTGGAGGCTAAAACATATAAGGAACGGTTGCTAGAATTGGGTATGTCTAGTTTAACGAAGAGAAGGACAAGGGGGGACATGATAGCAGTATTCCAATATCTCAGGGCTGCCATAAAGAAGAGGGAATTAAGCTATTTTCCAAAGCACCTGAAGGCAGGACAAGAAGCAACGGGTGGAAACTAATCAAGGAGAGAAGCAACCTAGACCTAAGGAGAAACTTCCTGACAGTGAGAACAATTAATCAGTGGAACAGCTTGCCTCCAGAAGCAGTAAATGCTCCAACACTGGAAGTTTTTAAGAAGAGACTGGACAGCCATTTGTCCGAAATAGCGTAGGGTTTCCTGCCCGAGCAGGGGGTTGGACTAGATGACCTCCAAGGTCCCTTCCAACTTTACTACTATTACTATTACTAAATCCTTCAGATGAAGGTATTAAAGAATCTATAAAGTTGTTAAGAACACAATTTAATATGTTGCTGGCGGATCAAGCTGCAACTAACTTATTGTTTATGAAACAAAATACTTTTTGTAATGCCAATAAACCAGGGAGATGGTTGGCTTATCAATTAAGAAAGAAACAGAGACAGAGAATAATAGATAAAATAAATTATAAGGGTAAACTAGTTTTTCAGAAGGAATTGATCAAGAAATCCTTTTAGATTATTATCAAAAATTATATAAATCTACTAATGTGCAAATTTTAGATATAAATAAATACTTAAGTGAGGCTAGTTTCCCTAAATTGACAGAGGATCAGAAACATGAAATTAATGGCTTAATTACTAAAGAAGAATTTGCGATAGCAATTAAACAATTGAGGTCAAGGAAAGCACCGGGTACGGATGGGCTGACAGCTGTTTATTATAAAGTTTTAATGGAGGAGATGATTCAACCATTAGGTGATCTTTTCAATGATATCTTACAGGGCTCAGAGATTCCTCCCTCATGGCGTAGTGCTTTTATATCTCTGATTCCAAAGGAGGATCAAGTTCTTACCTTACCAAAGAATTATAGACCTATATCTCTTTTAAATGTTGATTATAAGATATTTGTTAAAATTCTAGTAAATAGGCTTATGAGGGTTGTGCCTTATCTTGTGCATAAAGACCAATCTGGGTTTATAACTGGCAGGTATATGAAAAATAATGTCAGACAAATTATTAATTTATTAGAATATTTAGACAAGAACAACCAAGTCTCCGCAGGGCTGATATTTTTAGATGCTGAAAAAGCCTTTGATCAACTGAATTGGCATTTTATGTTAAGAGTAATTGAAGAGATGAACTTTGGTGAAAAGATATTACAAGCTCTTACGGTAATCTATCAAAAACAAACGGCACAACTTATTGTTAATGGAGGTTTGTCAGAGGTTTTTACAATAGAGAAAGGTACCAGGCAGGGATGTCCATTATCACCGTTGTTGTTTGTCTTAACACTGGAAATACTGTTGATCAAAATTCGAGAGTCGCAGGAAATTAAAGGAATAGAAGTTAACAAAAAAGAATACAAGTTAAGAGCTTTTGCGGATGACTTGGTGGTTACTTTGTCGCAACCTACTTATTCTGTAGTAAAGTTACTACAGTTGATTCATTATTATGGTTTGGTTTCGGGTTTTAAGATTAATATTAATAAGACTAAAATTTTACCTAAAAATATGACCATTCAGGAGAAGCAGACTTTGGTTAATTTGACGGGTTTTGAAATTGTCAACAAGGTAAAATATTTGGGGGTGATGTTATCTGTTTCCAATGCAAAATTATTTAAAAATAACTATGAAAGATTGTGGGCTAGTGTACAGAAAGACTTAAAGAATTGGGAGAAGTTGCAATTATCTCTCATGGGAAGAATTGCAGTGATAAAAATGAATATTTTACCCAAGTTTCTTTTTTTGTTCCAAATGTTACCGATTTTGAAGAATGAGATTAATTTAAGTGAATGGCAGAAAGGCGTTAATAAATTCATCTGGGCAGGGAAAAAGCCAAGGGTTAAGTTTAAAATCATGCAAGACTTCCGTGAGAGAGGTGGATTAAAGGTACCGAATTTGAAATTATATTATGATGCGGTGGTTTTAACATCAATTAGTGACTGGGTAAATTTGACAAATCTTGAGGTACTCCATGTAGAGGGATGGGACTTACTTTTTGGGTGGCATGCCTATTTAATATTTAACAAAAAAAGTGGATTGGGCTTTCAAATCTCACATTTTAAGAATTTCCTTACTTAGGATTTGGAGAAAATATTATAAAAGTGATTTTAAAGTACCATTATGGGCTATACCTTGGCATGCGATAGAAGGAATAAAAAGAGGTGTTAAAATGGATATGGTGTCTTATAGACACCTACTTAGTTGGGATGGACAAAATTGGCAGTTATAATCACGGGAAGAGTTAGCACAAGAAAATATTATTTATTCTTGGTTTCAATACAGGCAATTAGTAGATAGATGGAAGGTGGATTGTAAGGTGGGTTTTCTCAGAGAAGATGGAAATTTTATTAGGCAAGTGAAGGATCAAAAACAAACTCATATTAAGAGAATTTATGGGGTTCTAGTTGAATTGGACTCAGAAACGGAATTAATTAAAGACTGTATGATTAGATGGGCGCAAAATTTTGGTGAACCAGTTCCACTGGATACCTGGGAAATTATTTGGGTGAGAAATGTCAAATTTACACAAGCACAGAATTTAAGGGAGAATTTTTATAAAATGTTTTATAGATGGCACCTTGATCCACAAAAAATGTCTTTCATGTACCCTGACCTACAGCCTCAATGTTGGAGATGTGGTTGTTTGGATGCCACCTATTATCATATTTGGTGGTCGTGTAGAGAGATAAAAGCCTTCTGGATTAAGGTATGGTGGAATATTCAGAGAATTTTTAGAAGGAGGGTAAAATTTACTCCACAACTATTCTTGTTAGGTATAGTTACTGATTGTGATACAAAGGAGGTTACATTGATGTTAAATTTGATTACAGCCGCAAGGCTGTTAGTAGGACAATACTGGAAGAAGGAATCTTTGCCTACAATGCAGGAATGGTTTCTTAAAGTGTCTTATTTGGCGGAAATGGCAAAGATTTCGGCTTTTTTTAAAAGAACAGCTCATTTTCAATTTTCTATTAAGCCAGCCATAAGAAGCAACTGGAATTTGAATAAGGCTTTTCTTTTCTTATTCCGCTGCTCCGCCAGGCCACAAGAATAGGTGAACTAGTAGTCTTCCTACTCCGTACTACTATATTACTCCATGCTACTATTTCTATTACTTCTCCCTATGTATCTATTACTATATATTACCCAATAAATATAAATTGTACAATATGTATTTATAACACATATATTATGTATTTACAATATATTATTACAGAATATAATATACAATTGTACAATTATATTGTATATATATTATGTATATTTATAATATGCATACAATTATATGTATTTTTGTATATATTTTGCAAGTATGTAATTTGTATTTTATAATATAAATAACAACTATATATAATATAGTTATTTTAGAATATATAAAATAGTACATTATATTACCCAATATACTTATTACTATTCCCTACTACTACTATTACTACTTATGTACTACTCCCAACTCCTAGTTTGCAGAAGTACTTATGGAAGGGAAGGTTTTTAAAATCCTCCAAAACCTAGGGGCTTTCACTTCAACAACAAAATCTTTACATTAATAATTTTAATAATATCGAGGCACTGAGACAGTATTTTAACAAGGCCAACACCCATCGAGGGGAAAAAGGAATTTTAGAAATAAACCATTAGCTAAAGCAGTGGTTCTCAACCTTTTTAAGGCCGCGACCCCCAACCAGTTGTAAGTTGAGGACTAAACAACCAGTCGTAAGTCGAGGACTAAACCGGTCGTAAGTCAAGGACTATCCAACCAGTCGTAAGTCGAGAACTTTCCCTGCCCGGGAGCGCCGCACATGCATGGTGCCGCCCCCTGCACCGGCCGAGGCGTAGCTGGCATGAGGCAGAGACGGAGCAGGCCGACCACCGGCTGGGCCACCAGCTGGCCCAGCCCAAGGGAGGTAAGGCACCCGCTGGGCCCCACGCGCACCAGCAACCCTCCCTGCGCCCGCTGGCCTCCCACCTCCCACCCCTGGCCCTTTTTTACTTACATTTTTAGTAGTTGCTCAGCAGGGAGGCGTGGAAGCTTCCAGAAAGTTTGCCTTCGCTGCAGACAACTTGCAGCACCGTTTGCAGACAGGGGCTTTTGGTGGGCTCAGCAGGGCAGAGACAGCCTGGACAATTCCTATTGGCTTTTGAAAACCAATAGAATTGGACTCTATTCAAGAGAGTCTATTCTATTGGCTTTCAAAAGCCAATAGAATAAAAGGGAGTAGCACAGCTAAGGAAAAGTGAAAAAAAATGGCAGACTGCGTTGTTTGGCGACCCCCGTGAAATGGTTGTTCGACCCCAAATGGGGTCCCGACCCACAGGTTGAGAACCACTGGGCTAAAGGGTTAGTGTCATCAAGAAAACTTTGGTTTCCTGGATCATGGGCTGCATTTCCTATGTGAAGGACTCTTAGTAAGGGATGGGCTGCACCTCACAAAACAGGGGAAAATGTACTCAGAAAAACACTGGCCCAACTCATCAGGAAGGCTTTAAACTAAAATTGATGGGGAAGGGTGACCAATCTTTAGAATCTTTAGAACCCAAAATCAATCATAAATCCCAAGAAAACAAATCAAACAATGAGGTAGACAGTGATGAGAAAAAAAGAAAAACTCAAACAACAATCAGGAGACACAGAAAACATACCCATGGACAGGCATAATAGTTTTAAATGCTTATATACCAATGTTCAAAGCTTGGGGAACAAACAGGGCAAACTAGAAGCAATAGTACACAAGAGTGGGTATGACATAGATGGCATTACAGAAACCTGGTGGGACAAAGCCCATGAATGGAATGGACTGGTGGGTGGATACAAATTGTTCAAAGAGGAAGTGGAGTTGAACTATATGTAAGAGAACGCTACATATCTACAGAAATGGACATGATCAAAGATAAAATCTCTCCAGAATGTATATGGGTCAATAGAAGAAACAGATGAATTCTTTGGCAACCAGTTAACAAATATATGTAGGAAGCAGTAGTAATGGGACACTTCAACTATCCAGATATCAACTGGGAGACAAACTCTGCAGTGAGCGGGAGATTAAACAGATTCCTAACATATTAACTTGTTTATATTATGTTTATTTTTAATTTGTTTATTTTTATGTTAAAGGGGAGTTAAAGCACATTACGGACTTGGTTATTTACATAATTGGTTAATGTTAATTAGAGTATGATTATTATATTTGTTACCCTGTACTCAGCTCTGGGAAGTGGGGGAGGGAGAGGGGGGGTTAAGGGTGGGTGGGTTTTGGGGTGTATATTGTAACTTTTATAAAACTTTTCAATAAAAAAAAACAGATTCCTAACCAATCTAGCCGACAACTTTGTCACCTAAAAGGTGGAGGAGGGAACTAGATATAAAGCTATAATTTAATTTAATTAAATAAATAAATAAATAAATACATTCTTACTAATAGAGAAGAAGTGATAGAAGAAATTGAAGTTGCCGGAACCTTGGGTGAAAGTGACCACGTCATACTGAAATTTAATATAATGCAAACACTAGCAATAGAAAACAATCCAACCAGCGTCTTAAACTTCAAAAGAGCTGACTTTAACAAACTCAGAGAGAACCTAGGAAAAATTCCATGGATGAAAATCCTAAAGGGGAAAGCAACCCAAGAAGCGAGGGAAACTCTGAAAAAAGCAATCATAGAGGCCCAGATCAGCACAATACCAGCACAACATGGCTACACAAAGATCTCTCTGACAAACTGAATGACAAAAAGGACAAATACAAAAAATGGAAAGAGGGGCATATAACTATAAGGCCAATTATCAGCAGACAGCCAGAACATGCACAGATGAAGTCAGGAAAGCAAGGGCTCAGAAGAAACAAAGACTTGCAACAGAAATCAAGGATAATAAAAAAAGTTTCTTCCAACATATTAACAACAGGAAAAAAGTCAAAGAAACTGTAGGTCCACTAAAGAAAGAAGATGGCAAAGAAATAACAGGCAACAGGGAGAAAGCAGAGCTGCTTAACTCATACTTTGCATCAGTCTTCACACAAAAAGAAACTACAGCCCAACATACAAAAAAATCACTGCAAAAGACAAACTAGAAAGAAAAATTAAAATAAGAAAATGGTGAAAGAACACTTATCTGACCTTGACGAATATAAATCACTGGGACCCGACAGATTACATCACAGATTTCTGAAGGAGCTGGCTAGCAGATGTTATCCCAGAACCATTGCACCACATCTTTCATAAATCCTGGAACAACGGGGAAGTACCTGAGAATTGGAAAAGGGCTGATGTGGTTCCCATCTTCAAGAAAGGGAAAAAAACAGACCCAGAAAACTACAGATCAATCAGTTTAACATCGATACCTGGAAGATCCTAGAAAAGATAATCAAAAAGTAGATCTGCAAACAACTAGAAGCAAACAAAGTTATAACTAGTAGCCATCACAGGTTTGTTAAAAACAGATCATGCCAAACCAATCTTATTTCATGATAAGGTAGAAAAAGGTGGAATAGACAACATCACCACCAGATAGATCTGAGCTGGCTGGCAAACCATACTTAACGAGTAGTCCTCAATGGCATTACATCCACCTGGAGAGAAGTAAGCAGTGGATACCACAAGATTCCGTCTTAGGCCCAGTACTCTTCAATATTTTCATCAATGACTTAGATGAGGGAATTGAAGGGGAACTCATCAAATTTGCAGATGACACCAAACTGGCAGGAGTAGCCAACACTCCAGAAGACGAACTCAGGATCCAAAAAGATCTTGACAAACTTGAACAATGGGCCCTATCCAACAAAATGAGTTTCAGTGTGGAGAAAAGCAAAGTTTTACATTTTGGCAGGAAAAATCAAAGGTACAAGTACAGATTGGGTGAGACCTGGCTTTAAAACATTAACTGTGAGAGGGACCTTGGAGTCCTAGTGGACGATCACTTGACTATGAGCCAGCAGTGTGCAGCAGCAGCCAAAAAAGCTAATACAATCCTTGTATAAACAGAGGCATAGAATCAAGATCATGCAAAGTGTTAGTACTGATTTATAAAACCCTAGTAAGACCACACCTGGAATACTGCTGCCAATTTTGGTCACCATATCACAAAAAATAAGTTGAGTGTTTGGAAAAAATGCAGAGAAGAGAAACTGATTAAAGGCCTGGAGACTAAAACATACGAAGAACAGCCACAGGATTTGGGTTTGGCTAGTCTAAAGAAAAGAAGAAACAGGGGCAACATGATATCAGTATTCCAGTATTTGAGGGGCTGCCACAAAGAAGAGGGGGCCAAGTTATTCTCCAAAGCACCAGAGGGCAGGACAAGAAACAATGGTTGGAAACTGATCAAAGAGAGAAGTAACCTGGAATTAAGGAGAAACTTCCTGACAGTGAGGACAATTAACCAGTGGAACAGCTTGCCTTCAGAAATCATGGGCGCTCCATCACTGGAGATTTTTAAGAACAGGTGGACAGTCACTTGTCTGAGATGGTGTAGGTCCTCCTACTTGAGCAGTGGCCTGGACTAGAAGACCTCCAAGGTCCCTTCCAGCTCTATTCTCTTGTGTTCTATTTCATTGAGTTTTTCATTTATTTAACCATTAAGAAATTGCTTGATTGTGTTTTTGGTGTGGGGGAGGTAGGTAGGCACTGCCACTTCATCTGCTTTGCAAAATCATGTTACAGATATGCCATGCACTTATTTTAGCTGACATATAGGTACATGTACATGCCTACAAATCGATTGGCAGTGTCATCAAATGAAAACAAACCAAAAGGCAGAGAAACATTGATGGTTCTTCTTAATTGGAAAAGTAACCTTAAGATTAAAACAACAGTATAAGACTACAAACACATAGTTTGTTGATGTAGGTACGTTCGATATATTTGAATGTCTTATTTTTACATTTTTCAGTACATCTTAAAACTCATCAACAAGAAAGCATACTGAGCAAATCAACTAAAGCAATAAGCGAACAAAGCAATGATAATAATATTCCTTGTATTTATATTACCTAAATAGCATAAATAACATTAATAACACACATGCATGCACATATAAAACAGCACTAACTTTTCAGGTTGGGTCATATGAACTCATGCTCTTCTGTTTATATTCAACTCCTGTACCAACCCATCTAGTCTAGACAATAACAACATAAGTGATTCTGTTCCTTCGGTTAAAAAAAGGCAATCCAATGACAATATATAAAGCAGCGTAATTGCTTTCAAGAATAAAAATAATTTGTGACCGATCCAAATTGGATCTTGCAAAATTAATCTGTATTATTCAAAATGAAGCTATTGGTATATGTACTATATGCTGGTCTAACTTGAATTAAGCAGATCAGCAGTTGGAAGCTGGAAAGTTTTGCATATCCCTATGATGGAATTAGCTGATAATCTTGAACCTAAGTCTTTTTTGCAGTAACTCTTAAAAACAAGTTATTGCGCAATAGATTCTCCACATCCATATTTGTCAACGAAAAGACTACTTATAACCAGGCTATTCATCCTTGTCAAGCAAGGGATTACATCTTTTAAAATGGATAGCACAGATCTGTTGTTAGGGATTTATTTGTCTGGACTAATCTATCAAGGATGTAGATCTTGAATAGTGGGCATGGGAACTATGACTGCACTTGACAAATAATGGAAGGAATTATTTTAACAGATGAAGACACAAAGTGAAATCTCAGATTCCATTACCTTGTACTGGGTACCTATATTAAAATAGTAAAGGTTTAATGAGGTATGGCAATATATCCTGTGTTTAAGTTCCATTCAGGTAAGTAATTTATATATTATTTCTTTTGTACTGTTAATGCTTTGATTGGCTGGAATAGCTTTAGGTGTATCATCACTTTAGCTTCATAACTAAGTCTTATCATACATATAGATGAATGTAGAATGATAGTTACATCTGCATGACATCTCTGCAGTTGTTAGGATGGCTGATGTATCTTTGTATTGTTGAACTGTCTTATAGTGAAGCCTTAAACAAAATTGATTTGTGATGTAAGATTGCAGCTGGATGAATTTTAGCCTTTCCTGATTTAAAATTGGGAACCAGTTCAATTATCAATTTTGATGTCATAAATCAATAATTTTATGTGTTTCACTATAAACAGATTTTGCTATACATGAAAGCTTTTGCAATTTGCCTGGCTGTATGGTGTTTGTTACATGCTAAATCTTCCTTTGCTTATCTTTGCGGGAACTTAACTGATGCATTTTAAATGCATTATATTTTCCTTCTTGCTGCATTGTTTTTTCTCTTTTGTGTTGTAGGATCAGGATATTCACCAATAGAAGATGATGAAGATGTGTATGCACGCAATATATATAAAGGTGAATGCTTTGCTTATATACTAATGAGGATCATCTGTTGCCAAGACAGCTTTTTTCTTTTCCTGCTTGGAGCATGAAAGCTTAGGTCTGTACCAGCTAATTTTTGTACAATTTGTTTCATGACACGTTGTGAACAGCCTGTTCAAATTTCATAGTAATTTCATAGATCCATCAGAATTTTAATTTTAGCCCTACATCACTGTTACTTAGTTTTAATCCATATTTCTCCATTATAGTCTGTGTTTCAACTTTTGCAAGCATTATGGACTTCTTAAGGAAGCTGAGTCTAAAATAAGATAATTTGAACCTGCTCAGTCGTGTTCTAAAGGAACATTCTGATTTGATTTTTCTACATTCCATTTGTTTATTTTTCTGACTGTACATGATATCTTCAAGAATCTTCTCCATGTTCAAAGCTGAGAATCACTACAGAATGTCATATAAGTAATGTGCTCATTAATCCAAGGATTACAGCAATGAGGTCTGTTCATATATGTTGGAAATGAAGAAAATCTCATTGTATAAAGCATAGCATTATATGTTCATTTCTGTAAATATATTCACAGTTTTGAAGTTGAGTGCCCAGGCTTTTTTTTATATACTTATATGATAACTCCTCATTTTTACTACATTACCACTGAATTACCGTATAAATTACTTGACCTACATTAAGTAATACAATAGTATTAGCATTATGTATCAATATATCAAACTCACACATTAGAACATGATTTATAGAATGCACCATTTAATTATTAATTATTATGCTCTTATCTCCATCAAATTCTAAAGTGACTGATGCAATCATTTATATATTTTGCAGAGCTTCCCACACTCCATCTAAGACTGCCATCTGATGCAGAAATGAGTAATGACATTTTTCTTCGTATCTTAAAAACCTGAAGCTTGCTATTATTTTGTAAATTTTCAATTGCCTTTTTAAAAAGACTTTCGCTTTATAGGAATCTTTGCTCCCCACCCCAAATTGTCAAAGCTGCTATAGAAGGACTGAGCTCTCTTTCCAATGATCATGAAAGAAGAGAAGGCACCCTTGAAGCTCAGCTTTTAGGCAGAGAAATAGTTGATTAAGCCAGAAAAGAACAAACAGGATGTGTTGCTCACAGTTTGCTTAAGAAGTCAGTTATTGTGGCATGTGTCCCATGGCTGCAAAGTAGAGTACTTCCCCCCCAAATTCAAACAAAGCAAGCAAAATAAATGGAAGATACTTCGGGTAAGGAATTTTCTTAACAGCAATATCAGTGAATATATCTGAAAGTTTAGTGCACTCCAATTCCAGTCATACTTGCTCGGCTGAAGGAAACTAAAAGCCAAAATATTTATATTCCATACTTCTTTATTATATACCCATGTGCAGATCATGACACCAATAATTAATTGGATTTATGTGCTCTCTTTCCACCTCTTAAGGCAGCATATGTAACTCTCCCCTTCCACGTTTATCCACCAACGAAGATAAATAGATTAGATAAACTAGACTGAAAGATGGCAAGTAGCCCAAAGTGACCCAATCACATTCTATAACTGTTGGTGGATCTGAATCAGCCAATGGAAAAAACCTACTAGAGTGATAATACTTTAATAGTAGTAGTAGTAGTAGTAGTAGTAGTAGTAGTAGTAGTAGTAGTAAAGTTGGAAGGGACCTTGGAGTTATCTAGTCCAACCCCCTGCTCAGGCAGGAAACCTTATACCATTTCTGACAAATGGCTGTCCAGTCATGGCACTATCTTGCTTGCTGTGTTAGGTATACATTTTCTTTGGCAGTCCTCTAAACCTGGAACTTGCTGCCTCTGGATGCCCATGTGACCCCTATCCTTTGCAGACAGCACTTAAACCATTCTTTTCAATGGGACTTTTGGGCATAGTTTTCCTTACACTTATCTTTGTTTTTAAAATGTTTCTTTTTACTGTGAATGTTGCCCAGAGTCCAAAGATTGGGTAACATAATGCTGTAAAAAAGCAAGTAAGGATGGTTTAGTATAAGGTTTATGCTAATTAATAAATATGGTTTAGTGTCCTAAGACTCCATAGTACCTTGGTAGTCAATTTATTCATCTTTAGTATGTCAAACTCTGATGATATTGAAAAAGACTTCAGAAAGTACTTATTGAAGATGGGAACACTGATTGTGGGTAGGATGACAACTGCCAGGGAATCAATATGAAGAGTAGATTTCTTGTTTCTTCTCCTTTCAAAATTTGTTTGACATATTCTAAGTCAATGGCTTCCAACCTTTTCTATACCCCGTACCCCTAGAATGCTTTTGATATATTCTTGCACCCCTCACAAAAGTTTGAAATAATGGCAACGAATTACGCATATACACTATAGTTTTGAAAACCCAAGTTTTCGCACCCCCTGGAATATCATCCTGCACCCCCAGGGGGTGCAAGTACACCCGGTTGGGAACCCTTGTTCTAAGTACATTTTTAGAAGTACACAAGAAATTCTTGCAAATGTTTAGATAAAATATGTTTCAATGAATCTGTATGTTAACAAAAGCTGGTACATCCTCTACTTATTTAAGAATAAATAAATCAACTCTATTTAGTAATTTAATTTGTGCAAATAGTGGTTGAAAGATAGTGAGTAGAATATGTTCTGTTATGTCAGAAGCAGGACCAGATAGACTAATTCTACTTTATTGTACAGAAACTTATAAATCTGAATATTTTTTATACAGAATCTTGCAAATCTGAAAATACATTTCTTCCCCATTGCCTTCACAGCCCAGGAAAGTAGAGAGGTTCTCTTCTGAAAGGTTAGCCACATACATATTCCTTTTGTGCGCTGAACTGCCAAGTCTAGTCTGACCATTCCCTTAGCTATGGCTGTCTGCCCTGTCTCCCCAAGTCATTCCCAGATACAATCATGTCTTGTACGAAATTAATGTTTAGTGGGGGGGGGGGAATGGCTGGGAATGGGAACATTCTTCTCACTTTGTTCCATGGATGTGAGAGTTGATTAGGTCAGAAGACGCAAAAATAAATAGAACAGGGAATTCAAGAAGTCTATGTGGTTATCTGCTTAAGATCTAACAATACATCTTATTGTGGTTCCCCATGTGGAATGATTACTGAGGTTTGGGGTCTTCAGTTGATAAGTCCCAGAGCTGACAATATGCTTAGGGTAGAAACTTCTTGGGGGATCTGGTGATGATGCTTTGGTTTCTAGTTGTTTCAGTGTATGGGATGATTACTGCCCATGCAAAGAAACAGTCATAAGACAAAGTTAATTGGAAAACAGAATTTTGCGTGTGTGTGTGTGTGTGTGTGTGTGTGTGTGTGTGATAACTTAATAAAAACAATAATAAGTACTTCAAGAAAATAAATTAAGGAAGTAATGCACATTATTCTGATGTACCAAATTTCCTCAGTCTGATGCCATTCAAATGTCTTCCAGAAAGCTTGGGCAATCTTTGACATGCAATTAGCAAGCTTTGATATCACATACTAATTTATAAATTCTAAGCCTTAAATGTCAATATAATTCCACATCAATACATTATAGGCCTGTATGCTTTAAAGCACATTTTCAAGCAGGCAGCAGGACAATTTGAGGATGATGGTACATTCTCTCCATGGCCCCTTTTCCTATTTTAGGGTTAGTCCTTTTCCTGTTTGAAAGCATACACACAGTATGTGTTTAAGGGAGTCTGCTACACAGGAACCCCCTGCTTGCTGTGTAACTGTGTAACATCTTCTAAAAGGGGATCTCCCCCAAGTGTTTTTCAGCACTTGGCTTGAGTCAGGTTGATGCCTCTGACTTCTGCTTGAGTTTGCTACCTGTGTTTCTTGTCTAAGTTAGGACTTCTTCCATTAATATTTTTTTTACTAGCAATCTGCACAGAGGTTTGTGAATAATTCACGGAGACAGACTGCCTACAGCTTCTTTTTTGGAAAGCTGGCATGCAGGACTGGGTGGCTGATGCAACTCTTAATAGGATAGTGAATTTTGAACATGATCTACTGACATGGTAAAACAGGAAGAGACAAGGTAAAATGAGCTTTTATTAATTAATGTAATTAATTAATTAATGTAATTTGAATACAAGAGTGATTAACCGCTATGAGGGGAGTGCACTGAGGTTCTCTCATTATGCAAAACAAAAAAATAATAAAACAATCTCAAATCTGGAAACAAACAGGAAGGAAGAATGCTAGGATTAAAGGAAGAGAAAACAGTGTTGTGGCTGGATGGAGTTGCTAAGATTCCACAGAACAGAGGGAGAGGAGAAATTCAAAGGGCATAAGGCAATGTATGAATCAGATTATAAGTGTGATAGAATCAAAGATTATTTGCAAAGATAAAATGGTATGGAGGTTTATTGTGGTACTATTGTTATAAAATAGATTTAGATAGTTCTTTTTCCCTCTATTGTCTTTATTTTTCTTGCTTCTTCTTATTGTACTTTTTTTAATATCCATTGCCTTATGTTGTTTTTCCCAAGAAGGAATACCATGAAACATATATAAATATGTAAGTACTGGAATTTTATATAAGTATGTAAGCACTTATATAAGTATGTAAGTACTGGAATTTTATGGTTCTTATTTCACTATTTAAAAGTTCTGATGTACTAAATTTCCTCAATCTGATACCATCCAAATGACTCCCAGAATTCTTGGGCAGTCTTTGTTGGCTGGGAGCTGGCTTTCCTCATGCATTTGGAAGGGATCTCAGTGAAGAAAACTATAATATACAAACCTTCCCATTCTGTCTTCTGTATAATCATCTTGATGCAACCTCTGCCTCCTTTCTGTCTTTGCTGTGGATGTATTCATAGAAGGTTTGGCCAGGTGAACCTTTTTTTTATTCCTTTTCCTGAACTGTTTTTTAAACTAGATTGCCTTGAAGACATGCACTGTGGACACAGATTCATATGGATGGATAATTGGATTTTTTTTTTTTCACAACCACTGTCATGGGATTCTCAGCAATAGATAAAAGCTTTAAAACATTCCTGGTAAAATAAAAGACATCCACAATATAGCTAAAGCCAAGGCAATTAGAATGCATTCTGAAAACCAAGCAATATGTAAGGATAGTGAATGTGATTTCCTCAATTTTAAAAAGGACTTTAGAAAAATTCCTTTCCAACTTGCTTCTGGAAGCCCAACAGTGTCAGGCATTGTATGATTCCCAAGGGAAGGCTATTTCATAACATGGGAGCCATGAAATGCTTCTTCCTAGATTCAGCTGCCTTGGTTTCACCAAAACTGGGAATTACAAGCTATTTTTCCTGTGATATTCATATTGGATAGGTCAATTCTGATTGAAAAGGGCAGTCCTGCAGTCACCTCAGTATCAAGCTGTGTAGCTGTATTACATATATTTTATAGATTGAACACTAAATTTCTCTTTCATGTGCACCTCTTTTAATTTTCCTCCCTGGTGTATAGGTGTTCATGACAAAAATGTCAGTGTGCTAGTCATTAATCAAATGAGACTTGGCTTAAACCAATTCCTAAGTTTTTGAGAATGGCTGTTAAATATTAGGAGAAGTAGAATCAGCTGGTATCACACAGTTAAACAAATTAGTAATCTAATTTGGCTTATAAGAGAAGAATTAAAGTTTTTTTTTTCTTTTTGAAGAACAGAGTACAAAGCACACATGGAACTAAGATGGAAATATTTTCTGTAAATAAAAGGAGAAATTGGGGTCGTGTTGTACTTGCCATTTATTTCAGTACATCATATTCTCAGGTAAATAAGTATAGGATAGCAAGAAACATACACAACATTTTATCCATTTTTAGTACAAATTCAATCTACTTTCTTTTTGAAAGAGAAAAAAAAGTATTTATTGTAGCTGGCCAGTTGGTGGCAGACTTATCCCATAGCAGGAAACTAATGTGGCAGTCCTTACATCAGTACAAATTGCTGATTTTAAAAGTTCAGTATTTGTATAATTTTTTTATATAATAATTCCTGGAACAAACAGGGAAAGACAAAGTTTTCAGTCCTGTAACATTGGAGAGTAAGGCCTTTTGATGATGTAGTTTCTTTTTTTCTGGTGTAACTGCATAGTCTTGTTTTTTCCCCACATGAGCTGCATAATTAAAATAATTCTACTGTTCTTATGTCCTTTGTTGGTTTGTGTCCTGTGGTTTCTCTTTCTAGATACACCATGGTGCTCTCCTATCAAGGTAAAATATGGCTATGCGAATTGCAGAAGTCCTCAAGAAGGGTATTACAGAAATGTCTTGGGGACCACATGTGATATTCGTTGTCAGAAAGGTTATGAACTACATGGTCCTCAGCATCTTATTTGCCAGTCAAACAAACGCTGGTCTGGGAAAGTTCTCTGCAAACGTAAGTGGCTCATTTTTTCCTGAAAATTGCTTTCAAGTTTTTTGCTTCTGATCCTGTTGCTCTTGACCAGTGGTTCTCAACCTTTTTAACGCCGCGACCCCCAACTGGTTGTAAGTCGAGGACTACCCAACCAGTCGTAAGTCGAGGACTTTCCCTGCCCGGGAGCGCCGCGCATGTGTGGTGCCGCCCCCTGCACTGGCCGAGGCGTAGCTGGCAAGGGGCAGCGACAGCACAGGGCGACCACTGGCTGGGCCACCAGCTGGCCCAGCCCAAGGGAGGTAAGGCACCCGCCGGGCCCCACACATCCCAGCAACCCTCCCTGCACCCGCCAGCCTCCCACCTCCCACCCCTGGTCCTCTTTTACTTACATTTTTAGTAGTTGCTCAGCGGGGAGGGGTGGAAACTTCCAGATAGCTCACCTTCGCTGCAGACAATTTGCAGCACCATTTGCAGACTGGGACTTTTGGCAGGCTCAGCAGGGCAGAGACAGCCTGGACAATTCCTATTGGCCTTTGAAAGCCAATAGAATTAGACTCTATTCAAGAGAGTCTATTCTATTGGCTTTCAAAAGCCAATAGAATAAAAGGGAGTAGCACAGCTAAGGAAAAGGGGGAAAAATGGCGGACTAAGTTGTTTGGCGACCCCCGTGAAATGGTCATTCGACCCCAAATGGGGTCGCAACCCACAGGTTGAGAACCGCTGCTCTTGACCATATGTAATGCTCTTATTAGTTAGTGTTTTAGTAGAGTAAAAATTAGTTTTGGAATTCTTTGCTCATACAGAAGAAACAGTAATTTTTAGCAGTGAGGTTTTTCTATGTTTTTCAATGCAGTTGATAGTGTTCAGTTTTATACAATAGAATACTTTTTAGTCTTCCTATATATTTCAAAGGGAAGAACTTAGGTGGGTCTTTTTAGTTGCGTTGTCCATATTAATGGTTGTAATTAATTTCATTTATGTCCCTATGTGTTTATATAAGCTGCTTTAAATGTATGTTTATGTAGCTTTAAGGCAGTGGTTCTCAACCTTTTTAATGCCGTGACCCCCAACCGGTTGTAAGTCGAGGACTACTCAACCGGTCGTAAGTTGTGGACTACTCAACTGGTGCAGCATTGTTTGCAGAATGGGACTTTTGGCGGGCTCAGCAGGGCAGAGACAGCCTGGACAATTCCTATTGGCTTTTGAAAGCCAATAGAAGTAGACTCTATTCCAGAGAGTCTATTCTATTGGCTTTCAAAAGCCAATAGAATAAAAGGGAGTAGCACAGCTAAGGAAAAGGGGAAAAAATGGTGGACTGCGTTGTTTGGCGACCCCCGTGAAATGGTCGTTAGACCCCAAATGGGGTCCCGACTCACAGGTTGAGAACCACTGCTTTAAGGATTTGTTGTGAGTGGAAATGTAATTAATGTAGCTTTTATAAAAAATATACTGTAATTTTTAAGCTTTCCATGGGAAAAGAGTTGCATGAAATATATAGAAATAAATATAAACATCAATACTAAAAAGACAAAGGAAGAGATTTCAGACTTCAATAAGAAAAATAAAAGCTATTAGTTTTCCTTGCAGTGCTTTTATAGATTTTGTGTTTTGGTCCCCTGTTTTTCTTTGTTTCTGACCATCCATGCTGCACTTCATGTAAAAGCAAGGCAGTAGTAAAATTATTTCCTGTTTAGAGCTCAGTTTCTTTATGCAAAATCACCCACCTTTCGCTTCTGCATATTGCAAATATAGAAATATTTAATTTCCACAGAGAATTACAAAGAATATCTTTCAGAACCCTCAGTGTAACTCTGCCCCCCCCCATGCTCCAGTTTAATCCAGATTTGCCCTAGATATAGTCAAGCACAAATAAGCAATCTTCAGGACTGCCAGCAAAATGAGGAAGTCACCAGCTATGAGTGAAGGTAAATGGATCCACTCTGACAAACTAGGTGGATTGTTTGGAAAGTTTGGCAATTTTTCCTCACTTGGAGAATTGGGAATAAATTGCAGTTGAAAGCTGTTCTCCTTCTGAATTTTAAAGGACCATTGTCTCATGCAGTGCCATAATGAAATTCAAGACAATTCATCCTTCGTTTAGTAACCAATCATACTTTGTCTCACACTATGAGGAATGAGACCCTCCAACATTTCAATAAGAATTGGAGGGATACAGTAAATTCTGGAAAGATCTATGGTCACAAATTTACTTCACCTCAATTATTCTACAATACAGATTTCTGTGTAAGAAATGTATCTGCCCTTGTGGATTGGAAGTGATAGAAAATGATACCCATGTTTTATTCCACTATACCAGTGATGGCAAACCTTTTAGAGACCGAGTGCCCCAAAACTGCCCCACCCCACTCCAACCCCTGTGCTGCCCATGCCACCCCACATGCCCGCTGGGCCACCCACCGCCTCCACAGCCCGCCCCAGATCGCCCAGGTGGCCTTGCAGCACCATGGCGGCAATGCCCTCTGCCCGCGCTATGCAGCATCATCTGTGTGGGACAGGGTGCAAGGATAGAGTCTTGTCCCTGCTGCCCGGCTGCCATGTGCTTGTCTGTGCTGCTCCACGTGGGTCGCGCCTAGGGGTGACTCTCCTCCGGGAGGGGCTGCTGGTGAGGAGGGGGCTGCAGGGGGAGGCAGGGCTGACGTGACGGTGCACGTGGCCACAGAAAGGGCTCCAAGTGCCACCTCTGCCACACGTACGTAGGTTCACTTCCACTGCACAATACCCTCTATAGAAATTACTACATCAAGTACTGTATATCACAACCTTTCTGTTGCATCACCCAGCCAATCAGACTACTATTGTGTCTCTGTATTGTTTTCGTAAAAAAAATATTTTTATTGCACATGATATTGTAAAATGTAGTGCAATAAAATGTAGAGCCTGATAGGAAGTAATAATCATGTCTTCAATGATTAATGTTGATTTTCTCTTATAGAAAAACGCTGCCCAACACTTTCTATGCCACCTAATGGAGGATTCAAGTGTGTCGATGGTGCATACTTTAATTCCAGGTGTGAGTATTATTGCTCACCAGGATATCAGTTAAAAGGAGATAGAGTAGTACAATGTATGGATAATAAAGCTTGGAGTGGAAGACCAGCTTCTTGTGTTGGTAAGTTAAAAATCATGATGATACACCATTGCATTTGGATAGTAAGAGATATACTAACTTGAAATGCAAAAGGCAATTAATACAGTTGCTCCTAGTATGCTTTCTGGCACTTGTTATACAATTTCCTAAGGATCAAAAGATAACGCAGCTAAAATGAAACCCAGAATGCAAGTAGTGTCCCTGTCTCCTAATAAAAATGGCTAAAAACAAATGAGAGCCATCATCATTCCTCCATTGTGTTTTCATTGATGACAAAACAGACATATTTCTCTGCATTCATCGCATCCTAAATTAGGTATCCAACAGAGCTTTCTGAATATTTAATAGGCTTTTCAAATTGGAGCAATTAAAGAGAGAGAAAATAACAGTGTAGCATAGTTGCTAGGTCTTTTGGACCCTTGCTTAATATTGTATGTTCAAATCAATGTTCAGCCCTGAAGTCAGGCAAATCCTGTTTTCTCAATCCAGCTTTCATAAAGATAAAATTGATAGAGGATGGCACAGAATCACAAAAGACATAAGTTCTTTAGAAGAGAAGTCAGAATTTTAAAAAATGTTATATAGGCAATCATCATGTATAGATGTTATTTCTTAGACTCATGGTTAACATCAAGCATACATGATTTCAACAATTTTGCAATGGGTTTGGTATTTCTGGAAAGCTATTAGCAAACCAGCACAGCTGCATATGACTTCTTTACATGTAAAACAATACATTCCTACCTTTTGCAAATGTGGGTTGTGTTTATCTAGTAAGTGTTTCAGTGCAGTTAAACTGCATAGAACGTTCTGATCAGGCAAGAAGAATTTACAGATCCAGGGGAGCCTTGAGATACAGTTCCTATAGTAACACAGGATCATTGTATTAATGTAACTGAAATTTATAACAAAATATAAAGGCTTATGTTTTATTATTTAGTGAGGGGCTCCTTAGAATTATATAGCTGAAGCACTGACAATTCCAGAAACTGGAATATTTCTTTTTTTATTAATTTCAATTTATTCTTATTAGATATTGCCTTATTTACAGAGACTGCCTGTTCTTTGGGCAGTGCATTATAAAAAGTTGCCTATCCATTTTTCACCAGCAAAAAATTTTCTTAACCAGCATTAACATTTGTAGTTGTGTGCAGAGCTTCAATTTACTGATGATTGATTAATTTGCCTTAAGCAGGAAGCAAATGTTACAATGCAAAGCTTTTTTTTTTTAAAGACAGTAGTATTCATTGGGTCTAACAGATTTATATATTCCCTTTTTGACATGTATGTATATGCCCAGGGCTTTTTTTCTCATAGAACGCCCAGACTGGAGCTCCGGCACCTTTTTTTGATGGAACCTTGTAGGTTAGGCAAGGAGGGTTGTATGACGTGTGTGAGTTCTGGCACCTTTTTTTTTTTTTTTTTTGAAAAAAAGCACTGTATATACCAGTTTGATTTGTACAAATATTCTAAGAACGTGAAGCTAGATAGCTTCAGGTTATATGTACTTTACTGGAAACACAGTACCTTTCAGCAAAAATGGATACCCAATATGAACTTACACATAATTTCAATTAGATATCCAAATGCAAGCAAAATATTTGAAGGTCTGCAGATGGAACTTTAAAGCTTTAGTCTTCTAGTCTTCTGCCATCTTTAAAAATTGCCATCTTTTTTCACTTGAGTAATTCCACTTTCTTAAAAATCAAGACCATATTTTTGAATTTTGGTGCAAATGTAACCAAACATTTAGTTTTTAGTTTAGTTTTTACAGGCTTGTAATGATTGTGTCAAGCCTCGAAGAATGCCTATGCTATCTCAGCCATTATTGCTTCTTAGCTTGCCTACAGACTCGGGGGGGGGGGGGGGGGGAGGGGAGGGAAGAATTGATTGCAGGCTTCAGGCATCGGACTACCAGCTGTGAGAACCAAGGTTGTTCAAGATTTGTTTACTGAGAACTAAAGACATTCCCTCATAATAATTCTCTGACTTATAACTGGACAATGTGACCTGCACTAATAAGGGAACGGAAATTTCTCTACTTTTAATGCAGCAGTTTAGGCATGAAATAACCAGAGCTGGTTTTCCTTTCATCTGTGCCGAATTGATGTGCTCAATAAAGTTTTGCATTAGAGATTACATCGTCTCAGCTATGCTTACTTCATTGGGTTCATCAGTCGGAACCTTGACAGATTGTCTACAAAGAAACCAAGTTTCTTTGAAATACAGCATGAATGATAAAAATGAAAAAAAAAAAGTATTTTAGAAAAATAGGGCTGCCAATTATAATGCAGTAAAAAAACCGTTTGAATAGAACAACTGTATAGAAAAAGTACTTATTTTTACAAAATTAGAATAATTTTGAAAGAGCACAGATAACTAAAATTGAAGAGTAAGCAAGAAATCACTTTGTGTGAAACATTTTATATCTTTGCATAGGTACTGATATAAATAGTTCTCTTCTAGTATTTTAGATAACATTTTTATTGGTGTCATTTTAATATTCAACAGTTTAATTTTAACTATCTTGGTAGTAGTTTGTGGCTTAATGTTATTACTATTGTTTAAAAATGTTCTATGCTTCAGTAAACACTAGCTTAAAACGAATCATCATGTTTGCGTTTTTATGTACAGACATGGAGCCTCCAAGAATTCAGTGTCCAAGTGTAAAGGAGAAAATAGCAGAACCCAATAAATTAACATCCCGGGTATTCTGGGATACTCCAGAGGGACGAGATACTGCTGATGGCATTTTGACAGAGTGAGTAAATATGTATAGTTAAACAATAAAGTGACAGTACATAAACTTAAAATCTGTACATGAAACACACTTTTTAAGTTTATGTACTTTTAATTTAGTACATAATGCTCTACAAGTTAGTATGAATTAAGAAGTTTACAGCAGTTTAGTTCCTAGGCTTTCTTTCAAACATGCAGTCCAAATAATTTTGTAGTCTAGCAATTGAGGAGTAACAAGATGCAAGATCAATTTTTATATAGTTAGTGCTTACTTTATATCCATATATAGTGTTGCAGGATCCAATCTGGGTCAGTCACCAAGACCAGAGGTTTTGTTGTCTGAGCTTTCTGACTCGTGCTGGAGCCCATCTTCAGGGAACTTCTCTCTAGAAGAGTGTGTGCTGTTCTGTATGTGGTATTTATAGTGCCTGTTGTAAGTGGCTTTTTAGAAGTTACTTGGGGTGTATTGATGGCTGGCTTTTAACTCATTAGCTGTCAATTGTTTGTGCTGCCCAGCCCTCGCCTTTTAAGTACTTGATAGGCTGGTGGTAAATAAGCACCCCTGTTGACTGACGAGGGGCCTATTTCTCAGGCTTTAATCACTTCCCTGGCTGTTTTTGTGCCTGCTCGTCCAACAATCTTAGTAGTTGCAGACTTGAATGTGTGTCCTTGTTCATTGCAGTGTGAGGCTACCAGTGAGGCTATAATGTTAATGTTGTTGCATATCAATAGATGGTGTTTAAAAGTCAGATTCTCAGAAGTTCCAGATAAGTATAATATTAACAATTTAGTCCATATTTTCTAAAATATATACTGCAAGAATAAGACATTTCTGTCTTTTTAAAATTTAGCACTTTAAATTTTATTTAAGCTTTAAATTAAACTTTACATTTTATTTTATTTCATTCATAGTATTGTCTTGAAAGGACTTCCACCAGGATCATATTTTTCAGAAGGAGATCACAAAATCCAATATACTGTGTATGACAGAGCTGGGAATAAAGGAACTTGCAAATTTTTGGTCAAAGTCAGAGGTAAGATCACTTTCCAGCTAAAAATAAGCACAGTCATTGAATCCAAACCACATTCACATGTTACTTGGAGATGTGGACTAGTTTCCTGAATGCACCCATCCTGTGCATTACAGTTCCAATTTATCTGGAAGACACTACACTGGTACAGGCTAATGTAGACAACACAAAATAAATAGGAGCCATCCTTTTCAAAAACATGTGGAGATAGTAAGTTGATGCACTTTGTATGACTGAACTACTACTCCATAATCTCTATTGCACATAGTGCTGGGATTGACTATGGCAGTGATGGCAAACCTTTTAGAGACCGAGTGCCCAAAAACTGGCCCCATCCCTGCCCTGCCCCCACCCTGCCCCACCTGCCCGCAGGGCCACTCACTGCCTCCAGGGCCACTGCAGATCACCCAGGCAGCCCAGCAGCGCCATGGCAGCCACTCCCTCTGTCCGCACCCTTCAGCATCAACTGTGCGGGATGGGGTGTGAGGGCAGAGTCTTGTCTATGTTGCTTGGCTGCCATGTCATTGGCTGCGCTGCTCTGTGTGGGCCATGCTCAGGGGTGATTCTCCTCCAGAGGGGGCTGGTGAGGGGGTCATGGGGGGAGGCGAGGCTCGGGAAACGGCACGTATGCCCACAGAGAGGGCTTTGAGTGCCGCCTCTGGCAAGTGTGCCATAGGTTCGCCACCACTGGACTATGGTTATCTCTTGAGGATAACAAATTCTCTCTCAGATGTAGATAATTATAGCTTCACAGTTTTTGTTGTATAATTCTATAAAGGGTTAATTTGCTGATCAAATCTGAGCATTGCATTCTGTTTACCAATGTAATTTGTTGCACTTGAGAAATAGAAAAAATCCAATTCGGTTTGTAGTTGAAATTCCCATTGTAGCAAAGAGATATAACTGGTGGCATTATTCTGGCTTTAGGATCACTGGAAGTTCAAGTTTGTAAATGATAGTGCAATATGAAAACAGGATTGTTATCCAGATAGTCTTTTTATTATCCCATGAATTAATAAATTATATATTATTTACTAATTACTTAACTAGAAATAAATAATCTTTATTTCTAGTTAAGAAGGTACTAGATTTTCATTTAGATGTACCAGAAGTGGTGATGAATTACCGAATTCTGTTACTTTGTATTTAAAGTTAGGCGCTGTGGAAAATTGAATGCCCCGGACAATGGCTACATAAAATGTTCTGGTGATGGCAACAATTATGGTGCAACTTGTGACTTTTCCTGCATTGGTGGGTACGAGTTGCAGGGAAGTCCAGCAAGAGTTTGCCAGTATAATTTAGGCTGGTCGGGAACAGATCCAACCTGTACACGTACGTGAGTAATGAATAAATCCTGTAAGAGGAGACTGGACAACCATTTGTCTGAAATGATATAGGATTTCCTGCCTGAGCAGGGGGTTGGACTAGAAGACCTCCAAGGTTCCTTCCAACTCTATTACTATTATTATTATTATTATAGAATATAGATCAGAATTATTTGCATTATTTGAAACATAGCTTAATCTAATAGCCCCAGTTTCTTCAATTTTTTTGTTCATAATTTACATATAAAGTGGATAATATTTTGCCAATAAGCATTAAAAACCTTTTATTTTATTTTGTAAATAATCTGCAAAATGGCAGTCAACATAATAGCATTGCTTTTTATCTTTACATTCATTGTATTAAAGCCAAGAAAGTTCTCTCTTTTTCCATAGATCTTCAGTGTTAGGGATCTATGGAAATTTATGGAAAGATCTATAAATATACTTAGCTTTCTGTTTTTTTCCTAAAGTTTTCTCCATTATAATTCTTAATTCTTTCTTAAACTTTCTTAAACTTAAAAAAACAACTGGTGCTGTAGTGTTCAGAATTGGAATGAAGAACACAGCCAATAAAAGGTTATCTGGATTATGAAAATTCATGGATGTCCTCTAACTTTCTTATTCTGTGGATTTCCTGGTCTTTCTGGATAAATGCTGATTATTAAAACCCATATAATAAAGTTAAGAAAATTGAAGGGAGGGGTAGATTGAGGTTTTATTTCTATCTTTTTTTATTTTGTATTTCTATTTCTAAGACTGGGAAAACATCCGCCAAAGAACGTAGGGCTGCTCACATAGCTCTTGTCTGCAGCTACTTAAATTAAATGAGGCTTCTCCTGGGTTAGGCTGCTGAGCAATCCAGGAAAAAAAGATCCAGCTGCTTTAGGAAATTGATGGTTGACGCTGCACGAGCAAACTCTAACTTTCCAAAGCATCTTTCCCCTTTCACTGGACAACTCTACACCACCAACTTAAAAAATAACTTCAGATGTTACAAATTAATTACTTAGTTGGACTATTGTGTGGTCTGGATTTGAAGGGGGTGGAGGATTTGGCACCCATTTCTGGCACTCTCATGGGACCTGTTGAAATTGTATACAAAAAGCTTATCTTTCTCCAGGAGCTGGAAAAGCACTTTAAACTTTGGCATTAGCTAAGAATTTTTCTGTCATCTTTTCTATAAGTTTTGTTGTTTATTTTCAAGTTTCTATATGAGCATAGTAGCATCATTAATTTTTTAATGTATCTTTTCAGCTATGAATATTAATATCGGTGTGAGGACAGCAGCAGCTCTTCTAGACCAGTTTTATGAAAAACGAAGGTTGCTTATTATATCCACTCCTGCTGCATCCAATTACTTTTACAGAATGCAGCTGGGAATATTGCAGGTAAGAAAAAGTTTATTCGTAAGTGGAATTTAATTCTACTCCCAAATTAATATAGATGGACAATGTCTTTAATATTGTTTGCTCCTTCATTTAATACACATTATGATAATCTGGACCTACATACACACAAAGGGCTGACTAAATGAAATAAGTTCCAGTTCTTGTTAAACAATGGAAGTGATTCTCATAATTTCCCTTTAAATCCACCCCTACTTTGCCACTACTCACTCTATTCAAGAAAGTCTTTAATCCATTCTAGATTGGATGGAACCAGGGCACAGGGGGTACAGATGAATCAACAAAATTGCTTCCTCTTCTGACCCATTGCTGCAGTAATTCAGCTTAGGGTATAATGGTCTTCATAAGATTTGGAGTTATGCTTATTTTTTCCTCTTCAAAATGAGTCCAAAAATTTTGGGCAGGCCTATAGGAACAGTCACTTTAATTCAGGGACTTTTATACCTTGACTTCTTCCATTCCACTTAAAGGCTGTTTTCCTGCTCCTTCCCCACAAATAAACAAATGGTTCATATACAGAATGAAATGGGACTCTTTGTTTTTGGATATGGGCCAAAATGGTTCCAGGAGAAAAACAATCAGAGTCTTAAAAGTGTATGTCATTGAACAGAATTTAGGTGTGAAAGTAAATTTATTTTCCATTTCATGTGTTACCACACCTTTTTTTGCCAAGCTTTCAGAAGTGAATAATTTAAGTGCTGAACTATTTCACATTAAAAATATTTAATAAAATTAGTTTCTATCTATTAATGTTGCCCTTGTCCAATTATATTTGTAGAGAGTAAGGAAGATAATTTTTAGATGGAAATTTGCAAGGACTACCAAAAGGAGTGACATATTTTTTAGTCTAAAGCAACAATATTTGGAAGTGATTGAGGCAGATGCCTCACTAACTCACTGGAGTATAAGAAGAGGGAGGGAGTACAGCACAATCAGGCTTGCAAGATTCTGTTATTATAGCCAATATCAATAAAATAGTTTTAGTCTTCCTGTGAAATTGAATTCCTGATCTGGTTTGCTTGGAGTGACTGTCAGATTGTGAGGTGACTAAGACATAAATGATTGTCTGAAGGGCCTCCTATGAATGGCACATTAGATTTGTGCAAAGGCCTTCCTGACCTCATCTACCATCTGCCACCTGCTTTTTGAGCAGAGCTGTGAATCCAGGATAATCCCAGATTGTGGTCCAGTCTTGAACAGAGACTTACAACTTCATCCAAGACCAAAGATGAAAACTCCTCAGATGCAGGAGGCTCAAATAACCATAGCCATTTGATTTTGCCAGGATTCAGCCTAAGCCTGTTCCTCCCCATCCAGACCCAAACAGCCTCAATGCGTTGGGTCAGAACATTGCAGCAATACCTGGAAGGCCCAGGGTCAAGATATCTGCTTTGGTATCATCTGCATATTGATGACACTGGACCCCAAGTGGATGAATGGCCTTCCCAGCTGTTTCATATAGAGGTTAAATAGGTAGTGTGAGAGTGTCGAGTCCTGAGGTACTTTACAAGTGAGGGGAAATAAACCAACCACAGAGGGAGGAGAACCATTGCAACAGTCCCTTCCAAATCTTTGCAGCAATCCAGAAGGATACCATGGTTAAAGGTATCAAAAAATCACTAGGATTTCAAGGACTACAAAGATGGCTGCACCATCCCCACCTCAGCTCAGGCACCAGAGAATTAAGGAAGTATCATTGCCATCTCTTGATTGATCATATAAAATTTTGTAAGCCAAATACAATAGCCTCACATTAATGATTGTCACAAACTCATTGTATGGATGCTTTTTATAATTAACCCAATTGATTATCTTCCTACTTTACACAGCCAGCTCAATGTGGTTTAGATTTGCGGCATGTTACAGTGATTGAGTTAGTTGGGATTTATCCAGCACAACTGGGAAGAATAGGATTAAGACTGATGCCTGCTGCCTTGGCTGTACAACTCAGGTAAATTAACACAGACTCTAAATTTTCTCTGGCTGTTTCCCTTTAATGTTTCAATTATATTTTTAGAGCAGGACTTTATAGAATGAGATTTTTTTTATACACGAGGATTCCTAAATAAAACACCTTGTTTAAATATTTTACCCAAATTTGACAAATAAAATTTAATGATCCCCACGTTATAGTAAAATTAACATGTTCTTTAAAATATATTCTTTGCTTCATTAATTTGTGATAAATTGTTATATTCTATTCACTGCACAGAGACTGTGATTGCCTGCTGAACTGTGCATGAGCATATGTCTCTCTTTCCTGTGTTGCCAAGCGGCTGTGGGAAATACTGATGGTCTAAGTTTAGGGTACTTTTCAATATTTAGTGCTATAAATTGTTCATCTGATTGAATTTTAGTTAAATGTCATATTTCAAGGTCATAATGTGAAAACTATGGATTGGTCCTAATGAAAAGCAAACAGCTTCCTTAAACTGTAAAACACCAACAACTTTTCCTACTTTGTAGTACAGAGTTATATTTCAGCGTAAGGGCAACACAGATTTGTTTTAAAAATGTTCTCTGACCTTTAGTTACACGAGTATACAGCTATCCTGGCAATGTATACCAGTTGAGAGTACCAGAGGCATGGAGTGTCTGTGCAATGAAATGTTTTCTAAAGCAAGAATAAAATGAGCATGCTTACTGTCTAAAAATAAGATGGAACTTTGCTATATTCCTTGGAATTTTGAACGTTCTAGATATGCAAGGTATTTATTGCAGTACTAAGTACTTTAAATTTATTTCTCTGTTGGAGGTTTTGGCCACAGCAAGAAAATACAGATGGTCAGAAATGCACTGTGAGAACTGGATTACCTTTGTTTGATATTTAACAATTATATCTGGAAAGAGGATTATTTTCCTTTTCAGATGTTGACTAAATATTGTATTCTCTAATCAAAAGGGAATATTACTGCACATAGGAATGAAGATCAATTTCACCCATATATTGACTGGAGAAGCAGCTACAGGAAACTTGTTTAATAATGGTCAGCTCGGTTGATGATTGGTTTGGGTAGAAGAGAAGAATATTGGGGTCTCCTGCATCAGCGAGAAACCAAGGGCAACTAAGGGAATTGCAGAAGGAAGGAGGTGCATATGAAGGACTGTTCTTTTTTCCTGTCCTACCCTTTTCTTTGCCTGTCTTACATGTTTAGTTTGTAAGTTGCAGACATGGACTGATGCATGCTGCTTTGGGATACTTTTGTCTAGAAACAGATGTTCTTGAGAGGTCTTTGAATGGCCATGAACATGGGCAGGAGCAGTGATCAGGAGTGCAAGGTAACTGCTTAGTGAAAGACAAAGGAAGTTGTTAACAAACTTGTCTCTTTTCATACCCTCAGGTTGTTACTTCGTATCCCTCACTATAACTATTATATGGTAGTAGTTGATAAACATGGTGTGGACAAAGAACGATATCCTTTTCCAGCAACCCCTGCTGAACTCTTTGCGCTCATTGACACTTTCCCTTTGAGAAAAGAAGAGATGAAATTGCAAGCTGAAATTGGCCGGTCTTGTCCCTGATTTCAGACTATAGACGTTCAGATGCCAGTATTTTCACTGCCTAAATTTTTCTGGTGCTACACAAAGCGTGAGATTATGAAAGTCATTGCTGTACAGAACCCTTTTTCTTGTATGTATGTGTTTAGGCTATGGATGTTGCAAAACTTCTCATTTAACCTATAAATGATGCCTCTTTATCTTGTCAAAGATGTGAAAGGATATTGTTGTAAGGATATTGAATTGCTTTGGTTGACCCTCCCATGTAAATGTTTTCTTTCACAGATCTTTTATTAATAAAACTTTTTTGCATTTTACAGGTTTAGTATTTATATTAACACTATGTTACAAGGCTGTTTTTTTTTTTTCATTCAGCAAAAAGGCTCCAGACTACTGTAAGTTTAAAGGAGTCTCACTGATTTCAGTCAGACCAAACATGACTGAATAGGGATTCATCACTGTTGTCTTCTGGTTGTATGGTCTCATTGAGATACAGGCAGTCCTCAACTTACAGCCATTCATTCAAAATTACAATGGTACTGAACAAAGAGACTTTCTACTTGTCCTAAACTTACAGCTGTTTCAGTGCACCCACGGTCACACCGGGTCTTCTTACCAAGACTGACTTGCACTGTTCCCCAAGCTTTGCACGATTTGGAGAATTCCAAAGCTGCCAGAGTCACCTCGTAGCTGGATAGGCGGCAAACAAATTTAATAAATAAACAAAGCATCACAAGAGCAGGCTCCATTCTCATGATTGTTTGGAAGCCTCATTCTTCCAAGTGTGGAATTTGGAGAAGGAGGTTTCCAAAGGATCACGAGAATGGAGTCTGCTTGGAGAATGGTGCAAGGCGGCCTTGGCAAGCAGGCCTAGTGTGGCCAGCAGCTACCTTGCATATGGAAGCAGCTGGAGAAAAATGGTGAAGTGGGGTTCAGCAGATCCTGTGCAGCTGAGGCTTGGCAGAATGGTGCTGGCCTGTCAGGATGCAGTGTGGGGCTTGTGGGGCTTGAGGCAGCATAGATCAGGGTTGGAGAGAGAGGCAAATGGGAAGAATTGTGATGTCCCTTCAGTCGTAGGCACTATTGGCCAGGTCAG
Source organism: Crotalus tigris (assembly GCF_016545835.1). Lineage (NCBI taxonomy): Eukaryota > Metazoa > Chordata > Lepidosauria > Squamata > Viperidae > Crotalus > Crotalus tigris. The sequence goes on along the minus strand of NW_024096626.1, from coordinate 33,839 downwards.
TGGCTGAGACATCCTGGGCTGTGGCAGCTCTACATGCATTGGTGGGCTGAATGGACACACACACACACATACACATATACACACACACACACACACACACACACACACACACACGCCTCCCAGGATCTTCCCCAAAGCCCTGAGGCACCACTGCACTTCTTAGCTGGAAGTCTATTTAACAATCCATGAATTATTTAACTCCTACAACTGGGAGTGCTGGGACTGCAGTCATTGAGCGAAGCCATCACATGATGTCTCACTTAATGACCGCTTTGTTCAACAACTGACATTCTGGTTCCAATAGCGGTCATAAGTCGAAGAGTACCTGTTCATCATAAACAGCACAGGTTTTAGTGTGATAATTCAAATAAAGTTGGAGCTTTAATATAAAGGATAGGTTTTTGTCTAAAACCTGTGGCAAGTCATTGGAAAATTATATTACAGCATATACTTGCAAATCAGTTTTCAGTAATAAAGAATAGACCTAAAATTCTAATATTCTAATCTGGATGAAGTAATTAAATCTATAGAATATTTAAAGATGATATGGCTAAGAATATTAGATACTTTTAGGCCTACTTATATGATTCCAGGAAAAAGTCATTCTTTGTAAGACATGAGATGCTTGGCTAAATACTCTATAATTAGGGTTATTATGAGTAATGATCCTTATAGACAAGGCAGAGTGGATTTACTCCTAAACACAATACCCTTTTGTGGTATACATATGATGTGCTTTTTTAGTTTTGGTTATTCAGATGTGTTTTAGCTATCAGATTTTTTTCAGTTAAAGTATCTTGACCATGAATTAAAATATACATGATGAATTTTTAACTGCACATAAAACAAGACTTTACTATAGCTACACATAACAACAACCCAACTTTCCATAATTCATGTATCTCAGTGTATAAATAAAAGAAGTGCAATATAAAACAAACATGTTTAGTGTGTGTTTCAAAATTATTATTTAGTCATTTATCATAAGATTTCTTCAAAACTGGAAAACATCAAGCAATTTATCTTAATATGGAACCTATGACTATTGCTTTATAAAAAGAAAAATAATATTGTGAAAATATATTTACTATCCCGTATCTTAAACTTTAATGAGATTCAGGAGCTTATATATAATGGCAGACAATAAATGAAGTTTATATTAAGAAAACATTCAGTCTGTTTTGATATTTATTTGCGGATGTAGTAAGTGCTGAAAACTCACTTTCACAAAAGTATGTTAATGCAATCAGTAATAAGATTCTTAATTTTGATTTAAAGCTTATTATCTGAGAAGTCCATCTAAAAGTCTTCAGCTTCACTGAATACATTCAAGCTATTCAGAGAACATTGGTGTTTCATGAAACATAATTTAAAGATTATTTATATACACTGTTCATACCCAACATAAATATTTCCAAATGATGCAATTATAATAGAAATGAATAATATAAAAAAAACATCTGACTGCTTTAACGCAATTTTTTCGTAAAAAACAAAACAAAAGCTTTTTTTTACATCACCAATACCATTTGATGAATACTAACAGAATCAAATTCTGCAGGATAATAGGTAAAACAAGCAGTATATGTAATTTATTGCCACAGTTGAATTATACTAATGAATTTGTTTAAGAATTATGTATGAAAAATAAACAGTCCCTGATTTATTTAGAAGCTATATTATTACAGGATACATGGCAATTATTCCATATTCTTCAAGATAGCTAGTCCAAAGACAGTAAGCCAGTAGGCAGTTGGTTCAAGTTAAACAGTGTCTTATAGCAAAATGCAGGGCTGGCTCTGGAGATTCTGCATTTGAGAGATGGAAGAAGGTTCCATCACTTTCCCCATGTACTCTCTCTTGCACTTCTGTTGTCTTGGTCTCACCATTGCCCCTCCCAAGGCAAACAAACTTGGAATATCTGTACACTGTGCACTTTAAGTAGAATGAAACAGTTGCTCCAGACCACAAACTGGGAAGTCAGAAGGCAGAAAATGAGGATTTCTATTCAGTATGCCCCACATTCTGGTCTATTCTTTGAAACTACTATCCTTAGTCAGGTAAAATGACTAACATTCCATCTATGTATATTATGTGTGGTTTAGAAGATCTACCGCTGTTAAATCCTCAACTTTCATTTCATTTGTTTTAAAATGGATGTACATATCAGAAAGAGCAGAGTACATGTAAGTTGGTTGCAGAGTAAATGATCATAGCCTTCATTTAAATTTTTTGCTCAGCCTTTCTGTGTACCACTATGCAGAAGTAGACTTGCTTTAAAGTTCATTTAAAGTGTGCTGTAGCTGCTGAAAAAGCTAGTGCAGTTCTAGGCTGCATTAACAGATTAGAATCAAGATCACATGAAGTGTTAATACCACTTTATAATGCCTTGGTAAGACCATACTCCAGTTTTGGTTGCCACAGTATAAAAAAGATGTTGAGATTCTAGAAAGACTGCAAAGAAGAACAATAAAGATGATCAAGGTACTAGAGGTTGCAGGAATTGGGTATGTCTAATTTATGGATTACTGCCTTGTCGTGGCGAAGGGGCTTGCGTAACTCAATGAAGCTATAAGCTATGCCGTGCAGGGCCACCCAAGACGGACAGGTTATAGCAGAGAGTTCTGACAAAATGTGATCCACTGGAGAAGGAAATGGCAAACCACTCCAGTATCTTTGCCATGAAAACCCCATGGACAGTACTAAAAGGAAAAAAGATATGACGCTGGAAGATGAGCCCCTCAGGTCGGAAGGTGTCCAATATGCTACTGGGGAAGAGCAGAAGGCTAGTACTAGTAGCGCCAGAAAGAATGAAGCGATTGGGCCAAAGCCGAAAGGACGCTCAGCTGTGGATATATCTGGTGGTGAAAGGAAAGTCCGATGCTGTAAAGATTTTTTCTCCATAGGAACCTGGAATGTAAGATCCATGAATCAAGGCAAGCTAGACGTAGTCAAAAAAGAGATGACAAGACTGAACATCGACATCTTAGGAATCAGCGAACTAAAATGGACAGGAATGGGGGAATTTAACTCAGATGACCATCAGGTATACTACTGTGGGCAAGAATCCCTCAGAAGAAATGGAGTAGCCTTCATAGTCAATAAAAGAATAGGAAAAGCAATACTGGGATACAATCCCCAAAATGACAGAATGATCTCAATTCGAATCCAAGGCAAACCATTCAATATCACAGTAGTCCAAATCTATGCCCCAACCACTGGTGCTGAAGAGGATGAAATTGACCGGTTCTATGAAGCCCTACAGCACCTTATAGAATTAACACCAAAAAATGATGTCCTTATCATCATGGGGGATTGGAATGCTAAGGTAGGAAGCCAAAAGATAACCGGAATAACAGGCAAGTTTGGCCTTGGAGACAAAATGAAGCAGGGCACAGGCTAATAGAATTTTGTCAAGAGAATACGATGGTCATAACAAACACTCTTTTCCAACAACCCAAGAGACGGCTCTACACATGGACATCACCAGACGGTCAACATAGAAATCAGATTGACTATGTACTCTGCAGCCAAAGATGGAGAAGCTCTATACAGTCAGTAAAAACAAGACCAGGAGCTGACTGTGGCTCAGATCATGAGCTTCTCGTTGCAAAATTTAGGCTTAAATTGAAAAAAGTAGGGAAAAGCACTAGGCCACTCAGGTATGAACTAAATCATATTCCTGATGAATATACAGTAGAGGTGACAAATAGATTTAAGGAATTAGATCTGATAGACAGAGTGCCTGAAGAACTATGGATGGAAGTTCGCAACATTGTACAAGAGGTAGCAACTAAAACCATCCCAAAGAAAAAGAAATGCAAGAAAGCAAAATGGCTGTCTCAGGAAGCTTTGCAAATAGCTGAGGAAAGAAGGGAAGCGAAAGGCAAAGGAGAAAGAGAAAGATACACCCAATTGAATGCAGAATTCCAGAGAGTAGCTAGAAGAGATAAGAATGCCTTCTTAAATGAACAGTGCAAAGAAATAGAAGAAAACAACAGAACAGGGAGGACCAGAGATCTCTTCAAGAAAATTGGAGATATGAAGGGAACGTTTCATGCAAAGATGGGCATGATAAAGGACCAAAATGGCAGAGACCTAACAGGGGCAGAAGAGATTAAGAAGAGATGGCAAAACTACACAGAAGAACTATACAAGAATGAGCTTAACATCCCAGATAACCACAATGAGATGGTCACTGACCTCGAACCAGACATCCTAGAATGTGAAGTGAAATGGGCCTTAGAAAATCTGAGCAACAACAAAGCTAGTGGAGGTGACAGTATTTCCAGCTGAGCTATTCAAAATCTTAAAAGACAATGCAGTAAAAGTGCTACATTCAATTTGCCAGCAAATTCGGAAAACTCAACAGTGGCCACAGGATTGGAAAAGGTCAGTTTACATTCCAATTCCAAAGAAAGGCAATGCCAAAGAATGTTCAAACTATCGCACCATTGCACTCATTTCACATGCTAGTAAAGTTATGCTTAAAATCCTACAAGCTAGACTCCAGCAGTATGTGGATCGAGAACTACCAGAAGTACAGGCAGGATTTCGAAGAGGCAGAGGAACTAGAGATCAAATTGCCAACATACGCTGGATCATGGAGAAAGCTAGGGAGTTCCAGAAAAACATCTACTTCTGCTTCATTGACTATGCAAAAGCCTTTGATTGTGTGGATCACAACAAATTGTGGCAAGTTCTTAAAGAGATGGGAGTACCAGACCATCTCATTTGTCTCTTGAGAAACTTATATGCGGGTCAAGAAGCAACAGTGAGAACTGGACACGGAACCATGATTGGTTCAAAATTGGAAAAGGAGTCCGGCAAGGCTGTATACTGTCGCCCTGCCTATTTAACTTATATGCAGAGCACATCATGAGAAAGGCAGGGCTAGATGAATCAAAAGTTGGAATTAAGATTGCCGGGAGAAATATCAACAACCTAAGATATGCAGATGATACCACTCTAATGGCAGAAAGTGAAGAGGAACTAAAGAGCCTCTTGATGCGGGGGAAGAAGGAGAGTGCAAAAGTTGGCTTGAAACTCAACATTAAGAAAACCAAAATCATGGCATCCGGCCCTCTCAATTCCTGGCAAATAGATGGGAAAGAAATGGAGGTAGTGACAGATTTTATTTTTCTGGGCTCCAAGATCACCTCAGATGGAGACTGCAGCCAAGAAATTAAAAGACGCTTGCTCCGGGGGAGGAAAGCTATGGCAAATCTAGACAGCATTCTAAAAAGCAGAGACATCACCCTGCCAACAAAAGTGCGCATAGTCCAGGCCATGATTTTCCCAGTTGCAATGTATGGCTGTGAAAGTTGGACCATAAGAAAGGCTGAGCGCAAAAGAATTGAGGCCTTTGAACTGTGGTGCTGGAGACGACTCCTGCGAGTCCCTTGGACTGCAAGGCGTTCAAACCGGTCGGTCCTAGAAGAGATCAACCCCGACTGCTCTTTAGAAGGCCAGATCCTGAACTTGAAACTCAAGTACTTTGGCCACCTAATGAGAAGGAAGGACTCACTGGAGAAGAGCCTAATGCTGGGAAAGATTGAGGGCAATAGAAGAAGGGGACGACAGAGAATGAGATGGCTGGATGGAGTCACTGAAGCAATAGGTGTGAACTTAAATGGACTCCAGAAGATGGTAGAGGACAGGAAGACCTGGAGGAATGTTGTCCATGGGGTCGCGATGGGTCGGACACGACTTCGCAATTAACAACAACAACAATTTAATGAAAAGAAGGACTAAAGGCGCCTTCATAGCAGTGTTCCAACATCTGAGGGGCTGCCACAAGAAGAGGGAGTCAAGCTAGTCTCCAAAGCACCTGAAGGCAGGACAAGAAGCAACGGATGGAAACTAATCAAGGAGGGATCAATCTAGAATTAAGGAAAAATTTCCTGACAGAACAATCAGTGGAACAACCTGCCTCCAGAAGCGGTGAATGCTCCAACACTGGAAGCTTTTAAGAAGAGACTGGACAGCCATTTGTCTGAAATGGTATAGGGCAGGGGTGTCAAACTTGCAACATCACGTGATGTGTCGTGATGTATCGTGACTTTTTTGCCATTGCCAGCAATGGGGTGGGCATGGTTTTGCTATGATGCATCCGGCCCACGGGCTGGCAGTTTGACATCCTTGGAATAGGGTTTCCTGCCTGAGCAGGGGGTTGGACTAGACAACCTCCAAGGTCCCTTCCAACTTTATTATTCTGTTAAAGAGTTTATAATTTTAGAAATATTACCTGGTTTTAACATTTTAAAAACAAAATATACACTCAATCTATAAACAGGAGGAAATGACATAGTGGCAGAAAATATCAGTAAAATGGTTGACTGCATGTGTAACAATATGCAGAGAAAAAACAAGAAAAGAAATGTCTTAAAAGCTACCAGCTTTATTCAACAATAGCTGGTAGCTAATATGAATTAAACAATTCTAGCAAAGGTGACTAATTAAACTAGTCTTTCTTAGCCTTCTCACCTTCATATGTTGAAAATAATAGTACTTTTTAATCTTACTTTGAATTAAAATACAAATAGCAATCTGAAGACTATATAAAATGGAAACAGGCAAACAAATCAGAATAATTTGAAAAAAAGAAGTAAAAATCATTCATTGTTTCACATATTTGTTTAAAATACAACAACATTTGTGAAATAAAATCATTTTTTCACTCTGTAGGTTGGTGCTAATATAAATCTACGCTCACTCAGCCCAGCTTTTTGGGAGAAAGTTGGTGTTTCACAGTATTTTCATAAAACATCAAAACATTTCATGGAAAAAAACAATAAATTTCAAATATATACTAATGCAGTTCCATGCTAAAAAAATATGACTCAGAAGTCATTTTTATAGATTTACAGTTTTAGATTACTGAAATATGAGTTGAATCTAAATTATAATTTAATCAAGCCAGATTTATAAATAATATTAAGCCAAAAACAAATCAGTTTATTGGCAATTTATATGTTAACCACATATTTTTCTCCCTAGCTTTTTTTTTTTTTTTTTTTTTTGATCAACCAAGTGTTTATCAGGTGATTGGGTCAGGCATTGACTAACTGGCCTGTTGCCCAAACATGACATCATGGACAATGCAGTGGTGGCAAACCTATGGCACGAATGCCAGAGGCGGCACTTAGAGTCCTCTCTGTGGGCATGTGTGCCATCGCCCCAGTCCTAGGCCTTCAGCTGGGTTTTATAAAACCTTTTCACTTTAGGCCTCCGCCGCCATGTACAAAAAAAAAGGTTCAATCAATCAGTCAATTTCAACTTCTCGCAGGGAAAAAAAAATCTTGCAAAGTTGGAATTGATTGATTGAATTTTTTAGTCCCACCCAGTTTGCTGTTACCACCACAGCCATGCCCAGCCAATGGGCCACACCCAGCCAATGGGCCACACCCACCCGGCACCCAACGATACATAAGATGGTTTTGGGTTGCAGTTTGGGCACTCGGTCTCTAAAAGGTTTGCCATCACTGGACTATGAGAAAGTAATTGACCTAAAATCATCCCGCTGGCTTTCATGCCTAAGATAGAACTAGAACTCACCGTCTCCTGGTTTCTAACTTGGTGCCTTATCCAGCAGACCAAATTGGCTCTCACTGTGTTAACCATACATAATCTATTATGTGTGGCTTTAAGATAGTTTTTAAGATCCATTGGTTTCCCTATGAATTATAGTACAATATAGTATAATCTGTATGCTATGGTGTGATATGGCATGGTATAATTCATTCTTGATGCCATCCATTTAGCCAGGAAAAGTTTAAATATATAGTCTTTCCAATATCTGTTTATTTCAAAAACATTAGTATACATAATCTTGTATCACTGACTTAACTTTTAAAATTCTTACAAGCGGGTGTGTGTGTGTGTGTGTGTATGAGTCCCTTTGCAAAAAGAACCAAACAGGATCATGAAACCTGGTTGATTGCTTACTTTTCTGTAGAACTAAGACAGTAACAGTACAATGAGGTGCCACCTGAATAATTTAGGTAGCACACTTTTTCAAGATAATCATTATAGTAGTGACAAAGGTTTTTTGTACAAGTGCACAATAATAAAAAAAATCCCAAATAGAATCAATATCTATCTATACAAGAAGATTCCCTACCTGGAGAGACAATGTCTCTATAACTCTGGACACACACAAGCAACAAAGCATTTGTGTCTTTAATGCCTGTACCCACTGCAGAAATATTTGTACTAGCCTTATCTCACCATTACTGAATAAATACCCAGGGCACATAAGTCGAGTCTACACTCCCTGCTTCTTTCAGATACCAATTATACAAGGTTGCTATGACCTGTACTACAAACTAGACTTAATGATAGATTTATGACATACTGAAATGCTCTGTCACTTCATACAGTCTTCCATATACTAACTTTTATGTTCCCCTATACCCCTATAATGCTTTACCTCTTTTATATTCTTGTTTTTATATACACTTTGTTTTAACGTATTTTTATATCTTCTAGCTTTTCATCATTACTAGACTCTGATGTAATTTTTGTGCTTTTTAATTGACTACCCCAATCCTCCTTATGCTGGTTTATGATCACAATAAAGATTTAATTTAATTTAAATTTTAATTTGTAACTGGAGTCAAAGCTATATTTGAAAACCTACTCATATCTCTGCCTGACGTAGATCTTCATAGCAATGTAAAGGTGAAAAAGGTCAAGGTTTCCGTGTCCAGCATGTCCAACTCTAGGGGGCGGAGCTCATCTCCTTTTCTTGGCCAAGGGAGCCAGCATTGTTCAAAGACATTTTCTGTGGTCATGTGGCCAGCATGGCTGTATGCCAAAGGCACATGGATTGCTGTTACCTTCCCACCGAAGAGGTATCTATTAATCTACTCCAGGGGTTCTCAACCTTGGCAACTTTAAGACTTGTGGTCTTCAACTTCCAGAATTCCTCAGCCAGCTTTGCTGGCTGAGGAATTCTGGGAGTTGAAGTCCACAAGTCTTAAAGTTGCCAAGGTGAGAACCCCTGATCTACTCAGATGTGCATGCTTTCAGACTGCTAGGTGGGCAGGAACTGCTGAGCCATCATACTTCTCATAGCAATGTACTCTTCATGAAAATAAAAAAAAAGGCTAAAGGATCTAGGTCTGTGCTACTAAAGGAACAGATAGGGTATTATGAATAGTAATATTAACATTGACAAGTGCTTAAAACAGGTTTTGGCTATATACTCCATTCATAATTTCTGACAGGGAGGTAGTTTTACACTGAAAGATTAGAAGTGATCCTAACTGAATTACAGTGCAATTAGCTAGTGAGTTGTAGAAACTCCCTCTTAGAGACTCGTAAAGAAAGCTAGGATGTCACTACTAATACCTGTTTTAGAACCGAAGTCAGATTCTGTGCTTGCTATTTTGCAGTCTTTCCCATAATGTTGTATAATCTTGGTCAAAACAAAACAAAAACATTGAAGAATCTGTACAGTAGAATATCAAATATGACATCACCTATTCCTTTTGAGTGGCTATTTAATACTTTTATACCTTCACTTTTGTAGAAAGTGCTGAAATGCAAAAGGCGCAACTCCATAGAGATTATTATTAGCAATACTAGCAATACAATACCTCTAACCCATACCATTCTGTTTATAAGCAGGTAACTTGAGACTCTCTAACTCTTTATTATAAAATCTATTGGGAACCATTTGTGGATAGCAGCCTGAGAAAAGTAGGAATATAATTACTCCTAGAGCGTACCTGGCACTCACTTCCCAAACTCATTAGGCTTATTTGAAATGGGATTATAATGAACTAGCCTCAATGACTTTTCATTAATTTATCAATCACTGATATATCTTTTCTGAGAAAACATATTGAAATAATAAAGGAAATGTCTGAGACATATTCTGTAGAGGGTATTATATGACCTCATTCTAACAACTCAGCAAATCTTGTTTTGGAGATGACTTTACTGATTTAGCCTCGGTAAATTAATACAAGAGCTACAGTATGGATTTAGGAAAGTGCCGAATGCATTCATAATCCATTTCAGAAAATTTAAATTCAGAATAAAAGTAAACTTCCTTATGTTTATATGTGCAAATCATGACAGGAGACCAGTCTCCATTACATCTTATTACAATTTAAAATCACACTACTGTAATGTCAGTGTTATGCAAACCATACTCCTCAGAGTCTGCGTTTCCCCATGCTGGATCTCAGCATTAATACACCTTCTACAGAATCTCCAGGACAATCAATCATTCTCTGCCAAAGAAGTCGCTCTTCTCCTTGAGAATCCATCCAGTCAACTTCTTTGCCATTGCTTATACCTGGAAAATTGCAAAGCACAGTGGTCAGCTGATTTTTTTTTTCAATCAGAAAAATCATTCCACCGTTCATTCTATTCAATATTTCATAAAAGTCCATTTCACAACATCTGCCAAGTTTCTGTTAGAGGTTCATAACACATGGTACTCCAGATTCACAAGAACTATAGCAACTCTTATCAAACTGTCATCTGTAGCTCTGATTTCCACCATTGGTACAGTGTAAACGTTTGTTTCATTTAAAATGAGCAATGTTTATATTTAGACTGGGATGTTGTGTTTAGCTCTAATCACAGCAACCACATATGAAAGATTTAATATCTTAATAATATCTACGTTACAAACTGGAAGCTGTTGCCCTTAAAAAAATAATTCCTAGGCTGAATTCTTACAAGCATAGTAGTATGGAGAATGAAATACTTTGAAAAATAAATCTAAAAACTCCCATTTGACTCTGGCCATCTTATTTTTGTATTAATTATAGGACAAGATCTTAGCTGTCCCTTTTATTGGGAATTCTAATCAGATTTACTTGCTTCTTTTATTAATTTTATTTTTACTATTTATTCTTTTTAGCTTTACCTTTTAGGAAAATATCAGAATGGGTTATCATAAATACTTTTAAACGAAAGAAAGACAACATTTTCTGGATCAGCCATCCATAAATTGGCAAACAGCCTGAGGGCAATGATAAAGACTAATTTACCTACCTGTTTTTCATATCATTTAAGAAACCATATTGATATATTTATTATTAGATTTCTATCCTGTCTTTCATTCAGAAGCTCGAGGCAGCATATATAGGAAGCTTTTACCCTATTTTCCTCCACAGCAGAGCTCGGCTGAGAGTAACTGAGTGGTCCAAAGTCAACCTCCACAACCAAGCAAGGGTCTAAAAGCTGAGTCTTCTCCCTCCCAATCCAGCACCTTATGCAAGGATGGGTGCGTTTACATTCCCAGAAGCTCTGCATTTCCATTTCCCACATTTTTACAATATCTTTTCTGGAAGATATGGCAAGTTTTCCCCATGAGCTGCCAGAAAAAGAGCTAAATGGGTCTCTCAAGGGCTGCTGCCCATATCTAAATACAAAGAGTATTCTAGATATTTCATTTGCTGGTCTCCCTTTCAATTCCCTTCTATCAAAGGGTAGATCTATCCACACCTACCACTTCCAATACTCAAGCGAACACCTCCCAGGAAAATATTGCTGGCGAGAGACTCCTTGTCCCAAACAGTAAGTTCTACACAGACATTGTGTATATCTCTAGGGTTCAAGCCACTAAAAGTGAATGTATGATTCCAATGGGGATTCACACTCTTTTTTATTACATGGGTTTTATGCTTTGAAGATTTGTTGTTGTCAGGAAGCAAATATCTAAGAGACAAAAGGAAGGGGGGGGGGAAATAAGAAAAAGAATATGGAGGTTTGTTACGAATATATAATTATAATTGAGAAGATGCTGATTGAACTATCTTAACCCAACCCATTTTTAAAATGTGGCCATTGGCACATCACTCAACAGCTATGTGTGATCCATAGCCCTTCCCTCAAAGGAAAAAAAAAACTATAAAAACATTTGTCATAAGAGTTGGCCACTGCAACATTCATTGAGCCCTTTTTTCTAGAAGGAAAGATTATTTGGAATATTTTTACTTTCTTAAAATGAAACTCTGACATGGAGCGATACTGAGATTTGCAAATAATACATGGTCATATAAGCTTATTTTGAGATTGTGATATTAGCATGTAGTAGGAGATGAATTATGAATTAGATCTGGATAGCAAATGCAAGATTACATCAGCTAACTGAGATTAAGAGATACAATACAATCCTGATATATGAACCTGTTGCCTACTATTATTTTTCCGTTTAAAATATTCAAAATAAGGTGGAAGGAAGTAAAGATTCAAAAATTCTAAATCTTGCCACTTGATGTGTATGGGACATTTTTGAGGAAATGAATAGATGATCATATAAGTGATCACCAGGGCAACTGGGATCAAGAATTTCATCGCTAAGCAATGTGATCGTGAAGGGTGACATCACACATTACTGGCTCACTTAGCAACCGCAATTCTTGCAATCTCACTTGCTGTCACTGAACAGCAATCTTGTTAAGCAAGGCGCTCATATGATTCCCTGCCAGCTTTCCCATTATCTTGGCTGGTGGGAACATCAGAAATCAGTCACGTGTCTTCAAAGATGCTGTGACAGCCAGAACTCTTGAGGACCTACTATAAATCCCTCCTTATTTAGTATCATAATTTTGAACAGTCACTGAACCAATGGTCATAATGCAAGGACTACCTGTATTCAATACAGAAATACTAAACGTCTACTAGCATACATAACCAGAGACAGAATAGGGGAAATCACCCTTTCACAAACGTATCTGAAGTGCCTCCTGATTTCACCGCCATTAAATTCTTGGCTTCCTTGATGACAATTTCCAATATGCCTCCTGATGGTATTTGGGAGGTTGCCTTTTTTTCTTTCTTTGAACTCTTCTTTCCTTTAGAATAAGGAAACAAGAATGGAGGAATATATGAAGCTTTCATATTTTGCATTGTAGCCTATCCTAAGGTTAATAATGAATATACATCAAACCATGCCTCTTAACCAAGCCACAAATGTCTCTGTCCTATAGAAGAGTATCTTGAATGGATTTATGCTCCAGATGCAACTTCAACATATATTTATGGCCCAAGACCAATCACAATAAAAAACATCATATAATCTAATAACTATAAAAGGAAATTTTAAAATTGCAAATAAATCATAAAACAATTAGCAACAGTTAATAGCATGAAGGAGGAATAGCATGAAACCGTTTCTAACAGCTATGGCTATTGATGAAATTTTCAACCTTCGTAGAGGTTTTTGAAAAATGGTTACCTAGGAGAAGGATAATAGCCTCCTGATCACAATGGCAATTAGAGTTATTAATAGTTGAACCTATTAAACTTGAGACATACTGTAAGTGATGAGGAAAACGATGCTTTTCTGTTTTTACAACATTATGTTCATCATATTTTAACTCTGGATGGGTGTCATAAAAAATAATAAAAAGCAAAAAAGGTCCACAATAAATCTTAGCTCATAGAGTAATTATTTAAAAATTGATCAGCACACCCCAAACTCTCTAACTTATCCAAACTTCATTTTTTCTCTTTCCATTCAACCATGTCTGATTCTCAGGAACTGCCTGGACAGTTTTCTTGGCAAGGTTTTTCAGAAGTCATTTATATTGATTGATTGATTTATATTGGGCAATCTCTAAATTTATATATATTTATAAATTTATACATATAAATTTAGAGATTGCCCAATTCACTCACAGAGCGACTCTGGGCGGAGTACAACTAAAAATATGAAAATCTATGTTTATGGTTTGCCACTGCCCCCTTCCTAGGATTGAGAGAAAGTGACCCAGTGAGCTTTGAGCCTGAAGCAGAACTCATGATATCCCAGTTTCTAGCGTAATGCTTTAACCACTACACCAAACTGCCTCTCAAACACCAATTACTCATCATTAAAAATAGTTTTCTGGTGGACAGGAGTCCTGAAAAGTAGATTGCCTTTGAATTTCAGATACCTTCTCCCTGTTTCTCTAGCCTCTGCTGAATTTGGGTGGGCACAGCTGACCGATTATCAGTTGTTCTCAGGATTCAGACAATCACACCAACCTTGGTCACCCCAAGATATACAGACACAAGGGAATTTTGAGTAGAAATAATTTGCAGCTTTTGCAGCATTTTTCATACAATGAAAATGTCAAGTCTTGTTACTCAACAAGATGACATTATAAGAAAATGCTGTTGAATAGGGAGCTAATGAATTTACAGCTAACAAAACCTGCCCTTGCTTCCAAAAGATATAGTGTTGGGGATGAATAATATAGGAAGATGAAATGATTTGTGGTTTCAAATTCTTTTAGAAAGTAGTAAACCAACTGAACAGCAACAATTTCAATGTTTTGTAGTGCTGGGTTTTTGTTCCTAATGTCTGCAGAAGACCATGAATTAAAACAATTCAAGGAAAACATTTCTGGATGCATCAAAGGTTTTTTTTTTTTCTTTTACCTTGAATCTCTCCTAGGGGAAGCGTTAGGTTCCTCTCAGGTGGAGTGTACCGTAAAGCAACAATTAATTCTCCTTTGTACTGCAGCCCAATATCAGTGGCAATTTCCATCTAAAATAAGAAAGTAAAATAGAAGAAAGTCTTGTTTAATAAATATTCGCCTTCACTTTTAGAGCATGTTGCGCATTATTTTGAGGTATACATAAAGAGTATACAGATGAAGATGAGCTTCAAATGACCAAACTTCTACTTCCTACACTCTATAACAGTGGTGGCGAACCTATGGCACGGGTGCCAGAGGCGGCATGCAGAGCCCTCTCTGTGGGCACGTGCGCTGTCCCCCTAGTCTTAGGCCTTCAACTGGGTTTTATAAAACCTTTTTGCTTTAGGCCTCCGCTGCCGTGTACAAAACAAAAAAAGGTTCAATCAATCAGTCAATTTCAACTTCTCGCAGGGAAAAAAAAAGATCTTGCAAAGTTGGAATTGATTGATTGAACTTTTTAGTCCCACCTAGTATGCCATTACCACCGCAGCCACGCTCACCCAATGGGCCAAACCCAGCCAATGGGCCACACCCACCCGGCACCCAACGATGCATAAGTGGGTTTTGGGTTGCAGTTTGGGCACTCGGTCTCTAAAAGATTCGCCATCACTGCTCTATAAGCTTCCAGCAAGGAAGTAGGAAGAAGTTTTCTTTAAAATGTCCAGTTCCTAGGTGTTTTTCTCTCTCTCTTAAGACAGCTTGAACCACTGCAAAGCTTCTTCCAAACTGCCCAACACATGCCCTCTGTTTGCCTACTAGATAGAGGACAAAAGCGACCAACTTTTCCTCTGCAATGTGGAGGGTGCTGGTGAGACAGGCTTTCTTTGTTGGTGGCCATAGGAATGCAAATTTAAGTTTAATAAAGAGCTTGGATCATTGACAAGTAAAAGTGGAGCTTTCCTGCAAATCCACTGCTAGTTCTTTAATAGGGACAGAAATGGGAACTAAGGGGTCTTGTGACATTCAGCATTGTTCTAATATTTATGTAATTGACAGTAAACCTTGTTGCTACACTTCCCACTTAACTCTAAGCTTTATGCAGACTTCAATAATATCACGATGGCTTTGCTATTCCTGTTTTTCTATCAAATTTATCACATTAACATATTTTCAAATTTCAACAAAACAAGATAAATCAGAAATAACTCAAGTGTTAGGGTGGGGAGGAAAACAAGAAAAGGAACAAAGGTGAATACATATTAGAACAATTAAATATACAATGGTATCAAGTTTTAAAAAAATGAAACTACGACCACATGGAGACACATATGTTTGGAGAAGGCCAGATATTTCAAGAAAGAGACATAACTCACTATGATATTTATCTGACTTGAGTGGCCAAAATTCTTCATGAATCCAGGTGCTAAAAAAGTGTTAGGATTATTACTTTGACAATATCAGGAGAGTGATAAATGAATTAGAGGGCTTCCCCTAAATAGTTATACTTGTCTTTACGTGTAGATGCCTTTTCCCAACAGTAACAAACAAAAATATGTGATATGGGAATAATCCATTCCTTTTTGGACTACAGAAGCACAGAAGGTAAAAAGAACAGATTTCACATATTAGATTGCAAATGAAATGATAAAACTTGCAGTTTGTTGGACAGGAACAAACTGATCTGTCCAAGCTACAGGAAAACACACTGGCATCTAGAGTTTGAGAGCCACTTGTGATACAGCCTTTGTGGGACATACAATACTTCCTCTGTAGTTTTATTGTTGTGATGGCTTTAATTTCAAAACTCAAAGAACACTATACAGTGGAATAGACCCATCTTTCAGCTAAGTTGCCTTCAACTAGTGGATAATTTGATTGCAATATAAATTTGCATGCCACTTCTCTAAACCAACAGGACCTTCTCACCTTCGGCTGAAGCATGAACCATTCATCAGCTTGATTTTCAAAGTTCCATGAGTCCAAGGGAATCTCTACTTCTCCCAGAAAGCTGTTACGCCCAAATCTGTCATAATGCCAGACAGAAAGTTGCAGAGTGCGAGTCTCAAGCTGCGTGTGGCTAATGACATACTATTGAGTGATAGAAAAGGAGCATATTTTTAAGGGAAATATTTTTAGGACCCAGTAAGTGAGAGTATAGAACTTCTAAGTATATCCAAAGGTATTAACAGATAATAAATGATGCAATATTTTCCCTTCCTACTAGTGCAATTCAAATTATGAAGGGAAATACATAAAATGTAATTATTCTCCTGAAAACCTGTGTTTACACCTGTCTTAAACTACAGTCCTTCCATCTCCTCCTGTATGCATGTTGATTCTGAAACATTATTCATAATTAAAATAGAAAGAAAATGAACTGGTGATATTAAATTCTCCAAAACTGATAAAAGTATTGTTATTAAGAAAGTTGTTCTTTAAATTCCACAACTGTTTTACATTTTTTATCATGTAATTGAAAAGCCTTTTAATTTTTTTTTTTGTTTTTTGTGGGGGGTTTTTTCCTTAGTGATTTTTGACTGTTAGTTTTCCAGCCTTTGGGAATGGGAGGCATACAAATAAGATAAGCAAATAAATAAATAGATGAGGAGTCCTTGGTGCTCTCTGAGTTCAGAGTGCACCAAGAACTCTTCATTTCAACCCTGAGCTACAAATATTCTCCTTTAAATAAATAAATGGGAAGCAGATGCCCAGGAAGTACAAGGAAGTGTCAACTTAATGTCAACATTGGGCAAAGTCCTCAAACAAATTATAAAGAACATGTCTGTGAGCACTTGAATAAGCATACTGCAATTAACAAGAGCAAACATGGTTTTGTTGCAAACAAATTGTGCCAATGAACCATATTTCCTTCTTTAACAATAGAACTACAGCTCAGTAGATTTGGAATGTTCTCAGATTCTCAGCAAAGCTTTTGACAGAGTTCCTCATGACGCATATTTTTCTTAATAGACTCATGATATATATATATTTCTTAATAAAGAAATCACCCAGTTATTTTGGAATTGGATGACACCAAAATTTAAAAATAATTAATTAATTAAAATGTGGGGTAGAAGATGCAACTGTTAAATGGCCTCAGTTGCCTGAACAATCTCATTTCATCTTGGACAGAAGAATCGAGTGGAATATCAGTGATTATTTTTGATCCTATGCAATTGAAAACATTTATCAATGGCTGAGATGATGGAACTGGCTGACACAAGGTTTTGTGGATGACACAAATATGGGAGGGTGACTTTAGATGAAACAGAAAAGTCAAAAATATCTAGACAAAGTGGACTGAAATCCCTGAGCAAATCACTTACAAGCACAACCCAAAAACTAGTTGGACATGTCCAGAGAGTCACCAGAAGCACAGCTCAACTCAAGGACATCTTTACCATGCAGGTACTGTGCAGCATATAAATAATTTAAACCAACAAACCACTCAACCAAGAATTTCTCATTTTGACCATAGAGGAAATATTAATGTATATGGTGTTGTCCCAGTTCCTATCTTACCTTAAGCATTTCATTGAATTCAGGATCAGTGCTATTACTTTTGATTTTTGTCTTCCTTTTGCTCTGGCGAGACTTGTCTGGCAGAAGATACGCTTTGACATAACTACAGATTAAATTAATAAACTATCAATTTTGCTAAAAGTTACAATATTAATATACAAACATGTAGATGTCCATATAAAGAAAATTCTTACGTATAACAATGCCAAAACTAAACCAGAGACGTCAGAATGGTTATACTTTAGCTTTATTTGCTCTCTCATGTATTGTGGTACATCAGATGTCTTTGTTTTATATAGCAAGAGATATACTGGAAATATATACAGTTTAAATAGACATATATTTGTGGGGAAATATATACATATATATATTTACATAGAGGAACAAAGAATCATATGATGGCTCCTCCTACATGCATTCTGAATACCACAACCAAGTCCGAGTGAGACTTATACTTCCTGCTCCTGATTTCCTGCCATGCAAATCAAAAAACAGATGTCATCTTCCCCAAAAGGTTATTTGTTACCTAGTTCCATATGCTATCACCAGAAATATGCAGTCAGAAATCTACTGAAACACAGAATTCCATATAAACAATGTGAAGTACAGGCAGGAGAATTATTACTCTTCAAAGTTTTGATTCACCACAAAATAAGGAACATTAGAGAAGCCCTGTCAGGTCCAGCCTATTCTTTGTCTCACAATAACCAGCTGCATGTAGCTGGGAAGTTCACAATCTCAGATTGGAGAGTGATGATCTTTTCCATTATTACTTCTCAGGGCCCATGAGAAAGATCGGGCATGCAGTTCATTTTTCAGTATGCAATAAATTACAATTGCTATGTGTAGCTTGCATGAGCCTGTTGGCTGGAACATTAGGGCTTGTGAAAGTTCCTGCCTTACTACTCAGCCTTTTATTCCTTATCCTGATTCCTTCCTACCATTTGTCCTCAGGCAGGTACAAGAGGCTTCAGTGTACCTAGGATTACTTTCAATTGTAGAAAATAAGGAAAGAAGGGAACAAGAAGAAAACAAAAGACTCCTCGTTCTCCAATTTTAGTGCACTGAAAGAAATCTCTTCTCAAAGAGCCTTCTATTTGCCACAGAATGTGGAAGAAAAGCTATAATTCTCTCATTTCCCCCACCATTTACTTTTTAGGCAGGAGAAGACAGAAAAATTCAGCTTCTTCCTTAAACTGATTATTTTTTACAGTTATAATTTTAGAGAAAAACTAAGGAACAATTGTTCCACTCTGGTTTCTGTTTACTAAGTTACTGAATTCACACTACACTTGCCAGAACAACATTGCAGAGAATTATGGTCAGTTGACAATCAGAATTTAAATTTGTATTTTCTAATTGGAAAGTCTTTAGGATAAGAAAAGAGAAGTAAGAATACCAGCACAAGCCATTTAGCAGTAAACATGGGTTTTTCATTTCACCAAAATTAAGTCTTTTCTCATAGGCAGTGTAGCACTGAAGTTATCAAACTGGAAAAATATTCATACCAGTTCACCATTTCCAGATTTATTTATTTTATTATTAAACTTCTATGCTGCCCGTTTCCCTGAGCTGATTCTAGATTTCACCAACTGAAGCAACTATATTTCTCAACCTTTGCAAGGACTAAAACTGATATGGCTCTTATTTCATTTAAAGTAAAGCTTCAATAAGAAGATAGGAGAAACTCATGCTGCCTTTCACATTTTGCAAACTCTAGCACAACGATACGTATATGATATTCTACTGTCTTAAACAGTAGATCTGTGGAAGGCAAATCTAACAAGCAAACATAACAAGGATAGTAAATAAATAGAAGTTTAGTTTAAAAAAGAGATTTGCTTACGGATCTGTTCTTTGTTTCTTTTCATCAGCAATGGCCAAGTTCTTGCATTTTTTTACAAGTATGTTAAGGGCTCCTGTTTTATAGCTATAGTTGATTTGCAGACAAATTTCACCACTAATATTCACGTTGCCATAGTCCCCAGTTTCACTGTAAACACTCATCATACTGTTAATGCTGGTCTGAAAAAGAGACAGTGACAGGAAGCCTATATCAAACTGAGTTATATTCATATACTATTGTTAAACTAATCAGTCATTTCTATTAGGGAAACATCTCACTAAAGAGAAATAGAATTAGCCATTTTTATACTGCAAACGATTCAACCAATATGATATCAGGGTTGGTTGATGGCAAAATTCAATCTCAATATCCCATTGAAGAAACATACCCATTTTATTTTATTTGTTCAAACAAGTCAAAGTGTCTTATTCATTCTCACATACATGCACACCTGTAAAATTAAGATCAGAGATTATCCTAAACTCATCCAGTAAACCCATGGATGGAGACCTAAGTGCCCAATTTAGTATTTTAATTCCAAAATAACTTACTTATATTTTTAATTAAATCACTTCCCTAACTGATAATATGTTGTAGTATATCTTACCGTCAGCAAAACATTTGAACAAATATAGGTAATCCTCGACCTAACTGTTTAGCAACTGCTATGACAGTGCTAAAAAAAGTGACTTATGACTGGTCCTCACACTTACAACATTGCAGTGTCCCCACAGTCATGTGATCAACATTCAGGCACTTGGAAATCTTATTGTATTTACAACAGTTGGCAGCATTCTGACGTCATGTGATCACCTTTTGCAACTTTCCCAGCTAGCTTCTGACAAGCAAAGTCAATGTGGGATTACACATTTGCTGAAGCAGCTGTGGCAAAAAAAAGGTTGCAAAATCAGATGCAATTCATTTAACAACCAACTTGCTTGGTGATGGTAGTCCTGGTCCCAGTGGTGGTCATAAGATGAGGACTACCAAGACATGCCAATTAGCACATTCTGATCTGGATGGCACTCACGAGAAGGAAATATATAGCTGGCCTGAAAATCAGTAATGACCCCTCATCGGATCAGATGAAGATATCAAGCGGTATCAGTCCTGAGTCCTCTACGTTTCAATATTTTCACTAATTATTTAGATTAAGAGGTGTGGGGAATATTTATCATATTTGGAAATGATACAAAAATGGGTGAAATAACTAACAGCCAAGAAGAGAAAAGTTATATTAAAAATAACCCTGATAGATTGGAGAAACGAGCTGAAGATAACAGAACAAAATGTAAAAGAGAACAATGTGATGGTTTTCATTTCAGACACATAAACCAAATGCAGGATTATAGGAAGGGAGATACCTAACTTATTGATAATCGTTGCAATACAAGTTTTTTGATCGCTAGTTGATTACAAATGATAGCTATATAATAGAGTGGCAAAGCAGGCAAGTGTAATGCTATGTGTTTGCATCCACAGAAATATCATTTGCAAGTCCACAGGAAATGATTGTTGCCCTCTACTTCAACAATCTTAGTCTGAATATTACACTTTAACAAGGATTTAGATAAGCTGCAGCTGACCAATAAAAGGCAATGAAGATTATCATGGAATGAAAAACAAAACCTCATAAAGAGAAATTGAAACACTTGTTTTGTTTAGCTTTGACAAAAGATGGTTAAAGGAGGATATACAACATCCTTCAAATACCTGAAAGGATGCCACACACCACAAGAGTCCTGCCATTCCAGGATGTAGGATACAGAATAATGGACTTAATTAATAGGAACACAGATTTTGGTTGCATAATACCGTAGGAGACAGAGAAAGCTTCCAGTCTGATATTCTCTAGAGAGTTGGTTGGTTCTCCTTCACTGAATGTTTACACGTAAAGACTAGACAGCCATCATTCCTTGATGCTTTCATTCAATGAACAGGAGGTTGGACCTGGAAGCCTAAATGGTCTGTTACAATCTATGATTCTATGTTATCCTCCATTCAAATAATCTGAATGAATAGAAAAATTATTTCTCCGTATATGTTTCTATTACAAAACAGAATTCTAACTTTTAAGAATATGACACTGTTATTGTCAGCTAGTGACTTAATGGAGCAATTATTATCAATTTAAAGAATTTGTTTTTGCTATTTATATATGTAGAAATGAAACAGGAACAGAGATGAGCTCTTGCATGCGTCAGAAAATTGAGAGAACTTACAGTATCACCATCTGCTTCTGGAACATTTAAGTAGTTCCATTTCCTTTCAGAATTTGAAGGAGAATTCTTTATGAAGTAGGCAAAAGGCAAAGGAAAGAAGAGCATTATGTAGCACTAATAGGGATATAGAAATTCAAGGAACAGTTTGAGAAAGTAAAAATGGATAAAGAAAAGACATAAACTGCTGTATGGAGAAAAGTGACTAGTAAATAACCCCCATTTATAGAGACAGATATACAAGAAATTATGTTATCTCTCCAACAATGAATTTAACCTTAGGCTGAGCACTCATTTTCCTTTTGCAGTATTATAGAAATATTTGGATAAAAACATTTTGTTATCAAAGGCTGATGTCTATCTACCCACATACCAACAATCTGTAGCTAATGTATTTTAGTCAACCATTTAAAATTGCTTAGAATGCAAGATACTTAAATGCTGTAATTACTATAGCAATTATACTACTTGCTAGTTGCCAACAAATAATTTACTTGCCAAGCATCAAATGAAATTATCCACAATTTGGTGTAGTGTTTAGGGTACTTAACTGGAAGGTGGGAAAATGAATTTTAGTCCTGCTTCTGGAATTTAGTCCTTCCAGAAGCATGAAAACTAGCTATGTGACTTTGGACTGGACGTTCTTTTTCAGTCTAACCGACCTGCCAAGTGGTTGTTATGAGGAAAAGAGGAAGCAGGAGAACTATATACACTGCCTTGGCTTTTACAAAATAAAGGAGGGATTTTATCTAATAATGACAACAACTATAATAGTGCTATCTTAAATGTTAAGCTGTTATTTGCTTAATATGTGTAATGTACAATCTTCTTTCTAGCACAAAAGGAAAATAATTATTGGATCCAGATGTCATCAGCCTGATGAACTTGGCCCTATCCTATGCCCTCCTGACATGTTGGACTAATTCTTATAAACTTCAATAACACAGCTGAAACTTCTTGTAATCCCCAGTTATAAATAAGCAAAAAGTAGTTACTATATACCAGGGGTAGGCAACCTTGGCTCTTTTATGACTCAGGGACTTCAACTCCCAGAATTCCTGAGCCAGCTTGGCTGGCTCAGGAATTCTGGAAGTTGAAGTCCATGAGTCATAAAAGAGCCAAGGTTGCCTACCCCTGCTATATACCATAACTATTGGCTATATCCATCAAACTAAGTGCTTTTGTTGAACAAAAATTAAAGTCTCTAAAATCCAAATAATGGCAATGGCATTTAATCTACTAAAACAGGAGAACTGAAGCTAAAAATCAGCCATGGAATGAAATACAACAGAATAAAATATATTAGAAAGGAACATGGTCTATGTATCAAAAATCTAATATACTGTAGGAAGAAATTGTAAAAGGAAGGCATGCGTATGCATTTAATAGGAACTTACTATGGAAAATCCACTTGCCAAATTACTTTGCCTTTTTGAAGAGCCAGAGGCTATAATGTCATCCATATCCTCTTCTGCTTCATTCAGGTAGTCCTAATGGGAAACAAAAGCACACACCCACCATTAAGGAATCAAATGTATTAGGAAGGGGGTGAGTGAAGGACTAAATGGGGAAAAAGTTATCTTCTGTTGCTTTTTAAATAAAACCATTTACCTTAACTTCAGTATCTTGCCCTGTTTCACTTTTTCTCTTTAAGAACATTTTAGTGTTTGAGATATTGCCAGTTATTGTGAACATCTAGCCCGTCATACTTAACAATAACAGCTGAAACTCTCCCTTACAAATTATACCGAAAAAGGTTTCCTTACACACAGTTATTTAAACTGTGTCCCCTAGTGTGGCTGATCCTTTTAACAGCCAAGCTGAAGCTCTGCTGAGACTGCAAAGATGGAAAACTGAAGGGAAATGCTCTCCTCTGCCTGCCAAGACTGAAAGCCCCGTGCAATTGCTCTTGTGGTTGTTAGACATGGAGCAGCTGCCAGTGACGTTGGAGTTCCACTCTGTATTAAAATGTTGTGTTCTGCTAGGCAGCTGCCAACTGCCACCCTTCACTTCAAAAGACAAAGCAAGTGCTGACAGTGGTTCCTCTGGCTGGGCCAAATCCTGAAGCTGTGCTTCAAGGGGAAAAACAAATCGATTACATTCACATTTTTGCCTGATTGTTTCACGTGTTCACTTTATGGTACTATGATAGAAGGAGGACAAAAAGGTGGTGACAGAGGTGGTGGTAATAACTAAGTGGAGTAGAAACTGAGTATGAAGCTGATCCTTGTTCAGAAACATCTTCTCTTTCGAGAGACAAATGAGAACAAGTCTCAAAGGCACATTTAGCTAAGGATCTGTAAATTGTTCGGGCTGTGTCCATAGAGGGAGAAGCAAGAGATCAGGAACAGAATCCATGTGCAGATATCAGATAGATAAAGTTTGCAAAGTATATGTATTGCTGCCATTGCTCACTAAATGAAGGCAACTCATTAACTATTCGCATATATTTGTACTTTTGATATAAACTGTGACATACATATGAATTACTGGAATCAGTCAAATCAAAATAAAATAAAAAAGTCAAAATATTCTAATCTGTAAACTTTGTATCTTTCCAGCTCACCACATCATGGTCCAGTGCTCCAGGTACAGATTTACTTCTTAAGCTTAAAGTATCTTCATTTCCTTCTGAAAAGGATCCGCTGAGATCTCTCTCTGATCTACTACGATCTGCAAAATATAAGGAAAAGCCATATATAGTGTATTAGCAATCTATACAGAAGATATTGTATCTTTTAACTTTTTTGTATGATGGATTATGTATCTATTTTTCCACAACTTCTTGTTTTTACCCATCAATTTCCTCTTTGCTAAATCCTACAGAAAAGATAAAATTCAAGAACGAAAAAGATAGATCACAGGAAGAAATCCAGTGGTGTTTTCGTTTTTTTTCATTCTTTGGAAAATCAAACAAGTAGAGGGAAAATGTATGTCATGCAAATTGAGTCTCTAACACTCCTGCAATCTATTTTTAGTAAGTGAAACAGTTATTAAGTCTATCTTTCATCCAATTGCTATGCATATAAAAGTGTTGAATAAAATTTAGAGAAGAAATGATCAGCAAAGGCTAAAGTTTACAGATGTTTATAAAAAAACCCATCTCATCTTTGTTTTAAGAATAATTATGATAGACACATAGCGATTTCATTAAAGGGAAAGAACCACAGTTCTACAATAAAGTGTGCATTTTAAAGCAGAACGTTCCATTCAGCCCTATTTATCTTCAGTTGAAAAAGAATCAGACAGCAGGTGACCTATGCCTGGAGAGCCACTGGGAATCAAATAAACAATATTGCACCAGGATCCAGATCAGAATTACGAAAAGTGCAGACCATCGTTATCTTTTGATGGTCTCTGCAATCACAACAGAGTTGGTAAGCCAAAAATACGGTCGGTCGGTCAGTCGGTCGGTCTTTGTCTTTATTGCAGTACACTTTGCAGGAATATTATAGGACATCCATTTCACCCCTGAGACCACCTCACAAAATCTCATCTAACTCCCTCCCTTTCCTCTTCCAAACTGCATTTGTCAATATAACCCTGAATTGATAAAAGCTCTGCATCTCTGATCTAGAATGACAAAAGTTGTCTGACCTAGTATAAGGCTAATTCTTAGCAATTCTAAAAAAAAAATCCCCAAGAGAAAAAAAAACATGGGAGAAAAAACAAGCTAAACAATGAAAAGGGGTAGTGATAGCAATTCACAAGTACATTAAAGTATCAGTAAGTGAAAGCTCACCAGATGATAAAGATGTCCTAGAAATTGCCACAGAAGGTGTTCTAGATCCTTTCCTACGATGCCTTTTTGACAAATCTGCAGGGATACTTTCACTGATAGACATAACAATGTTGTTTTCTAATTCAGAATCCTGTTCACACAAAACAACATATATTTAATGAATCACACATATAAGAAAACTTTTTAACATATGAAAATACACTAGTTGTATTGGAAGCAAATCCCCACAAGTTCAATCCAATAATTCTAACTTTTCATTGTTTGTTCAAAAATGGTTGTTACTCAGAATTTGCTTTAACTATGATTTGTTAAACATGTAAGAAATAAGCCAGAATCGTCTTAGAATGCACACAAATAAATTAAGACTATCAAGTCAATCTCAATTTGCTTTCTCCACCATCTCTCTGTCCAATACTCAAAAGACTGGAGCAAAACAAGTAAATCCAGATTCTAGATTTGTCACTATGAAACAATTATTTCTCAAACCAATCTCTTTTTGCACCAATCAACTTACCCGGCCATAGTCAATAGTCATGCTGCGGGCACTCAGTGCTGGTGACCTTGGATAGTGTGGAGTGGAAACATTGCTTTGGCTTTCGGCCTTTTTCATGTTGTCTGTTATGTCTCCAAGAACATGAATATCTGAGGAATAAGAGTTCTCCCTAGAGAAATTGCACTAAATTAGCCTTCTAATTTAGGTTGATACAGATAAACAAAAAAGGAGAAATTACCTATCAGAAATGATGTTCTGTCAATAGTTCTAAAGTAGTTAGACAAATACTTTAGAGGCATGAGGACATTTTAACCTTGCATCAGCTGGATAGCAATCTTAATGCCATTTAATACCATTTTACATATATCTATCTAAAATCAAAGAGAACAAGCTGATTAAAATTCTCAATCTAGCATCTTATATATGTTTCAAAGTGTAATAACCAGGGTTAAGCAAAGAATAAAAAATAAATAAAATAGAACATGTTTCTAAAGCCACATATTTGTCATTTGCAGAAAATCTTGGGAGTTCTAGGTGACTTTAGGAGTGCCTTAGCATGGTAGCAACAAGAGATTGGGAAAGTTGTAAACCCCATTCTATTTTTCACTTTTTAAACACAGCTGTTCACTGTGTTCTAAGTGGTCATTTTGTCCAGGAATCTTCTAGGATCAATTGAATACCTACCTTCTAGTTTAGTAAGAAGTTAATGTCTTCAAAAGTTATAAAATACAAATCAGTTTAATTGCTCCTGAGAGAAGACTGGATATATGTTTACAAAAAGCTTAATTAAAGAAGATGTTTCATAATATTTATTGCTTTCTTCATTCAGGAAGGTTCTTTATTGATTTCTTTTCACCCCAACATTTTACATTCATTTTCACAATTATCTGGCAAGTGATGTAAATGGATCTAAACCAGTGATGGCGAACCTTTTAGAGACCGAGTGCCCAAACTGCAACCCAAAACCCACACCGGGTTGGTGTGGCCTATTAGGTGGGTGTGGCCCATTGGGTGGGCATGGCTGCGGTGGTAACAGGAGACTGGGTGGAACTAAAAAGTTCAATCAATCAATTCCAACTTTGCAAGATCTTTTTCTTTCCCGCGAGAAGTTGAAATTGACTGATTGAACCTCTTTTTTTTTTTTGCACACGGTGGTGGAAGCCTAAAGTGAAAAGGTTTTATAAAACTCAGCTGAAGCCCTAGGACTGGGGCAATGGCGCGCGTGCCCACAGAAAGGGTTCTAAGTGCCGCCTCTGGCACCCGTGCCATAGGTTCGCCATCACTGATCTAAACTATGGCAATATATTTACATTTTACATTTCCCCAATATAAGCATATCACATTTGTTATAGCTGATTAACAGACCTTCATGGGACGTGCCCCATTATGTAGTATTTTAGCATGTGGGCCACAGGACATGGCATAATTGTTCTGACGCTGCTTGTGGAATTGTCCACAACAGTCACATTCCAAAGATATCTGAAATCTTAGTCACATGCTATTTAGCTGCTCCAAATGCCTCCATCTGTTTGTCTTTTCCCCAAGAGGACTAATGTCCTGATGTACCAGTTTAGTAAAACAAATGATTCAGAACTTGACCTGCCTTACAATTCCTGCCCAGTTTAGATTCTTGTGACATTTCACAGAACTTTGTCTACTGTTCTTTTACTCAATAATTAACACAGACCTACACTTGGATTTCTTAAGCTGATATTTACAAAATGTCGTTCTCATTGCACAAGAAACTAATGTAACAGAAAGAGAATGATATCTTTGCTTTATGTTTGTTTGTTTATTCATTAAATTTATTTGTCACCCAACTCAACCACAAGGTGACTCTGCTTGCAGCTTTCAATGTTAAAAAGAATAAAACAATGCAACCAAATGTATACAATAAGAGTAAAACACTATAAAATGTAAATGTTCTTTCATCTTAACTGGTATTTTTAACTAAAATGTCATTTTATTTTATTTTACAAATAATTTTGGGTTTGCACATTTGTTTGGCCACCCTGTTCTTTCATATTCTGATTAGCTATTATGAAAAAACAAAATAGTGTTGTGATTCTTTGCAACAATAAAAAACCATAAGAGAAATAGCTAAGGCAGCGATACAATCTGGCAACTCATATTTACCTTTCCCCAACCTGTTTTCTGTCTTGCCTTTTACAAGTATGTTAGATGTGTAGATAAAAGGAAATGTTTTATTTATTCATGAGTTGCCTCCCTTACTTCCCTGCCCTTCTGCTGCTGGACTATACTATGGACTATGATACATTACAGGTTACACTCAATGGCCACACTCTGCATGTGAAATGGAATTTTTCAGAAGGTCAGAGTTGCTTTGTTTTCGGTTTTTTTGTACTAATGCTTGAGGTACCACTGAAATGTACCTTGTAAAGAAGAGGAAATTTCTAGAATGGCCTTGGAATGCATGTAAGGATAAAGAATTAAATGACTGGAATTGTGCATATGTAGCTCACCAGAAATCTAGTTATATGAACAGAAAACTCTTCTAATTCTTTGCTTTGCATCCCAGATATTTAAACCAACCTGCAAAATTCCTGAGCAACAGCATTAAATTTGGAGATGGGATGAAGGTGGCAGCCTACAAAGTGAAAGAAAGAAGCCCCCCCCCCGCATGACTACAATTGTTCACTACTACACCCTCCTGAAATCTGGCCACCCTAAGTTTTGGTCATTAGGGCCAGATTCAAGGTGATTAACAGCCATGTATTTCTTATATTTTGCTTCTTTTCTTACACTAGAGAACATGAATGCAACAATGCATATGAGTAGCCTATAATTAATCTGGTACTTCCTATGGGCATGACAAAATCTGCATACTAATGGCATTTAACCATTAATGTGGCTAACTCACTCTGGGAGCTAGGCAAGGTGAAGTCTGTGTACCTCTCATTTTGCAAGTGCGAAAGATAAATGTGTGTGTGTACATTCAGAGAATTTGAAGAGTACTTTCTATAAAAAGGCTTCATTGAGGACTGCAACAATTGATCACCTTACTGGTTTCAAGATCTCAAATAAGCACTATAGTGTTAAAGAAATTACAAAACATAATGGAACATTTTGAGGCCTGACTGAATTTGAAAAATATATCACAAAAAATTTAAAACTATTGAATTTTGTATTGAAAAATGTATCAAACAGAATTCAAAACAAAATTCAACACAATTCAAAATTTGTTGAGGTTTGTAGATAAATTGCTGTTGAAATACAATTCAAAAACTGAAAAGTCAAAAACTGTATGTTAAATAGATGAAGAATTTAAACAGAACAATTGACTTTCAGTAATGGGAATATCAATGGAAGAAATCTAACATACAGTGAACTTTTCACTTGGGAAAACTGGTACAAGATTTTATTCATATACTATTCCAGTCCTGATTGCTAAGATAGATATTTCATTCTATAAAATTGTTAAAACAGCAATAATTAGATCTTTTTTTCATAGTTGGTAGAATTCTGCAAAGCAATATAAAACAATAAATCTAGTATAAAACCAATAATTGAGATTGAATTCTCTTAAATATTACCAAACCTTATATTCTCATAAAATATATTGTACTAGGCTTATATACAGTTACTTCTGTTTCTCTCTATGTTCCTCATTAGAAATTATATATAATCCCTTCTACAAAAAAATAGCAAATTAAATGTGGAAATCAAATATAACTTTATATTTGAAAAACAAATCTGATGCAGAATTTAATTCAGTATGGAAATTATTCTTGGATTATAATACTATATATAAACTTATAATTTGTACTTTTGAGTTCCTTATAATGTAAGGTTTCAACATTTAGCTTTTCTGTGACTTGCTAAATAAAGACACAATTTTTAGACTAGAGAGAAATTACAACGGAAAATTATCCTCATTTATAATTTGTACTATATTTGTTATTTTCATTAATTATTGTATATAATGTTGATTTGAACAATTAACTAAAGTCTTAAACTGACATAAGAGACTTTGTTACGTAGAATCAAATTAATGTTACTTTGAGATTTTTATTTTCTTTTATGATGATTGTACTGCAAACTTCTGCATACTTATTTTTGAATTTCCCTACTTTTAGATTATTGTATGTTTTTAATTTTTTAACAAAGGTTTACAATAACTGTATTAGTTCTAAATAGCAAATGAAACATTAATATTACTATTTTATCTTACCAATTGGCAATGTGGTCACTTTGGACATCAGAGTCTGTGCTAATGCTTTTACCATCTTCTGCTTTCATATTTACAACTTCTTTGGTGACTGCCTTAAGAACCTTTCTGTTGAATACAGATATAAACATAAACAACATGGTGGTAAAACAAAATGCAGTGCTACTATTTACATGTTACTTTGCTTGTTATGAAAGATATTCATCACTAATGATTTATACACTTTTGTAACCTTTCCCTGTCTGATGTCTTCCAAAAAGACTAGATTACAAATCCCACTAAATTTCTGGTCAGGACTAAATTGGAGATTATATCATATTATAATTCTGATAAACATTTTCTAGATAGTATATATGCTTTACTCAAACTCTAATAAAATACTGAGTGAAAGATCATAAGTGCACAAAATATCCCAAAGTCCATTTTCTTTACAGCCTATTAAAGTATCTATAACTCTGCTCTCATAGTTAATTTTCTTGCTACCTATGATTTCAAGATTTTATTGCAGCTATATCAGTTATGAGTAAGACTATTGTTGCCCATATTTTTTCCAGTCAACTTCAAAATTGTATATCAGGCAATTGGAAGAAACTATTTGTAAAGTGAACAATTTATATGAGAAAGATGAGAAATATTAGATGAGAAAAAGTTAGTATTTAGGTTACTGAAATCCCTTTTTATAGTAGAATTTTATTTTCAATCATCTAAATAAAATGAAATGACTATAATTTTTATGGAAAAGTTTTAAATGCTTATAATTGAACTAAACTGAAGATTTGTAACAATTTTTTCATTCATAATAAAAAAACTTTACTTTCTATTTTGGAAATATAGGAATATTTTAGTACTTTATAAAAGGATACTTTACCCTATTTTCCTAGGCCCAGTGAGAACTAATTTTGTCCCACTTGTAAGTGAAGCTAACATATCTTGCTTTGATGTATCTTCTAAGGTTTTTGGAGAATGATATTTGGATCTGCCTTCTAAGAGTTCAGAGGAAGAATCTTAAAATGAAAGAAACACATTATCTTAACAAAATTCCTACAAAAATTTAAGCCAATTTCACAAATGATACATATTCACTAAATCAAGCTGGGATCACTGAAGCCAAAAGCACTCACAATTTGATATGTTTTTATTAGGTCTAGATATAGACCTAATATACCATGTTTCTCTTTTATGTATATTGTAATACTCTGGCCAACTAACATAAATGAAAAAATAGGGGGTGAGGGGCGGGAAATACTCCCCATAAAATCCTTTCACCATATGCCTATCAATAGAAAGCCAGAGAGAGGGAGAGGGTAGGTAGGACTATATGCAGTAATAGGATACATTTTCCATAAAATTAATCCCAAACCATTTAAGCTTTAAACATTATTCACAGATATGTTATGTTAGGTAAGGTGACCAACCGTCCTCCTTTAGGGAGGACAGTCCTCCTTTTGTAAGTTCTGTCCTCCCTCGCAAAGGGTCCTCCCACATGTCCTCCTTTTCGATATTTGAAGATTAATCTGCAGGGCTTTTTTTTTCCTCATAGAACGCTCAGAACGGCATTCCGGCACCTTTTTTTGATGGTTTTTTTTCAACTTTTGCATGAGCTGTGCTACTCCCCCTATTGGCTTTCGAAAGCCAATAGGAATTGCTGCTGAACGCAATTTTATTTACAATATTTTTTCTTCAATTTATTTGTGTCCTCCTTTTCATTGTAAAAAAATTGGTCACCTTATGTTAGGCTCAAAAGTTTATCAGAAATCAAAGAGAAGTCAAGCATGCTTCATGTAACACAGGAAGAGTAGAATCATTGATAACTATCTATTTCTTGGTACCAATAGCTCCATGTGATTATTCTAATGCAGCCTTACTCAATCTGATGCCTTCCAGATACATTAGAGCTACACCTCGCAGAATTCCCAGTCACTTCCAATTGGGAATTATGGCCCCAAAACATCTTGAAGACATCAGATTGGGTAAGGGTACTGCAATATATGTAAGAAACTATATTGAATGGATAACCTTATAAAGTGCACCGTCTTTGGTAAAATCTTCCCTGGGAAGATGACATTAGAGTGTCTTACCATGTAAGACAGAAAGTAAGCTTATTCTTTACTAGGCCTGACTATATAATTTGTTTTGACTGGCAACAGTTTTCCAAGATGTTGTGAAATGCCTTCCCAGGGTCTGCATTTGCATTGTTATATAGTACTTGGCTTGAAGGACTTATTTTTACCAATAAGATGATGGGATAAGAGACTAGCATTCGTTGTAATGTATTGTACTGAAAATATATTTGGAATGCTCTAGATTAACTATGTTGCAAAAATGCAAAGATTAATTAAGAAAGCAGCAATACTTTAATCAGTTTGGGACAACTGTGGTCCTCCAAAGTTGCTCAACTACCAGTAGTCTCCCAATATGCAACTGCCCACTGGCCATACAAGCTGGAGCTGTTGGGAGCCTGTAGTTCAGCAATGCTCCCATATGTCTATTTGGAAGTACATATTTTGCTTTTCTGTTTTTTACCTGGAGCTTTGCGAAGAATAGACTGCCGAACAATATCAGTTCCAAGGAGCTTGGACTGCTTGAAGCGTTTTGCTCTCTCTTCAAAGAACCATTCACCTGTTACTACCCTAAGTTGCCTGTATTAAAAAATGAAAACACTGAAGTCACTCTAACCATTAGTTGGTATTAACAGAATAACAGAATTGGAAGGGACCTTGGAAGTCTTCTAGTCCAACCTCCTCCTTGAGCAGGAGAACTTATACCATTTCAGACAAGGGACTGTCCAGTCTCTTCTTAAAGCCTCCGGTGATGGAGCACCCACAACTTCTGAAGCCAAGCCATTCCACTGATTAACTGTTCTCACAGTTAGAATAGCCACTTAGTCCTCTGCTTACCTCATCCATCCAAGATATTTGTGAGTATTGCTTTAGAAATTACTAAGACGAAAAACCCCTCCCCACGCCTATGTAAATACAAGAGAATGAACTGGAAACAATACACCAAACAATTGTGCCATTATTTACACTAAGCTACAATGTTTCATCAAGTCCACTTTA
Organism: Crotalus tigris; assembly: GCF_016545835.1. Classification (NCBI taxonomy): domain Eukaryota; kingdom Metazoa; phylum Chordata; class Lepidosauria; order Squamata; family Viperidae; genus Crotalus; species Crotalus tigris. Next base: position 397 of record NW_024096626.1, on the reverse strand, counting down.
AGATGTCATTAATACATTATAATGCAAATATATGCAATTAAAACTTAGAGTAAACAAAGGATGTAGGAGAAGAGCAGACAGAGCTGGGGGGTAGAGTTAAACAGGCTATTATCTTAGAGTCCTTATGCTGCTACAAACGATCCAAGTCTAGCTCTCCTTGAATTCCTTTGACCCTTATGTAGTGCCAATTTAGTGCTGACTGTTAGTTGACTAAATTCTTGTATATTGGCTTCAATAAATCTTCTATGCTGCAACTTAAGGTATGGTCCTCTTCCTTTGCATCTGACAAAGAATGAAAGCTTAATACTTCAGTTCTTTGTTCTAAATATATCTCATCCAATGACTCCCCTCTGCTAGGCTTCCAAAAAAGTATATCTTAAGATTGAAAAGAGATAAA